>NC_141538.1:125277500-125877500 GCF_021556685.1 Rattus norvegicus
CCAGTTGGGGGTGGTGCTGTAAGCTCCAGTGCCAAACCAAAGAACAAAGCTTCGGTGGGGTTTACCTTCCTGGGTTTATAAAGTGTCTGGGCAGGTGGGAAATAGATAACTTGGTATGTGGAATGCATTCACTATGTTTTTTACCTTAAAGTACAAGAATAACAAGGGACGAATAATGAAGGAAGAATATAAATGTCTTTGAGTAAAATGCCAGGCATAAATATTATGATCATGTTTTGCCAGGAAGCAGAGGGAGAGAAGTAGCTAAGATGGGGGTCAAAGAAGGCATTACCTATACTGGAAGGTCAGGTGTGTGTTTATCCCATGGTAGAACAGCAAAGACCACAATTATTCTAAAACGTAAAGCAGATGTGAGAATGTGATGTGGACTCCCACAGGAAGACAAAGGAAGGACGTGCATGAATGGTGGCTCTAGCTGATGGTGTCTGACATGCCTTTTGACCAGAGGGAATTTTCAAATGAAAACACTAAAGTAAAAACCATGTTCCTCCTTCCAACAGGGTGTTGTTGCTGGCGCTCGTTCCAAAGGAGAACACAAACAGAAAATCTTTTTAACCATCTCCTTTGGAGGAATCAAGATCTTTGATGAGAAGACCGGGGTAAGTGAAAGCGTCACATGGCAATGCGAAATTGAATCCATTGACAGATGTGCCCCTAAAAGCCTCTTTTCTGCGGGCAGGAATATCAAACAAGCATAAAAACACATAAAGCAACTGACAAACTTGATCAACTGTGATCATCCATCAAGTCTCTTGCCTGACTTAGCCACGACATTACTGCTCCGTGTTTCTTACACTGTAATTGTGGTCTAAGTGTCACACTATCCTAGTAATCTAATGGGAGATAGATGAGCTCTGAAGAGTGGTGGTCATGTGACAGTTCGCATTAAATTTTTGTGTGCATTGGTATCTTCGATGATATGCACTTGAGGGAGACACATGTTGGCTTTGGGGAGTTAGTCAAAGCCTCCGACTCTCCAATGTAACCTGTCATACTTTGCGGTCACTTTTGTCAAAGGAATAGAGTTCTTAATCCAAATAAATAAAAATATGAAACGATAGAAACTATCACTCTCTAACCAATAAGAGTACAAACTAACATGTATGTGGAACCCACCAGTTGAAGAGATTTGTGCTTTCGTCAAGCTCATGACTGCACTGAATTTCCAGGCTCAACCCCAGAACTTCCACAACACTGTTGGTCACTGAGGATTAGGAAAAACAGTGAAGCATTCTGTGCCCTCCTGCCTGAGACAGCCAGAATGTAGTTTTTCCTTGTATCCCCCTCAGTGTTTCACAGCCTATAAAACACCTCCAGATACGTCACTTCCTTTGAACTTTGGCAAGAAAACGTACCAACTAATTTTTAAGCAGTACTCCAACCAGCTGTATTATTTGACCTTGATTGTGTCGTGCTTATTATTTCCTCTTGCTTCTGACTAGTAACACAAGAATAAGAAGATGATAGGTTAGAAGTAAAATTGTGTTTTCCTGCAGAAAAATACTTCATGAAAATGACTAAATAATTACTAAAAAATTACTAAAGTGACATAGAAGAGATTTTGGTCATGAACATAGTTGCAACCACCAGAGAGTGGGGGTGGCCCAAAGAACCAATGGATAAATAAAATGTAGCTGAATATCTAGTGGGATGCTAGGGAGCTGAACAGGCCAGGGATGCCTGGCAAGTGCTGCAGTCTGGACAGACTTTGAAAAGAAGATGCTGAGTGGGATAAGCTAGGCACAAAATGACACCTGAATGAGGAACCTAAAACATTCAAAATCCTGAAGTCAGAGGTGTACTGATGACTCCCAGGCTTAGGAAGAATGAAGGTGGGAGCTGGGTTTTAATGGCATGGGGCTTCGGTTGCTGGGTGATCTAGAAAGTAAGTGATAGTGATTATTGAGGGGGCAGAGTTTGTGAATTGGGGGTGCAAAGCTAGCTCAGCGGTACATACTGCGCTTGCAGAGACCAGAGTTCAGGTCCCGGCACCCATGTCTCAAACAGTGCCTGCAACTTCAGCTCCCAGGGATCTGACACTGTCTTGCATACCTAGGCATGCATGGGCATGCGCATGGGCACACACACACACACACACACACACACACACACACACACACTAAAATATAAATCTTTGAAATGTATGAATGTACTTAATGCCTATATACTGGCTATATACTTTAAAAGAGTTCATGTAAATTTTGTAATATATATTTTAGCACAATAAAAATAATAACCAGTAATAAAAGCATGCACTTATCCAGCGCCTCCTACATACTAATTATGTTAGTCACTTTGCATGCATTATTCAGTTCCATCCTTACAGCCATGCAATAATAGTAACTGCTATTTTCAGATTCTGTAGTAAAACACTGGAGACAGGCTGACTTTATAAAGAATAGAGGCTTATTTCGCTACAGTTACTGAATTTAAAGTCATAGCTATGGCATTCGCTTGGCTGTGGGGAAGAGCCCATAGTGTATAGTACCCCAGCAGTGTGAGCATGAATGAGAGCAAGAGATCACACTTGGAAACAGGGAGATGGCAGGCCGTGGAGGGGTGTGTGTGTGTGTGTGTGTGTGTGTGTGTGTGTGTGTGTGTGTGTGTGTGTGTGTGTATGTGTGTGTGTGTCCCACAACCCCTTATAAAGGCAAAAGGATTACCTAGGAGGCTCTACCCTGTAGACGTTTGCACTATTTCTGACATTGCCATCCTGAAGACCAAAACTCCAACACCTGAACCTTGAAGGATACAAAACTTCAAATCATAACCAACCCTCGCAGTATCGTGTTCCATACATCCTGATGTTTTGTAAACACTGGGTTACATAAACACTCTAACTATCCAAGAGCTAGGTGGCACCGTCATCTCTGTTCAACAAATAAAGATGACAAGGACGGAAAACTGGATACAGCTTTCAGAAAATAAGTAATGGTAGAAACCAATTAGAGCCCATGCAACTCTTGAATGACTGAAATGCATCTCAGGTTTAGGACTTTCCTAATTTCATGTATTTGCTTGTTTGTTTGTGTTTGTTTGTTTATGAGTAAGTAGTCGGATGCATCTTCTATGGTAAGGAGAGGCTCCTGAAAAAGCAATCAAACATAGAGAAAACATTGACCAGTCCTGGAGCGAAAGCAGAGCTCACCACACAGGACCACGTGGAGAAGACACAAGGGTAGCCAAAGACCAGAAGATAGCAGTAGAGGGACCTCTTAGACCTTAGACCAAGGTCCTCACTGGAAATTACCAGAGGAAGTTGAATGCAGAACAAAGAGACAGTTTGGAACTGTCTATTGAAAATCATCCCCTCTGCCTCTAAGCTCTCAGATCATTAAGGCAGACCAAATTCTCTCCTGTGGGATGTGTACTGCAGAGGGTGCCTGGCTTTAGTTGGCCAGTTTGCCTATCAATCAACGACATAGCCCTTACTGGACCCTTTGTTGTATCTAAGCATTTGCTAGCTCTGGTAAGGGCAGTGTTTCCCAGCCTGAACGGCTTATGCATATCTCAAAACAGCATGATATATGGAAAACTGAAAAGTATTTACAATGCAGTGTTCAGGGACAGAATATAGATTTAACCTCCGCTTCCCCTGAATAGAAAATCAATACAATTTACCTCTATATTATTGGAAAAGATCAGGTTGCCTGCTGATGCCTTGATGGAGGGGAGTTTAGGATAAGGGCACAGAAGTCAGTAGAAAATGGGCTTGAATTCTCCAGGACTAAAAGCCAAGCATAAGCCTCCACTGTCTTCTTCAAACTGTGCTTTCAGAATTGAGAGTTTGTGTCTTCCTTAGAAAGATTATGCTTCTGGAAATCAGTGCTCAGCCTGACACTTCACATTATAATCAGGTAAAAGGATATTGACAAATCCTGGTGGTCAGGATCAGTACCAGGACAGGGACTAGGGGACTGTGGACCACACTGGCCAAGTCTTCTCAGCACACACTTCACCTCTAGAATCCTGTAGCATACAAAGTGGAGAAGGTCAGGTATGCACAGATTTAGAGAACACCTCTGTCTTTCGGTAATCTGTGGGAGCCAAGTAATTGGGTGGAGCCTCAAAGATACTTTGCAGTGGTTTATATACTACAATATTATGATGTCACCTCTAGTTCCTTCCCGATTCCAGCTCTGTTTATCATAATGACAGCCAGCATATTCAAAGGAACGGAGGCAGAAGCAGGAGGGGTATCTGATCTTTTTTCTTGTTTGCAGACCATGTTTTGGGCTTTGCTACTATGCCTCTATGCTTGTCCATCCATCAAATAGACTATGACTAGGCCCAAGTAGAAGTCTAATACTTTAAATGTTTACTAATGAAGAAAAGTAGTTTGTGTTCTTTACTTTTATATAACTCCTCTAGCATCAAACTTTGAAGTAGTTGTTTTTATTCTTTATATAAGGAAACATTAAAAGAAAAAATTATTTCGGTCCCAAAACAATTGACTTGGTTGGAAAAATGTCAGATCCTTGGTGGAAAATCAGAAAAGGAGGAAGAGCTGAGTGTATGCTGTCTCAGTCTGCTGCCATTTTGTGTGGCTAGCACTGTCCTATGAGGTGTCTACCTTCGGTAGATGTCCCATATTAGTCTACCACAACTTAAGTCCTAGAAAAACAGTCAGAAGAATTGAGGCTTTAATCACTGTTGTTATGTATAATAGATTTATTCATTTTAATGTGTGAGTGTTTTCTCTGCATGTTTGTCTGTGGACCACATGCCCACAAAAGGTTAGAAGAGAGCATCAGATCTCCTGAAACTGGAGTTACAGATGGTTGTAAACTACCTGAGAGCTCTGGAGTCAAGCCCAGGACTTCTGCAAGAGCAACAAGTTCTGAGTCATCTCCAGACTGAGTTCTTTTAAATCTAAAGTGTGACTGGTAAAGGTGCAAAGAGCTTTCCAGCTGATGGAAGCAGCTTGTCCTGTGACCTTAAACATGAGAACAGGGCTCCTTGCTGGAAGTTTCCAAAAGGCAGTTTTAGTGTACTGATAAGGAAGAACCTTTCCCAACAGGCTGAACTGTTCGATGGTGCAACGGGATATGCTCTGTGTAAGTGAGTTCACCACCACTGGGGGCAGGAAGACTACCCCTTATGATAGGATTATAGAAGGAAGTAAGGCAAGAGATATACAGCTGAATTTTAAGGTTTAGAAGAAACATTGATGTTTTCTGCTTTAAAGCCTTCCCTGGGAGACCCCAGCACTTTACTGAACCTCTCTGCCCTTGCCCACCAGGGAACTGGCAACCCACTGCATGGTGGGATCTTCATGCTGAGGAAATGGAAAACTAGGCTTTATCATTTGGAATGATAAATCATGGTTGTTGGGTTTTGGTTTGATTTTTTTTCTCGTCTGAATATTTTTGCCTACATTTGACTACACTTTTTTTTTAAGCTGAGAAAAGAAGCATTTGCTAGAAAACGTGACAATAGCTAGAATTTTTAAAAGCCAAAAATTGTCAAAAATGTTTTGATACCAATTAAAAAGACCCTTTGCAGCCGTTTACACCCTGTCTTGAATCTCAAAGAACTCCTGGTCCAGCATATGAGTAAATTGTGTATTATTATTGTCATGTTGGAGGAATAAATCATTGTTGAGAGCTGCTCACATACACACACTTCAGACATAGCTAATCTATCAGCAGCATTGGTGAGAAGAGAGAGATGACAGTCATAGCCTTTCCGTTATTAGTCATATGAGCAGGAGCCCATCAATAGCAGGGAGGGGATGCTTAGCAGTAAACCGAAGTTCTCTAGACAGTCCGGTGGTCACCGAGCCCAGAGTCTGTCACTCCCATTTCACAGAGAGGAAACTGAGCTGATGGAAATGTCCCTGTGTGTAGATCCAGAGCAAACGTTGCACCCCTGAGAGCTCCTCTATTCCTGAGATTTTCACTGACTCTCTTTTCTCTCAACTTAAGTTGTTATTCCAGGGAATCATCATACCTAATGCCATAAAAATCATAAATATAGCAAGAACCTATCACAAGATGGGTCTGTGTCTTAGGAGAGAGCATTGTGGCCAGCATCCCCTTTTCAAGAGGCTAGATTATCCTTATCACAACCACATATGAATTTTACTCTACCTTTGAATGAGCCAACAGTTATTCTTATAACAATGCTAACTTACAACCCATTCTGTGAAGTAGTCACTATTATCATCGCCATCTTGCAAGTGGGCAATTGTAAGTCCACGTAGTTTCAGCCACACAGCTAGAAGTAACCAAATCAGGATGCAGTATCAGGTAGCCTGACACAGAAACCCTAATGCTAGCACGGACTAACTAACAGCAGCATGCCTAATTCTATAGGTGACTTTCTGTAATATGTGAGAGAGCAAACTTACATGACCGCTGTCTGATCATCACTGTCACTTCATTCTTGTGTGTCCTGAATGGGGATAAGAAGCAGTGGAGATGAAGCCGGGAAGCCTTCCTCGTGGGCAGACAGAATGTTGACAGTGTGACTCTCAGGTGATTAGCCGCTAGCGTCTTGGAAGCCTGTCTATGCCATGTGCAGCTTGGTTCCTATGGATTTAAAGATGAAGAAGACATGGCCCTTGGCCCTGAGGCGTTCAGAGCATAGTGCCAAAGCAGTTTCACAAAGTGAACTGACAGCTGCCAAGGCAGACATGAGCAAAGTTGTCCTGGCTCAGGGACTAAAGTCTAGCTTTGCCTAGAATATTCCTGGCGGTCTTCACAGGAGAGAACACACTGATTTGACAGTGAAGGGGTTGATTGAAAAGATGAGGTGGAGGAGTTAGGAAGAGACAGTAGTGTCTATAAATGCACACCTTTCTCAGAGGGAAGGTGTGTGTGCTCGTCCTTTAGTTCCTGCAGGATGTATTTACTGGGTGCCTCTATGAACACATAGATAAATAAGGCTTTAGCTTCCTGTTCATTGATGTTGTTTGTTTGGTTCATAGTGAATTCTACGAAGTGGGACTCCAGTAATATTTATTGCAGCAGGAATAAAATGACAGCATGATTAAAAACCACAAATGCACACTGGAAGTAGGGCATAGCAGGCAAAAGGTGGAGCGTGACAGAGGACTCTGCCCTGCCCCTCATGATAGATGGGGAATGGTGTTTTAAATGCATGGGCTACACTTAAGTTTCAGGGCTGGTTGAATAAGTTCCTCCGAGTAAACAGAGTGTCACCTTTAGTTGTAGTCATCAAAAATAGGGTGGCCCCTACTCAGTTCAAACTGAATGCTCTGAGCATGCTCAGGAAGAACAGCTGAGGTCGATGTGAGAGGCTGGCCTCAGGGAGAATGACTGTAAGGAAGATATAAAGGGGCAGTGTGTCAGGAGATGGGACCTTTCAGAGATGGTACTGTCATCTTCCAAGAGAGATGCCAATAGCCACACTGTGAGTGTAACGGCATCATTTGTGCCATCCAGTTGCATGGGACCCTAACAATTCCTAAAGTTTCTAGACTGCCCCTAAGTTGCTATTTATAGCAAAAGAAGTAGATTTCTAAATCACCTTTAGTAACTCCTGATATTTTTTCTTTCTTTTACTCCTGAGTTTTTAAAATGAATTCATCTTGTCTCCCTTGCGTATTTGTAAGGAATCCATATGACACTCTTTCTGATCACAGCTCTTGGGGGGAGGGAGAGTAATGCAGGAATTTAATTGTTAGGGACTAACTGCTAAGTATTCTTACAGTATCCAGGACAGATGTACACAACAGAAGATATTTTTTCTGTGTGATATGACTTTCAAATGTCTTGCCAGACATTCATGTAGATGAAAAACCTGTTTGTAATTACTTGAATCTAAAACCTAGCCCAGTTTTTACATATCAGCAAAGCATTTCTGTGCCATATTCAGATCTGAAGTAAGAGGGACAATGCACTTTGTTTTGTCGAGACCTTAACCAGACCCTTTCATAGTTTCAGAAAACCTCACTGAAGCTTTAGTTGATCATGGTGTAGTCAGTCAGCCATTCTTGTGACGGCCATCCCTCATGCCACTTACCCCTGCTCTATCTGTCCCCCGTGCAGCTCTTGCTTTCTTTGTATCATTGCTCACCCAGTCGCCCTTTGCTGATGTCTACTCTAAACAAAGGAGTGTCGGTGTCACTGAACCATGTTTATTGATAAGAACAGAGTATGCATTGTGACTGGGTTCTCTATGAACCCAGCTTCAATTGTAGCTGTAACTGAGCACCTGGACATAGAAATTCACATTATGTTATGGCCTTGGGATAGAGCTCAATGCTAGGTGCTTGCCTAACTGGTGTGCGACCCTGTATTTAACTATCAGCCTCAGAGAAAGAGAGGGGGGACTCACATTAGTATAAAACAAGAAGATGTTTCTTACATTTTCTTTATGTTATAATTAGGATTTTTTAAATTTGTGTGTATGTAGAGTAAACTTTATGTATATAGGGGATTTTATAACTATTTCCAAATAAGAGATGATAAAATATGTTATTCAAAAGGAGCTGGGGGGCTATGTAAGATTGATTGAAAACTTGTCTCGACCATTTTAATTTGTTCATTCATGTGTCCTTTCATTCCACGACTATGGGAATGAAATAGCCCAACCCCCTTTAAGAAACACAGAGGCACATCCTGGGGGATATCCAGGGGAAAGGGGGAGGGGAATAGGGACAAGGATTATGGGAGAGGGTGACAGGAAATGGGGCAGTGAGTAGGATATGAAGTGAATAAGTAAAAATAAACAAATTTTAAAAACCACGGAAGCTGGGCATTCAGGTATATGAATAATGGAAAAGTCAAAGAATCTGAATGTAAAGGGAGAAAGATATACAATTAACATCAAAGTTCAGAATAAATGACTCTTTTCATTTGATTAAAAAAAAAGAGAGAGAAAGATCTAAGAAGATGGGGCTGAGGCTTAAAGGACACACTAGAATTAAAGGTAGAAATCCAGACATACAGGCTTCACTGGGGTCTTTGAAGTGGGAAGGTGATAAAGTGGATGACCACAGGGGAGAGGTAGGCCTGGATTTACAATACTTGCCAGTAAAGCATTGTTGGAGCATGTATAACTCTACGAAAACACAATACATTAGAGGAAAACAAGCCCCAGATCCCCAGGTTCTGTACCTGAATGGCTATGAGAATAGGAAGCAAAATTTCAAAATTCATTATTTTAATTGACATAAATCAAATCTATTTTGCTCGCACAGTATGATGTTCTGAAAAGCTTGTGTAACGTGGTGAGAGCACAAGGATGTACTGTCAGAAGTTTTCAAGCCAACATTGTCATGAGCCATTGAAGGAACAAGAAAATACACTTCTATCCTCTCTTACTGTTCAGTATTTGAATGACTGGAAAAACGACCGGACCTTTGACACATAACTGGTAAAACACAAGTGAAGTAGTTATGTACACGTGGCAACAGAGAAAAGTGCCGGCTAAGCCAATGAGATGGAGAAACTACCCTTCTTCATAGGGTACAGGGACTGGATGTTAGAGACTGGTGTAAAGGCAGAGTAAACCATTGCAGAGGGAGATTAGTGAACCCAAAGTGCAGACAGCAGCCCAAGTCAAAGTCTGTCTGAGCTCTGGTTATGCAGCCTATCTCACAGTCTCTTTTCTACTGAATGAGTGTAATCTTCCTTGGTTAGTAAATGACAGAAGAAAACAGCGGCCTCTGCAGCTCCCTCTTGAAGGATCCTCTTCTTGGGTAGGAAGGGAACTGAAGCTTCTCCCTGTTCCTCAGGGTCTTCTGTTTAATGAGCCCAAGGCACCAGGTTTGGAACCAAACCCCGGAACTTCTCTCAAGATCTTATTCTGCAGGTTTAGGTGGAATTTCCTGTTCCATGAGCAACGTCTCCACAATTGATTCTTCTTTTTAAGTTTTAAAATGTATTCGTTGGCAATTTCATACATTTATATAGGGGACTTTGGTTGTCTTCACCATTTCCCTATCTCATTCCCTCTCACCCTTCCATGGAAACTCTTCCTTTCCGAGAAGTCCCCACCCTACTTTTATGTCATGTTTTGTGTGTGACTTCATGAGTGTAATCAGGCTGGCTTTCACGGCATGCATGGGAGGCCAGTTAATGAAACATGAGCGACTTTTTCAGTGTCTAAATCACTGAGCAAAATAACATGATCCCCACAGCAACCATTATGGACTGCTGCTATGACATTGGCTGGTTCAGTCTTCTTTTAGTAATGACAGTTGCTGTGTATTCAAGTCCAGAAGACTAAGTGTGTGTGTGTGTGTGTGTGTGTGTGTGTGTGTGTGTGTGTACACCTCCTTATCCTCTGTCTCTTACATTGTTTCAGAAGCTTTGTCGTCCACCATGATCCCTGTATCTCGAAGGCGATCCACGATTTCTTTTAACCTACTTTGTCCTTAGAGACCACCACTATTTTCTCTTCTTGAGTGGCTTCGCTGTTTGTAGGCTCCATGATTGTTAGAGTATTTGCCTAGCATCCATGCCCTGGATTCAATTCTTGGCACCCCATACAGCAGAAAGGTAGAAGGAGGAGGGCCAGAAGTTTAAGGGCAGACTTAGATAGGTTTGAGGCCAGCCCGTGGTACCCAGGAACCTATTTCAAAAACAAGAAATAATATAATTGTCTGGGACAGATATCAGATCCCAGGACGCCACTTATGAAAGACGCTGGTCCTGCAGTGCAGTGAATGCTGGAGCCCTGAAGCTGTTCAGAACTGATCCGTCTCTCAGGGATGAAAGAGCCTTGAAGCATTTAAATATCCTCTTATCAGAGGGAGAAGCCCAGAGCACACATAGAAGCAGCACCTGAGGCCTCCTCATAAATGTTTGCAAAAGTCTGTGAGGGACGATGTCCACATCAATCCCAGTCACCTGCTTCAAATCACCTGATTCATTCCTATCCAGGGTTCCCACCCACAGAGCCGTGGCTGCCCCAGATGTGGTGAATAGCATGGACGCCAGGCAGGTGAGAGCAGAAACAGAGCCTTCGGTGTCCTGTTTGACAGTGACGATTACATCATTTTCCCATTCTCTTTCCTCCCTATAAACTCTCCCATGTGTACTTCTCCTTGTTTTCAAATTTATGGCTTCTTTTTAAAAAAATGTTGTTACATTCATACATATATATCACAATAACAATTTATAGCTACACGTGAGCAGTGCTTTTGTAAACTGGCCCTGCTCAGAAGCTGCCACTGAAAGACAATTTAGAGAACCCAAACTTGAGGATAGTTACAGCTTCTAGAAGTCTATGAAGACTCCTGTCATATATGACCAACTCAGAAAATACATTTTTTTCTTCAGTATATACTCTCATTAGTCTTGCTCTTTAAAGAGGTAAGGACATAATACTTAATCTAATCCTGTAACACAAGTACAAAAAAATTATTCCCATTAGACATATGAGAAAACTGAGGCCAGGGTTGATCCAGCAGTTTCCACAAAAGCAAATATCCAGCAACCGTGGAAGTGGAGCCTCAATCCATGGAGAGCTGAGGCCCTTGTTCTTCCACGCCCTGCAGATGCTGTGTTTCTCCTGCTAGGCTACTCAGGGCCTCTCACAAGCAGATGGATGCTCACTGGCTTCCAAAGAGAGTAGCCATAATGCCCTTAGGCTTGTCATCATGCACACAGACACTGACACTGAAGGATTATTGGGTGCAAATAATCTCAAAGACTCGGCTTAAAATTACAGTATAACCATGAACTAAACATCTATCTCAAACAGAGAAAAGGAAACAATATCTAACCCATAGGCCATCATCTGCTGACTGTTCTGACTAATTCTTATGTTAAAGATTATTCTAATTTTGTCCTTTTTAAAAAAGATGAGCCACAGAGCCCCTTGGGATAGCAGGGTATGGACCAGGTGAGATCTCTGTGTCCTTGTTTCCTGCTTCTCTGACTCCTGGTCTTTTGGTGTGACAAACGAAATAATATTTATTTATCACTCTTTTTTATTGAGCATCTCTTGCCAGACACACGTCACGACATATTCTCACTGACACTGGCAATGTGCATCTTCATTGAGTGTTATTAACCCCCATTTTACCGGAGAGAGAACCATGACATCAAAGATAAAGTATTAGATCTCTTGACTGCTGTAAAATTACATCCATTTATGCATTCAAAATGACCTACTGTGTTCTGTGAGGTGCTGTCAGGTGTTTGGGGAGGCAAAGGAAGGTTCCTACCTTGTGGAGCTTACATCCTAAGGTACTGAGACCAGCATATTAACACTAGACATCCATAAATATGCAGTCTACTAGGGAGTCACCGTTTTACAGAGCAGGGCAGTGGTAAAGAAGGTCAGGGGATCCTCCCACCCTGTGCATAGCCCTTTTCCTCCCTTGATTGGTGTTTTCTGTAAATCACCAATATTAGCATGTTACCGGGGCTTCCTGCAGCTTCAAGGGTTGCCTGCGTAATGGAGAAAGACATTTCTGAAATTCTCATTGGGATTCTGGCAGCTATTAACTTGATGAATCAGAGCTGTCCAGTTGTGCTTCCTCTGTTTCAATGGCTGAGTGTTTTCTTTGAGGCTTGCTGCTTATTTTTCTATCTCCCTCCATTTATTTTGAATTTTAATTTAAAACTCATTTTCTATGACCACGCGTTGGTGTGTAACAGGTGCTTGAATGTTCCGGAACACTGTCGCTGCAGGAGCTCTGTGCATTCAAAGGGTGATACATACCATGATTAAACAGTAACACTCTCGGGGTGACTGTTTCTGCTGAGCCGTATATAGCAGTGGAGCAGTGGCAAAGGACTCATGGTTTTGGCTACAGCAAAAGAATGTATTCTCAGAGAGGCCAAGACCGAAGTTCTAGTGGGAGGAACCAAATGGAGCCTGTTGAGATGGCAGGGAGGAGCCTGGACTCCAGGATCAAGGCTGATCTTGGGTCCTGGTGACCACTGTGGACGTGTGGACCAAGGTGATTGATATTGTGGGGGAATACCTGCGTTTGCTATGAGGAGATGTCAGTCTGAACTGTCACTCCACTGCAAGTGCACCGGTTGTGGTAATACAACCAGCGGTGTGATAATTGAGGTGGTGATAACGTTGATCACACTTCCCGGTTCCCAGCTCTTTGTCAGCACTGTACATGCGTGTCATTTTATACTTTGAGTCTTAGAACCTGTTAGCAGCTCCGTGTTCTCCTTTGATGTATGCGAGAAGTAATTAACTGCCCGATCTTCAAAATGATCTTGCAAAATAGATGTATTGCCTCCTTTTCAATAGAAGATGCCATGAAGATTCAGAAACCAGCGAAGGGTTGCCCGGCTTCTCAGCTAGGACAGGCGCCCCACCCACCGTGGCATTTTATAATGCTTCAATTTCTTCACTGTAACAAGAAAACCTGAGGTGAGAAAATGCCCAACAGAGACGGTTAGACACATCTGGAACAGAACATGTCCATCATTCCCTGGTGTACGTTTTCAACGCTTGGGCTTCTGTATACGTATTTACTTCCAGGATTTACAATGAGGTTAGTTTAAAATCCTCACACCATTTTTGTTTCTGATGTCTCAGACACTGTCTTTCTAGACATTTCTCTGCCTTTCTACAAAATCGGAAAGACTGGGCAAATTATTTAAAAAAAAAAAAGGTCATGACCTAGTGTTTTCAATATGAACTGTGGGAAGAATTTCAGCACAGCAAACCAAAGTGCTAGACTGTTCGTGACAGGAAGTCAGGTCTCTGTGGGCGTTCCTGTGTCTCTGGCCTCTTGCCATTTCCTTGGCTCCTGGTAGCCGATTTTGGAATTGTACTGAATTGTTGTTCAAGCCATGAAGCCCCTTGGTCACTTACCTGCCTGGTCATCTCATAGACCTCAGATCACTGAGTAGTCCTCATTGTGACTACCTCTAAGGGTTAAAGAAACAGAAGTACCAATAATGAGACTGCTCTCTTCCGGCCCTGCCTGGCCTTTGCAGGGATCCTAGGAACAGAGACATTTGTACACCCTGCCTGCGACACATCACATCTCACGTCTGGCATTCATGATCTGTGAAGGCATCTTCATGGCCTTCTTTCTGTCTGTTCCACCATCTGCTCAGCTCTCTTCCCTTTTCTCCTTCCCTCTACACATGTACATACGTGTGCCTTTTTCCTAAGAATCTCCAAAGAAGTCATTTATGACGTGTAACATCCAATTTGCTATAAAATATGCAAAATGGCAAGAATAGAATGAAGAAGAAACTCACATTTGCTGAGCACCTACTGTGTGTCGGGGACAGTCTCCGTGCAATGCAAAGTCCTATGGAATGGCAGCTCTGCCTGAACAAGACTCCAGCCTGTGAGCCTCGCCTCTCCTACCTGCCGTGCCCTACATAGCCAGGGAAGGATTTCCTTAGCTCCTGTTAAGTCTGTTCCAGGTTTCTCAGACCTGAGCCCCTAGGCTCTGGAGCATGTGAAACCATGGTCTGATCAAGAGAGGAACTGGTAAAGTCGGTTCTGTAGAGCTGCACAGGACCTAAAGAGGTGGCCAGGAGCGATATGCCATCCATGCTGTGGTCACATGCGGAGCAAACTGCACAGACTAGTGCTGGACTTATAACTGCAGTGTGCATTGTAGCATGGACAGCAGAAGCCTAGTGCTTCACAGTCTCGAGCCTCAGGGTTCACAGTCTGTCCTCTGAACTCCAGATCACATGCAGTACGCGGCCATGTCAGCTCTAGGGCAACAGTACTGTGGCTTCAGCCAAATATTACTATAGGAGCCCACCCTGACACTCTGCCTCCGCTCCAGTTGCCTTTGCTGCATAGCACAGAGATTTGCTTTCTAGAATACATTTGACTTCTTAACTACTTAGAAATTCAGGGGGATTTTTTTTAATGCAAAAAGATAATAATTACCGAAGAAGCACGGCCTCGCTATTTAAATAGCAAATGTTAGCACCCTGAGAGACCGAGGTTTGCATTTTTTATGATGTCTTAAGAGATGTGCAAACTATCTGGAAGTCACATATTTAAATTTTTGAAAATAAGGATTGTGCTGGCAATTGTCAAAACCCAGCACAGCCGTACCCTCACTTTGGAGAGGAAGGTAGTTCCTCTTCTGTACAAATGGTTGCAACAAGGCCATCTGAGACTCTGATACCGAGACGCATCATCTCGTGGCTGACTCCGGGCTGTGATGTATTTACCCATGTGAATAGACACGCACACTCTTTCATGTTTATTTCTGTGCTGTCAAAGTCTGTGCCCGTGGTCTCCTCCACCCCCTTCACTGAATCCTGCGGTGCAGCCCCATGCGCACACTTAAAAACTCCTCCATGCGCCGCAGTGATGAAAAGATTGTTCAGAGTCCACCAGTCTCTCTGTTGCTTTCAATGTCCATTCACTTCGCTCCTCACTACTGATCCTCACGCTAACCTTCCAAGGTCTACATCACACATGCCACTTTATTCACGATGGCTCTGAAGCTCAGAGGGGTTAATTGCCGGTCCAGAGACGCGTGATTGTAGTTGATGGAGAGTCATTCTTATTTACACCTGATGTCTTGTTTCTAAAAGCAAGATAAGTTATTGTAGAAAAGTCATAAAATATAAATGGCATAAAGAATGAGATGAAAATCGTCTGAAATCCCACCAATTAGAAACCTAGCTAATATCGTACATGAATATAAGTTAAGATGAGATTATAATTAATTGTAATTAATTATACATGCTGCTTTAACATCTACATTGTTACTTACCTGCAAGTTTCCATATTGAATATTTCTCTACAAATCATTTTCAGCCACAGCAGCGTCATAGCATAGGAGACCCACAGATTATTATAATTTTAAAAACAGCCTATTGTTGGCCCATGGAGGCCGTATCTATAACTTAGAGCACATCTCTCTACATATCTCTGATCATTTCTCTCATTGAAAACCTGGAATTTCTGGATCAGCACGTATGTGTATTTTAAGACTTTTGATCTTATGTCTTTGGTTAATTTTTCCACTAAAATGTTCTACTCCCGAAGCCTGTTTCACTATGCACGTCTCTCCACATGGAGGGTGAAAATGCCTTAAACTTTTTTGATATTGTTGTTTGCTTTCGATATCTCCGATTTAACCTCAGTACCTGCTGATGATACTATGATGGCTCAGTAGCCTCCCTCCTCATGCAGAATTAACCTTATTTATATATTCATCCTTTCGCATAATGCTTTGTGGTCTTGGGAGGATCATTTCATCTAGGTTTTCTCCATCATGGGTAGGAGAGGGGGACAGGATTTCTTTGGAGGTCTGATACAGTCATACAGGAAGGGTGATTCCTGTAAACCGTTGCATGTTGTGAAGTGCTCTCTGGTGATGTGTCGTCTTCTCCCATCACCCGATGATGAAAGTGTACAGCTCAGACGGATGAGTGAACCCGCCTCTGCAGCCCTTCATTCCAAATATGTGCAACTTGCATGTGCCTACTTCAAACAGTATAGGGAATGGCATGGCTGGGGACAGATTCACAGGCAGTGGTATCATACAGCATGGTTCCCATGGTGATTTTAATTGGATTTTGTCTGCCCAGGACATCTCAGTGGCTGTCACAGGGCTAAGGAGATGCAGAGACATGGCTGAATGAAAAACCTCATGAGACCATTTCTAACTTCTGCCATTGTGATTTTTCATGCACCCATATGGATGGACGTCATTGGGAAAATTAGGGGTCAGTATTCCACGAGGCATAGATCCCCATCCAAGTTCCACAAGCACTTTTGGGCTGGTGTTTTCTTTGTTGCCTGATTCCCCTCTTTAAAGATGGAATTTTTCTATCAGGCTTTTACTGAGTTCCTATTGGGCATCGGGCACTGGAAGGGGAAGATGAATTCCAATTGCCCTCCACCACAGCACAGATGGCCCAGTTGTCCAGTCAACAGCTGATTATCCCATGGTGCAGTTAGCCACATCACAGGGTAGCAGCCCTGCCTCAGGCTCACATCTATGTGCTTTTCTCCTGGTGTCCTGACAGGCAAAGCAGAGAGAGGATTTCTAGTAAACTAAGCCAGTAGGTGATAGTTCATTGATCTGAGCAAGTGATGCCAGTGTAGTAGAGATACGATGTAGGGATGGTATGCAGAGAACAGACTCACACCAAAACTACCAACCTCTTCTCTCTCTTCCTTTCCTAGAAGAGTCTCCCCCAACCCAGTTCCCCTACCCAGTCTCCTTGGCCCTTCCTTCAACTGATTTATGCCAAATAAGTATCAATATTTCTTTCAATTCAAGCTCTGTTTTCTCAAGAATTCTTATTCTTGAAAAGATAGATCCTTTCTCTGGTCTTATGCACGCATCTGCTACTTCTGTTGTAGTGCTTATTAAATGTATTGTACAAAGAGGGGATACAACGCAAATGACCATCAATGGGTAAATAAGCTTGTTCTCTCTTTCTCTCTCTCTCTCTCCCTCTCTCTCTCTCCATATATATATATATACGATATATGCATATATGTATATATGAATAACTTATAAATAAGCTATATAACTATATGTATGTAATTATAAATAAATATATAAGTATAAATATGTATATATGAATAATCTATACATATGTACACATACACACTATATATGTGTGTATATATGTACATATGTATATATATTATATGTATGTATGTACATATATACATATATATATTGTTTACCATTGATGGCCACTTGAGTTGTATCTACTCTTGGTGTGTCTACATATATGTGCATATACATACATCTGTGTACATGTAATCGAATACTCTATATCCTTCAGGAAATATGACACATGCTTCAATGTGGATGAACCTTGAAAATATTGTGCAAGTTAATATGGCAGTCAGTAAATGACAAATATTTTATGATTCATCTTATGTGTGTCCCAGAGTTGTCAAATTCATAGAGGCAGAAAGTAAAGTAGATGATAGAAGATAGGCATGGAGGGAGAGTGACAAGTTAGTGTCTAAGGGGCATGTAGCTTCAGTTTGGGAAGCTGACAGTGTTCTGTGTGGGGATGGGGGTCATGGTTACGCAACAGTATAGATATATCTGAGACCACTGAACTAAGTGTCTATAGTAGTAGAAATTATACATTGTGTTACATAGGCATATTATTTTAGGATAGTGTGTGGCAGTGTATCTTTCTTTAATGCCAGTCCCCTACACAGTGAGGTTAAATGGGTTCCATCAACAGATGTCTAGTGTCAAGCCATGTACCTTACAGGTAGAAGGTGCTTCCTTAAGGAAGAATGTTGGCTATGCAGAGGTTGTTGCCTTTCTCATGCCAGTAATGTATCCTCATTTACAAGTAGAGAAATTCAGACTTAGAGATGAGCGTTGACTTTGCACTCACCTGAGTGATAAATGGTCAAGTCAGGATTGAAAGCCAGGTAACGTCAGCTCCTATCCAATAATATCCCTTTCATTGTGCCAGGCTTTATTTGTGTCACTCTCTATATACAGTTAGTGGAAACCAACCGAAACAGAGGCACACAGGTGCCAGTGAAATGCCACATCTTACACTGAGGATGGATTTCGAAGCCTGCAGAGAGTGGGAAGGCAAGGTGTGAAGGAAGCTGGCCAGGAAGCTTCGGGAGACAGGCACTTCACATTTGTCCTTTATTCTGGTCACTTTCCTTTCATGTAGCCAACAAAATGAAATGAGGAGATTTATTGAGCCATCACTTGCTCCCCAAGGGCTGTGTGGAGTCCCCATTTCTTAGGTAATTTAACCTAAAGGGCGGTTTTGCTATAGGCAAGAGCCCGCATAGCTGAGGATTGATACAATGATTTAATAGGCCTCTTTTTACCCGAGTCACTGGTCTTCCTTGTGGGAGCCCCCTTCTGCATTAAAGACTCCATTAATTTGCTTATATATAAATTTAAGCTGCTTGGATTCTGTCACATTTCTGAGGGGGTCCTCGCTCAGGAATCTTCAGCTTGTACCGCCTATCAGGATTGACCAATAAGAAAGATGCATTATACATTTTATTGCCTTGTCTACAGAGCGCATGTGACAACTATAAAGCCCATTCTGTACAGTATGAATAACTGTCAGGGTAATTGATAAAGCCGCCTGTAATAAAGGGAGCTGGAATGGCCTTCCTATGAGCTGAGGGCTGTAAGGCTGGAGGGTGGGGGGTCCCAAATGAATCCAGCCCTTCAGAAATCACTGTTGCTTTAAAATAAATAACCAACTGGGATCTGTAGGCTTACCTTTCAAGTAACTATTTTATGTTGCAATTAATTTCATCTGACATATTCAAATCAAGTCAAATAAAAGAATACCCTAATCTCACATTGTTTGTCTGGGCTGAAAGAGGTTTGAAATGGAGAGAGGCTGCTCCTTCCTTTAAACAGTTGGGGAAGGTGAAGATGCTGGGACAGATGTTGTCCCTGTTAAGAAGGGTGGCATAGCAGCAGCCTGTTGGCCTCAATTTACTTATACAAAGCAGCATCAGGCTCTCTAGTGAATTCTAGGTTAACTCTGTAGCTAGCTATATAACATTAATTGCAACAAAAAACAACTTTGAGCACCCGCCGTGTTTTCCATTGTTTTCTTCTCTGAGGAGCCATAGGAGTGGGTCCGCTCATGCTATCAGGTGACCTCTGTGCCCCAGATTGTTAATGTGGAAACAAAGATAATGTAAAACCCCAAGACCAATCAAAAGATTAAACAAGTGAAATATGTACACTGCCTGGAGCATTCCTAGTGCATAGTGAGTGTTCGAAAGACTAAACTGATATCAGCCAAGAGTCTCAGAACTTCTGAGGAGAGGGAATGGAGAAGGAGTGGAGAGAGAGGCAGCAAATAACAAATGCTGTTTGGAAGAACAGCATAATGAACACTAATTATTGGAAAGCTGTTAAGAAAAGATTCATTCCTAGCTTGGAGAGAAGGCTTAGTTGAGAGTGCTTGCTGCTCTTGCAGAGGACTAGAGTTTGGGTTTCCATTATGAGCGTTTTCAAATCCCATTGTCTGGGGGCTGGGATGTAGTTCAATGGTAATCAGTTCCTTAGCATGTGGGAGGCTTTGAATGTGAATCTCATCCCAACAAAATAAATAAATAAAAGCAATATTTATCATCTGTCCTATTCATGAGTGTTTCATGACCAGGGCAGGAAAGATGGAGGATTTAACCACCCTAGAATATGTTCAGTGTGGAGCCACAAGCAATGCAAATGGCAACACACACACACACACACACACACACACACACGTATACATTCACACATATACATATATGTGTATTATACATATATACATTATACATGTACTATATATAATGTATAAATGAATGTATATGTATGTATGTGTATGTATACATGTATATGTATTTCCCACTTTAAAAAGTAAGAACAAGAATAACACCTCCTTTTCACTGCAAAATGTCTAGCTCTCTCAGCCAAATGACTCATTTATTTTATTTCTTAATTGGAAAAAGGATAGGGCAGAAACAGGTGCCAAAGCCAGGAGTCGCTGGGCTCTTTCCCATAGGTACAAATTAGATCTGTGAGGCTGCTTCTGCCCCTCATTTTGCCGTCTGCAGACTGGTGTTTGTGCAGTGCTAAGATGAACAAACTCAGACTCCTACTCAAGATAAATGCTAGTTCTGTTTTGTGCTGAAAGATGTATGCCAAGATGTAGAAAGGATTCTCTCCATGGCACTCCTGTTAATTCATAGCAGTCTGAGAGCTGTGAAAAGCCACCTCATTACTTTTTCCTCCCTACTGTATATTTCAAGGATGGCAGGTATCCCAATAGGTTCAAGCAAGATCTGATATTAAAGCCATTGCACTATAATCTTCTCCTTTCCCTACCATATTGTAGCCTTTATCTAGTGAGGAACAGAGAATGTTTGTCCTTACATCCTCCTTTGTCCTTGGGTTTCTTCTATGCATAATCAACTGGGAAGACACTAAATGGTCCCCTTTGCCCTGCCAGCTTCCATCTGGCCACTTGTAAAATGGGAACAGCCAATCGTTCAAACTAGTCAGTTTGGAGACTTCGGAAATGACTTCTGAAGAAGTCTGCTGTGTGATTAAGTGACTCCGGGAGTTTCCCAACCTGCCTTGTGAAAGAATCTGTGGGAAATACTTATTCTCCTGATGGGAATCTGCTGAGCTTTGCAAACAGCAGCCACACTTGTCATGAGTGTGTTTGTAATTCACTAGATCTCAATGTGAGTGCATAGGAACTTGGACTTGAGTTATGGAGGAGGCAGGAGCAACTGCAGTCATTTGCCTCCTGGTCAGATGAGGTCCCATCACTATCTTGGTTCCCAGAGTTTTGTGAAGAAAGCATCCAGTGCAACCCAGCTTAAGATGGCTTTCTTACTGGCTGCCTAGTTCTTTGAGAAGCATTGCAGGCCCAAAGAAAGACCAGGTTTTCTGCAAGTCAGAACCTTCTCATGTTTATGGTCTCAGATCAGGGAAGTCCTGGAGCCCACAGGGCTCTTCCTCTTCTACCTTCCCCCACTAAACAAACCATCTTTCCTTCCTGAATGCATAGGGAAAACTCAGGTCTCTCTTGAGAACAATCCCACCCTGTATAGTAACCACCAGCCACATGTGGTTATTTAACCTTAGATCTGAATGACTCAGAATGAAATAAAATGCATGAACTTGCTACCTCAGCCATACCAGGTATGTTTTGAGTGCTGAACAGTGCCAGTGGCTCCCATATTAGAGGAGATACAAACCTTCCCCTTGTAACACAAAGTTGTCTGGGGCTGCTCCTAAGTCTGGCTCACTCTTTGCTCTGTGTTGGAAACATGCCCATTGCTTCCAAGTTCCTAGCCTGCACTAAGCACATAGAAGTACGTCATGGTCCCCCAAATAGCTTTAAAATTAGGTCTGATTTAATACCTGAGAAAGCCAACGTTCAGTGGTATTAAGCCGTAGAGACATGGCTGGGAAGTAGCAGGGCTGGCTCTGTGTTGGCTACAGGTTTCTTTGCATTTAGGAGTGTACTCATCCCACTTGTTTCTGATTGACATCTGTTAAGAGCCTATGAGATGGGGCTGCAGAATTGGGCTGGGCACTAGAGTGGGGAGGATGATGGCAGCCATCCATTTTACAGACTTTAATAAGTTTGTGCTTCACGCTGGCTCGTATGTGCCCTTTTGAATTCTCCTAATCATCACATCATGTAGATGCCATTATTGTATTCAATGCATATTTTCAGTGAAAAACAGGAAAACAGTTAGTAGGTTTAATCAGAAGAGGGATTAGCAAGTAGAAACTCAGAGATCTCTCCTGAGAAGCCAGAGTCAGGACATGGGGCCTTGTTATCCCAACCCACTACCGTCAGTCTCCAAAAATGTGTTCTCATCTACTCCACATAGCAGAGCCATGGAAAACCTCTTCTTGCATTAGGAAGGTAAACAGGGGAGGATGTCTGAGAGGATTGGATGCCTGGCGCTTAGGAACTCGTGTGGTCCCTAGAGAGCAGGCCTTGAGTAAAGGCCCACTCTTTCCCTCCTCTACTGAAGAGCTAATCGATGCAGCAAATACATCTGATTGACTTCTTGTCACAGCCCCATTTCACAACAATGGACAACATCTTCTGTAATCTGAAAACTGATTACAGTCTTACAGTCCTGATTTGCTTGCTTTAAAAAAAATAAATAAGTGGAATTTCTCTCTAAGAGTAAAAGCTTTTCTGCTTCATTCCAATACATTCCCAATGAGGCTGCTTTCCCACTCCTGTTGTGAGTTTCTTAAGTTATAGTAACTGAACTTGAAGATACAGCAAAGAGAAAAACAGCACCATCTGCGTTCCATTTTCCTCTATTAAGAACGCTGAAACATAATGAAGAGATGACCCATTGTCACAGTATTTATTTCCTCATATAATGGTAGCAGTAAAATTGGTATATCTTAAATCTCAAATACAGGGCAATTGGGAAAACAGATGAGAACCCTGTGAGTGGAGCCCACTTCCACACTCACACTATGGTCAGGGAAGGAATTTAAACAAGGATCACCAAGACAGGGAGACCAGGTCAGTTTCCATAGAAACTGTCTTACAGTTACTTTGAGGCATCACTAAAAGCAGCAGGAAGTGTTCAGCCTAGAGTAGAATTCACCCTAGGAGAGAATATATTTGAATTCTTTGACCGTTCTCACTCCCTTTGCATTGGTACAAAGGGCCTAAGACTTGCAAAGAGAAGCCTGGACTCAAGGCTACGGCGGACAAGGCAGATCCAAGAGATCCGGCTTTCACACCCAACCTGTAGACGAGCATCCTAACGTGGTACTTGAGCTCGTAGTCCAAGTCCTTCATGAAAAGGTGAAAAATAAGCATTTACATTTTAAGGTAATCTTTTTAAACTAAAAGAATAACATGTATAAGTTCCTTTATGAACATCAAATTCCCATGTCCACGAATATGAACATATTACAACATGATCACACCTACTCGTTTACGTCTGGCCTGTGGCTGTAGCTGGCGGTATGTTCACAAAGCTGAAGATATTTCACATCTGGCCCTGCATAGGAAACGTTTACCAACCCTGACCTGGAATTCCTAAAGTTATTTGTACGCCAGCATCTTCATCTGAGAAGACTAGTGATTGTCCCCTCCCATGGCAGATGTGCAGACCAAGTATGGCAGTGAAAGAACCCAGCATCCTGTCTACAAAACAATTGGTAATATATGACCACACGATTTCGTCAAGTTACTAAAATGCCAGGCTTCTGAGTTTCCTCATCTCTGAAATTCAGAGAGTACCTACCTTATAGGATTTTTTTTTAATTAAGGGACATACCTGCAAGGAACATTCATGGCCAGTGTTTGTTGAGCGCTTACGTCACAAGTAGGAAAACCAACATAAAGAATCAGGAAACTGACTTACTGAATCTCTTCAAGGTGTTAGTGACAGGGCTTGGATGTGGATCACACCATTCTTACAACCTGTAACTGGGCCTAAATGACTATGACCTGTCTGGCCTCAGTGCCAGGTCTACACCCATTCCATTCCCCTTCTTTTTATCCCCATGGCAGTAGAGTCCTCGTGCCTGCAGTTGTCATGGCCACCATTCTGCCCTATGCTACATACTAGTACTATATATAGTACAAATATGTAATACTATATACTATAACTAGTGTTTCATGTTTGTATTCATTTAAAATCCTACTACAAATGACAATGTCCCTTTGTTGTCATTTCTAAAGCCTGACTCTTTTGAGTTTGGAAACCATATCATTTGTTCTTTTTACCCTCTATTGCCTAGCATGCTCCATGGGCATTGTTGGTGTTAAATTAGTGTTTACTAATGCACTGATGAATGAATGAAGAGAAAAGAAGATTTTTGTTAATTATCTGTACATCTTCTTACAGGAATCTTCTTGGTCTTTGAGTGGCAGGAATTGTTGTAAAAATATTTAGTGTATAACTTCTCAGTGAGTTTAGTGAACCTGAATTATACCTGGTCCTTTGAGCTTCAAGACTGGAGACAGAACAATGGCCTGCTAGTTGAAAGAGACCTTTGCCTGCTTGCTCTGAATCTTTGCTCAGCTGCTTTTTCATAGGTCTCTCTGGCTTGTCAGTGTTCAGAGGTTTCTCGTTCACAAGACTACAAAGCCAGAAAGTGTTCCTCTACCCCATCTTGGTGGTGGGTCACCTGCTGGGCTAACACAGGACATCATCCAGGGGGTTGTTGAAGCCACCTGATTGTGTGTTGACACACAATGACTTGGTCTGGGGAATCACAGAGGAGGTAACAGCAGTACTTAGTCTGCAGTGGGTCCTTGACTTCATCCTGCACACAGGCCCCTGAAGGTATTTGACACACGTAGTCTCCTAGACTAGAGGGAAACTTCTAGACTGGCAGAAAGGAATCCTGAAATTAAGTGGATAATTTTTTTCCACATTAGACCCCAGAGTAAAAGAAAGCATGACAGCAATAATTTCATAATGACATCGAAGACTTTTACGTTAGACATTTTTAATATATCTGTAAGTGTTTAATGAATATTATTACTCTTATTTGGCAGGCATTGAAATGGAGATCTCTAAGGTAGAAGCTAAATATGAGTGTCTCAGAGCCTGAGGCTGGGTTTAAGATCTTTGACTTCTGGTCACCTACTAACTAACCACAAATGAAGTTTAGATGCAGGAAGGAGATGGTGCAGTCCTTCCACTACTCAACAAGTCTTGACTGATCACCCATAATAAACACAGAGGAATCATCACTGAGTGATTAAAAAGGACAAGGCCATAACCCTCATCACCATCTGTCTCAGTGGTAGCATCCGGCAATAAGCTTGTAAATATAAGAATAAAGTAATTTCAGGGAGGGATACGTTTTACAGTGCTTTCCTTTTAATTGAGGACAATGAGCTGGGGAGTGACTGGAAGGGATAACAGAGGAAGATTGGAGGGTTCAGAGAACGTGTCCCTAATGAGGGGACACAAACTGAGACTTAAATATTAGGCAAATGAAAGATTAGAAGGAAGAGAGTTAGACAACTGCCAGCTGGTACTTGTTCTCCCAGGTGGAATAGATGAAGGGATGGTCCTCTCTGTGAGAGGGTATGGTCGGGCTCATAGCTAGGACCACACCATTAGTTCAAGAGGGAGTTGGTCCAGTGGGCCAACCTATCCCCATATTGACAACTATGATTCTGCTCCACCGACAGTACACTCATCCATAGGTCTGGTGACTTTGATGTCTACCCCACTCCTAGACACCTTCCCTTATTCTGAATAAGCGGTCTGCCCTTCTTAGGCCCTCACCTGCACGTGTCATGGGTTATTGTTATTAAATTTTTATTATACCTGTTCCTGGTCATTCATCAAGAGTCCAGTGGACAATGTAACAGTGCAGACAATGATGCTAAAGTTGGGCAAGCCCTGGACTGAGGCCCAGCTGTCCGCTGGGGTGCCAGAAACATTGATCTCTCTAGATGCCAGTCATATCACCTGTAACTGGGTATAATTATAGTGCATGTAGCATAAGATTCACTTGGAAATGAAGCTATGCCACAGAACACTCTGTTAATATTTAACAGCAATGAATATAACTGCTATGGTTATCATAACTATCTACCTCATTGCAAATTTTTCAGTCCCATTTATTAGACTGAGGGTTTGAAAGCAGACTGGGGTATCACCTACCCCAGTTCCTGACTACAATTGGTGCCAAGTAAGTATTT
Source organism: Rattus norvegicus (assembly GCF_021556685.1). Lineage (NCBI taxonomy): Eukaryota > Metazoa > Chordata > Mammalia > Rodentia > Muridae > Rattus > Rattus norvegicus. The sequence continues at coordinate 125,303,594 of NC_141538.1, forward strand.
TGAGTGGTGAATGAAAATTTTCCCTAGCAATAAAATAAATATATTTATATTAATACTTACGTGATACAATTTTTATCATTTCAGAACAGGATAGAGGTTTCACTAAGAATCAACTACTTATTTTAATCAATGAGATGTTGAGGCCAGCAGCAGTAAGAGTTATACCTGAAATAAAAGCCTACTCAGGAGAAGCCTGAAAATGGGGCCTGGTCCCCTTAGAATGGCCGTGGATACAGAAGATGGTGAGAAGCCACTCAGAGGGCCAGAAAACTGTGATTAATCAGAACTAACTATTCTGTGTGGTCAGAGTACTCAAGTTCCTTCAGCAGATGGAAATGGTGGCAGGGACCAATGCCACATATCTTTCTATGCCTAGCAGAGGGCAGACTATGGGACAGAGCAGATGTTCTGTGAGCGTGTGATGGACGAGTGGACACATGTGGCCTCTTACTGATGGCTCATTAACCTCATGTGCCTCGTGTACAAATGGATGTTGAGGGTTATATGGCTCTGTGTCCTGTGTCACAGAGTCTTTTGTCATCCCAGGCTTCTCTGTCACTGTGGCCTGGGAGGTAATATGCATTGATCCGTCCATGATTTGAAGTCTTGTGAGTATTTAAATGACACCCAGGGTTATTGACTATGGCACAGCAAATTGTGTTTAGAGATCATTTAATGGCCTGAGATCCGTGTAATCACTCAGGAAAATGCTTAGGAACACCTACTGTGTGCCCTGGGCTTTTTCTGTCTTTATCGGGAACATGGGAAAATAATAGTGTCTTCCCTGTGTAGCTGGGAGGAGGGCTGAACTCTGCAGATGGGTCATAGAGGGCAAATCTCAGCACATGGTGATTGTTCAGCATGTTAGCTAGTATTTCTAAGATACATGTATTCGTGAGGTCATAGCCATGTCTGCAGTGATGCGGAGTACTCCAAGCCATCCCTGACTTACTCTCCAATCACCATGCTGCTGATTGTCCCGATTTTAAACTCATCCTCAGAGTCCCATCCAAATCAGATGTCAGAAAAGCCCAGCATTGCTGAGAATAACATTTGTCCTGCAGGTGATCAAAACAGGAGGTTGCTAAAAATGTGTGTGAAAAATGCAGTCCTGCCCACCCCCTCACCCAGCATGCATGAAACTCTTGTCATTACTGGGGACCAGGGGCAAAGCCTGTTCAAAACCCGTCCTGAACAAGAGGGTAGGAGAGAAACAGGATCCAAGTTCAGGAGCTGTGAGCGGAAGCTGTTGACCCTTGGAAGAGAGATGTGAGGCTGAATGTGCCTGCGCTTCTCAGAAGAAGACTCCCCAGCAAGAGTAGGAAAAGTAAGGACCGGAAGCAGATGTCAGTCTGTCAGAAAGAGTGACATCCACATGGGAAATGGAAACCAAATCCCAAGGGCACACACAGGGAGAGTCAAAGTCTCAGTTACCAAACCCAACACCCAGACTGCCTCAGACAGTGACAGTACATGAAAGGAGAGCTAGAAAAGATCTGTTATTGTCACATCCTGGGTATGGCCAAAACTAGTTGGGCCACAGTGGGGGAAAATGTAGCACCATGCCCTGAAGGCAAACATAAGTCAGCCCAGATGGTCATGGAGGAAGGCTGCTCTGTTATTCACAGTGCTATCTCCTTTATTCCTGGAGACACCGGCGATGACCCAGCTATAGGCTAAGAGACTTGACTCCATAGAACACTCTCTTGAAGTCTAAACGTTACTAATGCAGTTCATGCCTCCACTCAGGAATGCAGCCCTGAGAAAGACAGTAAGACAGTAGCACCTTGTCCTGGAGTGGCTGATATATGCAATAACAGAAACACTAACTGAATAGCTAGAAGAGTGTGGGAAAGGGAGCCATGGAGAACAGAACTGTGGTAAGGAGTGGGAAGCTGCCCTTCTGACTGCTGGTTAGGTGTTAGGGCAGGGAGGAGCTGCTTTATGGAGAGCAGGAACTGAGGCTCTCAAGAGTGCATATGGATAAAGACAGACTCCTATGTGTATGCTGAAGGTCTACAAGTATCCATCCAGCATATTCTCTCCTCACTGAATTTTACAGACAGCAGTATCTTCAGCAAAGCCTTCTGCCCACTTTGGGGTAAAATGTTGGGTTTGAATAGCTAGGTTTGCTTTTATCCTATACTCTTAGTCAGGAGAACTAGCAGGAAATAGTCCTCACATGCAGGATGGGACAGGCCTGTCCAGAGCCGACTAAATGGTAGATGGAAAACCATCTTGGTGCTTCCTACAGTAGCCCAGTGTTCTTCTTTCCCACAGACTCTTAGTTGAGTGTGATCTTCCCAGTGTAGACAAACAGCAGATGAGCTGGCCAGGGTCCAGTAGCTTGGGCTAGGGCAGAAGTTGGCTTCCACCCCAGACTTCGTGATTTCCTACCTGAACTACACTGCAGCTGCTCCTTCTGAGCTCACCCAGTGGGACGCATAGAGTTGGGCATTTGTGTTCTCACCTAAATGTAAATGGCTGGCGTGGGAACAGTCCTCGGGACTCCCACCAGCTAAAATGAATTTTGCACAAAGCAGTGGTCCTCTGTTCTGGTCTCGACTCATTCAAGTTGTGCCAAGTTCTTCTTGAGACGGGGCTCAGTGTCCTGCTCCCTGAGCAGGCTCATTTTGTTCTTCCTCATTAACCACATCACATCGCAAAGGCTGACTCTATCTATGCTCCTAAAATCTAGCATGGGGTCACATATGGATTGGCTCCTCATGTGTATTACTTTAAAATGGCCAATTGATTGATCCTGGTTAACAATGTGAAGAAAAGCACTTTCTATTTCTGGGCTTCAGTGACCGCATCTCTAAGTCAGAGCCATCAGACACAGTTCTTCTAACCTCATGAGAGCCTGGCCCATCATCAGCCCAGTGCAGTTAGACACTTGCCTTCCTGAGACCTAGATAAACTTAGTCTATTCTGCCTGGCTTCATTTACTTTTTTTGCAATGAATACATTTACCTGGTTTTCCCCTCTGTCTTCTCTGAGTCTTGAGAACAAGAATGGAATCTCACTTAACTTCTCCCAAGCTTATCACCCGGAAGGGGCTCAGAAGATGAAGAATGTCCGTCTGTCTTAGCCCTTTACCAACTCGATGCCTGTAAATGGACCTCCTTGTCCTATCATTGAATCAAAGGGAAACCACTCTGTGTATCTCAAGCTCTTTTCTCTCTGAAGCATTATACTCTGAGTGGAAATTCAAATTTTTGTGATTTGCAATCCTGCCTGGCAGTCCCTAGACAAGACAGGAAGAGGAAGCCCCGCCCTACCAACTGGAGCCCTCTGGGACTGATCCAGACCCACGTACATCAAAGATGGCTTATGCTGGCTGTTTATAAAAGAGATGCATGCCCCGCCAAACTCGGGGAATGACCTAAAATTTGCAATGAAGCTTTTAAACTGGGCAAATAGAACACCCGCTCCTCCCACCCCCTGTGCAGGAATGGTTTTAATGAGCCTTGCCTTGTGAAGATTAAAGGAACTAACAAACACCACCACCACCACCACCACCCCAAAAAACCTCAGTGTGTAGAAAGTACTGGGGCTGGGGGAGGGGTTGTCAGAGGAATAACTGAACAAGAAGAAAGATTTCAAGACATCAAATAAATATCAAATAGCAGGAGCTCTCCACGCCATTTAAGATCTTGTTTCTGTTGGAGAAAAGGTTAACCCAATGTGAATACTATTGCCTAAGAGAAGGAGAAGGAGATTAATAGAATGGGGTGCCTGCCAGGGAGCTCAGAGGACAGGATACTCTAGCAAGACAGATGCTGGTCTTTGCAGTGGACATCTTCATGATCCAGGTGGTTATGAGGTGAAGAGATCTGCCATCTTGGGGACCCCAGAAAGAAGGTGTCAAGCCCAGATGCAACTGTCTGTGTGTTTTTCCCCTAAGCCAGTTGAAGAAAGGATCAGGAATAGCGTGCCTGCCTGCTTTGCTCCAGCCCCATCTATGCCCTGCAAGGAAATGACATCACTTGTAAAATTAGAACATGGAAATTAAAATGGAAAAATTTTAAAGGAAAAAAAAACTTTGGGGAAAATCAAAGTAGCACAGTGAAATCCTGCTGAGTGTTGGAGGCTGTCTCCACACAGACTGTTTAATTGGCGTTGTATTTTGAGGGTTAGATTAGAGGAAGAAGAAAAAAGACAGTGTTCAACCTGATTTACATGAAAATGAGAAGAAGGGAAAAGTGGGATATTAAAATGTGTGAGTTGAATCCTTAGATCTCTGAATTGTGAGTGGCACACGGCAGAACTTTTAAATTGGCTACATTACTTTAATTGAAATATAGAATTGTAATAACACAATGTGACAGGTGCCTATAGGATGGTGGGGTGGGGAAAGGGACTGAAGCTTCCCCCACTTCTCCTTGAAGCATCAGGGACAAAGATGAAAAAAATATACAAAGTATACATTCACACAAGTGTCAGCATGCATGGGAACACACACACACACACACACATCATACATGCACACACACACACACACACACACACACACACACGGAGGCACACACAGGAAGAGAAGCACTTGAAAAGGCTTTGTTCTTTTATAGGTTCTTTGAGGCTTGCTTTATTGAAAAGTACATTTTTTTTCCATCATTCGCTTCAGGGTCCAATTAATCCACCCCATTCCACCTCAGTTCTCAGTGTGCTCTTGCCGTGGGGGTATTTTGCATCAATTAGGGTATTTGTTGTCCACTAGGTGGAAGGAACAAATATGTGAAAAATATCCAGGTTTGTTCACAAAGACCCCAAACCTGCGGCTGGTCTGTCACAGGTTAGGTGGTTTCAGAAGTTCCCACACCAACTCTGCATGGCTATGGCTCCTTTTAGATGTGAGCAAATGCTGGGGTGTATACAAAGGGACTGGGCCCAGAGGAGAGCTGGGGAATAGATTTAGGACTAAGGAAGGATTGATTGTTGTGAGAGTCATATAGGAGCCTGGGACCAGATACTTTCTTATTAACCAACTCCTCAAGTCTCAGTCCATTCCTGTTGGTGGGACCCACTAGCTGGCAGACTTTTCTATAACTCGATAGTTTAAGTTGTGATCTCATAATCTCAGTTCAAGTCCTCCTCCTCCTCTTCCTCCTCCTCTTCCTTCCCCCTCCTCCTCCTTGTCCTCCTCTTCCTCTTCCTCCTCTGCTTCCTCCCCCACTCCTCCTCCCCCTCCTTTCACCCTCCTCCTCCTCTTCTTCCTCCTCTTCCTCCTCCTCTTCCTCCCCTGCTTCCTCCCCCACCCCTCCTCCCCCTCCTTTCACCCTCCTCCTCCTCTTCTTCCTCCTCTTCCTCCTCCTCTTCCTCCCCTGCTTCCTCCCCCACCCCTCCTCCCCCTCCTTTCCCCCTCCTCCTCCTCTTCTTCCTCCTCTTCCTCTTCCTCTTCCTCCCCTGCTTCCTCCCCCACCCCTCCTCCCCCTCCTTTCACCCTCCTCCTCCTCTTCCTCCTCCTCCTCCTCCTCTTCCTCCTCCTCTTCCTCCCCTGCTTCCTCCCCCACCCCTCCTCCTCCTCCTTTCACCCTCCTCCTCTTCCTCCTCTTCCTCCTCCTCTTCCTCCTCTGCTTCCCCCCCCTCCTTCCCCATCAAGACCTGTTCCTATGTCAACATGTATAGTTCAGAGGTCTTGGTGCTGCCATCACCAGCCTCATCTTGCAGATACATGAAGCCCGGGTATCCTGTGAACTCTGCTCTTCTCACATGAGTTTTCCTTCAAAATATGGACCTGAGAAACAGCTCACCTTACACAGACAGTTTTTCCACCATAAGACATAGGTTCAAATAAGAGATCATCTTTTAAATTAATTGAACCCATCCCAGCTGTATTTCCTGGCACGCCTCTGCTTTATGCCAGCCCACTCCAATATTAAATGTAAGTTAAGGTTTATTTTAAAATGTAAATTATCCATTCTAGGTTATGGCACTATTCCTCTTTGGGTGATTTATGTTGAAGGACTAAGTATTTGTTTTTCCTGCCTGTTGCTGTCCAGGGCCTGTGTGCAATGGTGCACACTATGACCGTGTATGACTCAGTATGTAGATATGTCAGCAAGTGGGCAGACACGGCTGTATGCTGTCTAGTGTGCAGGCCCATGGAGAGTGTACTTGCTGTTACAGCAACAAAGCTCCAGGTTTCTTGGTGACACTGTACTTAGATGATTTGATCAGTATCAGCCCACACGCAGAGCAGTACCACACTGTAAAGTATAGAATGTATGTTCAGAGCATTGTTGGCTTCTTACCCCCAGACCAAGTCTCCTCAGGGGCATCTGTCTCTGACCATATGCACAGTTCAGACATTTGATGTGGTCTGAAATTTCCCCCCAAAGCCTTATGTGCTTAAACACTTAAGTTTCCTAGCTTGTGGCACTGTTTGGAAAGGTAGTGGAACCCTTAAGAGGGAGTACCTCACTGAAGGAAATGGGTCAGTGAAGGTAGATACTTGCATTTTATATCCCACATTAATTCTTTTCATACTCTGTTTCCCGACTACTAAAGGTTGTAACCAGTTATAGCCTGTTAGTGCCTGTCATGATATCCTATATCCCCTCAAGGAGTAAGCCAAAATGAATTGTTTCTTCATTAAGTCATTTCATGGGAGATATTTTATCAGAACAATGAGGAGAGTAACTAATAAGGGAATTTATAGTGAGAAGGGGGGGCCACTGCTGTGATAACCCTGATTATGGGACTCTTGGATATTCGAAACTGAGCTGAAGGAAGACTGTGGAAGAGTTTGGAGGACTGGTTAGAAGCACCCTGATCTGCAGTGGTTAGTGGGTGCATCCTGGTAGGCGTTTAGAACAGAATGTTAGTAGAAACACAAGCAGTGGAGGCCAGTTCATGATGGACAAGAATGATAGTGGAGACTGGGCTATAAACTCTTCAGACTGTATTCTAGCCAAGAATCTTGTTTTGTTCTATTCCTGGCCTGACAACTTGACTGATGCTGAATTTAGAAGTAATAAGTTAATGTTTGACAGAGGACTTTGGCAGCAGGAGAGCATTCGGTATATAATATGGTACCTCTTATCATTCATATCCAGAGGCTTCATTACATTTCTATTGCTGTGACAAAACACCATGACCAAGGCAACCTACAGAGCGTTTATTTTGGCTGGCAGTTTCAGAGGGTAAGTCCATGACTAGTCTAGGTAGGAACATGGCTGCAAATAGGCAGGCATGTCCCTTGAGCAGTAGTTGAGAGCTTACATGCTAAGGCAAAAACCTTGAGGCAGAGAGAGCTAACTGAGAACACCATGGGCTTTAGAAACCTTGAAGCCCACCCCCTCCCCAGTGGCATTCCTCCTAAACCTTCCCAAACAGTTCCGCCAACAGAGGAAAGCATTCAAATATGCAGCCTTGTGAGGGGAATTGGTGACTACCCTTCCTAAAGAGAAACCTGATCTTCATTGTGACAAAAAGACCCACTTATCAAATGTTCCCATATGAAATGCAAATTTATATGAAAGGAGAGAGGCTATTCTGAGAATGCAATTGAAGGGGTTCCCTGTTCAAAAACCTTAGAAGTTGGGGGCTGTAATGGCACAAGCCTACAATCCCAGCACTAGGGAGGCAGAGGCAGGTGGATCTCTGAGTTCAAGGCCAGCCTGGTCTACAGAGCCAATTGTAGGATAGCTAAGGATACACAGAGAAATCCTGTCTTAAAACAAAACAAAACTAAACTAAACTAAACTAAACTAAACTAAACTAAACTAAACTAAACTACCTGGGGAGGTTTGTGCCCATGTACATTGGACAGAGCTATCATACTCTAAATGGACTGCATTCTGAGCTGGCAACAGAATTTGGCAGATTTTGTATCATAGACGATACAGTGCTAAGAGAGTCCTGGAGCCTTGTGTCAGAGTTCCAGAGAACAACTGAGGCAGGCAATATGTGGCAGAGTCAGAGTGGCCCTAGGAATCCATTCCTGAAGCTGTGAAGGTAAAGCTGTCTCCAGGATGTTGAAGACACCAGCACCTTACGTCATACATATGCTGAGGAACCCTGAATGTGATGTCATGGAGCTGGTCCTGGAGAGAAGCTATGGGTATTGCGTATGGCAGAGCTGGAGGTGGAGGCCGACCTTTCGGAGGTCATGTGATGGCATCCGAATCTCTAGATGCTGACCATGGGGCTTCAGGCTTCAGCATTTTACCTGAAAACTTTGACCTTGCTTTGGCCTGATGTTTTCTTGCTAAAGTCCAATTCTTCCATTTTTGAGTGGGAAAATTTATTCTTTGCCATTGTGTATTAGAAGTAAATAGTCCTCTGTTTTAGTGTCCTAGGGCTTGCAGTTAAGAGATTGCTTTGAGTCTCGGAAGAGATATTGGATTCTTGAACAATTCTGTGCCTGTTTAAAGACCGTGGGGGGTTCTCAAAGTTAGAATTCATGCATTTTGCAGCATGAGATGGCCAAGGCCATAGGAGCCAGAGGGTAAAATGTTGTGTTTTAGAAGTAAGATGTCTCACATAGTTCTGTTTTTGGACACTTGGCCATCTGCTGTTTTGAGGTATGTTGTGGGACCTTTAGAAGTAGAGCCTTACTAGAGGAAGTGTGTCACTTGGGAGGACCTTAAGGTTTTCTAAGTTCCTATTTCCTGTCCACTATCTGCTTCTTGACTACAGGCATGCGTAGTGTAATGTAGTATAATGTGATATGAGGAACTTCCCCCAGTTCCTGCCCTCTGTCTTCCCTATCAGAATGAATGCCGCCTTCTCAAATTGTTAGGCAGAACAATTGTAAGAACATTAAGAAAAATAATGTACTTGATCACCACTCTTAAATTTGCTTCCCTTTAATCTTTCGCCCCTACTCCCCATTTCCTCATGACTGTCACTTATCCCGTCAGCCCTCCTCCCAAAGCTGCATCACCCCCTTGCCCTGTGGCCCTGCTGTGGCCCTTCTGGACTCATTTAAATCTATTCTTCAAGGGTCAAGCCTCAGCCATCTCCTTCCCACACAGTCACCACGTGGATGTAGACTCTGAGATCAAATCTGTAGCTGCTCCAGTCCGTTGTATAAATTAAACTGTAGCCCATGTGACCTATGCATAGTCTGCCATGTTGCTTATAATATATAATACCGTGTGAATGCCGTGGAAATAAATGTTATAGTGCATTGTCTGGGATTAAGACAAAACATAATCTGTACTGTTCAGTATGAACATACCTTGAGGGTTGAATTTTGGTCCTGTTAGTTGAACCCCTTGATGTGGAAGTCCTGTTGTGCTTTCTTTTTGCACTTTGGGACAAATTCCAAAGCACTGGAGTTGGTGTGCAGAGTGCTGGGGCCCTATGCCTGTCTGCCTCCTGTGTCAGCTTCACCCCCTGCTTCATTTTTAATTCCATTCCCTCCTGCTGATCTTTCCTTTTAGTATCTTACCCACTAACTAATGTGACCACTTAGCTCTTTGCTCGCAAGACTTCATGTTCCGAAAGGAGAGGCTGAGAACAACTAAAAATAGTGCTACTTGGTCCATTTTCTCTAGAAAGTCCTGGTGTGGGGTGTCTGCAAGCCAATCCTAACGATGATGGCCCGTATCTGCTCTCTGTGTGTCTGCCCTCTCAAAGACTGAGCTGCCTCCTCCTTTTAGCCTCTGTCAGCTTCGGGCTGAAACTTCCATGACCTTGGCACCAACCAAAAATAACTGAGCCCAGTTTCTAGGAGGCACTGAGTGTTTTCTGGCCTCGTGTAGCATGTACAATTGGAAGTCTATGTCTCCAGATAAATGAACTATTCAAGAGATGAAAACATCTTTTCAATTTAAAATAGGCGACAGAGAACCCCTGAACTCTGCATCCTAGTGATACCCTATACTTTGTGTCACCGGCCTCCACTGGAAGCAGGAAAAGCTATGAAAAGAGAAAGCGAGCTTGACGATGAAAATGGCTGGGCAGGCGCTGGCGGCAAGAAAAATCCACATGCTGTAATTATAGATTTTTGTTTGTTTTAAATCCTGGTGCTCAATCTGTGAGCTCCAGATTAATAATAAAATACTAGAATTATGCATGCAAGTGCAAATTTGGTATCATGTCAGTCAAGTCCAAACACTATTTACGGGATGGAATCATTACAGTGCATTAATATAATGAAGAGGCAGTGTGGTCCAGTTCTGTGGGATCTTCAGGCATTACTGCGAGATGCTCGTTGCAAGAGTTTGAGCTTAAGCCATCTTTATATCACATGAGCTTTGTTGTTGAAAGAATGCAGTTCTTATTCTGCTTTTACCCATGTATGTGGTAACTGCTGCTGGCAGCTTCGAGGAGAACAGAAGAGGAATAGCTGAAGCTGGTTATATATTACTAAAGCCAAAACCCTCCATCCTGTATGCAGGATTCTGCTCCTCCAAAGCTCAAGCCTCATGGGCATTGCATCAGTCTGCAATGCTACTGCATTGCTGCAATGACAAGGAGCTCATTGAGAGCATGGGCTCTTGTTTATCTCTGGCTTAGGTGGCAATTTAGCACAGTGATTCATTTAATGTTAATTAGTTTTGTTTTGTGTTTGAGACTGCCCAAGCTGGCCTGGAACTTCCTATGTTTCCCAGACTTGCTTCAGACTCAGTGCCTTTGTCTCACTGTGATGTTTGACCTCCATGATAAACTTGGTAGGCTTTGGAATCACCTTCAAAACAAACCTCGAGCATGGTAAAAGGGGCTGTCTAGATGAGTTAAGTGAGGTAGGAGGGACCATCTTAACTGTGGGTGGGACTTGCCATGATTAGGGGTCCTAGAGTAAATGAAAAGGAGGAAGGGATCTGTGCACAAACATTCATCATTTCCTGCCTCCTGACTGAAGATGCAGTGGGACCAGCCGGTCTCCACTCTAATGACATGCTTTCTCCATTATGAAAGCATGTGTCCCCTAGAACGCTAAGCCAGAACAAACGCTTCTTTCCTTCCGTAAATTGCTTTTTGTCTGGTGTTTTACCCCAGCTCATAAACGTGCATTGTGGTGACAGTATTGCCATTGCAATTTAAAGCAAAGTATCTGAATCCAGATGACCAAGAATTAACTTTAGCCATATTACATACCGGTGGTTTAGTGCTGCTAATTAGCTTTTCTGTACCTCTGTTTCCTTATCTGTAAGCTATGTTAACTTGATGGTACCAATACTTAGCTCTTAGAGTTTTATGTTGTCTAAGTAAATAGAGCCCTAGAAAGGCTGAGGAAATGCCCCCTGGATGCTTCCTGCCTTCTTTCTCTCTGTGTCCACAGTCCCCAGGATGGAATTTTGTTGAGAGACCATGACTAAGCACTGTGTGGAGTGAGCAGAAGCATCAACAAACAGCACAGCTATGCTCCAACTGTATGTGTTGCTTATCTGAACCCATAGTTTTCTTTTTACAGCAGTGGCTCTGCCAGAATCCAGGCCTCTCCTTTGTTGGAAGTTGAGTCTGCTCAGAGACGATTGGACCTGGTTCAGATAGCTATCGAGGGAGACAAAGAGGTTTGCACATCGGGGACCAAAGTCAAGCCTTTGTGAATGTGCAAAACTGAGAATTGATGCAGAAGTCATTATTAACTCACACATTTAACAGGATGTTTGCCTTTCAACAAAGGGTGACTAATTAATGTAGCAGTTGATTATGTGGCTCCCTTAATTTGTTACTGGTTTTTAAATACCAAAATAATTACATCACCAAAGGAGGACAGTTGCTAGAAAGTCAGTTTACAAAAGCAAATCAGAAAGGGTTGTCTGTTGGTTCCAAGTCCCTTTTGGGCATAGCTTTGCATTTTGCTCTGACTTGGCCGCAGTTCACAAGTCCCAGGAGTAGAAATCATACCCAATGCATCCCAGTGGTGGGAAAGATGAGGGTCTCTGACACAGTGTGCTGGTGTGGGGGAGCTACGAGATCAGGGTGCCTGAGTTCACTGACTCTGCCACTGGCCAGCCCTGGGAATGCCTACCAATGGGAAAGCTGTAAGGATTAACTGCTTGACATAGGAGATGTGCTGAAAATACTTAGTATAATTAATAATTATTGAGTAGCTTCTGAATTTCTCTCCAGCCTCATTTCCTGGCATTTTCCACTATGACCCCTATTTCCTGAACATCTCCACCCCCTCTGCTGTTACCTTTCTCTGAGCTCTTCCTGTCCCCCAGTGCAGCTTGTCATTTACCTGTCATCCTTTATATCTTAGCCAGATTTCTGAAGCTTCCCTTCCTCTTCCAGGCAGAACCAGACACTCCTTTCCTATGGCACTTTATCCCTTGAAAATACTGTTTCACTGATTTAAAATATTGTTTCCTCATATTTTAGCACCTCTGTAATCAGGGTTCACTTGATAGCTTGTCTGGTCTTCTACTCAATGCCATACAGCTTATCCATTATTCTTTCCGCACCTTGTGTCTCTTTGTCCACGTCTCTGTAACCTGAAGAAAATAGAATCCATGCTAGCTTTCTACTCTCTGTGGCTAGACAAAGTATTCAACCAAATACCAGCAAAGAACGAACAACGCAAGCAGCGACTGATTTTATCAGGTAGTACAGTCTCCGTATAAATGCTAGCATCTCACAAATGACAACAGATAGCAACACTACAGCACTTAGCACGTGCCCAATTCCACTTAGACTCTTCATAGGTATTAATTAACCTACTTCATCTTCACAAAAATAATGAGCTAGAGTCTATTTTTATCATCATTTCACAGATGGGGAGAATGAACTTCGGGGAGGTTAAGCAAGATGCCCAGGATCCTGTAGCTGTTAAGATAGGATTTGAACCCAGGTTATTTGGCTTTCAAGATGACATCTCAAATTCTTACTCGTGGATCTTTTACTGTGTGATTATAGACTTAAGTTGATTCTTTTTAACCAAGCATTTAAAGTCACCCCTACTCTGTCACCCACAGTGTGCCTACCAGGCCATCCAGTTCACCCTTTCTTAGACTCCCATCTTGACCATCTGATTATTTTCCTTCCTTTGACTGCAGTCGCACTCGTGTTTTCAAACATCCAGCTGGCTTCAAACTTCATCCCAACCCATCAACCCATCCTCATCACATCTTTGGAGTCCACTCTGCCCCAAAGAAAGAGCATCCTTCTGAATCTACTCATAGTAGCCTTTGAAAATTAGCCGTGTGTCAGTGTAGGCAGATATTTTACCGCTGTGTTAGAGTCTATATCCTGATAGCGCTTTCAAATGTTTCCATGGTAAACTGTCAGTTACTTGAGGAAAGGTAGGCCTTAGAAACCTTTGTGTTCCCCTCCAAACTCTTCCTATTTTGGTAGTCCCTGAGGTAGTAAGGATTAAATGAAGACGGTATCCGTAGATTGGTCTCATATGATAAATCACAGCTCCATCATACAGCCTATGGTATTAATAGTTCACTTTTTTTGTCATTCAACTTACGTGTATTGAGTACTCATGCCCTAGGAATGGAGCTAATTATGGTCAAGCCTCCAGCTGCAAAAGCTGCTAATAATAGTCACTGAAGTTTATTGAGCCCTTGCTGCTTCTCAGCCGTCATGCTGAGATACATATGCACCTTCAGTCCCTACTCTAGCCCCACACTGACAGTAGACTGAGACTTGCTAACACTACACATTTTCTTATAAGCATCTTAGACATATGGTCTATCTGCTTTCTCTCATCCTTCTATGCCCGTTATTACATATTCAGTAAATATTTGTCAGTAGATTAAATGGATAGATTAATGTTTCTGTTTACAAAATCTTCCCCAGGGATTACAATATTATCTATTACTCTACCCTGGGCCTTCCTGGCATTCTTGGCAAAAAGAAGTTTGGGGACTGGCAGGATGGATCAGCAGATAAGAGCACCTGACCTCAAGTCTAATGACCAGAGTTTGATCCTTGGAATTAATATAGTGGAAGGAGAAAACCAACCCCATCAAGATGTTCTCTGATGTCTACTCTATATGCCCACCCAAACATACATGTGCATGTGCACATGCATGACAAAACACACACACACACACACACACACACAAATAAATGATGCAGATTTTTTTTTAATGTTGAAAAGTTTTAGCCTAAAGGTAATCTTAACATAGTAACTGTCCATAGGGTGGAGTTAGAACCAATCAACTCACATTGCTTACATACCTTCCTCTCCTCCTCTTTGTCTTTCTCTCTTCCTCCTTCCCTTTCAATGATATGACCCTAGAGCAGTTGAGATTTGGTGTAATGTAAGTCTAGACAGTCCCATTTTTGTTACTTGGCCTTCAGTTTTCTAATGGGCTCTGAGATTGCTTCACAGTTTGTGAAACGTCCATCTCTTTCTTCCAGTCCTCTACTTTTCTTTTTCACATCTTTTACTCGAGCACAAGACGTGATTTACTCAGGATAAACAAGAGAATTTTGTATAATACAGATTCACACACACACACACACACACACACACACACACACACACACACACCATTGCTTATAAGATACTCTTACGAGACGTGGCAGCCCAAAGAACATCAGGAGTCAGTCCCACAGTTTACACTCTTTGTCCTACAGATGCATCAGTCAGTTACAGCTCCATGGATGTGGGGGCTGGGAGGAGGAGCTGTATGTGAACTCTTTTCATGGAGTCTTGAGTTTCAAGTCAAGTTGAACTATTATGAATTGTGATCATAAACCAAAAATTTTAATTCCTTTGAGTTGATCTCATTTTCTACTTTTGTCAAATTAAAATAACACGATTGCGTCATTGAGTGGTTTGGAGTTGATATTCTATAGAGAGTATAAAATGTTGGCATTGAGTATTCAGTACATGAATGTACTTAAAAGAAAGAAAGCTGTGCTTAACTTTAATGTTTTATACATAATATATATTTTAGTGTGAATATATGTATTACATATATATGTATTGAATGTGTATATATACATATATATTTTCCCCTTGGGAATTTTCTTTCCACCTTAGCTTAGAGCCATAGTAACTCTGTAGCATTAGATCTAAGAGCATAATACACACATATGTATACACACAAACACATACACATGCACACACCACACACACACACACACACACACACACACACACACATAGATTCAATTGCTGGTCAGCTGTCATGTTTTTGCTAAATATTAAACAGACGATGATGGATTACTGCCTGAGATAATTTAAGTGATACTTCAGTCACCTGGACAGCACAGAGGTACTAGGGCAGCCCAGCCCTCAGGTATCCCCTGGTCTCTAAGTATTCAAGAGACCTTGCTTCTTACCTTGCAACCACATCTCTCCTGTGTTTCCAGCCCTTGCATTTAAGAATCACTTGGCCATACCTGTTTACCTGTCTGCCCTGTACTGGTGCTGGTCAGAGCACACAAGCATCAGTCACACCCCTAGCCCCTTCTCCTTTTGTCTGGACAACTTATAAGGCTGTCAGGATTGGAATGTAGCCAGTGACACTCAACCTGGGTTAGTTGCATGAGAGCCTGGGCCAATTCAGGCTTAGAAGCAGCTTAAGTGAACAAGCCCCTGCCAGTTAATAGTCAGCCTCACCTATCGGAATATATAAAGCCACAGAGTACAGGCTGTTCACAGTGCCTTTGTAATTAATTTACATAGTGGGAAAGAATTGTTTAATTCATTTTAGTTCATCTCTCTATCTACCCACGGTCAACATTTTTCTAAAACCTTTCATTGTCAGACATCAGTCTGGTTGTTGAAAAAGGCCCGACTGCCTCGGCTTTCATAGGACCCAGCCCTAGCTGGACACACAAGAAAACCACACTACAATGTGTGATAAAAGAGTCAGATAGAAGACAGAAATGGGAACCAAAGAAAGGGACACTGATCCAGGATTGGGGCACTTTGAGCTGCACCTTAGCGGATGAATGACACTTTCACTGATTGAACAAATAGTTAATAATCAGCTAACATGTACCATGCGCTGTGGAGAGAGTGGTGACCAAGGAAAGCAGATGATAAAGACAAACAAGCAAATTCACTTCAGAGAATACTGAAACCACTAAAAATGGTCGCATGCCAGGGATTTCCTGAGGGGAGGGACTTGGGCTTTGGAGATAGGTAAGTGGCTTGTAAGAGACAACCTTTGGAGACAAGTTTATCAGAAACTGTGATGCAGAGTCCTAGTCTGAGGGGAAACTTTCCAGATGAGAGGATATGGGGCAGAAAGAGGCTTCATTTTTATGTCAAATGTTGCCAGGATACCCAACTTTTCTCTTGCTGGATTTAATTTTTCTTCACGTTCCCTGGCTTGCAGCGGGGAGTTTAAATATATCTCTTCCAGAAGAGGTATCTATTATTGGACTTGAGTGTTTTTATTTTAGGCATCTCTGAGAGCAGTGTTCTGGGAACAAGCAGGAAAGATGAACAAATAAGCTTTTAAGCAAAGAGGTTGACAGTAGAAAATTGATGTACTCTGTGGATCTGCAAGAAACAGGGGTCTGGAGTCCAAAGGCCTAGTGGAAGGGAAGGCCCAGGGCCCTTTGTCCCACCTGGCTGATTGTTTGCAAAGCTCTGTCTTGTGGCTTCCACATCCTTGCTGTCACCTGCTGATGTTGGTAGCATGCGTCCTGCTGGCTTGTGAGCTCTGGTAACATAATGCCTGCACATTGTGAGCATGGTGACTGGGGAGAAGGAAGCATTCAGAGAGCGTCATCAGCTGTCAGCTGTCATGGGGGGACCATTCCTGCTCTCAGTTTCACTTTCGTTACCGTTATCATCAGTGTTATTTGTTTGTGAGAAGCATTATTCTTCCCTGTGGGATCGATATGTTTTCTGGGGGCTTGGCTTTTATTTATGTGACAAATTACAGGTAGCTTAATTGTCCCTGGCATGTCAAGTTGCAAATTTTCAATGGTATTTGAGGCTCTCTTTCCTTTGTCTAAGTAGCATTTCCCCTTCTTATTGCTACTTACCCCCACCATGCCCTAGGATTGCCTCCTCACACTCTGTCTCTGTGCTCTTTATAAATGCTGGTTCCCACCCATTGGAGAATGTCCCTTGGCTTGGTGATAATAAAGTATGTTGAGTTCTTCTGCATCTGCTATTCAGGTGGGCACTTTACATAGGTGATCACAGTCTTCACCCCTAAGAAGCAACCGAGACTTAAGAATTTTGTCTCAGACAGCTTGGAAGTGTGGGGAAGGGTTAGGGACATCTATGTGAATCCTCACTATTCTATGGCCCTCAGGACTATTCCTTCCACCACTCTGACACAGGGTAAAGAACCATAGCCTCACTGGACCTCAAACCATGATAACCAAAATAGGAAGACAGACTCAAGTAGTACATGCATGAAGGAATCTCAGGAAACACACAAGGCCCTTGCTCTGGGGTATCGAGTGTAGGGTGGTGTCCTATCACTCTGAAGAGACAGTGCTGCCTTTCTGAGACACAGATACTTTCACTGGAATCCTGCCCTGCCTCTGGTCTTAATGAGCATGCAGGGTGAGCGCAACATGAAACTAGAGTTTGCTCAGAGCCAGTCAGGTCATCTCAGTCTGAGTTCCAGCAGATAGCGGACATTATAGGTCAGGACTGCAAAACTGTGGCCAAAGAGGAGCTTTTAGCCAGAAGGCACTGATTGGCCAGAAGCAAAGAAGGTCAAGGCGAGTGAGGCTTTCAGAGCACAGATAACTCGGGAAGAGACTGAGACAGGGGCTCTACTCAACACTGGAGTGTCCCAGCTGATTTTTTTTCTGTCATTTGACACAAGCTAGGATCAACAGGGAAGAATGACACTCCCTGAGAAGATGTCACCATTAGATTGCCCTGTAGGTAAGACTACAGTGGTATTTTCGTGATTAATGATTGATGATGCTGGGCCCAGCCCACTGTGGGAAGTACCACTCCTACACAGGTGATCGCAGGGATGTGTGTGTGTGTGTGTGTGTGTGTGTGTGTGTGTGTGTGTGTGTATGTATGTATGTATGTATGTATGTATGCAAGCTAAGCAAGCCAGTAAGCAACATTCCTCCATGATTTCTGCTTCAGTCCTTGCATCTAGTCCCTGACTTAAGTTCCTGTGTTGGTTTCCCTAGCTGGTGGGCTGACCTGTAAACCAAATGAACCCTTTCCTCCCCAAGTTACTTTTGGTCATGATGTCTTTAGAACAGCACTAAAAAACAAACTAAAACAGAAGATGAAAAGACGCTGGCTTTTCTATGGTGGAGCAGCTCTGGCAAGAAACCTTAATTAGCAGTTGGAAAGTCTTGGAAACCAAACCAATAGACCTCTGCAGCCCGACTTCCTAGATCAGCCTCCAGGGATTCGCCTCTTGCAACCCTGGTGTATCCTGAGAAAGAGAGACAAGAATGAGCACTCGGCTATGTGATCCTATAAAGAAGGGCCACACCACAGGAAGCTCCCTGAAATCCATTCAACTAGGAGTTACAAACCTAAAAGCCCTTCCCTCCTTAAGAGGTATAGGGTAGTAGTAATTTGAAGGTGGAATTTCCCAACCCCAACATTACTCTCCAAAATTCCAACCTTCTCTTCCTACTTTAAATCTGTTCTGTTTAAGAGCTTCCATAGCTTCTGGAAATAACTTTCCCCAGCTATACAGGGTATCTCCCTTCAGAGTCTCTTTTGGTGTGATTTTTTTTAAAGTTTTATTATAAGATAATGGGATCTATATGGTTTTTTAATACCCCTACCATCCCCCAATTTCTGGGTCATTTGCTGCTGACAGAAGGGGTCATTGCCTTCAATTCTGACCCCACCAGTCTCAAATGGAGTTCTAAATCAATGGTCATACAGATGGCCCTGGTTAAAGGAAATAGGTCACAGGACAAATCCAAATGGCTCATGAATCAGGGAATGGGACAACTGGAGATGGGGCGGAGAGATAAGAAAGAATGTAAGGGAGGAGTGTAGTCAGAATACATTATGTACATGTATGAAGTTGTCAAAGAACAAAATCAGTTAAGGGGTAAAAGGGAAAAAAAAACTCTTCTGATGTCAAGTCCTCTGTGCTCTGGAGATAGGCAAGGAAATGGTGATTTGAGCATCCAGATCTCCATGAACATTCTATAAAGAAGAAAAAATGGAGTTTGTGTTTTGACATTAGAATGGCTGAGATCTGGGGCTTGGGAGATAGTAAAGTCCCTAATGGAGAAGAAGCAAGAAGATCTAGTCAGATTCCAGCACCTACATAAAAATCTAGGCCCTGTTTATCTCTTATCCCCAGCACTTGAGTGGAGGAGACAGGGGGACCCCTAGAGCTCATTACCAGCTAGCCTACCTGAATTTGTGAGTCCCTGATTCAATGCTAGTCTCTTTCTCAAAAAATAAGGTGGAGAGCATCACCCTCTCACCATCACAGGCATATGCCTGCACAACACACAGGAGATGGGGAGAAGGAAAGACAGAGACAGACAGACAGACAGGCAGATGGGCTCAGATGCATAACTAATGGAATGCTGTCAGGGTTTGTGAGTTAAGCTTGGGGCCAGATTTAAAAGGGGTTCCTTCCTCTGAAAGCAGTCTTGCTGGTAGCCAGGACTCATAACATTTACCCAAGGAATGAAAATTTCAAATAAATGCTACTCATGTGTGTAAGTGTGTGTGTGTGTGTGTGTGTGTGTGTGTGTGTGTGTGTTTTAACATTGCAACTGCAGTCCTTGAGTTCCTGAACTCCTGTGAGTGTGTTTGTGTGTGTGCGTGCATGCGTGTGTGTGTGTGTGTGTGTGTGTGTGTGTGTGTGTGTGTGTGTGTGTGTTTTAACACTACAACAACGGTCCTTGAGTTCCCGAACTCCCAACATCTGACACACTACCCTCTTTTGGGCACGCAGTCAGCTTGTTGAATTCATGATCTGGATGTGTAGGCTGGTGGCCCATTTTAACCCTCATGAAGTGGATGACCCCAGGCATGTACATGCTACTCAGCCCATTCCTTTGCAGGCTGTGATTTCCTAACCCAAACAGTTTATCAGAGATGTATTGTGAGTCTAGTGATGTGATTTTGCTTACAACATCACTTTCTTTTTTAATTTAAAATTTCTAATTGTGTATTTAAGTGAGCATAAAAAGTGGTGGGTTTCCCTGTGACATTTTCACACAGGCTTTCCTACTGCAAGGAAGTGACTCCAACTGCAATGGCGCTTTCACTCCTCATAGGCACGCTACAAGGAACATACTTAATGTCCCAGTTCTTTACACCGTGAAGCTATGGCTCTCAAGTCTTGCAGATTAGACAAGCAGCAGTCATTCCAGTGCAGACAAGATGGTTTGGGGGACTAGGGTGTGTCATAGCTGTCAGACTGGAATCAGAGTCACTGAGCATTCCGATGACTATAATCACATTACATACACGTGATTTGTGGGGTTCAATGCTGGGGAAGCTCAGGGTGGCACTTGGAGCAGGTGAGTGTCTTTAACCTCTGTGAGCTGCTTGGGTTCAGCCAAGGTTGCACCATGACAGAGACCTGGGCAACAGGGAGCTGCTCACCACTGCTATAATTTCCACCTGAACCCAGATCACCTTTCTGATTTATCTGGAGACTCAGAATCCACTCTGGCTTGGATCGATGCTAAGCTCTGTGTTAAAAGAATGACTGTTTAAGGTCAAGTCTACCTGGCACTTTCTGCTCTCCTCTCAGGACTTGGGTTTGCTCGGCCCTCTCTCCCATGAATTACAAGCCTGAAGCTGTCACCAGCTCAGCCATTCCACCACTCTTAGTTTGTGTCTGGGGATGTTTGTTCACCTTTAAAATAGTTTTCATTTTTTGTGAATAGGAAAGTAAATTGTAACTGTTTTTAAGTGTTTCTCCCATTGTAAGCAGGAACTTGGGACTTCCCTGTAGACTCTTTCCATCACAGGCACCTCCCGTGGGTTCTCACAGCCTCTCTGGGACTCTATAAAACACATGTTTTTGATCATGCTGAGTCCCCATGAGTCCATGAACATGGGAGCTCAGCAGCCATGACAGTTTCAGTACTAGATCTACTCGCTTCTTGGGAAGTGAACAGCGTTGAACCACGTGTATCTATACAGTGGAGAGAAGTAGTCCCTGGAGGGTGGGCACAGTTATACTTCTCTAATTCGAATCAAGACAGAGAGCCTCGGCCCCATCCTTTTGTGTATCCAGTCCATGGATCAAAGGTAGAGGAAACACAAATGGGCGTCTCTGTGACTCAGGTTAGGGAATCAGACAACCTGGATTCAAATCCAAACTCCTCCACTCCCTCTCACTATAGGGCCAGGAGCAAAGGAGGGTTTCTTGTGGGAGGGAGAAGAAAACTGAAGAATCTTCTGAAATAAATTAAAACCCAAATAAGCAAAAGTTCAATATAACATATTTCTAGGCCCCAGGAACTATCTCCAGTACTAATTCCATTGTCTTTTACATGACCACAGCCCCATGGGGCAGGTCATAGATCTGCTCAGTTAATAGGTCCATATACCAGGACACAGAGGATGTACATAACTGGTAAGGGATAGAACCAAGACCCAGGCTTTCTGGATACAGCATCTATAGTCCATATTCTTAGCCTTTACTCTCACCCATCTTACCACGGGAATATAATATTTGACTTGTGAAATGAGAAACACACTAGTTAACAGTTTACAGCTTCCTACATGTGTGTCTAGACATACTGCTTATCCTCTCAGGACTAAATAAGTACTAACATCTAACAATAAAGTGAGATGATAGAACTTTAAGGAAGCAGTAGCTGGTTTGCATATACAGATGTGAAATCCTATTGACTATTAGGAGCCAAAGAGCTTTGAATGATTCAGGGAGACATTTGCCTTATGTGCTATCAAAATAGGGGCAGCATGGGTGAGTGGATGGCCGGACATTGCCACACTTTATCAGTAACTTAGAAGACACTCTCTATTGGGACACATTTTTAAAAGGAAATGGTTAAGGAGAGGCCCATTGTAATGCTGGTAGATGAGAATGGGGAGTGGACTAGGGTCCTTTGAGACAGCAGAACTTAGGTCTGCAAACCCACCTTTTGGACCCTCAGTAATGCTCCTTCCAAATAAGTGATTGACTTAAGATGAGAATTAAATCTGATCATGGAGAAAAGCATCAGGCAAGTGGGAAGTTCTCTCTTCCTGCCTATCCCCCTTCCAACTTCCTCTCTGGCCCAGTCCCCTGAGACTTCTGCTGTGCCCAAGTGATGGGAAACTGCCAGGTGCGTCCCTCTGGGGCTTGATTTCCTGAAGTGGCTTGAGGGAGCTCTATAAAAAAAAGAAAGGAAAGAGAAACCAGCCACGTTTTCCTCCTTGTGTTTACCTGCTTGTAGGTGCAACTGGCAAGGGAGCGTCCTCTTCAGCAGGGGTCTTTGTTCTCCTGCAATTAAAGGCGCCTTGCTAATCCTTCTGTCTCCCAGATGCTCTGAGAATATTTTTAACTCATCTCTTTTATACGCCTCACTCTGAAGATGTCTTATTATTCATTTCAAAACTCGACAACTCCTCTCACTCCCCCCCCCCATCCCATTCTGATACACAAAAGGAGAGTGAGTTATAGCAATCTCAAGCCAAGTTTTACCTCTGCTCAATACAGCCCAGAGCTACAAGGACTTCTTCTGTCCCCATCCCTACATGGTGGCCCAGCTCAGGGTGTCAACCATGACATAAAGACTCATGTGCTCCAGTTTCATTTTGTTCAAAGTAAGCTTACAGTACCACATGTACTGCTGTGGACATTAAACCAGCAGTCATGAGCCAGGCAGAGACCAAGCTGAAGCCATACAGATAGGAAAACCAGGACAAACATTCCCAGCACAAAGTTGTCAACTCCACAAGCATCATTACCGTACTGTCACTGAGATAGGCACTAGGTGAAGGGATGGTTTGCTTAAGTAGAGAATTAATTGCCTTTGGGGATATACTTTAAATAACCTTGAAATGGTATAACCTTGATTGTGTATTTACTGTATTCAGCTTGTCCTGAGTGTGAGTTCATGTGGTCTCATAACTACTCTGAGGTGGGAATAGTTACTGTCATTAGACAGTGAGAAAGCAGACCCACTAGCTGTGCCCATCCTAGAGGTACACAGCTGTGAGTAGAGACCCCTGGCTCTAGAGCCTTCATTCTCAGCCAGACTGCCTCAGGGTTTGGGGTGATAATAGTCTAAGTGGTTGTAAGTTAAGCTTAAAGCCTGGACCTCAAGCTGCAGGTAGAGATAGTGTGGAAAGAGAAGCCCTGAAGCCCCAACCCATGTTAGCTAAAATGACAAAACAGGTTTAACTTATAAGCTATTAACATAGAAAAGAGCTACACTCTATCCCTGTCTATGCAGAGGGGACTAACGGGATAATGGAGCAGTCAAGAGAATAAAATATTACAAAATCTCCAGGTCAGGCTAATTGTCATGAAATCCACCTGGGTTTCCTCACACAGTGGCAGCTCTGATGCTCCCTAAGAGGGGAGGAGATGGGCACCCTCTCTATAGCTGATAGCTAGAACAAAGATCTTTTAACTTCCTGGAAGTTTCTCAGGCAGGCCTCTAATGGAGACATGGAACATCCCAGGAACATGGCCTTGATCCTATAGAAACTGTATCAATATGTATTCATGTATTTATAGACCAATATTGAGACCTAGTCTAGAAGGCATATCCGATTACCAGAATATTGCCAAGGCTTCTAGAAAAGGGAAAGCAGACTTAGAAGAGAGAGGGGTTGGAGACAAGACGGGACAGCTAGATGAGTTGGAAGCCAGAGTGGCGATCCTGTGTTGTCTTACCCTGAATCTGCCACAAAACCTTCAAGATTGGACCTCCATACCTTATCCCTGGCCTTTCTCTCCTTTAACTCACAGTGGTGAGTGGCTCTGTAAAGAACACAGAAATGACCTCACAGAGATGCACGCCTATCAGTCATCCTGGGAGCTTTCAGAAGTCCCCAAAGCCAGCTGCATTCTACCTTGGCCTTGGCCCTCGATACTACCCATGCCTTGAAGTGATTGTCTGTCCCTTAGTTGATCCTTAACTTTTGTTTATTGACCTAAATATCTTTCTTAGCAGCCCTTTCTAGAGAGGCCAGCTCCCAAGTTTGATCCACCTTGGGTCTGGCCTCAGCATCGCCAGGTCTCTGAGAACCAGCTAGATCTACTCTGGTTGTCCATGCTTCTCTCTTCTGACCATGGGCTCCTGCCTCAATTATATTTTCTACACCCTGTGTCTCTGTGATATCTTATTCATAGGGTCACACAATGACTGGAAGGGCAGGCTGGTCCACTCTATGTCTAAGGTTATTTCTGGCACATCAGGTGCCACATAATGAGGTCAGGAGACATATCTAACTTTAACCACAATGTCTTAGTAAGACAACACTCTCTCACTAGTTGCTAGGAGACTTTGAAGTTTTGTGGCCACAGATTGAGACCTGGCTAGCAGGAATTAATAGGTCAGGGAGACCAGTATTCATCTTCAGTTCACAAGCACATTTCTAGACCTTTTCCCAAACCACAGAGTCTGCTCTCACAACCCAGGGCAGGTTGCCAGGCTCATGTGTACTCTAGCCCAGGTCCTTAGACAAAGTACAGAGGGGACAAAAAGCAGGGGGAGAGGGGAGCCCTATGAAGTGACTGTCATCCAAGAATCACAGAAAGATCAACTTTGTTGCAGTGAGCTGAGCTGATCATTTCCACCAGTCTTCGGTTTCACCCTAGCTTGAAACTCCTACATCTCCTGGCCCTTCCTTCCCTTGTCACCTTCGAAGACTGCCTGTCACCCTTGACATCACATTTTCTGGCCCCAGACTGTCGAACTTCTCTATCTGATGTGTTTTATAGCTACATGACTCAGTTTTTGTTCTGGTTGGACTGTCTTAAGACCTACCTCCTCCACAGTCACTAACTTTTGCCTACCAAGTCTTATCACTTGAAGCCTCTGTTTCTACCTGGCTATTACCTTGATTATGATACAAGCACATTTGGACAATCATCAACAATTCATTACAACACACACACACACACACACACACGCACACACACACATTCAGACATTATGCTAGGTGATGGGGATATCATACAGAGGAAATTAGAGTGTTTCCCTGGTTTCCTTAGTCTAATGGAAGAATCAAGTGCTAACCAAGGAAGCAGACACACAAAGGGAGATTTACAGAGCATGATGTGCATTAAGAGACAGGGAAAGAGTCCTGTGACAACATTAACTTCCCTGTCACTGCTACGGAAATGAGCTACAAAAGGGCAGGTATCTTGCCGGCCCCAGCATCCTACACAGTCCTAATGGTCGTTTATTAGGATCAAGCTTACCTACCAGGGTTAGGCCAGCACAAAGTGCTATTTACTGCAGACGGTATTCTTATATCTGCCTTCACTTGGGTGCTGCTGCCTTAGAGTCCGACACAGAGGTGAAGCTGTGTGAAGAAGGGGAAGGAGAGATGGGAGAGAAGACAACTGAACAAAGCCAGAGCACCCACTGTAGGCAAAGGAGCATGAAGCTTGACATCACACCGCCCTTCATCCCCAGCCTGTTCTTCACTATT
This sequence comes from Rattus norvegicus, assembly GCF_021556685.1. Taxonomy (NCBI): domain Eukaryota; kingdom Metazoa; phylum Chordata; class Mammalia; order Rodentia; family Muridae; genus Rattus; species Rattus norvegicus. The sequence goes on from NC_141538.1 coordinate 125,329,017, forward strand.
GATTGAAAATTGATTAGGCAAGTTGCTTAACCACCCTGAGTCACAATTCTCTCTTCTCAGATAGGAAAAGGATTTTTGAGTTGATGTCCATTCTACCTCTGACACCCTAAGGTAGCTTGAAGTGATGATCGAATTGCACCTGATGCCTTTCCGAAGAAGAAGGAGGCAGTTTTGTGCTAATTTCTTTTACTGACGGTTCATTTTCCAAAGCAACAGCCTAACAAATCATGGGGCCAATTAGTGTAAGAGAAACAATTGATCCCTGTGCTCTGTGAGCTCAGCCCACCGCCTCGGTGGTTTGCGGCGTATTTGGGGAATGCTGCACAGCGCTAAATGGAAACTAATTGGACAGATGCAGCTGTAAATTGCACGGCGCTGCACTACACTGCAAGCTTCCGATGGCAGCAGCATGGCCTGACAGTAATAGGAAAACTATTACCAGGCTTCCCGCCACACACGGAAAACCAGCCCAGCTGGAGGCATGGTCCTACCTCCTCGTCTCACAGGGGGGAGCATAGAGGCTCACCCAGGGAACAGAAGCTGGACAAGAGGCCAGAGCAACTGTTCAGTGTTGGTGCCCTTTCACCCTGGCCTTACCATCCATCCTGTTGGTCTGTCAGCCTTCTCAAATAAAGAGCCCTAGAAATACAATCGAGATGCCCAATGGTTTAAAGATACTGCATCAAAGCCCTGGCATATGGAAATGGGTAATGGAAACAACCAGGATGTGCTGTTCTCCTGTGCCAGAGGCTGGGAATCTCAGACCAGTGTCTACAGGATGATTCTTTCCCTGCCCTTAAAGGATGCCATTTTCTTTTCATGGCTTACTGACCTTCTTTGACACTCCTTGGGTTGTGGACACACCCCCTTGATTTCTGATATGGTTTTATGTGGAATTCTCTATGTATGTTTTTCTCCAGTTTCCCCCTTGTATAAAGATATATGGGGCATTGCATTAGGGTCTCACCCTGCTCTAATACAGCCTTCTCTTATTATATATGTAGTGTTCCCAAATTAGGGTATATCCGGAAATGCTGAGATTTGGGGTTTCAGGGTATGTACTGGGGAGGAAGGATGGCACATATTTCAGCATGGAACAGGAGCATATATTTTCAAGAACAGAACTTTTGAACTGGGTACCAGCTGTTTATTACTAGACACTCCCTGTATAGGCCAGAACACCAGGATGTTTATGGTTTTATTTAATTCTCACCTCTATTCAAAAGTCTGGGAAATCTGTCCTATTTAACAATGCAGATCATGGCAGATTTGCAATTCAGGTTGTGACTGTGGCAGGCTGAAATCACATCTTGCCATAGTACCCAGGGGTCTTACTTCTGTGGGCCTTAAGAGTCATTCTTTGCCTCTGCCCATCATCAGCTCTCCACCTCACTCCCTCACTGTGTGAGCGAAGGTATTGGCATCCCCTGCTTTTCTCTCCTCACCCTCCTTCCATGGGCTACAGTGTAATCAATTCAATCTATTCACATTCCTGCAAGTTGTCTGCATAGACGCTTTCTTGTGACCAAGGCAAAGGTTAATTTCAAACTGGCAACAACATAAAAAGTAATTTTTCCATTAAATATAATGACCTCGTTTCTGTAGTGACTTGTGGCAAAACATGCTCTTTCATTTCATGCAACCACACTCATTTACCTACTTGCTACAATAATTTTATACCACAAGTTAAAATGTTGAAATGATCAGTTATATTGCTAAGTACCTCTGTTGTCGGCAGTTAGGATTCTTCATGCAGAAAGAAAAAGAAATAAAAGTAACCAGTTGTAGGGGAACAGAAATAGAGGCCATCTAAGTGCATTAGGAACTATGCGGGGGCACAGAGACAGCTGGAACTCGTAACCAGCCATGCCTAGTGGCCACCCATATTAGCTGTGTGACCTGAGATTAGCTATTCTGCTGATAAGTTTATGTCAACTTGACACAAACTTAGTCATGCCTTGGAAGAGGGAACCTCAGTTAAGGAGCTCCCTCCATTAGACTCACCTGTGGGGCATTTCTTGATTCCTAATTGATGGAGTTTCTCCGCTTTGGCATCCCTCGATGATGGACTATAAAGTATCAGATGAAATAAGTTCTTTCCTTTCCAGTTTACCTTTGGCCATATTATTTATCACAGCAACAGAGAAGCAAACTGGGACAGTTACTCAGCCCTGCTGGGTCTCAGTTTCTTGGACAGTGAAAGCAGGGGGAATCGTCTGTAACGTTATTGGATGGGTAAGACAAATGAGGGGTGCATGTATAAAGCACCTAGCATAGTTAATGCCTAGCAGGTAGTGATAATTCACTGAATAGTATCATTTTTATTTTTAAAAAAGTCTGATAAAATAAAAATGTAAAGTCTGAATCCTTATACATGCTGAGAAGAAATTCCAAGTTACACACACACACACACACACACACACACACAAACCAGCTATTCAAGAGTATAAATTGTCCCCACTGCCCCCATGCCCATTCAATCTGAACATTTAAAAATGCTATTACAAATTGAAAGGCCTTAGCTGAAGGCTGCTATCCTTCCTGGGAGAGGAGAGGAGCTCAGGAAAGTGGTAGCCACCCTGCTTAGCACATCTCAGAACAGTGTATCTATAAAGCCACCCATGGGTTTAGGAGCCATGGCTGCTCAGGTGGACATGCTAAAGGCTTTTCTCTAACCTACTTTCAGTGAAGTCACAGAAGTTGTCAGTGCTTTAAGTGCTCCTGATCTTGGGAAAGGGTCCTAAGATGTGTTCTCCTCCCCACTCTATCGCCAATGTCTTCGTCACAATATGAATGAAGACAGCAAGAGAGAAGGGTAAGGGAGCATACTGAGATCTATCTGTCCTCAAAGTACTAACATGAAAATGCTCAACCACAGAAAGTTTTGTAAGGGTAACTCTTAAACTTAACCTTCTGCCACATCTGCTTTCTCTAGCTCTAGGTGGGTTAAGAGATCAGTAACTGAAAAGATACTAGCTATGTCTGAAGGGCTCAGAGCTACTGGAGTTTCATTGCTTCTAGAATCTTTCAGCAAACAGTGCTAGAAAAATATTTTTTGAAAAATCATAACCTGATATTGATGTTCCCATTTCAAATTTAATATTAAAGGGTTTCTCCTTAGGTTTGACAAATATTTGTGTCTCATCTCTATCCTGTGGACCATCTTGCTTGCCAGTAACCATGTATTTATGCTTTATTGTAATATATATCCAAAGCTATCTGAAAATTATAATTCCAACATGAACGAGTCAGGCACACACCAAAGTTTTTTTGGTCCTTGTGTCCTAAGCCTGTTCCCTCCTGTGACAAAGATAATGATGGTGGCCAGTATTCAGAAATTCCTGGGTTTCAAGTGTTAGAAAACAACTCAGACTGATCACAAACAATCTTAGTGACAGAAGGAAATTGCTGATTTGTGTAGTTGAAAGCTGTAGATTCTCAGGAATGCTGGGATCCAGGTTCTTGGGATCCAGCAGGAATCTGTAATGTAGAGCTGTTGGATTGAGAATCTTTAACTCATTTCCCTCAGAAAAAAAAAATTCCTAAATTAAGAGCCTTCCATCTGATATGCTAGATACATTAAGTGGACTTCTTCCCAGACCTATGAAGGAAGAATCCTTTTGGTTTTCCGTGCAAAGGAGCTGAGGAGTCACATAAGAAAGTGATTTTTTCTCAAGGCCACAAGGCCATGAAAGGGTTAAAATCCCTCCACCCCATGACATACCTGATGTTTCCTCTACAGCAGCACCAGAGCCTGTGTGTGCAGGAGACTAGGAGTTCAGTCATGGGGACATCCAGGCCAATCCAATTGCGATGATGCTCTAGGGACCCTAGCTCCTGAGCTCTGGGATTTTGAGTGAGCCGGAGTGGTAGGAAGCTACCGTTCAGGCCTGTTTTCCTGGAGAAATTTTACAATCAGCTCCCATGTCACTTGGCTGATTGCTAAGTGATTAAGCGCACCTGGCTCTTTGCCTGTGCACCACATTCTATCACAGGTCTGGGGTGCTTTTTGCTAGTTGACTAACTCATCTCTCTGTTTTAAGCAAGGTCCTTGTCACATCTTTCCAGATCTGTATGTTTATACCATATGACTAGAGAGCTGTTAAGAAACTGTTATAGCTGTTGTCGTCTTAGGAGGTTTACAAAAGAGTCAAAGAAATGCTGAGGGCTAGAGAGGACGAGCACGTTTCCTGAGTCCCACACCTCATTTTAATTGCCAGGGGAAGGGAAGGCACATAGATGAAGAGCTCATGGGGCTAGAGGGGGGTCAGAGGAGACTTGCACCCCACATCTTGCTGATTCATTCATTGCAAATTTTCACTTTAAAATATATACTGACAGAAGCATAGGCGGAGTTAGACTAGCAGTTGCCAGTAGCTATGGGGGAAGGCGACGAGCTGTTTATCGATACAGAATGACAGTTTGGGAAGATTAAAATTGTGTGCAGGTGGATGATTTCAGAACAATGTGAATATGCTAAATGCCACCGAATTGCATATTTAAAATGCCAAATTCTATATTATGTATATTTTTAACTATAAATGTTCCAAATCCTCAGTACGAATCAGGCTCTGTACTTGATCAATAGGGAGAGAGGAAGCAGCATTGTAACATGGAGATGGAGACGAATCAACACAATCCGGTCCACAGAAGGGCAAACTGGGCAGTTCCCTGCCCACCCCTCACAATGGAAGGCAGAACTCAAGAGGACTTGGGAGGCCTCAGAGAAGTGGCCTTTGTATTAAGCTCTGAATTAAGAAAAGAGCTCATCTTTCTCTGCACGTGGAGCTTAGGAATATGCCTGAAGGGAAACTATGGTTCATTGGAGGGCCAGAAAAACAGCCAGGTGGCATTAAGTGGGGGAAACATTGGAAGAACCCAGGGAGACAACCATTTCACTCTGGTGGATGCAGAGGCCCCACTAGGCTCTCCGACTCTATCCCAAAGGCAATGGGAAGCTTTGGTGTGATTCAAATCTTGGAAAGCCTTGAGGGAATTTGCCACATTTTCCCCCTCGGTCCCTTCACACAGCAGTGTGACTATCACAGGAAGAGAGAGTTGTTTACCATGTGAGGAGTGACTGAGCTACTCTCCTAATCCATGTATGAAACAATGGCTGTGTACCCAGGTTCTGGTGATGGAGATGTGAGGAGTGGATGAAATGACCGATATTAAGGAGACAATTAAGTTAAAACTGTAAGGAGGAATTCTTGAAAGGCCAGGAGGGTTGCTTGTGGGAATGGAGAAAGATAGCGTGTGCATTGAGTTCATAGTAGGAAATAATTCTGTATTTCTCCTTCGTGCATAAAGTAATTATTGTACCGACAATTGTTATAAATAAAAGGAGTCCTATTTTCAAAATGAGTAGTAATTCCAAGAGACAGCCTGCATTAGGACAGTAACAATAGACTCCCAAAGTTCTGGTATACATTTAGATAGGTATCCTTGTCTTTCTTCAGAAACATAGTCATTCTGAACAAACTATTTTGAATATGCTTTTTCAAACTCAACAGGATGCTGCTCGAGATTTCCGTAGCAAAAAATAATACCTTCTTTTCTGAATGATTTTTGCCGTGCTGCATACTGTTTCACAAGATAGAAACATGAATTTTCTCAGCTAGTCAGTGAGTACTCACAGCTTTGGATATTTCTAAATACTGTGGGGAGTATCTTGTTTCCAAGTCTTTGTCTGCAGGTTGCATTATTTCTGGATAATTAATTCCCTATGAGAGGAATCATAGGGTCATTTTGTGCATGATTTTTTAAGGCTTTGAAACACAGTCAACCAGCTCTCCAAGAAGTTGCATTTCCACAGATAACAAGAAAGCAACCTTCCTCCCCAGGTGCCCTGCACTACACTAAGCAATTCATACTTTCACTTATTAATCTCCTAAAAGCACCAGAGAGATGCTGCCATTTTCCCTGTATTACACCTACGCAGTTTGTGTGGTATGTGTTTCGCCACAGCTTCTCAACAGTCTACACTGTATTCTTTCCATTCTGAAGGAGAAATACATGCCACTTTCATCTGGCAACATTTGGGCTTCCATGCCATTACGTCATTCTTCATTGTCTACAAAAATCATAGAGGGACATTCAGAAAGAGAGAAAGTGCTTCTAAGGGGCACACAGGCAGATGGGAGAGCTGTGTTTTGGACTGTGTTCTCCCTGGCCCAAGAGCACTTCCCTCCTCCCTATTGTCAAGGTACTGATCAAGGCAGGCAGCTGATCAAGGTACTAATCAAGGGGCCTCTACAGCTGGATACCATGTGATCTGACATTTTGGTTTTCTTGAGAAAAAGGATGCCAACCAGGGAACAGCTCCCCCTGACCTGCTCCATGAAGTACTTGATGATGGGGTGTCCAGGGGGCTGGTACAGAGGTTGCCTCCCAGTCTTGTTGGCACTGCATTACAGTGAAGGCATCCAAAAATATGTTAGTAAAAAGAAAGGCTTTTATAATGAGCCCAGGCCTCCCTTTGTCTTCTGAGGTTTTAACTACTGTAATTGCTTGTCATGTGATGTAGTGTGTTTTTCGTGTATCTATTTTTATTCTGTCTTTCTACTTATCTGTATTTTGTATGGTTTTGTTTTGTTGCATTTCGCTTCTCTTTGTGGATGGTGTTGTTAGTGTTGTTAGCATACTTGCATCATGACAGATATTTTCCCATGAACAGTAGTGCGTCAGGGAAGAGAGGGGGCCATATACACAATGATTACATGAAAGCTAAACAGGATAGAATTTATTCCTTAAAAATAGCTAATGGTATAGTCTTCGGCAGATGACTTTCTAATCCATACTGTATTTAATTGGCTGTATTGAACCATAGTACAAATTAAGTCTTCTCTGTAATTTATTCTGTCAGACAGTAGCCCCCCAAACAATTTGATACTTCATTTAAACATTGTTAAATGGCTCATGGAAATGCAAAGAAAAAGATTTAATGATGCTAAGAATCCCTCTGTTCACAGAATGAATCCTATGTGAAAAGTCATGAATTAACCCAACGCAGCCACTCGATAAGCATTTATGGAGTGCCTACCTTGAGCAGTACACAGAGATGGCTCGGCCCACCCTTACTCTCTTTCAATACTCATTATGTATCAATTATTGTCCCAGAGAAAACTTTTTAGGAACTGAAGAGAACCCATCATGGATCATTTTCTGAAGACTTAACATTCCCAAAGCAGAGAGGAAAAAGAGAAGCTGTGCTTAGAACCCAGGCACTCTCTATAACAACCTTTGCCCTACTCTTCTGGAATGTTCCCGTTTATTCTTCAAGACTTAGACTGAGCTCACAGCCTCTTCTGGCATGTCCCCATGTCCTCTTCCTGATTTCGCTCCCAGCATATGCAACATGAATTTAATGTAAATATTACCATGCTATACTGTGGTTTTAGAGTTTGCCACATGTCTGTTTTATGAGACCATGAGACCATCTGCATAGACCCAGATCACAGCCAACCTGTACATATATGTGATGTGAATCACTGAGTGTTTTGGAGAGATTTGGGGCAAAACAATTCAAAGAACTCTTACTTGGAAGGGCAGATGCATCACTGCAGGGTTGAAGGGGTGGGAATTACCCAGAGGGAATGGAAGGTCCTTTGAGAGTTGCCTATGTAGCTAATGAAGCAAGGGGGAGAGGAGGGAGAGAATTATCCCCAGAAAATCACATGCACAGAGGTACAGAGGTGGGAAAGCGCACACTCATTGTTTGTAGGGCATGGCACCTAACACTCATGTAGAAGATGGGGTGGGAATGGACTGAGGATGTTGATGCCTGGATGATCCCTGGGATCTTCTCCCTATAGCTTTGATCCATAGTGTAGGCAATAGGGCACAGAATAAGGAGTCCTGAAAGCCCTGCTCCTAAGACCAACAATCTGCTTTATTAGCAAGAGCAAGTGTCTCCAAGGCACTGTTTTCCATGGACCATACAAACCAGGCATGAATAGAGTGTACCGTCTCCCACTCTCAGCTTCCCACTCAGGTCTTATCTTCTCTGCTATGGTCCAAATTTTCCTACAGAAACATTCCTTGGGTGAAGCTCTCTTTGTCATCCATGACCAGTTGTAGGCTGTCTTTGATATTTTGGCCTTGGCTGCTTGGCAGACACATAAAAAGTTAGACAGCATGACATAGAACTAGATGTAAACTTCTAGGTGTTGCTTCCTTGACTACTTTCTCTGGGACCCCTGTGATTGACCTCTGTATGTTTGGATTTATCACTCTCCCTGACCTCAGACGCTTGCCTGCATTGCAGACAGTCGCCATTCCTTCCATCTATCCAGTTCTTTATCTCACGTGTTTCTCCTCCCCATTTATGAGCATCAACTTTTGCTTTTTAAAACAAAAATGAGACCTAGCTTCTACATAACCATGTTCTCATCATCAGTGATTTGTCACCCTGGATAAAAGAAGACAAGACAGGTTTAGTAGTGGTTAAGACAGTAGTCTCTGGCCTTCGGTCTCTTCATGCATAAACTCGGAGCCAAGCTATGTAACATTTAAGGTCTCATCTGACTCCAAGTTCATTTGATTGGTCATGTAATAAAAAATCTACTCAAAGACCTAGACAATTTCTAGGTGCTGAAGAAACATTTGCATGATCTCTGAGTGGCTAAAATGAATGTGACAAACACAACTGTAGAATTTACCAAATCCTGATGTGCCTGTATTTCAATGTCTCCTATATTGTGTCTGCATAGTAGGTTAGGGAAAGAGGAGACACACTCCCTCACTGATGGTTAGTTTTTAAGTGAATGCAACACTTGGAGAGCACTGCTCTTTAACGTGTCATAAAATTAACTACAAGAGAAGATAATGTTACGAATATCTTTAAGTGCGTTGTGTGCACGCACTGACACAGCTAACACTTTGCAAGGCAATATTAGGTATCATCAAGCATTAAGAATGTTTTGATTTAAAATACTTAATGAGGATTCGTAGATAAATTAAAACATCTCCATCTGCTATCTTCATGGTAGGTGATATTTTACCATTGCACACTCATCTCTGAATCTAATTCCACCAGGAGGATTTCTAATCGCTGTTTAATTTTAGAGCAATATTCTGCTTGGCAATCAATAAGACAGTGTCGTCAAACTTGGATTTAATAGGAGACGTGGATTACATCCTCTGCATTATGCAGGGAAAGAAATACTTTCAGGAAAAAGGAGAGAAGAAAAGAATGTCTTTGTCTCCAATTTTCCCCTGCCACATACCATTCTCGCTCACAAAAGCTTATAAATCAATGCCCCATGTTGTGTGAATATAAATCTCATCAATTTTACATCATTAACACCATGAAAAAGCTATCACTCTCAGGGCAATTTTCCTCTGCTAGCTAAATCTGTCCTTCTGATGAAACAAAACAAGCAGATTCTGATTGTTTCGCTCACAAACCCTTCCTCCACCAACTTTAATCATGTCAAAATCCACTCAGTATAAACTTGCCATATTGCCAGTTGAAAGACTAAGGACTTGAGGCAGTGATGCCATGCTGTCATTCAAGGAGCAATGGGCCCCTGGAAAGATGATGAGGCATCAGGGAGAGGTGTAGGGGTCACCAGATGGGTGAGTGACAGTTGCCTCTGGGCAGATGAAGGCAAGGCAGAACGTTCTAGAGCAGCAGATGATTCTCGTAGTCAGAAGCCTAGTCAAGCAAGAGGCTGAGGAATTGACATTAACGGGTAAGGTCAGTCATCTCTAGAATTAAGGTGATGAGAACCAGAGGCCACTGAGCCAGGAGACCCAAGTGGCTTTAAGGGACAGGAAACCTGCTGTTGGACTTAAGAGAATACTTACCCTAGTAGTTCTAAAGGCTTTCATAGAAGAGCTGCCTGTGCTGTCTTTGTTTCTCCCTCCTTTCTGGTATTTAGGAATAGGAAAGATTTCATGCACCATAAAAGATAGTCATTTTTCTGCTTGGACTATTTGAAGCTTACTCAAATATAAGCGAGGGAACATAACAACAATAAGCAGATATAATTCTAATTAAATATTTGCATGCACAAATATATAGAGCTATATTAGAAATAATTATATATGTATATCTTTCAACAGCAAGCCCACAGCCAGCATCATGCTAAAGGGATAGGAACTCAAAGCCTTTTCAATAAAATGCAGAGCAGACAACATTGTCTACTCTTTCTGTATCTGTTCTTTACAGTACTTGAAGTCCTTTTAGGTTTTTGAAATTTGCCTTTTTATTGCTAAAGGCAATAAAATCCTTATAAAGCCAGGGCTCTTGAGTTAGAACTGTTTGGTGTAGTTTTTGTAGGTAATAAACTACAATGCAGAAAGGACTGGTGAGCGGTTTGCATTAGTACAGTGAGAAGAATTCAAGCTTCTTGGTGTAAAGAAAGTGTTCTTTGTAGGGATTCTGGACTGACTGCAAGCATCTCTTTGCATTTGCAAGCCTTTATAGAGTTTTAATTGATATGATATATGGGATTATTATAGGGAAACAAGCAAAAAGGTGCCCTCCCATCTCCTAGTAGGATGGGAAACTTTGATTCTGTGGTAGCTTGAATAACTAAAGCAGAAAGGCCAATTTCAAACTACTGAGCATAAACCAGATTTCTTCAGTTCACTGAAGTGGGTGGAGCTTAGGGCAGGGGAGATGACAGCGTTCAGGAAGACAGAGTCTAGTGTGGCAGTGGTCCAGAAGTCAGACAAACTTATAGAACATCTGTGACCATCAGTGTGAGAGATATACATCATGAGTCTTAAGGGAATATTCCTTCAAGGACAGGGAAGGCTAGCACTGCAGGGGCTGCTTAACAGACAGTGTCATTTCATGTGGCCATCAAAAGAGAATTTAAAATGGTGATAAAATCAGACATCGCAGAGAGACAGACTCAACAGATGAAAAGTGTGTGCACGTGGGCGTCTGCATGCGTCCCAACCTCTGCCCAAAGAGGTGACCCGGAAAAGGATAAAGTTATTCATCCCTCAACACAGATTTTCACCAGCTGCTGGGAAAACTCAGTAACCGTGCAAAACTAGAGCACTGTGATGTTCACAGCACTCCCTGGAGTTGTTCAAGGGACAGCGCCTCCCTCTGTATGCAAAGGGCTGAGAATGTAAGTGTGTTCTCTTATCGAGACAGATTGAACTGAGCTGTGCTGTGAAGGTTGTGAGCAAAAAGAAGCATGTGGGCTGATTTAGACCGGGAGGCTTTGGCAGGCAGTGTGGAGCCACCTCTGCAGATGCTCACTCCCATATGAACAGTCCCGGTTTATCTCTGGTCACAGCAGTGAGACCATGGAGGGAGACCTCCCTTTCTCAAGGGCAGGCGTAGCTCTTTTTCCTTCCATCTGTACCAAACAGCTTTCCCAAAGCCCCTTGGGCCTTTCACACATGGCAGAAACACATCTCTTATTGATCAACAGCTCGAGGGGGTGTGTTCCCTGAAACATGCTCTTCCTTTTGTGTGTCCCCAGGCCCTTCAGCATCACCATGCTGTTCACGAAATTTCCTACATTGCGAAGGACATCACAGATCACCGGGCTTTTGGATACGTTTGTGGGAAGGAAGGGAATCACAGATTTGTGGCCATCAAAACAGCCCAGGCGGTAAGTGTTTCTGTCCAATACAGGTGTTTTCCTTGTAACTGTGCAGTCAGAGCCAACATCGTTGATTTTCCAAGACCCAGCCTGACCAGATGATGTACCACCACTGTCAGCTGATGTGCAGCATCCCACGTAGGAAAGATAAACAGCCTTAAAGCAAAGGAGCATGGCCCCACCCGTTCAGTTTTATTTTTTTATCCTAATGGATATTTCCTAATGACTAATTATTTTCCCTCTCTGATTAAGCTAGATAGAGACACATATACAAATAAGTTTCCTTGCGTTCATAGCCTCATTTACAAAGAAAATAAGAGAAAACCAATAGCTGCTTTGCATATGGCCTGCCCTAATTTTATTATATTCCGACTCACTAATAAATAAAAGCAATGCTTTTTATGCTTATGATTATTATGAATTTGCAAATATAATTAGTTGAAAAAATGAACTTTAGCCTAGAAGCAATTTGCTAAACCAATATAAACAAGGTAGAATTAATTAAGAATGGAATGCTTTCAGTTTAATAGAAAAAGGAAGGGCTGCGGGTTGGAGCCAGAGACAAAAAAATTAGTAGCTGCAGTTCAGCAGCGTTCTTTATTAATGTGTGCCACCACCCTTCACTCCAGGCTGAGCCCGTTATCCTGGACTTGAGAGATCTCTTTCAACTCATCTATGAGCTGAAGCAAAGAGAAGAATTGGAAAAAAAGGCACAGAAGGATAAGCAGTGTGAACAAGCCGTGTACCAGGTATACCTATGCGTTTCTCCCAGTGCTGCAGAAGACGGGGCCCACAATAAACAGATGGGAAACTGACAAGTCGAGCTGTCTCCTCCTGGTGCTGAGCAGAAATAAACAGAGATGAAAGGTTCCTTGAGATTACAGACACCCACACGTAGCCATTAGAAGTGATCCTTTTTGGTTTGGTTTTGTTCTGTTTTTTCTTTCTGAGACTCCAGATAGGGTAGAGAAAGGAAACTCTTTAATGGGGGGAAGATTTCAGGGGAGGAAGACTAAAGGCCCATAGTGACTTTGCCGGCTTTGCTGTTGTTAATGCGGGGAGTGGGTGGGGAGAGAGCTGCAGGATTTGGAGTTCCTTTGTGTATTTTCTGCGGTAATGGCCTCCTACCCTATCCTAATCAATGCTGGCTCTCTACTGTGCTGTAGCATCTGAAGATAATCTCACTTCTCTTCCTTTGCATCCTTTGCTTTCACCATCCCTTCCCTCGCTGGGATAGACCATTTTGGAAGAGGATGTTGAAGATCCCGTGTACCAGGTAATTTCTGAACCCCGTCAGGGTTTTGCATGCAGCTGTGAAGGCTCTTTTGGCTGAAGCGTGAGGATTCTGTTGAATGCAGAACCTGCAGAAGAATTAAGATGATTTCTGAAGGCCAGGGTTGCCAGCCTCTGCAGGGAGAGAATATTTCCACACTAAGAAGCCAGCAGCCGTGATGGGAGATCTAGAGATCCACTTCCTTCTTCGCACCCCTGCCTCAGAGCCCTCCAAATCTGGAAAGTTTGATCCTAGAAATAAATGTTTTTCAGTGGTCTCTCGACTGTTGTAACTTTTTTAGAGACAAAATGGATAATGAAGTAGACTCTGTAAGCTAAGAATTAGGGTTGAGGGGCTTACATTTGCATGACATTTGAACACAAACCTAATGAATGGTTTCAGAGCTTTAGCGAGGATGTAAAAATATTTTTGAAGCCCTGATGATGTAGACTAACCCTCTGATTATTTGGCTCATGGCACAGAGCTGCTATAACATGAGAGAATCCTGAGATACCTCTGTCCAGGGCTTTCTCTACACTCTCTTCACGGTCCACAGCACAAAGGAACTCTTGAGGTCAAGTCCAAGGTCTGTGCAAAGATTCAGAAAGAAAGGAAGAACTGGATGTCCTCACTCTCTCCTGCACTTACTTCTAAGGAGAAAATGTGGAAAAAAATCATACCCGTTTTTTGAACCTAAAAGCAAACGTTCAACTTGTATTTCTAAATCCTGATACATAGGCATGGTTTATGTCTGTCTTACATATGCATACGTTCACAGCCATGATCAAAATAAGATGATAGATACACGCATAGATACATAGGCAAATAGATAAGTCTCAAAATAGAAGTATCTAGCAGATCTGTGGTAAACACAAGTCAGAAATGCACTACTCAACATACCCTTGCTTTTGAGGGTTAAAGAAGAACTTACTTATAGCAGAAACTTTGACCACTACTTACTGGGCTCATGGGGGAATGAGAATGGTGGCCTTTTGGAGACACCCAACCCTTTATGTCTGAAATGTACACATAGAAAAGTTGAAGTTCACTATTTTATACTGATAAGATTCTGTTTAGGGGATCAGAGAGGTTGGGGCTTCTGAGTTCTTGAGCAATGACCTGGGACCTTAGGACGGCAAGGGAACTGTAGAATGAAGATTGCAGGGCTGTAGCCCCATGACACCATTCCATTCAGCTGCTACTCAGACAAAATGCTACTGGATGAAGACATCGCCTCTCCAGAAAGACTTGCAGTTGCCCAGTACCCTCTCTGCAGAGGCCAAGCATCAAAACTCTGCAGTGTTCCTTGGCAGGGTCCATCCCATCTCAATACCCATTTCTGATACCCCTTCTTGTGCCTGTTTCTGTGATGCTTGCTGTGATTTGCATCTAAATTCGAAATGCTTTTCTCGTCTTTCTTTTTTTTTTCTTTCTGCCTTTTCCTCTCTGGCTGCTCCTGCAATAGTACATTGTGTTTGAGGCTGGACACGAGCCAATCCGTGATCCTGAAACAGAAGAAAACATTTACCAGGTATAAGATCCTTGCTTCTTTGTTTGCACCCTTTATCAGCAAATGCTAGCATACTAATAGACTCCGTACTGAGAGGTTCAGGGAGTCGGGGTCTCTTGGTCATACAAGAGTGGGAGATGCCTTTGGGAACACTGACTGTTGCTTCCCCAGCAATTTCCTACTGTTTCCATGCCTCATCGTTGAAATCTTTAGTTGCCAGTTGGGTACAGTGTTTAAATCTGAAACAGATCATAGGTGTTTTAAGTAGCATTATTTTGGTTAGGGTTCCATTGCTGTGAAGGAGCACCATAGCCAAGACAACTCTTATAATGGAAAAAATGTTTAGTTGGGGCTGGCTTACAGTTTTAGAAGTTTAGTCTATTTTCATCCTGGTGGGAAGCATGGCAGTGTGCAGTCTGGCATGGTACTGGAGATGGGGCTGAGTGAGAGTTTTACCTCCTGATCCAAAGGCAGCAGAATAAGACTGTCTCACACTGAGCATAGAAGACCTCAAAGCCCACTTCCACAGTGACACACTTCTTCCAACCCCACCACATCTACTTTAGCAAGGCCACACGTACCTCACCAAGACCATACCTCCTAATAGTGCCACTCCCTATGGGAGAAGCATTCAATCACATAAGTCTATGGGGAGCATATTTATTCAAACCACCATGAGCATTAAAACCCATAGCATCGCACTGTACTGAGGTAATGCACTGGAGGATAGCAGTCTACCAAGAAGAAGGGTCTTTCACCTCTCAATGGAATGCTTGTATCCAGTTTGTTTAAAAACCCAACTTCCCTCCTATACATAAGAGACAAATTCAAACATTCTATATGAAAACAGCATTGGGAGGATGACTAGAACGAAGGAAAGCACAGCTGAAGGTTTTCTCCATCCTGAAGGGGAAGCACATTAATGATCATAACTGTGAAGAATACATGAAACGTTTCTACACTCATCCAACTCTTAGAACTAGGTGATCAAACGGCCATTTTAATCCTGCCTTTGGTGGAAAGGGCCATCAATGGATTAGAGTTTAGAACACACTCTGCAGGCTCACACAGCTACTTAGAGCCAGGACTGAAAGGCGGATGCATGTGGAGGCCGAGCCCCAGTCTCCTCTGGAATCCCATGTAAGGCTTTGCAAAGACCTTGGGCCCCAGTAGCATGGTATAGTGATATATCAAGTAAATATGATAATTTTTCACTAATGAGAACCTTGGTCTTCACTTAGAGCATGAATACTATGGGAGGAGTGATTTGATGCATTTATTTAATCAGTGGTTTTAATTTACTCAGTTGTGTGTTCTATTATTCAGCCTTAGGCGTGTGTTAATTGTGAAATCAAAACAAAACCTATTTTCAATTTCTCTCAAATGTGTAGAATTCAAAATGAGCAAACCCAATCTCTCCCAGCAACTCAGTTTAAACCAGCTTCATAGACTAGTAGTTTATTTATGCCTGCCTGAGCCCACCCCAGACTCTTCCATTGGGCTTCCACCAATGAGAGCTGGAGCAAGGATGCCTTCAAAGGGCATCTACATGAGATACAAGGTGTTTAGTCTTCACTTACAAAGCTTCTGTCCCAAAAAGAAAAGTTGCAGTTGTCCCCAGAGTCAGATCTAAAGCCCTGACCCACCTTGTGGTGTCTGAGCATTGAGGCCAAAGGGTCATTAACCGGCCGTCCAAGGGGAGAGAGAGCACCTTCCCTATAGGAGAGGCACTTGAATCCAGCTGAGCTCCAGTTGCACAGCACTTGGGGACAGCAAAGTGACAGCAAGTACCAGAAAGAGCTGCCTTAGGCTGGGGCAGAGCTGGGGGGTCCAGTTTGGCCCTTCTTGCCACCGACCTTTGGGTCATAGTTGGAGGGCAAGACACCTACTGTTTCTCAGACTTTACTTCTACAATTATAAAGTAGGAGGCTCCACCCAAACACATGTCAGTGAGAGACTGAAACATGCTTATACGGGGACAGAATCCTGGGCAGCATCCTGGGCCACGAATAGCTATGTGGATCCAGATCTTAGCAACAAGTGTTAGCTCCAGCCACCTGTGTCTGGGCCTTAGTTTACCCATCTGTAAAATGAGTAAATAATCTTTCTGGGTAAGCTCTTTCCTGCTGTTTGCAACACACCTTGCAAGAAGCAGTTTAACCACACGGGGCTGTGTTCTCTTTGCACAATCATGCTAACTCTCTCTATAGGGCAGCAAGTACTGACTCAGAAGTGGGGTACATGTGTGATCATTGATGACCCCCAAACATGGAGTTTACGTTACAACTTTCATCTCTCAAAATCTTCACTGTGGCTTGAGTCATTTTCCCACCTTTCAGATAAGGGGAGTGAGGCTTATGGTGACCAGGGATCTTGCTGATGTTGCAGAGTCTGTGAGACAGGATCTCTAAGGCAGGTCTCCCTGACCTCTGTAATAAGCACCTCTGTCTCTCAGCTCTTTTCAGCTCAATGTTACATGGCTCTGGGCTTCCCAATTAGGTCCTGTGTATTTTAAGTAGCTGTCTAAAAGATCTCACTTGGTTTAATAGCGCTGGCCTCTTGATCTTCCCATCTGCCTGTCATTAACAGGAAGGCATCATTTACAAGAATGAATATTTTATCCCATCTATTGGAAAGGCCTGTGGCCATGTACCTCTCCTGTACCGCAGAGCCACCTGGGCTCAGTGCACTTAGCAGGAGATAAGCCCTTGGCCTAAAGATTACCAGACAGTGCTTTAAAGCACTGACACTAGAAACCCTGTTGTTTTTGTTTTGTGTGTGTGCATGCTGGCAATTACTACATAGCTGATCCTGCCACATATGTCTTACTGTTTCTACTACTTTGGCTCAAGGTGATCTCATTTTTATGGTGGCCCCTTTTTCTAGAAGGAAGCACACATAGACCTGAGGCCTAGTAGCCTTTCAGGTTTTTATGCCTTTGGATGGTATACATAAATTTTGCCTCTCAGCTTCCTGGACTGTGAACTGAGGCTAGTCCAGTGTGGGCTCCACACTCTGATACCCTGATATGCCCTGTCCATGGAAGCTTCTGTGTAGCCATTCCTTCCTTTTACTTCCATATCATCATCAGGTACTACTTTTGATAAGATTCTGTACTAACAGAAAAAGAAACTATCTACAGAGCTCATTTTGTCGTTGAGCCCCTCAGAAAGTTGAAGTCTTGCTTTGCTGTTGTGGTCAACATGAGGATGAAGAGGCTCTGGGGTAACTGAGCCATCTTTCCAAGGAAGAGTGAGACCCCCGCCCCCAACCATGTTAATAATCGTAATTGTTACTTGTGTTACGTGCCTTGGAAAACGTTACCAGTTCTCTTTAAAACAACACAGGGCAGTTTTATATGTGACTTGCTGGCGACCTTTCTGTCATTCGGTGAGTTGAGAAGAAAAACTGAGGCTGTCGTTTTCAACACACGGGAATCTGAGTTCCAGTATCACGGGCTCTAATTCCAGACCACAAGTGGGGCCTTCCACTTTCCAAGCGGGTATTTTTCACATCAGTTGTTCAGAACTTAGTGTTAATCTCCCCATGTGTTAAGTACCAATTTAAAACAATAAGGCTAGCCCTGTGTCATCCAACACACCCCTGAATGGCCTCTCCACACACAATCACCACACTGCTGACCCAAACGTGCCCTCTGTGTATATCACTCCAAGTGTAATAGCCTATTTAATTGTTCACTGAGGAATGTATTTGTGGGCATTTAAGTATCTGCTGGGCACCTGGGAAAGTAACAGTGATTGCATGGCCCCTGTCCTCAAGGAGTTTATAGATAATCCCCTAGAAGCTCATGTCAACCAGTTGAGAAAACTGAGGCTCAGGGAACAACATGTCTCCTCTAAGTCACCCATCCTAGAGCCAAGCCTGGGTTAGGCACCAGATCTTCAGCACTTCATCTAAAATTGTTAACACTGCACCACTGTCGTGTACTGCAGTGGGTGGGACAGATCCTGTGCAGAGCCAGACTTTAGCCCTCACCGGTAAATGTTTGACGAGGCAAGTCTTCGCTTAATGTTTAAATATAAAGGATAATCAAGTAAGCGGCCTGTGCTGAGCAAGCTTACAGAGCTGTGGTCCTAGAGACAACATGGGCTGTTCTAGCTCCCATGAATAGAAAAAGCCTGTTTCATACTCTGCATTAGTAGCCTGTGTATAGTTCCATCTCTTCTAACACAAGGAGTTCTGCTGACTCTGGGCCATATCTTCCATTCTCCCTGTCCAGAAAAGGCACACTACCTAGCAGAGAGCAGGGATGGTTTTTTTTTTTTTTTAGTGAAAGGGTGTGCCTGAGCAGGGAAACAAAACAATCAAAAAAAACCTCCAAAACAGGTTCTTTGGTAGAGGGAGGCAGGACTGGTGAGATGTCCTGGCTGAGATAAATCTTAAAGGACAAACAAGCAGATTGATATCTCACCCATGGGAGAGCCAAGTCGAAAAGTGTTTTCAATTATGCACAGTTTGGGTTTCTCCATCGCATGGCTTGTTCTCCATTTGCCGGGATAATTGAGATGCAGCCGTGGTTCAACTGTGCTAAGTGCCCATAGTGAGCAGTGAATTACGGGCAACAGAACACTCCTCATCCTGCTCAGTAAAGGGTGAGCTACTGAAAACAAAAGTGAGGCCTGGTAATTTATCGGCCCTCGTTAACAAGGACTCTGTAGACATTCCGGGAGGATTCCTTCTAAATGGAGCCCAGTTATCAGGACCAAAGAAATGACATTCTTCAGTGGATACCTGCAAACTGGGCTCAGGGAAGGGCATCCTCCACCGTGATACTCACAGTTCTGTTTTTCTGCAAGGATGCCCAGGGGCCTCTGGGAATTGCAGGGCATGCTGTTTTATAAAGAAGGATGTGTCTGAAGCAGCCGCCTGAACAGTGTAGCAATAAACCGCAAACTGCCTGGGTTGCAGTGCCTGGCCACCCCAATCCCTGTCTGCTGGACCCTCTCCGGGCCTGCTCTTCCTCCTCTGCACCACAGAGAGGGACAGCTATAGTTCTGAAGGACTCCTCCCGGTTATTATGTCACTATTTATGGAAAAGGGAATGATTGCCACCCTGTCTGCTCCTGGGATTTTCCTAAGGCCATGTTAACTAGTAATCATAAGTCTTATTTTGGTAGCCAGAAAGATCTAGGTTTGAACACTAGGTTTGAAGTTTGGGGCAAAGTTCACAACGCCTCTGAGCCTCTTTTTCTATAGTTTGAGGGTAGGGTTGGTGTCAGGAGTTTAAGTTAAATAGGAGTAAAAGTAGGAGAGCTCAACATGTCAGTTCAGCTTCTTCCTCTCAGGGATGGAAAGCTGGCTGGTCCATGCTTGGCAAGCACTTCTGTTTCTCAGTACACCCCCATACACACACACACACACTGCTATAGGGAAGATTTACCTCAGGTATTCATAGCAGGCCTTCTGATTGTGACATACTCTATCTGCTCCTGAGAAGCATCCAGCCTGCTGGAAAGCCAGTCCCACTGTCAGGACACCATAAACCCACTGCCGCTTGGTCTCTGCAGAGGACAGCAAAGCCGTGGCAGTCTGGGGGAGGAGCAGTTAATGAGTGCTTCCAATCTGGAATGTTTCGGTGCAGAGCCCGTGATTGACACATTAGAGAAGTATTCAACACTATTAATATCACAAAATGTGTTCGTATACATATGTATATGATTATGTGTGACAAAGGAAATCATCATCCTACCATATTGCAGAATTGTGGGGCTCCATGGTTCTTACTTCTCTGATACCCAGTTTCTCATTTTGCTTCTTAACATAACTTGAGTGAGATACACTTTTTGGTCAGGCCTTTGGAGAGCAGCAAAGCCAGAGGGGCTTGATGACCTGCTCAGGGTGTTGCAGGTAGCAAGTAGCCCCGGAAGCTAGACGCATGAGCAGGGGAAGGAAGTGAGGGGAGATCTGGGGGGATGTCAGTTTAATCGGGAATTTCTGGATCCTGGTGTCTTACTTTCCCTGTCAGATAGGCCCTTCCTGTGATTGGCAGGTGGTTTGTGTGGGAACGCAGTGGAAGGCTGACAGGTACTAGGGACTTATTTTTCATAGCACATCAGTCTTAGCACAGAGACATATATATTTTCAACAGCAAACTGTAGTTATATCAGGAAAAATCATAACATCTGAACCACCTGTACGATTAATCAAATGAAGTTGGATTTTTGTTTTCCTGTTCTGTTTTGTTTTGTTTTAATTTCCACCATGTGATGCTTGAGGTCTCCATAAGCTGTTCTTTGATTCAAAGAAAGCCTCAAAGCAGAAATTTATTATAAGATGGTTAACCCTGTCCTGATAGGATTTTTCTCAAGGGAAGGAGCTTGACTTGAGGCCTTCACAGCTAACAACACTCCTTGGGGATGGGTGCTGGATCTGTCTTAGAGACCGTCTCACAGTCAAACTTGCAGAGATGACTTACTGCTTTGAAAGTGGAATACCAAGCCAGGTGATGGTGGCACAAACCTTTAATCCCACCACTTGGGAGGTGGAGGCAGGGCAATCTATGAGTTCAAGGCCATCCTGGTCTACAGAGTAAGGTCTAGGCTATCCAGGGCTACATAGAGAAAAAGAAGGAAAGTGGAACCCCAGTGTTTTGACGTTGAATTTGATTTCTTTCTAGGTTCCCACCAGCCAAAAGAAGGAAGGTGTTTATGATGTGCCAAAAAGTCAACCTGTAAGTGTAAGTACATGTGCCTCGGCGGCGAGATTCACACAGAGGCTGCCCCTGGTGGGGGCCTCTTCCAGCCGTAGTCTCACTCTTGGAGCCATGAGGGAAGAATGGTATAGATGAGCAGGGGACCAATCAGGACAAAGGTCTGTTCCTCTTGTTCCTGTGAGTGGAAAGAGATGGGGTTGAATAATACAAACAGCTCTGCTGAGGGGCTCAAGGTTCCAGGTGATTCAAAATAAAGGTCTCCAGCTGCAGCTTTATAGTACATGGTCCAGTCTAGGATGCTGTTGGCTTTTTTCTACCCATCCAACCTGAAAATGGTTGAAGCGTTTCAAAGGAACAAAAAAGGGGGGTGGAGGGTTGGTTGGGGCCTTTGGGGTATGTAAGGACTCATACCAATTAGCAGGACTTACAGAAAAGGTTCTGTATAGCAGGCTAGCAGAAGAACTAGCAGGTGAATGGGGCCATGGTAAGGAAAATGCCCAGTGTATTTGGACCCCATCTGTTGGAGAGGCTTCAGAAATCTGGGCCAGAAAGGAAAACGGAGCTCTTCCTTGGCACTAAAGGCAACCTTGTGTTCCTAATGCCAGCCTCACTGCTCTTTTGACTTTCGATTGGTCCATCCCCCATTACAGTTTCCTTCAGTTCACTTTGTGCCGGGATTGACTCACTTGCCCCTGACAGGTTTAGATATGTGAGGAAACACACTCTATTTGCTGCCCTAGTTTTTCTGATTTTATTTCCATTCTGGTCACACCCTCTCCATGCTTAATAGCTCCAAGGGGGAAAAAAAGGTAAGCCTCTTAGCCTGGCAAACAGACTGTCTAAAGGGTTCCATCAGCTCACAAGTCTCTTAGCCCTCTTCTGGGTCAGCTTTCCAGACACTTCCTTCTTCCTTCTCTGTCTGCTACCTGATATTCCTTCATCCACTTATCGGGGAGACTTGAGGTTTCTGCTCTGATCACCCCTGTCTTTGTGGCCCTGCAACACTTATTCCCCTATGAATAGCATGTCTTCCCCAACATCCCCATGAGTCTCCTGGGGTTCTTGTATTGCCAAAAGTGAGCCCTGGTAGCTGGATGCCAGGCTAGAAGCAGGCTTAGAAGTAGTTAATGAAAGACAATTGATTCTATCTTAAGGAAGGAATCTACGAGAATTCCTGGTTCTTCTACTTAAAGGGATTCCCTGTTTATCAGTACCTTAAAAGGTTGTTACCTAAAGGTGCAAGATGTTTTGCTTGGGAGACACATGAATGCACGAATGGATTGAGCTGGCTACTCAATTGTTGTTTCCTAAAACCTAGACTTACCCAGCATGGTAACAAATTTCCACATTTTCCAAGGCCTAAGAGAAGCAGGAGGGAGGATGAGGCTCAGGCTGTCACTTACAGACATAAACACAGACATTAAGCTCCTGCTCCTGCCCACCCCACAAGCTTTGGTAGAATTTCTACAACCCTTGGACCAAGATTTATCAACTCCCCAAAGGAGTTTCTGACTGAAAGAGAAGGTAGTATGTGTCTTGGAATGTTAGTCTCAGTTATGTCAACCTCACAGAGATGCATGAATTCCCTTCAGTCCTCCACTCTGCTCTCTCCATGCCCTACAGATTTTGGCATAAAGCCGTGCCCCTCTGATAATGTGTTTTTCCAGAGGGCAGCTCTCTGCTGTGAGGACCCTTTCCATAATTACCCAGGCTGCCCCATTTGTCTGTCCTCAAAGAGGAAACAGAGGGAGCCCTGCTTGTACACATTAGGTAGGTGCCAGGGAACTGTGAGGCTTCCCCTACATATCTCCCACAGGGAGACAAATGACTGGCAAGGCTCATCAGGCTAAGGTCCTCCCTGGTTGCCTCTGCCTTGGGTCCAGATCTACCCAAAGCCCTGGTGAGAAAATCAACCTGGGGGCTTCCTTTGGGAAATCAACCATCAGCTACAGAGGACTAATGTGATCTGCAAGACAAAGGCTTGCGTGTAGCTATCACCAGCTGCCTTTTACTGAGGGTCTCTGAGTAATCCTTTGTCTCTCAGGAGGCTCCGTGTCATTATCTGTTTTAAAAATTAAATTAAAAAAAAACGGTACTGCATACCTTTTATCTTTGGAAGATGGAAAAACATCTTGGGAAAGTCCTTAACAGGGGATGTAAATTAGATTAAATTAGGGCATGTCTGTGTTGCTCTAACAAACGATGCTTGAGCTGGCAGTTTTGACCAATCTGGGGACAGTCAACTTCTCAAATTGAGCACGTGCCTCCTTTGGGAAGCCTTCTTTACCTCAGAGTTACTGGCCTTTCTGTGGGCTTTTGTGCTTCCCTTTGCAATGATAACAATGGGTCTTGTGGTTTGCTTGTTTGTTTTTTCTTAATTTACCTACTCGAACCACTGGCTTTTGTGTGCCCCCAAAAGCACTCAGTGAAATTATAGCTGTTGTAGTTCAGGAATCCAGCACCGTGCCTAAAATTTAGCTGTCTCCGAGCATGGAGGTAATGTCCCATGTTGAGACAAAGATCTGGGTCTGCGTCCCATCTGGCTTCATTACTCCCTTGGCGAGGTTGCCTGAGTCCTTCTCTCTATTTAGTCTTTAGTCTTCTTGGGTTTGTAATGGCAATGGAAAACCATGACCATTGGATTCCAAGAGTTTTCTATCAAGCACTCAGTATACAGTATCTATGGATAGAACTGAATACGTTTGCTTTAAATTATTTGTGTGTCTCGAGGATGGGATGCCCTCTCTGTGACCGACTACTAGAGAGCCTTAGCACAGAATAGCTGCACAGCAGGTGGGTGAGAGTGAGTGGATGAACGAAACTGAAAATGAGTGAGTGTGTAAAGAATGAATGTCTCTCGATCCAAAGCTTATGTCTTAAGTTCCTTTTCCTCCTAGAGCAGATCTCAGATGCAGACAGTGTTCGCTGTTGTAGCAGCCCCTTGCCCAGCCGCACCCTGCACTTTGCCTTCAACAGCTTGTGCCCTGTTCTGCCTCCAACCTTCATAAATATGTGTGGGGTTTCCTTTTTTCCCCTCATAGCTTGGAACGCCAAGCTGACAGATGGCCTGCTGAACACACACATGGAACACGCACACACACACACACACACACCACACACGCACACCTGCACCTCTCTCCTCCCACATCAGCAGCTCTGCAGCAGCCAAAGCCAAAACGTTTTGCTGACTTGGCAAAGTTATTTTGGGGTTTTGTTTTGTGTTCTGCTGCCTAGGGGTGGGCCCAGAGTGGCAGTCCCACGGAAACTGTTTGAAGTCATTACAGAGCTTAACGTTTTCTGAAGAGAGACCAGTACATAATAAAATAGTGAGGACATAGCCTGACAGAATTAAGAATCTGCATAGGCTTTCTACCCAGAAACCCTTGGAGCCATTTATATGTCACAAAGAAGGGTAGGGAAGGGATTAGGGTCCATCGATTTCACTACATACTCATCTGAAGACCACTATAATTCTTGCGTTTTAAGAGCGAATCAATATATCTCTTACCTATTTTTAGATCATCTAGAGTTAAAAATAGCAATTGCACAGTTTAATTTTAAACCTCATTTAGCTGCAGACTTTCCTTCAAAACTTAGAAGTTAATACGGTAATATAATGTAACATACTATAAACTATGGACAGGATAAAAGGAGACGTGCACACCTTGAGCTCCACCCAGCCTTTTGCCTGCTCAGCCCACAATGCCTCGTGAGGCTTACCTGTCTCTTCAACAGAAGAGAGAAAGACAGCATACATTTCCAAGCTGGTGTTCATAGGAACATTGGCCAATGAGACGTTCATTAGTGGTTCCAAAAGTCAAACTGTTAATGTTTTCAGGTGTTTAATACATTTAAAAATATACTATGAATGTTAATGTGTGCTTATGTATGAATATGCAATAGGAATATATTTTGAGTTATGAATATATATTACATAAATTAAGTATTTCTCAATTTTCTTTGACTTGAATACTCTTTTTAATGTAACCTCAAAGACATCTCAAATGGAGACTCAATCCATTAAAGACTTACTCGGCAAGAGCTGTGGAAGACAGCAGGTTCAGGAATCGTACTAACACAAAACAATCTACTCCCAAAAGTCAGGTGTAAGCAGCCCCGTTCTTTACTACAGACCTGTGAGCTAGCCATGTGGTTCTTCTTCCACCTCCCTTTCCCAGGGTTCCTTGACTTATGTGTCTCAGGTTGTGGGTCAAGAGGCAGCACACCCGTGCTGAGCCAGCTCACAGTTGGGGGGTTTGGTTAGCTGTGGTCCAAGATGGCCTCAGGAAAGGCAAAAGGATTCTCTTCCATGTAGCATCTCCTCTCCCAATAGGTCAGAGTCACCTTGTGGTGACAAGGGTTCCAGAGTGTGAGTGGAGACATCCAGGCCCTCTGAGGCGAAGGTATTCTTCAGCCAAAGTCATTCAAGTCTAGTCTAGATTCACATTTAGAAAACAGGCTCTACATTTTGGTAGAAATTGTAGATTCAGTGCAAAGGCTAGTGGATACATGGAGATTGTGTGGGAGGGTCTCTCATGCAATCCTTTTATTGCAGTCATCATGTGAAATCCCTACTCGAATTATAATAATCGAGTTGAAAAATATTTGCTTCCTCAATACTGCTTTCTTTTCATGTTGCCTTGCCTATATTTTGCCCTTATCTGGAGTGATTTCTGACTGTTCGCTCTGTAGGATGGCCCATTGGGTATCCTAGCCTCCCGACCTAGAGCCCTCAGCCATTGAACAGATCTGTACCTGGAGACAGCCTCGGTGATCAGACTGTCAGGCACCCTCCTTTGTCTTACCACAAACCTCCATCTTGTCCTCACACCTCACTACTCATGCTGCAAACATTCTTGCTTTGAGATTCAAGATTCAGTTGGAAATATTTTCTCTGCAACTGTCCTGGGTCCCTAAAAAACTGCTGTTTAGAATTCACGTGTGTAGAACTTGTAATGGTGTTTCTATCATTGTCCAAGAGCGGTATTCTCCAGTGACTGGAAGCCTGGTCTTTGTGATCTGAGGCACTTGGATTGGAGTTCAACTTCACTATTCCTTCCTGAGCATTGTGACTTTGGTTGCTGTATTAGCTCTTTTAAGTCTTGATTGGTTCTTCTGAAGATGGAGCTTAATGCTGGCGCTTGTCTTAGTGGGTTTGTCAAAGGATGGTATGAGCTAGTCTCCATCAGCACAGAGCCCAGTGAGGATTCAGAAGTGGTGAGCTGTCATCCCATTGCTTTTACCTAAGTATCTGTGAACTGCCAGGGAACAGTCACTTCCTGTCTCTGAAAAAATACTTTCTGGGGTTTCTGGTCTCTTTGAGATGTTGACAGTAAATTGTCTTCCTGTAAAAAGACACATGCACACCAATCAATTGCTGTGAGTCTTGGAGGTGACATCAGCCCTCCTCTACTGTCCCAGAACCCCAGGGAGCAGCTCAGCACCACATGTGTCAGTGGCAATAGCCTTGACCAGAAACGTTGGATTGACCAGAGATGCCAGAGTCTGAGGATTATTAGAATTTATTGTTCTTAATGCTCACCCCCTGCCTCACCTTATTTAATACCCAGATGCTTTTGAAAACTTTCTGCCTGCTTTTCTTCCCACTCAGTTACCTATTCATGGCCCACCTTTTTCTCCACTTGACTCATAACTCAGCCCTTTCTTATCCTGATTTCTATAGGATTTGATATCTTTGTGTGCTTACTCTACCATGAATCTGGGCTGTCCTAGCAGATTTCATTTAAGGGTTGTCCTACACACACATTCCCCCTTCCCATGCCACATCCTGGGAATTCTAAACCAAAATAATCCTTAATCCCACCCTCACCTAGAAATACAAACTTTATCTCATTTCCTGGTCTGGACAGTAGGAAGCTTTGCACATGGGGCTAATCTCCTTTGTAATCTCAGATTCACAGGTATATTTTTATGGAAAGGTTTTGGAACGCCAAGGGCATACATGCTTGGTGATGAGAAGTTAGCTGTAGAGAGACAGGAGGCTTAGGATGGAAATCGTAACTTGAGCAGAGCTCTGTAGATGAACAGGATTAGAACAAACCCCAGGCACAATGCCAGCCCCTTGGAGACTGATTAGATTGCAAACTGTTTTTGCTGCCCTTACCTAGCAGCACTCTGGGCTGATGAAGTCATCATCAACTCCGCATAGGAGAGAGACGGGAAATACAGATATTCTTTGTATCTGCCAGCTCATAATGCTGGACATGCTTTCAGCCAAATACCCTGGCCTTTGGGGTGACTATCAGAAATCTACAGTGGGACACAGGCTGCTGCTAAGTGTGGCATTATGGCATGTCTTATTGAGAGCTTTATGCACTGTATTAGCCTTTGAGAGTGATTTAGTCCCCGTGTGGGACTGCTAGGGAGAGGTGCACTCAAGCGTCTGAGTACCTCTTTCACACACCGTGACACCTAGGAGGATGAGACTTCCCCTCTACACTTGGCTGTTTTAACGACACAGACCCAAACCCTCGTGTCATTTTAGACGAGAAACAGTGCTTTTCTTCTCCATGCTCCTCATTCCCCTTTGTAACATTTTTATGCCTGAAAAAAATAATAGATCTTTTATTCTGAGAACCTTGTAATTGCCCCCATTTAAAACTCTTATATAGTAAGTAGTGTTAGGCATAAAAGACTTTCCAATTATCAGGATAACTGTGAATTCTGTCAGGATATGCTCTCCCTGCCCAGTCTTCAAAATTCAGCCTCACTGAGATTCCTAAGTCTTGGCATGATGGCAAATAAGGAGACATCTAATAGATACCTTGGATTGGGCATTAGTTGCCTTGAAATAAAACATGGATTTAGAACCGAAGGAACAATCAGATGACTCCCTGAAGTTCTTCCTTACTTTGGTTGAGATCTTCCTCAGGTTGTTCAACTTCCTGAAGCTGTTTCTCGTCCTCCACATAATGAAAGCACTGGCCATCGTCCCCTAACACCTTGAGCCCCTGGGAGGTTCAGTGCATGTGAAATCACCATCTTGAAATAGGATAGAGCTATTTGCAAGATCCTAGAGACATTAAGTACTTACAAGGGTACAGCTAGCAGTAACCAGGGTCTAGACTAGGAATTTTCCACATTCTTAGCTTCTTATTTAAGAATAAATAAAGGGATAGACAGATTTCCAAGTGGCAATGAAATTTCATTCAGATGTAGTTCATTCAGGTGTAGCAAGAGCACAGATTAAAGAAGAATTCACTGTCAAGATGGACAGTGAACCATATGAGTGACAAGACACAGAGGCCCTGAATTCTGGGTAGGGCCTCTTTTTATGAGATACAAATAACAGAGTTTGGTTACTGAGAATTGTGGTTTCGGGGTGATCTATTTTGATTAAGTTATGTAATTATTTCTCTAAAGATCATGCCCTTTCCCCTAATGCATCTGATTTTAATTATATGCACAGTACATAGGCATAATAAGGTAAATAGGAATATTTTTGCCAAAAATTCACTTTGAGTAAATCACACATACACACACACACACACACACACACACACACACACACACACACTCACCACCACCACCACCACCATCACCAGCTTAGCTCAGATCAGCTGCTTTCCTACCTTCTATACCAAGACACAACCTGAGTAAGACTGAATAGGATCTCAGTTTGATGATCGTTAAAGCAGGAAGACTTATTCCATTGTTCAGAGAAGGGTATGTGGGAAGCTTGATGTAGGGAGTGGAGGGCCTAGGTTTCTAACAGGCTGCTAAAATGCAGTGTTTGGAAGGAGGTGTGTGCATAGCATATGCAGGTTAAGGGTCTCAGGTCTAAGCACCTTATTACAAGAGGCATGTGTGTATAGCCCAGACCAGATAGAGTCCCAAGTTGCTAAGCTATGCTTGATGCCTGCTGCCACAATTGGTCTTTATTTCCTCTATTTTATGACTAAGAGATGAGACACCGGTCACATGACAAGAGAGGGTAAATGTGAGCTCAAGACAAGAAGGAGCTTTTAGACCATCAGAGCTGGTGTCCAAAGCTTCGCTGAGTGGACAGCCCACGTCTCCTAAGATTCCGGAAGAACATAAATGACTCCTCATTACTCGTCTTGTGAAGGGAACTGCCCTAGTAGGGTTCAAAATTGCTCACCTATTCATGTTCCGTTTGCTGCGATGTCCATCTAAAGTGGGCAGTGTTTATCCTTTAAGCTTCTCCTAGTACCTCTGCTGCCAAATCAGATATAATTGAGACCCATTCTAGCTCTCCTTATCTCCCTGGCTCATAGGGACGCACTCCTAGACACACAGCAGTGAATGATGGCTTCGTCCTGTGAAGTTAGTGCTTTGGATGTGCAGCAGTTTATCGGGTGCTAATCACGTCTGAGCAAGCTTACCTCGTGGAACAGCTCTCTAGAAAACACATTCCGTCCTGGTTTCCTTTAGGAAAGCCTGTGATCAGGGAGGTAGATCTGTGTACCCTGAAAAAGGAGCCACACTGGAAGTGATAAACATCCCAGTAATGGGATTGGACATTCAACCTGCAATTCAGCGCCTTCCTTGGTTTTATGGTACCAGGCACTAACCATATGTACTAGGAATTTAAGGCTAATTTAGCTGTGTAAAAAGTAGCTAGAATTTACAGAGCATCTGTTATATACTGCGGGCAGCCTGGGCGCTGGCTTTTATTTATTCTCCCTTACCACAGGCCTAGGAGGTGTGTGCACTTGCCTCATACGGAAAACGGAATGTGCGGGCTTCATCACCCACACTCACAGAATTGGTAACTGACAGAGCCAAGAATCGAACTGTGGTTTGTGGGACTCAGGCAGCCACACGACTTTCATGGAAACATAATGTATTTCATATCAGTTTTATTATTTTTTCTAGATGAGATCATTAAGGCAGGGAGACATATTCCATTGTCCAGAGAGGGGGTGTGTGGGAAGCTTGATGCAGGCAGTGGAGGGCCTAGGTTTCTAATAGGCTGCTAAAATGCAATGTTTAGAATGAGGTGTGTGCAAGGTATATGCAGAGTAGGGTCTCGGGCTGCTAAGTGCATTATGTAGTCCAAGACTTAAGAACCACCTGAGTCCGAGGATGACCTTGAACTCCAGATTTGAAGCTTCTATTTTTGAAGTATGAGGAAAAGAGTTCTGTGTTATAAGGTGTCAGTGAGCCTCTAATATGTTAGGCTAACACTCTACCCACTGAGCTCCTCTCCTCTCCTCTCTATTCTTTTACCCTGTTATGAATCAGTACTGGGGGCCTCACATCTGTCTCCTAATGTCCTTTTTTTCTAGGATGTTTATAAATATTAATCTTGCCTCCTGGGCCCTGGCACTCCTGGCTGGCTTCAAACACCCTTTTTTTCTCATTTAGACAGAGCTTCAAATGAGGAGATCGTGTTACTCCTGTAACTTGACTCTGCCAAGCATGCGGCTGCAGTCTGCTGATGTTAAAGAGACATCTGTAGATGGCAAGGAGCAAATCCTACTGGAAGCAGCCCCACTTCTGAGGATGAGGGAAATCCTCTCTTTGCCACAGTTGCCTCTGCTACTCCACACACTGTACATTTCTATACGAGGCCCCTGTGCCCCAACAGCAGGCGTATGTCTGATTCTCCCAGCTCAAGTTTTAATTCAGCTTCTCGGCTACAAATGTAGGAAGAGTCAATCCATTAAAGTGAAGAATTGCAAGAATTCTCTTGACAACTATTCACTACTTCCCCCCTGCAAACTCCCATCTTTTATGGCAAATAAATTTTCATTCACAATTCAGCAGTTGGTTTTCCTTTAGTTGGAAATCTGGATCAAGATGTTGCATAATTGGATTAAATCTAGTCTGAACATTTGTCAGTTTCACTTCCTCATTAAGCACCACATTGTACAGAAATTATAATTATTGCAAGGCAGTTAACGGAGATGTCACACAAGAGGAGGAACTGAAGGAGGGAAGGGAAGCCGAACCCATGCATTTACAGAGGGGAAAGGGAAGAAGAAGGTGGCCCATCCAATGTTCCTTAGATGGACTTTCTTTTAGAGTTGCTTATGAAAGTTGTTCTGAAGCAGAATCTTGAATCCCCATGGATTGAAATGAGACCAGATTTAAACTCACCTAAAATCCAAATTCCTTCCAAACACTTGTGATAGATGTGGGAGAAAGGGAGAAAATCTCCATCAGTCTTGTACTTGTAATACTCCACTGATACCTTTCTTACTTTCCTACTCCCAGAGCCTAGAATTCATAACAGATTATAAGACCTCTTTAATCTCTCTCTCTCTCTCTCTCTCTCTCTCTCTCTCTCTCTCTCTCTCTCTCCCTCCCTCCCTCCCTCTCTCCCTCCACCCCTCTGACACTCCCTCCCTCTCTCCTTCTCTGCCTTTATCAAGACAGGGTTTCTCTGTATATCCATGGTAGTCCTGAAAATAGTTCTATAGACCAGGCTGGCCTTGATCTCACTGAGAACCGCCAGTCTCTGCCTCCTAAGTGCTGGTATTAAAGGTGTGAGCCATGACCACTCTGCTTAATGAGCTCTCTTACAATCTCATTCATTCATTCATTCATTCATTCATTCATTTAGTGAACAAATATTTCCTATGGCCTTCCTACCTTTGAGACAATATTTTGTTTTCTATTAGTACTTATACTAATAGAAAAATAGTCCAATGAGGAACATTGACAGTTAGAGAAGGCCAGGCATAGACAATAATGAGTAATACAAATAACTGAGGCCATAAGAAGCAATGTACTTCTTGTACCATACCGATGAGTATGGTAGAAGGTAGGAAGCACTGCCTGAGGGAGCTGAATGAAGGCCTCAGCCAGGACATGCACTTGTAATGGGGTCTTGTAGACCAGAGGAGTTTGTCATTGGATAAACAGGAACTGATGTAAGAAAGAGAAAACAGAATATTCCTGATGGGTCACCTCAAATGGTCAGGCTACAGAGTGTTTTCATGGAAGCAAAGGACAGGGACACTGAAGGAAGCTTGCCCTAGCAAGCAAATGTCCTGAATAAGCCAGGGAATTGGGATGTATCAGGAAGATTCTGGTGCTTTCTGGTCACTGGTCACAGTTAGACCTGTGTTTCTTGGTGCCTGTCTGGTGGCCCGAGGCAGGTGGCTTAGCAGGTGGGGAGAGCATTAAAGTGCTAATACAATTATCTATGTGAACCATGAAGAGACTCAGGGAAACATGCCAGGTACCTTAATGGAGAGAATTTATTGGGGGGGAGCTAGTTACAAGTTACTAGGGGAGCAGAAAAGCCTATTTTAACAAGGCAACTGGGTAGCCCAGATTAATAATAGTTAGAAAGGGCCAGGGCAAAGGAAGAAGTGGTCTTAGCAGAGCCTGGGACCTGAGGCTGCCCACAGAGACAGGGAGGAGCTGTCTATGAAGCTAACAACTCTTTGCAGACTCAGCCACTCAGACAGCTGAGCAGCGTGTAGTCTCCACCCGCTGCCTCCTACTGATCCACTTAGGTGGAAACTCATTGTCAAGGGACTGAGCAGAGATGGCTATCTATGTAGACACACACACACACACACACACACACACACACACACACACACACACACACACAAGTTTCCCTTACAATAGAGGGTAGAGAAAGGGCAAGACTGATTCAGAGAGATCAAAGGATAGGCAAGTGACCATCTCTGTGAACTCCATGTGGGAACAAGACTGGAGAGGAAAGAGCTAAGTTGGTCGGAAGGAGTAGTGAGTAGATCTGTATAACCATCCACAGCCTGTGCTACACTTGAGATAATGAGCTTTGGGAGCTGGAGTAATGGGGTGAAAGGAACCAGGTGCTCTCATTCCCTTTGAGATTTGTCACTTCCGAACACCCAGATCTGTTCTCTAAATCTACGCTCATTCATGCATCAGTCTTACCAGCTGTCTTCATGTTCTAGCCAAAGACAGCAGTAAGCCCATGCGTCTTTCTCAGTGACTCCCATTTGGCTTGTATAAAGTTATTCCTTTGAGTGAAGTCTAGCTTTCTCTCTCAGAGTAGAAAACCTCAAGTTAGTGGAGAGCTGAGTCCAGGGGTTTGGGGCAGCCAGCTGTTCTTGGACGGAGTGAGTGTTAACTGTGTAGCTACCTGCTATCATGTGTTTCAGGGTTGTGCACTGGAAAATCATGTCCGAATAAAACATGGCAACTCCATTCCTCTGCTGAAATGCCTGCCCCTGGATCCCAGAAGAGTGCTCTTTAGACTTTTTTTTAAAAAAAACTCAGAAGCCTTTATTGGTAGAAAACATGCTGGGCAGGGTGCAATCGAAACAGACCAAAAGGAAGAGTTGACTGAGGCTGAGTTGGACCCTCAAGACTTTCTCAGTAGGAGTACACTGTCTGAAGGATAGAAGATTCTAGAAGGGAGGAGATGGAGAGAGAATAGTCTGGAAGCCACTGTCCAGAGGGTGCTGCTCACTGACTCTGTCGATGGAAGTAGAAAGGCAGAAGTAGAGGTCCTTCCCAGTATTATCTATCTGGAACTTGGATTTCTTTATATGTCAGAAGGCGTGACAACAGAGAGAACAGGAAGTTGGGAGAAAATCAGGACCTTCTATTTCTTAGGTGTACAACTCTCAGTAAATAACTGGATTTTCTAGTGACCAGTTGACACAACACACAGAGGCACTTTCTTGTGTCATTGTGGAGACTGAATAAGAGAAGACGTGCCATTACAATAGCATTACGTCATAAACTAAATAGAACTGTCAGGAGGATGCTGTTGGGTGTGAGCTTTGCAGCCCAACTAGCTGGACTTCAATTTTGTATCACTCACTTACCAGCTGTGCCAGCTGTGACTTCCCTTTACCTCAGTGTGCCCACCTCTGAGGCATGGATAATGGCTGTGGCACCTGCCTCACAGAGTTTTTTGAGTTCTAAATAAATATTTCATATTAGACATTTATAACCATGCCTGATGCATAATAAGTGCTCAGTAAACATTGGTCATAACTATTATTGTGAGCCATTCTGTAAACTCTACCAAGGACTTTAAGACGTGAGCATGAGTGACTCCCGCCTGGGTTGCTAAGATGCTGGGGCTAGGGTGGTTAGAGAGCCCCAAGCTATGGCGTCCCTAGTCAGCTTTAACTGACAACCCAGGATGATGTTGAACTGTTTTGGTGCCACAGAGGGCTGTTAGGGCTGTGTGGCATCCCCTTGAGCTGCCAGAGCAAAGCACCAGAGGCAGGGTGGTGGCCTAAGCAAAAGAAGCAACTGTGAGTCCCAGTTCAAGTTGAAAACTGCCCCTGATTGTAAATTGCATCCTACCATGGGCAGTGCTTGAAGTCTAGGGAAGAGAAGACAGGGAGAGAGGGAGGAGAGAAAGATACATTGAAAGCTAGGACTTCAGCCCATTAGTCAGAGGAGGAAGAAACACATTTAGTCCCTTATGACAAGCACATTAGTTAGGTGTTGGTGCTGTTGCAGTCGCTGTTGTTGTTGTTGTTATTATGTTAAAACTTCATGACCAAAAGTGACTTATGGAAGAGTTTATTTTGGTTTATGCTTGTAGAGGCATAAGAGTCTGTCGTAGCCGAGAGGCACGGCAGCAAGTAACAGACATGCCATCAGAAGTAGGAAACAGACACCACAGGTCCTACACAAGCAGAGAGAGTAAACTGGAAGTAGGGTGGGGTTGTATTATCTCAAAAGCCTACCCTCGGTGCTACATGTCACCCAGAAAAGACACACTCCTCAACTTACCCAAAATAGGGCCTCCAACTAGGAACCAGTTTCTCAAATACCAGACAGGCTTCTTGGAAGTCAGTTTTGAAGCCACCACAGCAGGGATGGCAAACAAGTATCAATAACAAATATTGAGCACCCCACTGTGCTAGACAACCATGCATTGTTATCTCAAAATTGTCCCAAAGTACTGTAACCGTGGGTGTCCTCACAACCCAGTGGGATGCTGAGAAACAGAGGCATTAAATGACAGCATACAGCCAGAAGAAGCAGAGCGAGGTTGTCTCTCTCATCCACCTCATTGACCCTCAAGCTAGAATGACCCACTTTATCCTCCAAACCGGTCCAAACTGGAAGGGGAGAAGGGTTGCTATTAACAATTACATCAAGACAACAGGCATAAACAAGGACTGCCTTGAACAAAGCACGGTCTGGGGCTGCCCTCCCTCAAACTGGTTCATTTTTCTGCTGGACCACATGGCCCCTAAAACAAAAATGCTCGAGACCCAAAAGCCCAAGACTCCTGGCCATCTTGCTCCTGCTGCTTTTTTGTGGGTGGTTCTTCCATACACAGGTATTGTGTGCGCCTGCTCCTTCTGTAGCATTCATCAAGTGACTAGAAGATCTGTGCGTGGGGTATCTGTTAACTGCTGCCGCCGCCGCTGTGAATCCGTCATTATTCCTCTAATACAGATCATTAACATTCACAAAATCTTAACTACAGCATCTTAACGAGCAACGCCGTAATATACAGCTTCCCCATAAATAGCCATCGGTGCTGACGCGCCTTCTCTCTCCATACAGTAATTCCGCTGCTCGCTCTGGATAAATCATCCTGTTGTGCTTCTTTCTTTCCCCCTAACTGCCATTATTAGTGGTTACAGAAGAGTAGTGAAAAAACTCTCATCAGAGAAGAAAGAACAAGAGCTAAATGAAGGATCACGATGCCGGAGACTATATATGGCAGGGGCATGCTCAACTAAAGGAAGCACAGAGCTCACCTTGTGTAGCAGCTCAGAAAGGAAACAAGAAGCCAGCATTTGCCAGTCCTTGCGGGGGTCAGGGCTATGATCAGCTCTCCACGGTTCCCTCGGTCTATGATTCCAAAGACCATGGCAGGACTGTGCTGTGCGACTTTTCAGACCAGCACTTCCTGTCCTTGCCTCATAGATACGATGAAGCATGTGTGTTTCTATGAGGCCTCCAAAGCCCCCACAAGGGACTCTAACCCTCCATGAGTTCATGCAGTTTAATTAACATGGCAACTATGTCTTATCTGTGATGTGCATAGAAAGACTGAGACCAAGATGCTAACAGTAGAGGGCAACAGTCTGTCTCCAGAAGGTCTCCTCCGACAGACATCCATGCTTGCTTTTTATGACACTCCCGTTTCCCAATTCTGCTTATGCTTCTGTCAGCTTCCCATCTTTTTCTCTCCTGTCAGTTAGCATGGCCGCCATCTTTAGCTCTAGGCTTAGTCCTTTTTCCCACCTTGCACACTGTCAGCCCACGGTTTGGGGTCTCTCCCTCCTTTTCCTGTACTATCCAGTCTCTCTGGCTTGTCCCTTTGGCCACTGCCATGTTGTCCTTTGAACCTTCAGCAGGGGTCCTGGCCCTCTTCCTTGAGCATCTCTGGGGAACTGACATATCATCTTCCATATCAGCTGGCCATGTCTTCCAAATAGGGCCAGCATGTCCTGTACCTCATGCAAGTTCCTTCTGGACTCTTGCCAGATACCTTGATCTTATGACATATGTCTTTATACACCTTTTGCTATCCAGGCTATAGCCTGAATCTTAGGAGTGAATATTCCAAACCTACCCCACTTTGGGAAAACTATGTCCTGTGCTGTTCTCTAGTTGTATGACCCATGGTGAGTTCTTAGGCTTTTTATGCTTCTGTGTCTGCCTCTGAAAATGAGGGTAGTAATAGTGCCCACATCAGTTGTGATAATTAAATTAGTTACTACATGAAAGCACTTAGAATAGTGTCTGCTGCACATAAAGGAATCTTAAGTATCAAGTGGAAATACTGTTAACTTCCAGAACCTTCTGCCAGGCCAAGAAGACATGAGGCCTTGATGTTACCGCTTGACTATGGTTCCTCTGCAGTCTACATTGAATAGTTTGTGTGATTTCTTTGAGTTGAGTATATGAGTGTGTGTGAGTGTATGTGTGTGTGTTTGTGTGTGTCTGTGTGTCTGTGTATGTATGTCTGTTTATATGTGTGTATGTTCTTGGAAAACCAGAAATAACAGTGCCAACCAACCATGGCCCTACCCAACATACGTACATGGTTTTACTTAAAGACTCTCACAGAACACAGATAACATCATATAGGGAAACATGTCCATGTAAGAGCAGTTATTCCATCTCTATCTGATAGCTACACAGCCCTCCAAGGTAATCCAGGATGAGAGAACAAGCAGGAAAGGATATAAACACAGGAGTACAGGTTTCTGCATGACAAATCCACTGTCCCTGCAGGAATGTACAGTATCCTTTTTGTTATCACTGTGCAGTGTCTGCTGCATTGGACGTCACCCTCTGAAACCATTCTTGAGGCGTTTATCTGTCCGCCTTTTAATCATTTATCCTTCATCTATTCCACAGGGATATTGAGTGTTTCCTGTGTTTCAGGCACTGTGTTAGAGGCAAGAGATGTACAAGTCAGCCTATGTTCTTTCTTAGAGCCAGGTCTCCTTCCATGGTAAGACCACCAACAGACAGGTAAACACAAACCTCAGGGAATGCCCCCCATAAACCAAACATGGTAGTACAGAGAGGGTCTCTCCCAAAGGTGACAACTATGCCAGGTTCTTAATTAGGACAAGAAATCAACCAGAGACAGCTTGTGCCAGGATAAGGATGGGTAAGAAAACGACCTGAGACTGGAACTAACTGGTGGGTGGAGGGGAAGTGGGGGAAGACAGGATCATAGTCTGGAACATGGCAGGACAGAAAATATGGTGCAGTAGTTCAGAACTCGTGACCTCCTATGTATGCACAGTTCCTGAGTTGGAGGAAGGGTTGGAAGTTACACCAGGTATGATGGAAAAGCCACCAGATGCACTCCTTGGTCACTTGCTGACTGTGCGTGATGAATGTGAGTTGAGAGTGGAGACAACGGTTCAGGTCAAAGGGAAGGCTGTACACAGACAGAGGCAGGCAGACCAGAATATGGTCTAGACAGCGAATCAACACTTCCACATGAATGCCTGGAGGTCCCAGCGTGGGAGGGTGGAAATGGAGGGTAATGCTATAGCAGGCATGTGTGATGCCCCCAGGACCCTATGCTGAAGGCATGTTTCCCAGAGTGGTGCTCTTGGGAGGTGGTGGTTCCCACCAGGGGTCTTGGGAGTACCAGAAGTTCCTTCACAGGGAACTGTGGAACTGTATACTCCTCTCCACTCTTACCTTTTGCTTCATGGCCATAAAGGGGTGGTTTATCTCTGTCACACAATTTATCTACAGTGGGCCATTGGTCCAAAGCAATGGGACCAATAAATCATACACAGGAACCTCTTGTGAGTCAAAACAAAACTTTTATTTATATAGATAGCTTTCTTGAGACACTGTCTCAAGACAAATGTGTAGCTCAGCTGACACATTTGTTTGTTACGTTCTTGAATGCTAGCTAGGGTCACAGGCATGTGCCATGATGCCCAGGTCTGCCTTTTCTGAGTTGGTCTTCTCAAATTCTTACTACCGTAACAGCAGGAACTAACTCACACACATAACCTGTACTTCTGCAGTTTTGGATTCTAGACATGAGTTGGCAACTGTGTACAAACCAGAAGATGAGCAAAAGCAAGTTTTGGAGATGTGATGGATGGCTTTATGTCAACTTAACACAAGTTAAAGTCATCTGAGAGGAGGAAACCTCAATTAAGGAAGTGCTTCCGTAAGACTGGGTTGTAGGCAAGCTTATAAGGCATTATCTTAGTGATTGTTAGAGGAGGGCACAGCCCATTGGGAGTGGTGGCATCCATGGACTAGTGGTCCTGGGTTCCATACGAAAGTAGGCTGATCAAGTCACAAGGAGCAAGCCAGTAAGTAGCACCCCTCCATGGCCTCAGCATCAGCTCTTGCTTTCTTACCCTGTTTGAGTTCCTGTCCTGATTCCTCCCCAACTTGCTTTTGGTTGTGGTGTTTCATTGCAGCCGTGGTACCCATTACTAAGACAGGAAGATGATATTCAACATGACCTCAGGAGATGACCATCTCCCTAATGTTACCACAAAGAAGTCAAAGGATGAGTGGACAGATTCTGTTCTGCTTTGGCTATTCCCAGTGACCGGTATTAGCTTCTGTTCTGTGAATGGCATTGTGACTGGAAACGGCACATTCTCTGTAAAAAAAAAAAAAAAAGCTCAATATGGTTCCCTTGTTGTGACAGTCCCCTTACAACGACTGGAGTTAGTCACCTTCATTTTTCCCTAACCTCACTTGCTCAGAGGTGCAGTTCAAGGGCCTCTTGGTGCCTGGCTAACAGTAGACACCCAGGGCATTTTGGAGGTCGCCAGATTCATACTGTGAAAAGCAAATCCAAGAGGGAAGACCAAATAGTGAAATGAATTCCCATGTCTGTAAGCTGCCATCCCGTGGAGAAGGAGGGGAAACCATGTTGTCAGGAGCGCCTGTCAGAGCAGCAGGCAAAGGCTGCTGGCTATTTTTTCCTTTGCTGTGACATCTCTCCATTTGTGATTGCCTCTGATTTGCTCGAATTCTGCCTCTGCCACTCGGCTTGGTCTCAACTTCATCCAATATTTCTTGTTACCATTTGGGGACCATCTGGACCTCAGCAGTGGTCTCCCCAAGAAGACACAGCACTGAGGAAAGTGATGGACTCTGCTGTGTGTCCTGCCCTCTTCCTGAAAAGTGGGCCGAGAGCCTGTCAGCCTGCTGACAGGAGCCAATTTCACATTCCTGTGACTCTAATTCACTCCCTTTGCACAGTCCTGAAGCCATGCCAAAGCTTGTTAGGGGGTTTTGAAAACTCCTTGAGTTTTGTCTAATGTGGACATAGGATAATAGATTTTTAAAAGGAGAGGAGAGAAAGAAAGAAAGAGTTAGAAAGAATTAATTTCAAGCTTTTGAGAACCATTCCCCTTTGGTTTCTAGTCTTCTAAACTCCTTGGACCCGTTCAAGTCTGTTCACTCTGTCTAAAGTCATTAAAAGCAGCACGGGCATCTCTCAGCCTGTTCCTCCAGCCACAGGAGGGGTCAGGAAACTCGGTCCTTCTTATCTTCTGGCTCCTAGATGATGTCACTGGTTAGACGGTCTTCCCAGAACTCCTCAACAACTGTGCGGCCTCAGTTTCCCAGCACTCCCACCTAGGCCCATCACCAACCTCTCTTGCCATCACCACTGAAGTAGCTGCATCAACCCCAGTGCCTTTTAAGATCACAATGTTGCCACTGTCCATGGTTTGAAGTCTTCACTGCATCCAGCATCCAGATCCACCCACCTATGGAGACCGAGCTAGATGCCATGTGTTTAATGGTACAGGCAGAGGGAGGAAAGTAGTACTATGTGCTCAAAACATGTCATGCTCTTCACTGAGCACACGTGCACACATGCACTGGGCTGTGCATGAGTCATCGCATTCATGGCCATGGCACTGTGTGTGTTTCCTGGTTTCTTTTGTTCCTCTGAATGATAGAAGGGCATGACCACATCCATAGACATGTAGTGGATCCTAGATGCTCAGTGGATGGCATTCTCCACAGTCCCTTTCCTCTGTCACTGAAAATCTGCTGTTTGTGCCTCACCACAGAATCATTAGCAGCCTGGAAATGGTTCTGTAAACCTTTGCCCCACATATATTTCTAGACTGGATATGTTTTAGAAAATTTAGGCGTGAAAAACTAGAGACTCTCTTTGTCATACTCAAAAGAAACTCCATTTCACCAAACCCAGGCAGTTAGACAAAAGCTAACATTCCTCAGGA
This sequence comes from Rattus norvegicus, assembly GCF_021556685.1. Lineage (NCBI taxonomy): Eukaryota > Metazoa > Chordata > Mammalia > Rodentia > Muridae > Rattus > Rattus norvegicus. The sequence continues at coordinate 125,369,671 of NC_141538.1, forward strand.
ACTTGTGAAGCAGATTCCCTTTTACCAAAGGGGTCATTTCCCTTATCACCCGAAGAAGGGACAAATTTCTTATCTGTGGTGCCTAGTAGCACATCAAAGTGTGTGCTGGCTTCCATGTTCCCTCAGTATCGTGAATAGTCTTCTTTGTTTGACTAAACTTTCTCTCTCTCTCTGTGTGTGTGTGTGTGTGTGTGTGTGTGTGTGTGTGTGTGTGTGTGTATGTGTGTGTGTGTGTCCCTCTCCCTCCCTCTTCCTCTTCTTTCCCACACCCCCTCTCTCTGTGTCTCTGCTCTGCTCCTGCCTCTCTCATGACCAGGTTCAATCCACTTCTTTCTCTCTCTGCTTGAGACTCTTCCAGATGTTTCCAGCTGTTCTCCCTTATTTCTACAATAAAAACCTTCCCCATAACCATACCATAGAGTGATCATGTTTTCAGTTTATATACACTCTCTAAATTCCAAAATAGGTGTTAAATGTGGGGAGGAGAAGAAAGAAGAGAAGGGGTGTGGTAGGGCAGAGCCAGAACTTTGGTTCCTGTTCAAAACCGGGGGAAAGGTCACAAGCCTGTAGTATCTGTATCTGAAAGGCTATGTCACCTGCAGGTGACCTTGTGGTTCCCCTGGACCAGGTGTTCCCACACCTAACACCTACTCACCCTCATCTTTTTGTCACCTGTGCTACAATAAAATTCTGAAGACAACTGATATTAGAAAGAGGAAAAATAGACTTCGCTCACAGTTTTTGGAGGCTTATACTGAGTGCCCCGTGGGCCCCAGGGAAGGGACTATCAGAAAAAGTACTCACCTTGAGCAGAAGCAGAGAAAATACTGGTTGAGGCTCGCTCTCATACGACACTTAATATTGACAACTCAAAGGCTTACACAAGATCTACTAAAAGCTGCATGGGAAATACCTCAACCCTCAGTGACCTAAGGACCTCCTGGTATGGCCCTCCTTTGAGGATCCCCTCATTTCCTGCGGGGCCACCCTGGGGGTGTAGCTTTAACTACAGTAACAAACCATAACACCTGCCAACCAAAAAAAACCACTGTCTTCTGCCCTCCCTCTGTCCCTTTTTTCTAGCTTCCCTTCCTTTCCCCTACTTTCCTCATTCTCCTCCTCCCCCTTCCTATCCTCCTTTCTCTGCCCCAGCCCCTTTTCTCTCTTTCTCTTCCTTTCCTCCCTCCCCTTTCATCTCCTTCCCTTGCCCCATCTCCTTCTGTCTCCCCTTCCCTTCCCCCTCTCTTTCCCTCCCCTAATATTCTGCCCGCTCCTCTTCTCCCCTTACTTTCCTTCTACTTACATCCCTCACCTGCCCTCCCTTACTCTCCCTTTTCGGTCCCCTATATTCTATCCCTCCATCCTTTTCCCAGGAGGAATGGAACTGGCTCTCTGAGATCATGCTCTGCAGGCTGCTGTTTGCCATGCAACCCCTATCAGCCTTGTTTTCTCCCTGTGGAGATATCTAGTTCCAGGAAGTCTGGTTCCAGGATCAAAGGATCTTACCAGGAGCTTACCTGAGGATGTGGCCAGACACTGGGCAGCATTTCGTACTGAAGCTGCCATTCCTGCATCTCTTTCCACTTCTCGATGTCCTAAAACCATCCAATTCTCTTGTAAACCAACCTGTGCTTTTAAGTGCTAGCACATCAGGTTTTCTTCACAAGAGAGGAAAGTGAGAAGAAAAAGAATGTAGTGTCAGACTTTGCCAGGGCCACCCCACTCCTTCACTTAGTGCTCTGGGGTCACTCAGTGTCCTCGTGAGTTTGGTCTCCTTCAGCCTTCTTCCTAATGCCAGCACAGTCAAGCCAGGCGTGGTAGTACACACCTGTCACCCCAGCACTCAGGTCTTGGAAGGTAGAGGCAGGAGATTACCACATTCTACACCATTCCAGAACAAAATAGGGCAAGACCCTGTGTGTCAAAAGTCTCAGAAGAGCAACAACAGCAACAAAGTCCAACTTCAAGGAAGTGAGGTGTAAATGTTTTCTTGTCTGAGGGACTGCACACATAGCCTACCATATGCTCTTTGAGGGAGGATGCCGTGTTCATTACTGCATTCAGGTATGTTCCATCGAGCTTCCAGACATTCCTCACGACTTTCCTAAAACAATACCTGGAGGAAGAAGACCTTTTGGCTGCAAAAAGGATGCCCAGCATGGGGTACTTAGACACCAGTTTTCAACCATTCCAAAGCCAAGTCCTCACACCAGCTCCAGACCCTCCATTAAGCCACAGCACTGAGTCTAGCAGGAGTCGAGCTTACATCTCATAAGGCCTGGCACACTTGGGTAGTAAGTGGAGTTCTGTTTCATTTGACTGTTGATGAGGCTTCATGAATTTCCACTTGAAACATGAATCTTAACTTGCTTCATGAATTTCCATTTGAAACTTCCCTTAAAAAGACCCACAAGCCTCTGGCTCTGGCTTAGCTGAGACAATGAGAAAACTTTGATCCAGAAGTTGCTCGCTATCATGGCAAACTGAACTTGGTGATTTCTCTAGACATAACAAGGAACTAATTTCTCACAAAGAAAGTTTCCAGTCAGTTTAAATGTTCTTCAAAAGAACAGAAGAAAGTGCACAAGGAAGGACGTGTCTGTCGTTCAGAAAGGGGCCAGCACTGGAAGCATGGCTGATTGTTTACTTTCTCATGCATTTTCTGTCTAGTTGTGCTGGCTCCTGCAGTTGTAACTTGTGATTATTTAAGATAAAAGTAATCCAAACTAAGTTTTACAATTCAGTCCCATTAAACATTTCTGTGGTACCCAGCATACACCTCCCACCAGCTTGGACGGGTACAGGACTCTCCATCATCATAGAAAATTCTACCAGACAGTGCTGCTCTGGGGAGGAATCGCATGCCAACATAGTAGTTCACCATCCTCTTCTAGCTGCCCCCACGCTGTTGTTCACTTCCCAAGCAAAGCCTTTCTTGACTGTCTCCTAGGAAGTGGAAAACGGCCCACTCTCCTCTTTGCTACAAGTGGTGCAAAGCATAAGCTACTAGATATCTCATGAGAATTAGTCTTAATTAGCGTGTGCCTTGCTTGTTAAATCACGCACTTGGGAAAGTAGCATGCATTCGGGTGCTGACAATCACTAGGCCTCCTTAATACTACCCACCTGTGCACAGTTACAAATCACTTAAGTTAATCCATTTCTCCTGGGCCATCTAAATGGATAATCGAATTGATTCTTTTGCAGCCTTGGCGTAGGTCCTAGCTTAGATCTAAAAGCCTTGTCCCATCCCATATGCACATTTCTGTCCACCTCCTATGACAAGGACTACACCTCATGGCCCTGCAGAGAGCACAGACCATATATTAGTCATCATTGTGTCTCCAGTACCTGTCTAGGTCCTAGCAGGTGGGAAACCCACCAGCAATGTTTGTTGAAGGCCTTAATTAATCCATTACCTAATCAATCAAGATGCCTTTGGTTCTCCCAGTAGGATGCTCACTGATTATTCCTGAAGAGAATCCATTCCCCAGCACAGCAATTTGAAAAGCCAGCTGCACATCAGAGTCACTGAGGAACTGTGGAAACCTGGCAAAACCACCACCTGCCACTCTGCCTCCAGCAGAATCCCATAGCAGAGGCTGGGGCTCAGGTCTCAGAGTTTTATAAATGCCTCCCCATGGGATTGTGTTATGCAGCCCAAGATTACATTGTAAACCATGGCAAGTTCCTGACTTGTCAGCCATAAATATGATTTCCTCCTTTTTGATGTTTGTACCCCACAGCCTTTCTTGCCCACTGTCATTTTTACTGCACAAGGACCATCACTCTGATCTCCCTTCTCCTCCAATGCCCAGTGTAGAGCCATCATTCCCCTGCCATGGGAAAGGAAACTCCCCATGCGACCTTTATTTCAGTGTCTTCTTCAAGAGTCAGGATAGAACTATATGACACAGTGAGGGAGAATAAAGTCCCTGAAATCTCTCCTCAGAATGCTGAGGTCCTGGTATGGGTTGTCCCTGCTGAGTTTTTAAAAAAGCAAAATACAAAGCAAATAGGGGGAAAATGCCAGAAGAAAAGTCAAGAATTGAAGATAACTGGTAAGCCAAGCCAAAAGTCTTGTATTAGGTGTGGGTAAAGCAAGTGCTAGGTGGGTTCCAAGCGAAGGATTCCAGACCCTAGACATGAGTCTTAGTTGGGGAATGGGGCACTGGTTAGAAATACCTCTCCACTGGCCAGATGGAGTGCACTGTCACCTAAGTTCACACCAGACAGGAGGAAGGAGTCTGGAGTGTTGACCAAGCCAGAGTCTGAAGACAGCAGCAGACTAGAGGTATCAGAGATATGACTAGAAAGAAGACGATCTGGTGAAACTGCCTAGGAACAAGACCAGGGCGTTGGGGGAATGGAGTCAAGAACAGACCGAAGTTTCCTTATTCTAGTTCCCAACATCAAGTAACAATAGTTTTCCCAGGTTAAGAAAACATGTGTTGAATATGTCGTTAAAATGAGCCAAGATAGGAGAAGGTATAAAATGTGTGATTTATTGAGCATCTGTCTACACTGTGCCTGATACCATACAAAGCTATGCACACTTATCAGTAAGACTCAAAGAGTAACTACTACCTAGAAATGGCGAAAAGTGAGCATCCTTGAGATTCACAGCCATGTGCCCGAGAGGTGGCACGACCAGTGTGACTCCTAGGACACATACTTGACCAGATACCTAGACTGAACTTCCTCTGGATGTATAGAAGTCACTCAATACGTCTCACCTGTGCAGTTCCCCAGAGGCCATGCTGATGCTAGAGGTCCTCCCACATTTTCATTATGTGGGACATGGTGAGGCTTTTATGAGACTCCACCACAGGCTGTTTTTCAAATTTATTTAATTCATCCATCATGTTCTGAAGCCATTTGCTTTTTTATATTGGACAGATGTAATGAGATTTTGGACACTAAAAAATGTTTTTATTAAAAGTTATGACCCAGAGCTAGTTGGTAGGGGCCTGGCCATAAATCCCCAGGAGTATGTGAATTTATAAGGGATGTAGCGACATAACCTTAACCTTCTGGGCCACACCACAGATTACATGGTCTCCCGGCTACAGCCATCTTCCCACCACCCCACACACCTGTAGCTAAATAGCAATAGTAATTATCAATGCCAATAGTAGTAGATGTAGTATTTCTGTAGTTATTGCACATGGCAACTTTTCATCTTGTCGTTGCCACAGGTGAGTCATGGTGAGCTAGACGCTGGTAGGGACAGATGACAGAATCTACTGACGTTTGTTCTAAATGACAGTGGTCCTAGGCACGTTGATTCTCCCTCCCCAGTCCACATCCTGTGTCTGGGAATGAAGGAATTAGCAGTCATAATTTCTGTGGAGAGAGTGAAGACGATTTGGCAAACAAACATTATTCTAAGACTGGACCAAGCCCTACTCAAAATTAGGAAGCCTTGTCATCTTTCTGCTCATGCGCAATGACTTGATTTGAATGCCAATAGGCACAGATGCTATTAGCATTGAGCTACTTGGAAATTATCCAAAGAATAATTAGCTTGTATGTATAGACTAAAACAAGGTTATTAAAATATGCATGTGGGGTAGATATTATACATTTCGTATAATACATGATATATACAATAGAATTAAAAGTTAAGAGAACAGTTAGTCTTGGCCAGCTGCCAGCCACTTGTTAAAACATGGATTCATTCATTTCTGTTGGGCAATGCTGTGTATTAGACCCAGGGGATCTGCTGGGCATTGGGAATAAGTTACACGCGTGAAAGAACCTGCTATAGAACCTCGGCTGAAGCACTGAGGACTCTAAGAAGGACTTTATATCAGTGGTGGCAGCTACCTGGGCTTAGGAAAATAGGGAGCACTGATCTTACTGGGATAAGAAGAGGTGGTTGAGCGAAGAGAAAGGCTGGCACAAAAGACAGGCACAACTGGTTGTCTTTGTTGTTGTTGTTGTTGATGATGATGATGATGATGGTTGTGGTGGTGGTGATGATGATGGTGGTGGTGATGGTGGTGGTGGTGATGATGATGATGGTGGTGGTGGTGATGATGATGATGGTGATGATGGTGGTGGTGATGATGGTGGTGGTGATGATGGTGGTGGTGGTGGTGGTGATGATGGTGGTGGTGATGATGATGATGGTGGTGGTGGTGATGATGATGGTGGTGGTGATTATGATGATGATGGTGGTGGTGATGATGGTGGTGGTGGTGGTGGTGATGATGATGGTTGTGGTGGTGGTGGTGATGATGATGGTAGTGGTGATGATGATGGTGGTGATGATGATGATGATGGTGGTGGTGATGATGATGATGATGGTGGTGGTGATGATGATGGTGGTGGTGATTATGATGATGGTGGTGGTGATGGTGGTGGTGGTGGTGGTGATGATGATGATGGTGGTGGTGATGATGATGGTTGTGGTGGTGGTGATGATGGTGGTGGTGATGATGATGGTGGTGGTGGTGGTGGTGGTGGTGGTGATGATGATGGTGGTGGTGGTGGTGGTGATGATGATGGTGGTGGTGGTGATGATGATGGTGGTGGTGGTGATGATGATGATGGTGGTGGTGGTGATGATGATGGTGGTTGTGGTGGTGGTGATGGTGGTGGTGATGATGATGATGATGGTGGTGGTGGTGGTGATGATGATGGTGGTGGTGATGATGATGGTGGTGGTGGTGATGATGGTGGTGGTGGTGTGATGATGATGATGAGAGAGTATAAATATGAAAATGTAATAATGGACCCCATTATTTTGTATACCATAAATAACTAAATAAGCAATAAAAACAGTCAAGTTTGGCAAAAGTTACGCGATGCCACATCTTCATTTTCAAAGAAGACTGCTCAATGTAGACACGTTGGCTCTTATCTCTGTGCCTAGCTGAGTGGGGTGCATAGTCGCAGGAAGATGGACTGTAGACTTACAGACACGCTGCTGCTGTTGCTGCTGTATCTCCCAATCAGGCCTATGCTTTATCATCTGCTTATGCTGGAAACACATCCCAGGCTTTTCACCATACATCAGAGTCGGCTCCCGCCTACTGAGACCATGGGAGTGTAAACCATGGCTGCCGTCATCATTAAACCCATAAATCCATGTCATTTGTGCGTCATTCCCTCCATCCTCATTCATCATCCCTTGCACTTGCAGAATAGCCAGCCGCTGGAGGATTTCGAAGCGCGCTTTGCTGCAGCCACGCCGGTAAGACTGAGAGGGCCTTGTCTGTTTAACTGTCTCGTGTTGTCGGACCATCACTCATTCTATGCTCATCCATCATGCCTTGTGGTTGCAGAACGGAAACCTGTCAATGGACTTTGATGAGCTTCTTGAGGCAACCAAGGTGAGTCGGCCAGGGTCCTGTTAATTTAGAGTTCTTCTGCTTGTCCTCATGTGTCCCATGGTGTCCTCATCTACCTGCATAAATGGTGACTGTCCTACTCTCTGCTACTGCAGTAGGTGCCCATTGCAATGTTCACAGGAATACTAAAGGTGCTGTGAGGTTCAGTAGGAAGAGTGTGTGTACAAATGGTGTGTGTGTGTGTGTGTGTGTGTGTGTGTGTGTGTGTGTGTGGTATGGGAGTGTGTGTGTGTATGTCTGTGTATCTGTGTCTCTGTATGTGGTGGGTGGTGGGTAAGTGTATATGTATATGAGTGTGTGTGTGTGTGTGTGTGTGTGTGTGAGAGAGAGAGAGAGAGAGAGAGAGAGAGAGAGAGAGAGAGAAGGGATATTGAAAAGGTAACATCACCCATTAGTTTCATTCAACCAGTATTTTAGAGGTCTCCTAGCACATCCTAGTTATACTGATGGGGAAAAGTACAACACAGTCTTTGCGCCCTGAGAGAAAGATAAGAAGACAGTGGGGGAAAGGCGTGACTGACTGGAAAAAGCTCATGCAGAGGCCTGAAGATGTGTCACCTTTCAGATCCACTGGACTCTGTGCCCCTTAGCACCGTGAGGACTGACTGTGTATGTTTGGCTTCCATAAAGCATCCAGCTCGTGAACATAGGGGCAAGAGCATGATGTCCTTAGGTCTGTGTCCTGGCTCTTGGCAAAGTAGCCAGCGCATGATTGGAATTCCTACACAGTTCTTGAAGGGTTCCAGGATCTCCTGTTGCCAAAACATAGGGAATGAGCCTGTGAGAGAATGCATTATGGAGGTCAACCCATGGCATCTCATCCCTCAACTGTCTCACCTCACCACAGTCATGTTGAAAGAAGGAATAGGGCACTAATCTTGAAGCAGCTGTACAGTGCACCATACACTTGGGAAACTATCACTTATTTAAATTAAAGTGGCTGGGCTAGGGCCAGGGCCAAGTCTGATGGGAGATATCAAAGGGATGGACCCAAACCTCTCAATGCCTTGATTTCTCCAACACTGGTCTTGGCAGCCTTAGCATCACTCCACCTACTGCTGCAAAGTACCCAGTATCTTCTAAAAGAAATGCATCTGCACCTAGAGCTACCCCTCCACCAGAAGGCCTTTGAAATGCTAGTGTTGGTAGGTAATTCTTTGTCTGGAGCAAACATCTCCAGCTGCTGCAAATGGCCTTCCATGGGTGTGCACCATAGCAGGTCTCTTGGAAACCATAGCTTCTAGTTGGAAGATGTCTTAGAGCTCACTACCACATTAAGAAATGTTGAGCAGGGACTGGTGAATCAGCAGACAGACTTTGAAAAGGTGTGGTTGCTATACAGGTCAGTGCATCCAATCTCCCGTCCCCGTCCCTTACCTCAGCCTCAAGTTAAGGCATCTGTTAAGTGCGGACTGTGACAATGGAGCTGACTTTCCTGGGCTCAGGCAGTGTCAGACATGATGATAATGTATGGGAATGCTTATTGTAAGCTGTAAAGTGTTTTACAAATGTGAACTCTTAGCTTTATTCTCTTGAGGCCTTTAACATGATGGATGAGGACAGTATTTTCAGATATTTTCAGTTGGAACATGGTTTATTAGGTTACAAATAAGCGGCTGGGGTTCACATCGGGGAGGGCTGTGAAAATAGATACTATTCCTGATTCTCAATCATACATGGTTATTCAGATTATTTTTAATTTTATGGCCCAAGAACCCCCTTTTTCTATAAAATTTAATTAACTCAGGGTTCTATTTAAACAGCAAATCCAATGAAACGAAATAACAGCCTATGTTTTATGCCTCCCCATGTTTTTCTCGTTTAATCCTTGAGTGAAAATCATTTGGCAAGAGGAAGGGCTATATCTCAAGAAAGAAGGTTATTTTAAAAGTTGTGCTTAAGGAGAAAATTAGCCAATAAATTATCTTTACGATGTTAGTAAAAGTATGCCACGAGTTCAACACACTTGAGATGTAAATTGTGTGACTTAATTATTAACTTCATTTTAATATTTTCCCAACGCTCAAAATAGTCCTGAGCCATTTTATAAGCATGGAGTTCCAGACTCCAGGAAGCTCAGAAGCTTCAGTTGAATTCATTAGGCAGAATCAGTCTTTATATGCAGCAGGAGAGGGACCAAAGGGCAGCCTTCACCCTATCAGGTGACATGTTGTTGGCATGCCAAAAAAGGCTTGCAGAGGAAAAAACAAGAGTCCAGATTTAGGAGCACATGCTACACGCCAGCTGCCACGTGTATATCAGTGGCTGGACTCACTGTTTGAGAGGGAAGGTGTTAGGGGAGTCAGTGGGGAAGACTGAAATGTACACAAATGGCTCAGATAGCCTCTGCCAGTCCCTCGCCATGTCCTCCCTCAGGAGGTCCATGCTGGTAGCAACAAACGGCTTCTGCCCTCCTCCAGTGCTCCTCCTGGCTCTTAGAGTTCCATAGTCTTCCACTTCTTTGTCACCAGGCTAACTGTACCTCTCCTGCTAGACTTTAGAGTCAGGCTGTTTCCTTTGGAAAACTCTGACTAAATTCTCTGCCCCTAGCTGACTAGGCTCCAGTTTCCCAACAGAGACTTTGGTCACCCTTTCTGTCCTATAACCCTGAAGGGATCTGCGTCTGTGAATCACCATCCCCGAACAGACCGTCCATTGCCTGCAGTTAGGACTTGACAGTTCTCCTTTCCATGCCCCTAACACCAAGTACAGTGTCCAGCACCTTATGCTTCTTCAAGATTCGTGAGAAGAATGTTGCATACTTCAGAGGAAACAAACCCCTCGGTGTGTGCCAGGTACTGTCGTGGAGTCTGAGAGCCCAAGGGGAAGGATTGAAGTGGCGCTCACACAGCTGAGCGTCATTCTTGTCCAGGAAAACACTCTTGGCCAAGTTTAGCCAAAGAAGCTCTGCTACTAAGAGCATCCCTTGTCAGAAATGCTTGGGAGCAAATGTGGTTTGGGTTTTGAGGTTGGGACATATTCAGAATAACACACCTTGGAGATGGGACCAAAGCCTAAACACCAAATACCTTTCTACTTCATATATACTTCTACTCATAACTTCATTCTCTCTCTCCCTCCCCCTCCCTCCCTCTTCCTCTCTCCCTTCCTTTCTTTCCCTCCCTCCCTCCCCCCACCTCTCTCTCTGTGTTTAGTGTGCTAGCAATTTTTTTTACCATGACCCTTATCAGGGATCAGGTATAGATTATCCATTTGTGGCATCATATCAACACTCAGAATGCTTGAGATTTGGAATATTTGAGGTTTACAGCTCTCAGACTAGATGATAAATCTCTAACATCAACTCTGTCACCAAGCTTGGACAGTGAACCAACATACATACCCAACAGTGGGACCTTTGAACTCAAAGCTGGCTCACTCTGCAGAAGCAATAGTCATTTCTTTTTTGGTATGAATCCTAGAGATCCAACTACGAGCAAGTTGGAACTGGATGTCTGCATGGGGACCAGAGTAGCAGTGCAGGCAGCCTCTTCTTGTGCCTTCTGTTGACTGGTTCTTGCCGTTGCCTGCACTGGGAGCCCTCACTTACGATGAGAAGATGAGTGGGAAGTAGGTTTTACTCAGTGGATAGCTTCACACAAAGTGTGTGACTATATGCTTTGCATAATTAAGTCAGGGCATTTGGTTCCTGGCCAAAGAATCCCTATGGTCTCTGAAGCTAAAGTGTATGCAGATTAATTTCTAAGTGTATCTTAAAAGGGTTCTTCTGCTCTTCTGGTCAGGCTTTTTCACACCCCCTGTATGATGGATAGGAAGATGGATGGAGCTGTGTCTGTAGGCATGGAGTTCCTGGGAGTGATTGATAGTGTGTATACTAGTCTGCTTTTGATTCCTTTCCTGGTATTCAATGAAATGTTTTCTTTTCATCCAGCCACATTTTTATATCCCAAAGACAGACTTCGAGGGCAATACATATTTGACTGTATGCTCTCTGTACAGAAATTTCAAGTCCTGACCTGAATGACTTTGATGTCACCTCTATGGGAATATATTTCTTTACGAAACAGTGTGGCTAAGGGATCCTGCCTCTCAGGGCTAATGCTGTTGGGAGCATTAAGTGAGAAAGGACCTCATAGTCATCCCTTGCCATTCTTACAGGTGGGTGGCTTTTGGACAGGTGGTTCCACTCTTGAGAGAAACAATTTGTAGGATTGCATTTCTGTCTATGGACTTGGAACTATGAAGTGTAGTAGGCAGTGACTAGCCTTATGATTTCCTTGGTAGCAACAGAGAAAAGGGGTGGTTATTCTCAAGATATAACATCCTAAAGCAAGCCCAGCAACATCCCTCTCGTGCTTACAGGATTCCTTTTGTGTCTTTCCAGGCTGTGACCCAACTAGAACTTTTTGGAGACATGTCCACCCCTCCTGATATAACCTCTCCCCCCGTAAGTATGCCCCACCCTCCGAACCCTGCTGCCTGGCCCTTCTTTCACCAGTCACACAGAGACTCAATGTGGGCTTTGGTGAGGGAGCCTGGCTGGTAAATTTCCACTCTGGCGCTTGCAAGCTGAGCTGTGTTATTTGGGTTTTTCAACTAATGCTCCTGAACCTTGGGCTCCTCTACTATGAAAAAGGAATTAGAATCGATGTCTCTGATTTGAGGAACCAAAGCAACCACGGGACATTGCCTGTGACTTCCCCTTAAGGCTCTAAGAATGGAGACTGGAAAGATACATAGTTCACACTTACCAAGGGTGGATAGCTGAGCTGAGAATATGGACACAAAACTCAACATGGCAGGAAGCATGAGTAGGCATGTGTCACATGGGCCCAGTCCCCCACAGCATAAGCAAGGAAGTCCTTTCTGTTCCATCCTTCTCTTTCCCTCTCTGCTTCCTTTTTCTTCCTCCCACTTTGCTGTGCCCACCCCCTTGCCTTCCTGCCTTGGAAAGTATGACCCATGCCTCCCTGAGCCAGTTATGAAGCTCTGGGTTCACAGGCACAGCTCAGTAAGGGCATCCATGACACTACTTGCAAGGTGATTGAGATGTCATAGAGCCTTCCTTTGAAAGTACAAATTCAAAAAGAAATAGAGAAGGAGAAGAAAGAAAGAAGATTGAATTGAAAACAAAGCAAAATAGAACCTTAGTACTAGACCCTTTGATAAGCAGTCTTGTCACTGCAATTGCTACAGCAATGAATGCATGCCCTCTTCAGCCCCTCCCCTGCCTGCTCCCCAGAGTTGTGGAGATAGAGAGAGAGCCAGGCTACACCAACAGAAGCTGGTGGGAAAGGATGGCTCCTCCCAGCACCACACAGTTGTGCAAACAGTGCCATAGTTCATTGGTGGGATGCACCTCACAGAGAAAGAGCTGTGGTCTCACCACCGAGGACAGATGGTCTGAGACCTTGCAGCCCACAGCTGCCACTTGGGAATTCAGGCACAGCTGCCCTGCTCCCAACCCCTGATGTCCATTGCAACCTTGTCTTGTTCCCAGAGAAGCCAGTCCACTCTCATAAGCCTTTCACTCTCCAGCCCCCGAAGTACATAATAGCTAGGTTAGAGAACAGGCAAGAGTGGGCCTGATGGGCTCTTCCTTACCCCCTGCATTGTACAGATGAGCAAACTGAGACCTGAGGAGGACATGTGACTTCTTCATGGCTGTGTGGGGGTGGGGGTGGGGGGTGGGCTGTTCTGACGATGTGCAAAAATGCTTAACGCAGCAGCTCAGGGCTATGTTTCTGGCCCTGAACCCAAGTGCAATCCAAATGGGTATTTAGTAATCTTCAGAACAATGCCATTCGTCCCGGAAGCTGACGGTCTAAAAATGGCCCTGTCTAATTACCATGGTTTCAGAATTAATTGCTTGCCCCAGTCTGTTCCAAGGGAGGAGGCGGGGACCAACAAGATATTATGGTATCATGCAGACTTACACTGTAGGCAAAAGCCTACAGTTAGCAGGAGTGGACATTCTTATTTTGATAACTTCCCCCCAGCTATCAAAGGGGGTAAGGGGGACCCAGCACTTCATCCAGCTGACCTTTCTGGAGTTGCAGCTGAGGTCAGACTGAGGCTAGAAGTTTTCAGATACGCTACCGTGGTTTGTCTTTGTGAAAATATTTCCTTCTCTTTTGCAAGAATTTGTAAGGTTCCAAGACACATAGGCCTGCACTCTATCCGTTCCTCAAGCTTTCTTTGTTTATTTAGCCAGCTGTCTACTGACCACCTAATAAATGACAGTATTTAACAGGGAACACAGTAGGGTTCAAGTGGGAATACTTCAGATTGAATTGGGTACTTGCAAGTGGTGAAAGTCATATATGATGGAGTAAGTTGGTAGCCTGAAAAAAATCCCAGAAGTAGGGGCTCAAACGAATAATCATACTTCCCATCATGTGCTGAGCATCGACTGTATGTGCATGCACAGTGCTTAAGAAAAACTGAATAAAATTAATCGTTTAGATGCATTGTTTCATTTAGTCCCCATAGCAGCTCATTTACCCTCCCCCCCCCAACTCCAGGGGAGAGGTAGAATAATGTTTCTGTCATCAGCCAGTGGAGCACATAAGTGACTTGGATGGTTTCTGGTTTTAGCAACACCCACCTTACTCCCCTTATCTATGTGGCCTTCTGAGCAGGTCTCATGCATCTGGTCCCCTCCCCTCTCTGTCTCACAGACTCCTGCAACCCCAGGTGATGCCTTTCTCCCGGCGCCATCCCAGACACTTCCGGGGAGTGCAGATGTGTTTGGCTCTATGTCTTTTGGCACTGCTGCTGTACCCTCAGGTAAGCCCACCTTCCTCCCTTCTACTTTCTGTGGACCTCAGACAACTAACTGAACCAGTACCAAATACACTTAGAACACCTGAGGAGCCCTGTTCTCTCCTGTGGCTTACCAAGAGATACGAGGCAGCCATGTCGGTGGACAGGTGGTCAAACACAAGGCTGCGGGTGCTGATGCTGGGAATTCTGGGACGGCTTCCTTCCACCTAGAAAATTCCAGACTCAAGGTTTTTGAGAAACATGGCACCATGCACATAGCCATACAAATCCGTGCAGGTCTATTTCTTCCCCATCACTTTACCCAGAGGCAGGAAAGATGGTGCAAAGGAAAGAGGAACTGTGCCTCTTAAATCCTGATGGGTAGAGGAGACTGCCTTGCTGGGCTCAAGGAGAGAGAGGTCCCCCACTCACATGGGAAACCTTGTAGGACAAGAGTAAACTGCTAATGGTTAATTGAGAAGAAAATGTAGCATTTAGAGACTTTCTAAATGAAAAGTATCTCATTTTCCAAGAATCCTTAATGCATAGATTTTGTTTATAGGGGGGTAAACACACCTATGACCACAGTTCGGCAGGTAATTTAGAAATGCTAGCATCTCAGGGGTTATACTTTGTTTCTAGAATGTCTGCCACTCCACACAGCCAGGCCTCTCCACTTGGAAATGATCACCAATAGGCGAGGTTAGTCCTTGCAGTTATCTGGGAGCCTGGAACAGTGTTGCATTTCCCTGCATGCTCTGAGTTAGAGGCTCACTATTTCTTCTTTATCTTTATTCTTATAAACAGCAAATGAGAGCCCGAATATTTTAGAATACAAATCTGCTTGTGCTTTTTTATGTAAATAATTACTTTTAATTACATGGTGTTTGAAACGAATTCTTGCTACTAAATATAAACCTTGCTTTTATTGTATATAAATTAAAAATTCATACCCTGTTTTAGAATGCAGCTCCTCCTCTTGAGTTTTAGGGATCATTACAAACTTTTAGAAGCAGGATAGTTGGTAGATTCATAGCTTAGAATCTATAGGCACCCTAGAAATGCATTCATTTCCAAGCTCCCCCGTTGAATTGTTTTGGTGGTCTCTGAAATGGTGAGTGGTGAGGGGTTGTAAAATGGACAGTAAAATCTTGGAAAGAGTGAAATAGGATGTGTCATTTACAATATGAGTAAAAATGTCTATTAGGAGCAGCCATGGGCTGGAGCCTTGTCTTCACATACACACACTGTCCCCAATGCTTTGTCTATAAAGAGCAACAATAACAATGATAGACCCCATACCTACTAATCTTCAGACATGCTCACTCCACAGTATCCACTGGGTGCCCCCTCTAGGCCAGCTTCTGTTCCAAGTGCTTGCCGTACACCATTGAACTTAGCAGAGGGCTCCCCTTCAGCTGGGGTCATAAGCCAGAGCATACATGAGTATGGGATACATTAGAACAGTAGGGTAGTAGGATTGAAGTGGTGAGCAGAACAGAGCACGGACTCTGGAGTCCTGGCTGAGGAGGGCGTGGTATGGAGGATCTCTCAAGTACAACAGCATCACTAGGATTGAGGGTCAAGGAAGAAGGCAGGCTTCCTGGTTACGCCTGTTCCGGGCAGGGGAAGGAAGTTTGACCTCTCCTACTTTCATCCTCCTCTCTATAAACAACAAGATGGCACTAGGTGTGCTTTCCAGTCTTACCCTGGACTTACATTAGATTACAAATGCCCTGGAGACCTTTGTCAGACTCAGTACTGTCAGGCACAGAGAAAGTAATCTGATCAGCAATAAGGAGACAAGGTCCGGAAGTGACCCATGCCACTCCAAGGACAGCTGAGGACTTTTGAATCTCCCGGTCTGGCTTACTCATTAGTTAAATGTTGGGGCTGATAATGTCAGAAGCAAAACTTCATCTTCATAACTGGAATGAAAAAAAAAACTTGTGTCAATATCATGAGAATTAAATGAGATAACTAAGGGCCTCTAAGAATGTTGAAGATACTCAATGTGGAAAAGATTGTTATTACTTTATTATCATAGCACTGGCTATAAAAGGGGACTGTCCTGTCCCCTCCTCCCTGCCTTTATCTTCTTGGGAATCTTTAAACTACATATAGTCAAGTTTAGTTGTTTGGTGTCTTGGTTACCTATAGCAGAGGTGGTCTGGGTGGTCTGGAGAAGCAGGCTCTAACCAGCTGTAAACAGCCCAGCCCCATCTCCACTGAAACCTAGATGCTCACCTGTAAACTGAGAGGTGGTGATTGGATCTCCCAGAGCAGTGCCGAGAGCCTCATCTTCATGACTTGTGTGTTACAGAAGACCTCTGTAATATTGCCCAGAAGTGTGATCTAAGGAGGAATTCTGCAGACATTTGTATTTCGCTGCTTGTGTAACTGGCTGGTGTAAGCTATGCCCTCACAGAAGTAGAATTTTATGCATAAGAATAAACAGAGAGTGGTAATAGCTACCCCAGAGGCTTACTGCAAGCATCTACTCTCCCACCAAAAAGTGGGAGGGGTGTTGTTTCCTTCTTCTCTGCATCTCTAGAGACTGAATCAGAGCCAAGCATCCAGCATGGATATTTTTGGATGAATGAGTGAGTTAAACGAGGCAGTGTAGCTAGGAGGTAGCAAACAAATTCTATACAAACGCAGCGAGCCTTTGTTTCCAATGCTTTTCTTATATGTTAGTCTGGTTTTATTTTTCTTCCCTCAGTCGTGGCTATGGGTGTCTCCAGAGCTGGCGTCTTGTTATAGATTGCAATATTTACCACATGCACATGCACACGCGCGCACACACTTTAATTGCAAGGTGGGAAGGTGGGTGTTCCCTTTTTGCAAGCAGCAAAGAGGTTTGTAGTGCCTGAACTTTTATGACACAAACATGTTTCTGGGCACCTCCTCCCTCCACGTTTGCACACGGGTCTCCAGCTAACAAATTGTTAGGTAGCTGCAGTGGCTGCCCTGAAGCGGCTCCCTGAAAACCAACACTGCTTTAGCCCAATGGCTGAGGTGTCCCTCCAGGCATGCACATGGCCTGTGGCTAGAAAGCAGCAGCTCCAGGCTTGGGGAGGGCTCAGGCTTAACAACCCCTCCTCCCCCAACCAGGAAAATTGAATGAGATCTGTAAACTCCTCAACATGGTACCAATTACCCAGTGTTGCCTTTTTCTCTTCTGAATATTATACTTTGGTCTGGAGCAGATGGCGTGAAGCCAGAGAGACATGCTAATAGCTCTCTCCCAAAAATTGTGCATAGCCCATCTGTTAGCTCCCTGTGGGGGAAGAACAGAAAATATGAGGGGGGTGCTGCCACCAACAGTACAATCATCAGAAGTGAATCTACCTGTGGATCTTAGGTTCCATTGCACTCTTGGAAAAACATGAAGATGTCCAACCTCTGGATCTCTTGAGGTGGCCCTCGTGAGCCAAAGCCACGCATCTGAGCCTTATGCTCAAGAACTGGAAGTGCCACACTGACTCCTAACTCATGGCTCAGGACACTTCTCCTTAAAATTATTTTTCTTTGTGATTATGTGATGACAGTATGCATTCTGTAGAAAGCACACTGTGAATGTTGATCTTTCCCTGGGGTAACAATATGTGGTACAATGCTCCCTCTCTCGGTACTGAGCAACCACAGGGAGCTATGGCTCCCAGTCAGTCATGCAGTCAGATGGAAAGGTCACTCCACAGTCTACTGGGCTGCTAAGCTGGGCTATTTAGTAGGTTAGCACGTGCAGTATCTCTACTGGAGGTTATAACCCCATCATCAAAGAGTGGGTATATTTGTGTTTTAGAAGAATGGTGGGAAGGGGGGGGGCATCGCTGGGTCGAAACTGAGAGTTTCTGCTTCCTCATTAAAATGGGCATTAGAGTCACCAGGGACATTGAAAGACCACAGTTGAAGCCTGGATCCTTTTCCTTTTTAATGTAACAAATACCTGCAATGTTATAGGAACTCATTATTTTCCTGTACCATTTTTAATCAGTATAATGTCACACTGATAGTATGGGATTGAAATGGGAAGTGATTTATAATAAAAGCATGTATTTCTTTTTTTTTTCTATTTTTTGGTTCTTTTTTTCGGAGCTGGGGACCGAACCCAGGGCCTTGTGCTTCCTAGGCAAGCCCTCTACCACTGAGCTAAATCCCCAACCCAAAAGCATGTATTTCAATAAGGAAATACTTGGGCATGACCATAGTGCAGGACATAATGAGTAGTAAGAAGACCGTACCCAACAGCAGAGTCACCAGTAAAAACTGCAGCTAAAATACAGGCTGACACCAGCCATGATGTCGAGTGTTTCTGCCTGGGACCAGCATTTTTTCACATGTTCCAAATCAAATGACATACATTCTCCCTTGAGTGTCCACACTTGTCACGTCCATGGGAAACATAGGTGTTGACTCTGTGCAGAGAAACTCAATTTCTGAACCATTTGGTCTGTCGAGGCTTACATCAGGAGGCTGAATCTGTTATTGTCCTGTGTAATGGATCCACAAATCATGGATGTCTACTGTCAATGCTGGTGGCCTCTTAAATGCCATGAGAGCCAGACTTTCCTGCAGTTACCACAATAACTAAAACATCCCACCGATTTTCTCTTCACCCCTAGGGGGCGAGAGAATTCCCTCTGAGAATAATTTACTTATGTGAAAGCAAATCAGAGAACAAAAGAAACAAGTGGCCTGGTTGTCATTTAGCATGTTAGAGGCCAAAGCACTACATTAGTAGGTAAGCTATCAAACAGTGAATAAAGCAAAAGTTTGAACAGTGGCCCCCAGTACAACTGGACTTAAAGTTCTACCATGAACTGTTTCATTGCTTCAATGCCTTTAACACTGGCTGGATTCACCAGTAAGTGTGCTCTGTCTAAAGCTTCCTCCTGGGGCAGGTGGCAAGAGGATGAAGAAATGACCAGACTTTGAATGTTGACTTGACCAACTTCAGTCAGTTCAGAGGCAGTTGAATTGAGCCTAAAACCAGGTACTCTTGTATATGATCACTGTAGGCTCAGAAGAGTCACCGACATGAGCCATGATGTTATCGTTGCCATGGCACCTGTCAATCATGCTTTTGGATGTTGCTAGGATACCCTGAATCCTCTCCCAGTTCGTTTTGCACGTACAGTTTTATTCTGGCAGCCTTTGGAGTGCTTCTTTGGGCAAAGCTGGCTTCTCTATCCTCTGCCATGACTGAACGGCCATGTGTCTCTTAGGCTTAGGCGTCCATGTTTAATGACCACTATGCCCCCTATGAAGCATGAGCACCATGGAAAGCATGTAAGAATTTTTGTGAACCCAACAGTATGCTGACACATTCCATAGTAGCCCAGACCCAGTGAATGTGAAAGACACAAAATAGATGTTGGCTGTCTGGAGGACTGCATGTAACACAAGGAAGAGAATTCTGACTAGAGATGGACTCACCTCAGTTTGGATCCTGATCCTGCTTATGCAAGCCATGTGACCCTAAGCAAATGACCTCTCCTCTCTGACAACCAGTTTTCCTCAATGGGCATAATGGCAACTATCATTCGAGGATTCTCCGAAGATGTAAAACAGTGGTCTATGCATACTGTACGGAATTAATGAATGGAAGTCGTTATTTTGTGTGGTACTGTCTTAACAAATATCATTTCCATTCCTATTGCAATCTCTGTATCTCACCCAAAGAGAATAGTTGGGCAAACAATCACCATGATGATAAATGTGAGAACCTGCCTTGATATTTTTGTAATACCAAACTACCATGGTAGAAAGTATTCCCATTGGATTAATAATCTCCAATTTTTATTCTGTAAACTTGTAAAAGTAATAATACAGAAGTAATGTATGATAATTCCCACCCCTGAAGTAAGGTGTTGTCTGTTACACAACAAGCAAGACATCATTGTTTGTCTGGGCCATGTCACAGGAGTAGCTGGCATTTGCTGAACGTTCACTCTGTCAGCTGCAATAGTTCCTTTCTTGAATATTGAATTATATTCGCGTTCAGATCATCCTATAGAAATAAGAGATAATGTATGCCCATTTCATAGGTAAGAGCCTGGAGCACTTTGAATCTTAAGGGGCGCTCCCAGGTGACACATTGAGGAAGCAGAGGTCTGGCTTTTCATCTATGCCTCTGAGATTCTAACAGTCACAGTTTCACTTCACACACTGCCTGCCTGAGGAGAAACATAATGAAAGTTAGGCCTCAATGCCTGGCTGTATAGCAGAGACTGGGTCCCAGATGGCCTCATCAATTGAAACTGGTCTCAGTTCACCAAGTAGAGGCAAGTAGACTAGGCTACCTCTCAGTTTCCTGCCCCTTTCACTGAGACACTCTGTCTCCTGAACTGTGAGATTCAGGAAAGTGAAGCAATGAGAAAATGTTGTTCCCGGATTCAGCTGTGTTTCACTTCCTACTTATGACCTCTTCCATGAGAGGTCTGCCTGGCCCCTCCACCAGTAAGTCAACATCCAGAGGTCAAGACCCAAGAAGTCCTAGTACAGCCTAGGACTCTGTACATGGCTGTCAATCACTCAAATCCATAGATGTTCCTTCTCCAGGATGCCTGACCCTCCTTTTTCCTGTTTCAGGTTATGTCGCTATGGGCGCCGTCCTCCCATCCTTCTGGGGCCAGCAGCCCCTTGTTCAACAGCAGATCGCCATGGGTGCTCAGCCACCCGTTGCTCAGGTGATACCAGGAGCTCAGCCCATCGCATGGGGCCAGCCAGGTCTCTTTCCTGCAACCCAGCAACCCTGGCCAACTGTGGCCGGGCAGTTCCCGCCAGCCGCCTTCATGCCCACACAAACTGTTATGCCTTTACCAGCTGCCATGTTCCAAGGTCCCCTCACCCCCCTTGCAACCGTCCCAGGCACGAATGACTCTGCCAGGTCAAGTCCACAGAGTGACAAGCCCAGGCAGAAAATGGGGAAGGAAATGTTTAAGGATTTCCAGATGGCCCAGCCTCCACCCGTACCCTCCCGAAAACCTGACCAGCCCTCCCTGACCTGTACCTCAGAGGCCTTCTCCAGTTACTTCAACAAAGTCGGGGTGGCACAGGATACAGACGACTGTGATGACTTTGACATCTCCCAATTGAACTTGACCCCTGTGACTTCTACCACACCATCTACCAACTCACGTGAGTGTCCTTTCACTGAATTCTAAAGCCTGACGAGTATAGTGCCTATCTTGTAATTTAAGCGACCAGTGGTAGAATCTGTCTCACTTGCACCTCAAGCTTGCAGGTATCACTGATAACCGTCCCCATAGCAACCAACTCAGATACTAGGTATAACCTCTTACCCTTTTTATATAACATTGTTATCTACCATGTACATTTGTGTGAAGGAGAGAACTGACTTCCAAAAGTTTTATTTCTGACTTACATACGTACATACATACATAGATATAATAAAATTTAGAAACAAGGTTAAAAATTAGAAAATTAGAAATTAGATCAGAAGAAAATGCAAGGCAAGGTTTATAGCTATTAGGTCATGATGGACACTAAGTGGGCAGTGAGCCCTGGCTGGGAACATGGAGGTCTGTTCAATCCTTATTGACTGTGTGCTTTGGAGCAACAGTCTTGCCTCCATGGGCTTCATGGTTCTTAGCTCGAAAGCCAATTATTTGAAGGAAGGCATTATAACATAGAAGGATCTTCTTCATTGTGTTCTTGATCAATAGGGTTTGGGGGGGTGTTTGTTTCTTTGTTTGTTTGTTTGTTTTTGCAGGTCACTGGGCCAGGTTTCTAGTGCTCACTCCTTCATGATAAGCTGTGTCTTAAGTCAAAGAAAGTCGCTGCCCTGTGTCTCTGGATTCCTTGTAGGAGCACCAGCTTCCTTCTGGCCTTAGAGCTAGGAGACTCTGCCTCCACCTTATTCCTATTGCAAACACCAAAAATAGAAAGCCTGCTGCCGAGTCAGAAGCCAGACACACTTGAGCACGCATGTGCTTGTCAGACACAATCGGAGAAAGTGTTCCAGTGACTCAGCCTGTGCTTTGACAATTGATAAGGGAAAAGAAAAGGCTCATGGTACAATGACTTTGCCGTTTTCATTACTGTCACTGGTGATATGGATCACTGGATGGCCAATACCATGAATTGTCAAAAAAAAAATTTAATGTGAATACAATTAGATTGTGTCATTCAGCCTGGCTCAGAATGTTATTCTGAAAATGAAGGCCTTGCACTCAGGCCATGGGTGCCACCTAGCCAAGGCATTTCTATTAATTCTAATCCATGGGGTTTCAATGAAGAATAATGAATAAAAAATGAAATGCCGGAGAAATAACAGTCATGCATAAATGAACAAGAGTCTTTTTAAAACGCAGGTCTCATTTTCAATGAGCCATGGGCTGCCTACAAACAAGGAAGTTATTTGAGGACCGGGACTATCTTGTCACCATCCGCACACTTCTCAGAATGCTAGCAGGAGGCCCCAACACATGCAGATATTAGGAAATGTTAAAGAGGATGAAACTAGCTGCCCAAAAGGCCTTGTAACTTAAACTGTGTTTGAGAGCAAGGGTTTGCCACTGTGTCATGGTTGACATTTGAGGACAGACAATTCTTACTTAGCAGCACCCTATGATCTACCCACCAGAGGCAAACAGCGTCTTCATACTTTTCTTGTAATCATGACAGACAATAATAACTCCAGACATTGGCACATGTTCCCTCTGGGTGAAATGACCCCCACCCACCCACCTTGAGAGAGCACAGGCTTGGAATCTTGGTGTCCTGCCTGTAGGACCTTGTTACACCTGAGACACATGGGTACAGAACCTCTAGCTGTGCTTCTGCTGGTTGCACTCGGGAACGGTGAGCAGTACACTGTTAGGAGAGTCAAGGGTTCTCAGCATCTTGTAAGCAATAAGCCACTTCAAACACAATTCAGAACCCAGCAAAGCTAATATTACCCACTCAGCGAGGCATCTTTATATGGCATTATACCTAGTGTAGCTATTTTGCTCTGAAACCAATTCTCAAAACAACCAGAAATACACAATCTTTTATTTTCAATAACACGAGTAAAGTCAATCCTCTCATACTCTTCCCTGACAACGTTCATTCGAAATGGGACTGAGAAATGAGATGAACAAAAACAAACAAACAAACAAACAAAAAAGCAAAACATAAAACGAAAACACCTCTAACAGAAAAGACTCCATAGTGTTAGATATATCTGGGCCACATCCCATAGCTCATACCCATACCTGTGTTGCTGTGAATGATGCCCCCCATGTCCCTCTGGGCTTTGGCTGCTCAATATCTGAAGGACGTGTACACTACTACATCTAGTTATTTGTGTCGGGAGCATAATGAAGGGAAAGAGGGTAGCCAGGGTTAGCCTCATTCCATGCTGTAAATGGCCAAGGAACTGCAGATAGCATCCACCGGGTTAAAGGTCAGCAGGAACGTTTGCAATTACTCATTGGCTGATAAAATACCTGACATTTGCTAAGCTCAGAAACAGAGTAATGGGGAAGCCTTACCAATGGCAATGCCACTCACCTACTCAAACAAGTCCTGCCTTGGTACTAAGCCAGTGACCAGAATTTCCTATGCAAGGTTAATCATTACAAAAAGAACATCCAATAGTCACATGTGTTAGAAATCTCAGGAACAAATAAGGAGAGGAAGACAGAGGGGGGTCATGGCAGCAAATGCATATTCTTTGCAACAAGCTTATCGTCTCTTCCAACGCCAGCTATGTCTATTAAACACTGGGTGTGCACAAGGACATAAAGTCTGGTTTAGCTGTTGCCATGAAAGTATTAGAAATCTCCACCTTTTCTGTAAAACTTAGGTAACCTCTATCTCGGAGGAGTTCTACAAGTTTGAGGGATATTGTCCTTAAATTTCCTAACAGTATCTAAGCTGCAAAAGTAATTCAAAATTATGCCTTCAGAGAAGAGAAGAGACTCAGCCATGCCCAGCAGTCTGCAGCTTGCTTGTGCGTCAGAAGCACTGTAGGAGTTGTTTGGAGCTCCTAACTCAGTGGTTCTCCAGTAGGGGCCGAGGACTGGCATTCCTGAATCATAGGAGGAATTTAGATGCTCAGATTTGGCTTGAGATGGGAAGTGGGAAGACTTGACGCAAGGATAAGGAGACCTCAGGTATCTCTACGGGATCTAAGTGGTTGTGGCTTCAATGCATGTTTACCTCATTGCCTCTCTCGGTATCATCTCTCTGTAGCTCCAACCCCGGCCCCTAGGCAGAGCTCTCCATCCAAATCATCAGCTTCCCACGTCAGTGATCCGACCGCAGATGACATCTTTGAAGAAGGCTTTGAAAGTCCCAGCAAGAGTGAAGAACAAGAAGCTGTAAGTCACCTTCCGATAGCTCTGCCTTTCCTTACAATTAAAATTCGCCCACAGACAATAAGAGCACCAACATAAAAGAGAATGCCAGCTCTGAGCGAGGCTTGAAGAGCCACAGGAGAGTGTATCCACCGGAAACAATGACCTTTTGCTAAGTTCTTAGGAGCTCTCACCTCTGGGAGGTGGCGTCCTCTGGCAAAAGCGTCAGCCTCCTGTAAAATAATTGGTTGCATATGCCGCATGAATATAATCTTAGTTGCCTTATATTTTCAGTTGTTGAAGAGAGAAAAAAAAGTGTTATCTTCTTGTGTTCTAGCCTGATGGATCACAGGCCTCCTCCACCAGTGATCCATTTGGGGAGCCCAGTGGTGAGCCCAGTGGTGATAATATAAGTCCACAAGACGGTAGCTAGATAGCGCAGGTCTGGGTAGGTATCTGTCCTTTTTATCTCCTTCACCTACAAGGTTGTCCCTCCTGCTTGCTCTTACCACTGTTGTCCTACCCCAGTGTTTGTGCTTTGTCTCCTTGACTGTGCACTTTTACAGTATCCACATCAGCTCCCCATGTCTGTGATTGCTCCTAATGCTTGCACCGTTTTTTTTTCATGCCTGTTACTGTATTGCCAATATTGATACCCCTTCTCCTTGCCTGAGCCATCTCACCAGTTATCAGTGTTTGTATAATCTCTTGTTGCCTCCTTTCTATTTTGCACTTTGCTTTTTCTCATGGATGAATGACCTTTGACATACACCAAAATGTAGGGTTGGAGGGAACATGGTGAATAGTTCTATTACTTAATAATGCATTCTGAGTTGGTGACTGGTGACAGTGACAGGATGAGGTCCAGTCAACAGTACCTAATGGGGATTGAGTTTTTAGAAACATTGGCCCTCTGGAGTAGGCACATAATTCTCTCTCTGTCTCTCTGTCTCTCTGTCTCTCTGTCTCTCTGTCTCTCATTTTCTCTCTCTGTCCATCCCTCCCTCCTCCCTTCTCTCTCTCTCTTTCTCTCTCTGTCTCTCTCTGTCTCTCTCTGTATCTCTCTCTCTCTCTCTCTCTCACACACACACATACACACACACACAGAAACACACATACACTCTGTCATTCTTTCTCCCTCACACACATACACACATGCATACTGTCTCTTTTACACACAAACACACTCTTACCCAAACTCTCTTTCACAAACATACACACACACATACTCACACGCACGATAATTTCTCAGTGAAATGAAGTCCTGATGCTTTATTCTTTTAACCAAAATGTCACTGCATTTGTCTACATGCCGCAGATCAAAGAGGTCACCAATCAAACACTGAGAAGCCACACTATGAAACAAAACCGAGCCATGCTTGAAATAAGATTGATCGAGATTTAAGGTCACTGTAGCCCAAACCATCTATCCAGGAAGGGTTCTATACCTCCTTCAGTGTGTCAGTGACACCCAAGGACATGGAACTGCCACTCTGGAGGCTCCGCACCTGTGCTGCATCTTGACTTGCCACCATATCACTTCAGATTCTGTCAGCTATTGGAGAGAGGCATCCTTACACTGCTAGAAGTGGTGTTTGGAACTCGACTTTCAATCCACCTGATTTGATCAAAGTAAAGAGGAGCTGATGAAGCTTGCCTTCTCGGGGGACAGGATACTTTGGTTGCACAGATGTAATGTCTTGGGCCAGCTTTGACAAATGTTTCCAAGTTTTAGGTATCTTCCTGGTTTTCCATAAACATGTAGGACTGCCAGGCCAGACTCAAAGTTCTTTACTCAAACGTTCCTAGTTCTGAACAACACCATTGCCATTAAAATGGTTAACAGTGTTCACTGCTTAGAACTGGCTTCTATGACTACGCCAGTCATGGTCCACACATAGGTCCTTTTGACAGTTACTGAAAGCTAACACAGGGATTCAAAAGTACATTCTGTTAATAGATTTTAGGATTAAGAAATTTAGCATACTATAACTTGTCACATCTTATTTCTGTAAAATATAATACTATACAAAACCACAAACACACATTGGAAAAGTAAATCTTTCACAACTGTATTGGGAACTGGTCTCTTAAAGGCACACTCGATGCAAAAGGGTAGGAATTCTCAAGAGATTACTTGAGGCGATTTCCAGGAGGTTTTCACCTCAGGTGTATATTGTACTTCATGGTTCAAATTCACTTTAGAACGTTTGATAAATGAACTAGCAGTGAAAAGATCCACTCATCACAATGTCAGCAAACATCATCCTAGAATTGAAGAGCTTGTTGGACACCAAGATGGCTTACTCCATTGGTGGGTCAGTGCCTCAAACTCTGCTTCATGAGCTTGTCTGGCTTTGAAGCACTTACACAAGTTGAACTGTTTCATGAGGCCTTGCTTTATTCCACACTTGATGGTCCTTCTGGCGCCTCAGCCCATAGCTGGGTTATACATGGTCATTGTATGTTGATGTAGCAAGAACTCCAGATTTGGAACCTCAGTTCAAATCCTAGCCACGTAAAAGTGGGAAGTCCTGGGCAAGAGACACTCTTTTATGAATGTTGATTCTTTTTCATTAGAAGAGGTTATAGTATCCTTGGTATTAGCTGATATGTTCTAAGTCTAGTCTGTGGCATAAAGTCAGACCATGCGAATTCACCTTAAAACTTAGTCTGGTTTGAGAGTTTCTGTTGTCAGAGCTCATAACCTGGATTCATCCTTCTTGACCATGTCACCTTGATCAGGAGACTTGAAAATAGAGGTTAAAAATAATGCCCATCTTACAGGAAAGTTGGATGAAGCCATGAGGTGATATATATGGAGTTCTCAATACAGTGTCTGGCACATGGAGTATCTGATAGCTACCATCATTATCACCTCCAACACCCTTGTCATCAGGACTCCCACATACCGCCCCCACTATCACCATCATCACCACAACAATCATCACAGTCACCATCACTGCCACCGCCACTGCCACCATCACTAATATTGCCATTACCACTGTGGCTGCCACCTTCTTCATCTCCATATCACTAGCAGTACATATCAGCATCAGCACCACTACCATTACTGCAGTCATCCACCATCATAACCACTGTCTTCACCCCAGCACCACCACCTTCCTCAGCACACCCACCAACATCGCAACTCTAGCATCCCTGTTGCCCTCATCACCACCTTTACCACCATAATCAATGTGGTATGAACTTCAATATATGTTGGTGCTCTATATTCTTAGATTTTATACATTTAGCCACATGTTAAATAAAGTCAATGACTAGGAGGGTTTGCTTGATACTTTTTGCCTTTAGGTAAATTTTGATATGCCCCATAATAAATTAAAGCAGAGGGAGAGAGGTAAGGCCTTTCCAGTATCCCTATGACAAACCCTGTCTCATAATTATGACTTCTGTTGGAGACTCATAGACTACCCCTCAATCCCCTCCAAACGCGCCACACACACACACACACACACACACACACACACACACACACACACACACACACAGAAAACGCAATCTTGGGTTCCTATATAAATCGCATTAGGACCCTCTCAGCTTTGAGGGGAGCTAGATTTTAATTTTTGATGAAGCAGGCGTTCATCCTGGCCATTTTACAATTCCATATCAGAAGCTGTGCAGTGGAGTTAAAGCCCACCTTGCAGATAGATCCCCTATGGTGAGCACAGAGGAAGCTCCTGTGAGTCTTTGTGTCCCTCCATCAGTGTGAAAATAGCACAAGCCGAATGCGATCTCTCTGCCTCCATCACCGTTACCCACAGAACCAACTGGAAATTTCCTGGCTGTTAATTTCTTAGTGCTTTTGCGGACACTTGGAAAAATGATTCCATGCGGAGATAGTTGTGTTGTGGCTTTATTTCCCTTCTGCTGTCACGGAGTTGGAAAGCAAAGTCCCTATCCTTTCTTATCACTCTTGCAGCCACTATCTCCAGCTGTTTTTTAATAGAAATAGCCACCCAGTTTTGAGTAAGCAGGGAGGACATCTGTTGATAAGTTAAAGCCATACAGCCCCAGAATACAAGAAAACAAACAGACTCAATCCCCACAGGTGGAAGCTTTGGGGCCTATACCAAATGTTTCTGTTTTAGCAATAAAGGAAAATATCTTCAATTATTTCACTTTCTTCCCCTTACCTTTCCATCTGGGAGAATCATATGTCTTTTAAAGACTGAGTCAACAGGGGCAAAAAGAAAAAAAGAGAGAGTGAGAAAGAGAGAGAGAGAACCAAAATAATATTATAATGGCTGGTGTGGGGATGGCAGGTAATTTGTACTTCACTGATGTGTTGCTGGAGCAATTTTAAGGGCAAAATGTTAGCCTTTGAAGGGATGAAAGAAAAATGAAAACATTTATTTGGTTAAATGGCTAAGTAAATAAACTGCCTATCAGACTTTCCCACCTGTCAAGTCAAAGTAGCATCTGTAACAATAGGAATCGTTTGGTCTGTCTCCCTTTGTAACAATAGATACTGCCATAAATAATAAGTCGCTGTCACTTTTTTAATACTGATCTCTGTAGTGGGAACCCAGAGTGTATAAAGTATTGCCTGATTGATTCCTAGTGTTCAGGGAGAAAGAAAGATGAGCTTCTCATGCTTTGGGAGGGTGAGTGTTTGGTCTTTAGCTTTTGGTTTGTCTGTTTTTAATGAAGGAAAGAAAGAAAACAAAGGGCCAGAGTCTGAATGAGTCTGCAAATCACGTGGCTGTAGGCAAGCATGTCTCCCCTCACTTGAAGAAACACCTGTCATACAGGAGTGCCCTGGTCAGGCATTCCAGTTGTCCAGTGATAAGTATGAAAATACTTTACGGTTTGGGGAGATCACTTAGTGATCCAGTGCTCCACATGATTCCCAGCACCCACATATAATGCCAGGCATTATTAGACCTAGTGCTAAGAGGTGAGAACAAAGGGGTCCCTGGGCTGGATGGCCAGCTACTAGCCTAATCATGGAAGTCCAAGTCCCAGTGATAGACCCATCCCAAACACTAAGATGTGTGGCTCAGAAAGAGCCGCACCCAAGACTGATCCTTGACTTCCACGCAGACCTATACATACATGTCTAGACTTTCACCCCCACACACATGGGAGGTAGTTTGGAAAGTCTCGAAGCAGAATACACGAATTTGGTATTACTATCACTCTTCCACATTGTTTTTTCTTTTTACTGAACAGCGTAGCTTAGATTGGCCCCACCCTCACATTCCTTCTGCCTCACCATCCTAGTTCTAGGCTTACAATCACACACCACAAACCTTAGCATCATTCCCTTTTAAAATAGAACTGAACAACAGAACATTAGAAATAATGTATTTGTTCATCATTCAAATCTATAGACTTTGAAAAATCCAATCTTAGGAGACTGAAGCCAAATTGAAGGGTGTTGAAGACAAAGAGATCAGATTTGAATGTACAAGTGAGACACAAGTAGCCTCAGCTTTTGAAGTGAACAGTTCCACTTCCCCAGACGGTCATGGAGAGACATTCTCTGATGTGTCCAAATGGAAATCCATTGCGGTGGTAGAAAGTACCAAAGTCTGGCTAAGGGCAGCGTCTATTGGAATGGACAGGGAGACGCAAGAGGTATTCAAAAGATGAAATTGGCTGGAGATGAGACCAAAGGGACATGGGGGATGCAGAAGAGGAACTGAGCTAGAATCTGAAATGTGAAATCAAGTTGTGCCCATTGTTGTTGTAGAGCACTGAGTAGCAAGCTGGAGCAAGAAGTAAGGAAGTGTACTCTGGGACTTGAGGTGCTCAAGACACAATCAAATAGAGAAGCCAGTAGGATGCAGGATGCACCTCTGGAAGTCAAAGGTGAAATCAGGGTAGGCATGAAGATATCAACATGGTGTTTGGCCATTTGAGTGGTGGACGCAAGAATATGCTACCCTTGTAGACCGGAAGTCAGGGGGCTGAGCTGTGTAGGTGTGTTGACTGCAAAGACCCTTGTAGCTTCTCTGCTGTTGTGAACAGAAAGTAGCAAAGACAAGGCATAATGAGTGGAGATGCACAAAGCCAGGCAGCTTCCAGAACTGACTAAGTTGCTTGCCCATGACAGAGATCGCACCCAGTGTTTCTAGAGTCACTCAACAGGAGCGGTCATGGTGCCCCACTCCTACTGCTACCAAAATATATTTAAAGACTGCTGATGCCACTTAATTCGGTTGTTTGGGTTTTGGTTTTTTGTTTGTTTTTATTCCCACTTCCCAAATTTGACAAAAAAGAAACAGATACTTGCTAAAATTCTAGACTTGCTGGGGACTGCACTGAGACTCAATTCAGACTGAGCAACTGCGCTGTACCCCAGCAGGATCAAGGACCCGGCTTTCAGCAGCATCCTGACTTAGTGACTGCATGACAAGAGGCAGATGACTTGGCCTCTGACCTTTGATTGTCCCATCTGCAACACAGTTTTTATCACACGTTCATGCAACCATGATATCTTAGGACCCTTTCATTTGCCCAAGTTCTCTCAACTATATCAAAGAAGAACCAAGCTTCAAATATCTCCCAACAGGTCCTCCTTTTCGGGCAAACCTTAGTCCCAGCTAACTGAGAAGATAGAATCCCTGAATTATGGCAACTCTTTAGACTTTCTAGAACACAGAAAATAGCTTGAGGTCTCCATCATGACCTTGCCAGAACCAGGTTAGAAATTTCTGGGTCAAATGATTTCTTAGCTCCCCTCCAGCTCCTACTGTCTACGATTCTGTAACGAGAAAGGTAAAGCTATTGCCAAATGGATAATGCATCACAGTGTCAGACTTTGGGATTATCTGCTGCTTGAGGTTTTCCACACCACTGCTCCCCTTCATTAGTGGGGATAATTGAGAGCTGACTGCAGTTGTTACCACTGTTGGGATGGGCATTTGAAGCTGGATATCAGCAAGCAGAAGCCGTGTGAATATTTATCTCCGCAGCAGAAAGTTAACGCAGCGCGGCATTAATTACCCTGTCTGAGCCTGCTGTCGTCTTCTGTTTTTAGGTGTCATTCTCAGTTGGATAAATTAGTTTCCAAAATTGGAATAGAGAAAATTGCAGGGTGAGATCAAGGCAGGCTGACTTCTTAGGGAACCAGAAGGAATTGGGTGAGTGAGGAAGTCCACCCAGGAGCATTGAGGTAAACGAACGGGTGATGGAAAACGTTTCCTCTCCATCGTTTCCTATCCCATTCTTGTTTACTCGGTGTGCCTCCTGCCTAGAAAACACGCATACACATGCATGTGTACATTCACGGGGGGTTGAGGAGGCCCAGAGCACAAAGTCTCTATCTAGTCTAACAGCAGATATTCACAGTAATTCAGATAATGGAAAGACATGGATTAGGGCTTAACAGATCATCCTGCTACAGATTTTGACGAATTCCAGTTTAGGAGAGTAAAGCCGAATTGAAGTGTGCTGAAGACAGAGATCAAAATATCAAAGCTATCTTGGCATAGTCACACACTAATTCTCCAAACACACACACACCCTTTTCCCCACAGTGAGGACCTACTATGTGTAAAAGTCAGGGGAAGCAGCAGTTAGCACTCAATAGGAAAGGGGGAGGAGGAGGCCCTTTCTGTAGTCAGGCATTTCAACAGATTATATTTACTTAGTTCTCTGTCTCCTTCAGCGGGGTGAATCTGTGGGTCGGGCACAAACTTTTGTGCTGTGTAACAGAGCAGGGTGGCTAGAAGGACTTGAGTTCCTTCTCCTGAGAGAGCTTCTCTATCTATAGCCAGTCCTGGAGGAGAGCACACTGCTTCTGGTAGTGCAGTCCTGGCTTACACTCCAGCATGATTACTCAGTAGTCACATCCGTCACACTGGGGAAACCCCGAAACACTCTGTGCTGCTCTGCAGATCCCTCATCTACAAACTGATGGGCTGGGCATCGTTCAGACATTATCTTCTAGGCCATGTTTCCCCATGGAGCAAACAGTGTGCTAGCTCACAGGGAGGGGAGAGCACTTGACCTCACAACCTCTCAACTTATGGTTTTGAGTGTTGTGTTTTTATTCTTTGAGAATTTTGCACACAAATAACGACGTGTTTTGATCAAGTTCAGCCCTCCCTCATTCACTCCAATCCTAGTTCCTCTCCTGTCCACCTCACCATTGTCCCCTCCTTCATGGTTTGGGCTTTGGTTTTTTGCTTTTGTTTTTGTTGTTTTTAACCTACTAAGTCCACTCAGCAATGCCACTATGTGCCTGGATGCAGGACCATCTACTGGAGCTTGGGTAGCCTCTTGGGGGACTACATCCTTGGAAAATGCTGACTCTTTCTCTCCCAGCAGCCATCACTTGCTAATATCTCCACAGCTAGGGGGTGAGACTGCACAGCCACGTCCCTGCTCCATGCTGGTATTTCGTCTGGCTTGAGCTTGCGCAAGTCTTGTGTACGCTGCCACAACCAGTGTGAGTTCCTATGTGCAACTGCCTGTTGTGTCCTGGAAATACTGCTTTATTGTAGTCCCCCACCACCTCTGGCTCTTAGATCTTTCTCCCTCCCCCCCCCCACTTCTGAGAGGATCCCTGAGCTTTGGGAGGAGGGGCTGTCATGGAGGCTCCCCATTTAGAGCTGAGCGTCTCATAGCATCTTATTCTCTGCCTGTGAGACCAGAAGGAGTATAAGCTGCTTCCAGGGCTGTTAGGTAGATGAAGGTAAGACCTGAAGGTGCTTCACAAACTCTAAGCTTTCTGTTGATGGGAGGACTGCCTCTCTCTCTCTCTCTCTCTCTCTCTCTCTCTCTCTCTCTCTCTCTTTCTCTTCCCCTTCCCTTCAGCACTACATAGTGTTATGCTAAATACTGTCTGTGAATTATCGCTACTTACCTTGAGAACTTTGTAGGATTAAACAATACTATTCCCATGGTGTGGTTGGAGAAACTGAGGCTCAGAAAAGATAAGTGTCTTGCCACTTGCAGCACAAAAGCTCGCTCTATTATACCGTGCTATAATCCTATCAGGGAATCAGCTTCAAAACCAAGGATAGAAGCACCTCAAGGAACTGAGGCAATGGCTCAGCCTGTCAATTGTGCCATACAAGTGTAAGTTTGATCCCCAGCACCACATCAAAACCCAAGCATGGTGACACATGCCTATAACCCCAGAGCTGGGGAGTAGAGATGGGTGGATCTCTGAGGCTCTCCGGCCAGCCAATTTGGTCTACCTGGTAAGTTCCAGACCAAGGAGAAACCCCATCTCAAAAACACAACACTCAAGGTTGACTTTGGGTGTCCACTGCATGCACACATATGCACATACACAAAAACAGCATCAACACACACACACACACACACAGAGAGAGAGAGAGAGAGAGAGAGAAACAGAAACAACAAAAAACAACAAAACCTCGTTGTGTTCTTAGGGATGTTAAAATTGTCGTCAAAATAGTAAGCACCATGAGGAGACAATGAGAAAAAGAATAACCCAAGGTCATCCATCGTGAGCTGTCACCTTTCTGTTTTCACTCTCAATCGCTCCTTCCTAAAACTGTCTCACAAGCCTGTTGCTAGCAAGGCAGGCCTGACTGTTGTGTCTCTGTCCTCAGGAGCCAGAGCCTCTCTATGCGCAGATCAACAGACCTAAGAAATAGCATCAATGCGAGCTCATGGTGGGTGCTTCATGACTGACATGGGAATCCACAGTGCAACAGGCTCTCTTGGGCTCTCACTTCACCTCATCCCACAGAAAAAACTCAACAATCGCCCAGTGAAATCGCCCGAAGAGGGAACAGAGTGTTTTTTGGCAACCAATGGCAGATACCTATGGCAGCACAAAACAAAATAAACAAACAAACAAACAAACCAAAACACAACACCCCAAAAATGTACCTGAACAAACAGAACCCAACATTAATCACCAGTCAAGCCAACGCTTAACCAACAAATACCTTGAGCTCTCTCATCCAGGTCTAAGACACCCCTGGATTTGAAACCGTTACTGTGTTTTCCTTTTGCTACCTGTTGACTACTGTAGAGACCACAGATTGGAGTGGCAGGCATCAGAGAATTACGACAAGGTTGGCACGGACTTATTTTAGGCCAAAGCAAGGGATCCTCTGTGACCACAGTGTCATCCTCCATATGCCTTCCGGCTGTGGCGACGTGCGTGCGTGGCGTCTCTCCACAGGGCCTGGTCTGCCATCCTGTTTCCCCTGTCCTTTCTTTGTCATGTTTGAGAATTAATGGGTGTACAAATTTTTGTATTGCTTTTGACTTTTTTAGAAATGGGTGAAGAAATCTAAATGGGGGAGGGAAAGCCTCTTACGAAGTGAATGAACTTGAAATCGCAAAGCAATTAAGTGGTTGGTGATTCCATATGATCAAGAATGTTGCCAAAACAACTCTTTAGTTGTCCTGCATCCTGGTGAAGAAAGAAGGCTTTTGGATAGAACCTTCATTCTGGGGGTAGCAAAGGACATCAAATCCCATTGATGAGAAATATGGAAAATGCATCCGGTTTCCTCAGAAATTCTGAACTCTTGAGTACAATAAAATGATGTCTTTATTTTTCTGATACTTCGCTGCTGTGATACTATGCAGACAAGTGTCTTTTCCATGCGCCATTTTCAAAGAAAAGTCATTTGCCAAATAATTCTGGTACAATTCTGGTAATGAGGTTTTGGATCTTAGAAACCAACTTTCTAATGGTAACATAAATATTCCATGTAACAAACTGATTCTGTGGTCAAATGGTTCATCTCTATCTCTTTTTGTACATCAGAAAATTCAAATGGGACTTTTTTTTTTATTTTCTAACTTGAAAAGGAAAACCTTACCATTAAACTCTTTAACTATTTAAGGGAAATGGCTTTAAGGAGTTCTAATGAAAAAGATCCTTTTTTTTTGTAAATATAAATGTCAGTAAAGATGCTTTTTAATAACGCCATTACACTGTAGAGAAGGTAGCAGATGGAGCATAAGGTACAAGGGACATGAGGTGGGACTCCCGCGCCGGCCGTGTTTCTGGGAAGACTGGGAGGAAGCTAGAGTTCAGACACAGGCAGGAGCCCTGGGCCAATAGCAGCTCGAGAACAGGAGGAGGTGGGGCTCCGCTCCATAGTCAGTTTCTCTGGAGAGTTTTCACCCTCTACCCAACAGAAGAGAAAGGAAGCTCACATGGGAAAGGTTTGACCTTCAGATTTGAGAAGTCGCTCACTTCTCCACTCCCACTTACTCGCCCATAAGTCACGGGACTGGTTGTATGTGAACCAGAAGGATTTTACACATATGGGACAAAGTTCTAGTGTTCAATCCTATGTTTAGCACACAGCTTTCATAAAGAATCTATATATTTTTACCCTATAGAGAACTGTTATACAGGTCAGATACGTTTTCCTGACTCTCCTATGCAGTTACATGTTGGATTCAGTGGTTTAAGAAGGACACCCACAAGAATCATGTAATTGGATCTGGAAGTGATTACTCTTACTAAGTTTTAAAACTTGAGAAGCCAAACTTCCCTTGCTATAACTGGTTGAAATGGGCCGGCATGCTTTGGCTTCTTCCTATCCATAGGAATTTAAATGATTTTGAAGGTGATTGTAGAGTGAACTCTTCACACAAAAATCGCAATACAATGTCAAAGTGATTATCGTCATTTAGACTCCACATTTCACACTGGAATATAATTTTCCCAAACAGATAAATGAACCATATGTCCATTAGAAATTACTACCCTACTGTGGAAATGCTACCCAAGAACTAGACAAGAAGGGTTGTCCATCGCCCTCTGAAGCTGCTACCTGTTTGTACACGATTCCTCCAGAAACATGGGTCCATGCTGTGATGAAGTGACCCTCTTGTGTAAAGCAGAAATGGGGAGGGATAATGGCCACAAATTGTCCTGAAAGCGGTCCTGCTTCTCTGAAGTGTTCTCAAGATAAGCGGTTGCCACGGGAAACAGCTTCAGTGGCTATGGTGTCATGGGGCTGGTGGTGCTGTCACCTCCCTCAGTGTGGCTGTCTGAGTTTGTCCATCAGTGTCACACCTTTATCCCCTTCCTTTGGGTTACCATGACACGAAGTGAACTCTGGTGTTGCTGTTGTCGGGTGTACCAACCACAATCAGTTTTCTAGCAGGGGGTGACAGCCCAGCCTGCTAGAGCATCCCATCCTTCACTGAGCATGACTGAAGTCTAACTGGATCGGAACTTAAGGAAGATGCCCAGACGACACATTCAAATGAGTCAAGATTTTAAACTGCCACCTATATTTTCATTGGCAGAATACTGTTTCTTTTTTCCTTCCCAAGCACCATTTGGTAAATTCAGAACCACTGTACCCCTCTCCCGGGATTATAGTGACATGTCTGAACAGGAGCTGAGGTATCAATACCAAAAGAGCATGGGGAGTCTGCACAGTTCCTCTTAGATCGATAGGAAGGTTCACTTGTACAATGCCTGCTTCCTCATCTTCTATTAGCACTAAATTCGTCACTTTAAATTTTGAAACCAGGGAAACGCCACCTGTCATTCTGTCCCCATTCCCCATAGCTCTTTGATCTTTACATACCACCAGACTTTTTTGGTAACTTGTATCCATCCCAGTGTCTGCAGAAACCCCATCATGTAATGTACCGGGCACCTTCTTTTAAGAAAATGTTTACTCAGTGGGTTTGGTTCCTTTCAATTTCTGTGTTCTGACACCTATTTTTTTAATAAAGATGAGAAAGAGAAAATGACTGTTGCAGTACGTTTCTAGACCTACTTTACCTCAGATGACAGTTTGTTAACATATATGGACACATTATTTTTAACTTTATGTACAATACATTCAACAGAACAGCAAAATTTTTAGAAATTTTCCATTAATTTCTGTAACACGCCATGTAAAACGGTTACAAATAAACACGTTTGAGAACAACAGCTTAGCCTGGTTTTGTTCCACAACTTTCTAGCTGGTCAAGCAAGGGATTCGAAGAGGAACTGGTTTCTGGTGTAAAATTTCGCCTCACCAGGAAACAACCTGTTTCCTTGGCTCTGAGCTGAAAAGATCAAGGTTCCCTGGTGGTTCCTAGTCAGCGGGAGTGCTCTGCCTTATTCATATTGATGAAACCTAGAATGACTTGGAAAGGCAGGTAGTGTGGAGCTTAAAGAGGCAGAGAAGTCTCTGTAAGTGTTCACTGGAAAACTCTCCTTACTGATGGCTGCCATGGAATTTCCTGCCTTCATCAAAAGTCGTTTGCTCCAAGGGTCTTAAAGAAGGAAGCATTCTTTTCTCTTTTGAGTATTTTACACATGCATATTTTTAGAAAATCTGAGCCTGAGAAAGGGAAAATTTATGTATATTTAAGAACCCAAAATGAATCTTCATATTAATGTGGTGTGCGTGCGTGCGTGTGTGTGTGTGTGTGTGTGTGTGTGTGTGTGTGTGTGTGTGTGTAACTGAATCAGTTTACATATCTAATAATGAACTAGATTTCAGCTAGGTGATTGAGATGCTGAACCCCACTTCTGTCACACAGTGGTGGTGTTAATGATTGCATAAACACAAACCTTCAATCTGGCCTTGTTATACTGAAGGGACTAAACAGATGTTATCACCAATTTTGAGAAAAGGAGAGAAATGGCTTCGATTCCAGTAGAGGAAATTCAGAGCAGACAGAAACAGCTCCCATATGGGAAGAAATACTAAATCATGGACGGAGGAACTCCAAGATGCTCCAGCAGTTTCCCTTGGTAATACCCATGTACCCTTCTGAGCAACTTGTGTGTCCTGGTGGGTTCTAGATGCTCCATGTGTGTCCCGTCCGTTCCCACTCACTCTAAACAGTCCAGAGTGGTTTTGAGTGATCACCAAAGCCTTAAGCAAAGAAACAGACAAGGAAATTCAGAGCTGCGTGATTGGAAGTGACAGCCTGGAGCGTTTGACGGTTGAAGTTCCTCTCCCTAGAGCTGATTTCTATTTTAAAAATCGTTGGATAGCCACTGATTTCATAGCCTTCCACAGGACTGTTGAAAACACTGGATTTTGGGTTTCACCGCAAACCTCTAGTTGAGCTTTGATAGTAAGTTTGATTTCTAAACATCTCCAGGTTAAGGTAAAAACAAAGGATCATTGACTGTGCCTCTCTGAAGTTGTTAAATAAACACTCACTTCTTTAATTAGCACCTTAGAAGAGGTGGCTACACAAAGGGTAGGGTATAAACCTTTCTGCCCAACTAGTTCAAATTGAGCTGAAACTGAGCCCTGGGGATTTACTTTGCCAGCCTAAGTGAATCTTTAAGAAGTGACAAATTAAAAGGTGCCCTATTTAACTGTGAGGCATCTGCCAAAATAAATCAAGCAGACATACCCTTCTTTCATTCCGTGCTTGAGAGCAAACCCTTGTTGTTTTGACAGTGAATGTTTTTTGTTTTACCCGAGAGTGACAGTCGGAAAAAACGCAGAGAATAAAAACGGCTTTCATTGAAATCAACCTTCAGAGCGCTGAAAGACTTTTAAAAGGTGTCTGAATTCAAGGGAAGTGTAAGCAATGCTGCCTGAAAGGTGGGGTGTGCAGGGTGGTGGGAACAGCTGTGAGCAGCTCCAGACCATTCCGCTTCTCTGAGTCTGTGCTCCAGCATGAGTAATGGTCGCCACTGTCTTCTGCTTTCTTCGGGCCACTTGTTGACTTCCGGTTGTTTCCAGGTCCTTAGCAGCAAAGACTGAGAGCAGAGAAGCTTTTTCCCATCTCACAGGCCCCGCTGAAA
This sequence comes from Rattus norvegicus, assembly GCF_021556685.1. Lineage (NCBI taxonomy): Eukaryota > Metazoa > Chordata > Mammalia > Rodentia > Muridae > Rattus > Rattus norvegicus. The sequence continues at coordinate 125,408,766 of NC_141538.1, forward strand.
TCAAACCTCATGTTGTGGAACAGCTCTGTGTTGATGGCTGAGAGCCCGGCCAGAGAGGGAGCAGCTCTAGGAGGTCTCTTCCTGCAGCTTCAAGCCACCCTGTCCTTCTGTAAAATGCTTCTGTGTCCACTTCCAAGTTGTGGCTATTGTGTCAGAAAAATCACAGCATACATTCCTCTGTCTGATTGGTACAGAGATTGATTCTGTAGTAAAAAGCTTGTAGTTATTTTAAAACAAAGCGGAAAGTTCAGTTTTATTCCTGAGAGCACTAAGGGCTCTAACCCAGTCCAATGAATATTTAATTCCAAAACAAAACCCTCGAACTCTCTTTATCTTCCGAGGTACAGAGATCTGAAGAGGAATCTTTTTGAACAGGCTCTGCTCATTCTCTGCTAAAGAATATTAATGCCTGCCAAGTGGAATATGTCTAAATGGTCTTGTGAGATGGCAGCCTCTGGTGACTTGGATCTTTCATCCTCCAAACAACCTCTTGCTGCATCTGTCATTCAACCTCGGGTCACAACCTGGAGTGGAGAACCCACTGCATGACTGGAGGCAAAATAAGCAGACCAGGAGCTGGCATAGTGTCAACAGTAAAATGTCAAGACATCTCTCTTAGTACTGGGCCAGTACCAACTCTACCATACCTGGGCTTTGGTGTAAGGAGATGCCTCTCCTATCTCAGATAACGGGATCACAACTCAACTAAGAGCTGAGGGACCTGAGCTCAAGTGTCTAGGACAGTGGTTCCAACCTTCCCAATGCTGCAACCCTTTAATTGTTTCTCATGATCATTGATCCCCCAGACAAAACATGATATTTTTTTGCTACTTCATAACTATGTTTGCTACTGTTATGAATTATAATGTAAATATTTAACATGGAGGACCCCACAGGGGTCATGACTCACAAGTTAAGAACCACTATTCTGGGAAGTTGGTGAGTGGCTGAAACAGTGTGTCCTCTTATTTGTCTTGTGCCCTTTTGAACTTTGTGGAAAGAATGAAAAAGCACCCAAGTGTTCCACAACCATGTTATTCCCTTCAGAATAGAGCACATCATAGCATAAACTAATTAACACGAGACTCAGTGGTTTGCCTATGCTCAGACCAAGGAGCGAAGTCAAGGAGATAGCTCGATACTAGTTTGCTGTCTTCCTCTTGGGCACCAAGAGTAAGCAAAACCTGGGAAACCGTGCATCTGAGCAAGCTGTCACTCTCTGCTTGGCATCTGTCTCTTTTCTCACATATGTGGAGGGCATCGTTGCTATTGCTGAGTCCAAGAAAGTTGTGTTCAGATGGTGGGCTTCGAATCTAGAAAACCCTTGCTTTAGATTTTGCCTCTCTGGTCTGCAAGTTGTCCAAGCTCAGACAAGTCACCTAAGTTGTCTGGAACACACATGTAAACTTGGGTGTGATGATGAGAAATCAATTTGATAATTCCACAATGGCAGTAATGCTCAATGCACGCTGCCTTTGGTATTATCAAAGGAAGGTATAAGGCAAGGTGTGCATTCATACTTAATTCTTCACTTTACACTTAAAGTTCCCTTTCACACCCATTACCTTAACATGGTAACTCGCAAAAGTGCAGAATACAGATGGATTACTACCCCTCTTTTCTTATCAAAGAAAAACAAAGAAGTGTACACATAAATCCTTGAAATTTTTCACTACCAAAATGTGTCAAGGATTTATTCATATAGCAAAGAATTATTAGACATAAGCTGCTTGCCAGATCCTGAGATGAGTTGAAGATTTAAAATTTTAAAGCAAACGCATGCACCACTATCCTAGCCTGAAGGCATTATGAGCCTTATAAGAGGAGAATATGTTAGGAGAGTCATAACCTGTTGTAAGATTGGCTCTGCCATGAGGGTTTGTGCTAATATCATGGCGCTGGTTGAGCTAGGTGCTCGGATATGAGTAGTTGAGTAGGAAGTGATCAATGGCAGTGGGTGGAAGAGCATCAACAGAGATGGCAGGCCCAGTGGTCATGGAGTGCTGCAGTAGCTAAAAGTGAAACCAAAGAATGAAGCCCCATTTGTGCTGTTGAATAACACAAAGTTTCTCACTTCATATTTCAAAGCTAGAACAGTGAAGCATCAGCAGAGGGGTACATATTACAGCCTCAGTATCTAATCATCAGAAATGGGTCAGCTAAATGCAAATCAAGCACAGTGGTAAACCATAACTAAATAAAGGTGATACTTGGAATGCAAGTAATAAGTCTAGAGAAGTCTGACTGTCAAAGACATCACATCAATTCATTAACCCCTTGAAGACATTAGAGAGTCAGCCTGGCAGTGGCATACTCACATCCCTAATTCTCAGGGGGATCCTGAGTTCTAGACTCCAGAGTGAGTTAAATCACTCAGTAGCTTCACAAGACCTTGTTTAGTATTGTCAAAAAGAGGGTGGGTGCTAGGGATATAAGTCAATGATAGACGCTTATCTGCTTGGCTAACATGTTCAAGGCCCTGAGTTAAAGCCTGAGGATGAAGAAGAAGAAGAAGAAGAAGAAGAAGAAGAAGAAGAAGAAGAAGAAGAAGAAGAAGAAGAAGAAGAAGAAGAAGAAGAGGAGGAGGAGGAGGAGGAGGAGGAGGAGGAGGAGGAGGAGGAGGAGGAGGAGGAGGAGGAGGAGGAGGAGGTATTAGAAGGTAGAATTTTAGTAATATGCTCTTAGTACACTGTCGTAGTTAGGGTTACTATTGCTCTGATGAAACACCATAGTCAAAAGCAAGTTGGGATGGAAAAGACTTAATTGGCTCACATTTCCATATCATTGTCTATCATTGAAGAAAGTCAGGACAGGAACTCAAACAGGGCAGGAACCTTAAGGCAGGAATTGGTGCAGAGACCATGGAGGGATGTAGCTTACTGCCTTGTTCTACCTAGGTATGCCAAGTCCTTCCCCATCAGTCACTAATTATTTCTTACAGCATCACCTACAGCTTCGTCTTAAGAAGCACTTTCTTAATTGAGATTCCCTATTCCTCAGTTGACCTAAACTAGCCAGCACACACATAAAATAATATTTACCTCAAACCAATAACTAACATGAAAAACCTCTCCAGTGGACAATGGTAAGGGTCCCCATTGAAATTAGAGGTCAAAGATGGGTGTGGTGGAATATAACTTTAATACAAGCACTTGGGTTTTCAGAGACAGGTAGATCTATGAGTTCTGAGCCAACCTCAGCTATGTAGTGAGATCCTGCCTCAAAAACATAAAAATTAGAGATCAAGGATATCGGTTATTATACCATTTATTGGCATTATTCTACGGTTTAAGGCAGTGAGTGCAAAAAAATTAGCATGTTTAAATAGCATCCACCTATGAAAATTGTTGGCAAAAGAACGCTGATCTTCAGTGGGCTGTAAGCAGGCAGTGTGGCACAGCGGAATGTGTAGCCATGGACACCAGGAATGCATCCAAAGTGGGTGGAGTGAAGGGAAACTTGGAAAAAGAAATGAGGAAACATATGATCTTAGAAATAATAATCCTTGACCACGAAGGGATGTCACTAGAGTGTTCAAAGATCAGTAGCAGTCTTAAGGTTGAACCAATGACCACGCAGTTCATAACCACAGTGTGTGGCGCCAATCGTTGAAGCTGAGTGGTGCGACAACAAGCACAGATGAGAGTAGACACACTGTGTGCAGCACCAAGACTGGAGTGAGATCCTGTGATGTATCACAGAAGCGCTATATCAGAAGTGCACAGCCTGAAGCATTTTTGGATCTAGTACATGTTTGAGTTAACCAAAAAGTCTGTTCGAATTTGAAGATGGTGAGAAGTTTGGCAATAATGAAAGGTCTCACCACTTTCAAATGCCGTTATAACATACAGTTACCTCTGTTTAGTATGCACCCTTTGTCCTAGTAAACATAAAGGCTAAAATTTTTTTAAGCTATAAAATACATGAGTATTAAATATTCATAAATCTGCTCCTGGTTCCTTCGCAGGAAACCCACTAATTCACATAGCCCCTCCTGCATTCTTCCACGTCTACATTTGTGAATGTTTACTTCAAGAAATACTTAGTTCTGTCTCAGGGGCTTACTTTTTAAATAAATGCTTTCATGTACTTTGTGCAATATGATTTTCTTCACTGAGCTATAGATTTGGGGGTGTGTTGGGGGATCACCTTGTGGAGTTGTCCCCACAGTCAAGTGCCTGTGTCTCCCAGTTTTATTACTGGTGTGTGTGAAGTGCCTAGGCTACGGTAAAGGTAAGTTCTAATCCCTGCCTGAAAGTTTGAGGCCCACAGACGGTGCGGAGCAGAGCTGTGTCTTTCTTCCATCTGTGCACCTGGCTGCTGATGCCGCGTGTTCCACTTACGATGCTGTTTCCAAGGCAGGAACCGTCACTGATCCCACCGCTCTTCTGCGCAAGCTGTGGACAAGCATACAAGTAGCTGGAAATTTCTCTAGGAAATAGGCGGTGGAAACCCTCACTTTCCAAGGCTCTGTTTGGGGAAGTCCATGTGACTGGCCTCACCCTTTGTCAGTATACTAAACTCCCTGGGCTTTGCCATGGCATGTGAAGTGGGGAGGGGGGTAGCACTAGATGCAGAGTAGTTCTGCCTTCCTTCTTGTGGATATGGGCATGCTCAGTGATGAGGGGAGAAATGGGCCCTGATATCTTCTGGGCCTCTCCCTGTCTGAGCCTCCTCCCAGTCTTTACAGATGAGTTCTGATCATTCCACCTTGACCACTTGTGAACATCTCTAGCACACCCTACCATTGAGAACCTAATCTAAGTTGTCATCTTGTCTGTCCTTTAAATCCATCTTGAATAATACCTGGTAAAGGATTCCCAACAGTTCTGCTGATTTACACTGATTTTTCTAAGTCTTTCCACGTCTCTCTGTTACCTGCACAACAGAGAATGGGGAATCTAGTATTTCTTCTCAGGCACTCAAACCAGACTGGGGTGAGGGGGGCGAGAACTAAAGTTGTAAGTGGCAGAACTCCTGAAGCTTCAGCACTAAAATATTACCTGAGCAGTTTCGGGTTCACCTCGACATCCCATGACCCTCAGTGGGATGTCTTCTTGTCCAAATGGGGAACCAGCTGAAACAGGGGACATTTCTCAGGTTTCTGCTCCCTTTGCCCTATGCCAGCACTCTGCTTAGAACTGAGTAGGTTGCAACCACCACAGTTAATTTTAGCAACCCTACCCAACCAGCAGGTAGATTTGGAGATGCTGGGTCCTCCCAAACTTAGAATGGGTCTCCAAAGAACCAGGGCCTTCCTTTCAGATCTGGATGTGAATGTCCATTCCCAATAACCAAGTTTTAATTCCAGTGTGTAATGTCCAGTGAGACTAGTGCTTCCCACAGTGTCAAGCTTGTCTACCTGGAGCTCCGACAAGGTTTCCACAGCAGGGTCATCTTGTCCCTGGAAGACTCTCCCTGTCTCCCTGTCGAGAACGTGCATATCTACATTCTTGGTTTGCTTTCCTCACAGGAAGTATGTATATTGTAACCCTGGTTTTATGAAGGTAGAAATCGAAGCTCAAAGGAAACAAACACCATGCCTGGATATATGTGACAGCCAGTAGCTGACCTCTGACTCACAGATTCCAAAGCCTTCACTCTAACTACTCGTGCTTCCAGGACAAAGTGAGGGACAATCCTTGCTTTCAGGAAGCTGGGAGGATCTGCTCTGCCCAGTGTGTCTCTTGGCTCATTCCAGGTCTACCTAAGCAGAATGGAAAGAGCTGATCTGATGAGCTGTATTTATGGGTGGGATTCTCTGCTAATCATGCCACATCATCTCTGTGAAAACACTGGGTTTATGTGTGAAAAGTTGGGTTTCTCAAGAAAACGTTTTGTCAAACCCCAAATAGGCATCTTTAAAAAAAGAGTGTCAAAAAAATCCACGTGTTCTGAGGGTGCCTCGGGAAGAGCAAGGGTGTGGTCTTCCAAATGTTGATGTAATTCTGCTGCACATGAAGCCATCATCTCAAGAAAAGAAATCTCTTTACCAGGATCTCCGACAACAAGGAAACACATACCAGAGGTATAAAGAAAGGTGGCCCAAGGATGGGTCTTTAAGTGTGCCAGATCATGTTCATCTGTGTGTGTGTGTGTGTGTGTGTGTGTGTGTGTGTGTGTGTGTGTGTGTTGGCTTCTCCAGAGCATGAGGACAGTGAGTGGCAGTGAGACTAGGTCTCTTCATCAAGACAGGGATCTTAAGAAGAGCCTCAGAGCCATGGAAGAGCCTGGGTACAAAAAGTGCCAAGAAAAATCCAATAAAGTGCTAGAATGCATAAGTAAAGGCAGGAAGTGGACAGAATCTGTCATCAAGAATACAGAGAGAAGGGTTCAGTGCCAGGGTAAGAGAAGACAGAGCAGAGCTCCTGAGAGAGCACCAGTGTCTCCATGACCCTCTCTTTCAAGCGACTCAGTCCACTGATGGACATTGGTCCTTGTGGGAGGACTAATAGTGCGGATGACTTTGCTATGAAGCTTTAGTGAAGAAACATGGCTTATCATGACACAGAGCACCATGCCTACCATGAAGGGGGTGAGTTCCACATGGAGGCACTTGGAGAACAGGTAAGGCTGAGAGAAAGCCTGGGCTGAATGAGAAAGCCTAAAGTTGGCTTGCACCTCTGCTTTTGCAGACCTGGGAAACCTCAGAAAAATTATCTTCCTCTAAAGAGCCTCAGTTTCTGAGTACAATGAAGAGACAGGGGGTGAATGTTATGATCTTGCAGTGTTATAAAATAGTCTGAGCCTGTGAATAAATGCACTAGGGAATGTGAAATTGGTGCCAGTGGAGCTGTTAACCTCCTTCTGAGCAAAAGTGTGTCCTACTCGAAGGACACTGATAAAGGGGCTGATTGTATCCAGATGAATAAGGACAAGGTCTCATTATGGAGAAGAGCAGAGGTAGGGAACACTGGACACAGGAGCTTAGAATCACACTATAAATGAACATGTCAACACCATCCCAAAGAGTCCAATGGGGCCAAAACAGGATGGTGAGGGGGTGTGTCTCAAAGGAAGGGGGCATTTGAGAGCTTGGGTGTGAAAAGGAGAACTCGAGTTCATCAAAAGGAAAATGGGACTCAGAGCAGAAAGGCCAACCAGACAGAGAAGGCTGTACACCAACGATCACAGGTCAGGGAATGTGGGACTTACCAATGGAAATTTAAACCAGAACATGATACACTGGTTATGGCAAGGAGGGAGACACCTAGAGGGAAGGGCCAGCGGGTGCTGATCCACACCATTCAAGAACTGACAGAAGAAACCTGACAATGGGCTTCTAATCGGGAGAGCTGAAGCTGTAGACTGAGTCCCAGAAGGAATGTTGACACCATCCCCACCACGGTTTCGACTGTGTCTCACCCCCTCCCCTTCCTCCATCATGTCTTGAACTGATAGTGCTGAGTTTAAATAGATTCATCTGCCGTCCACAAATTCTGCCATTTGTCTGTCCCATCGATAGGAAGACAGCTCTGCCTTATGTTCATGGCTCAGTTAGAACCCATTGCGGGTTAAATCTCAGTAAGGGAACACAGATTACAAGTAAATCTGTGGACTTTTAAAATGATAGCTTGTGGGAAGAAGTGACTTTCCTAAGGCCCCAGAGCTACAGGGTCTCACGCATGGGATTAAGGCAAGCCGGTCCCTCTGTTTATCTGACTTGAATCTATGATCTTTGTATCTTCTGTCTCTGATGTCCCTATGATGAAATGAGAACACCTGCATGCCCCAACACCTTTTTGTAATGCAAGGCACAGATTGAACAGTATGCTTCCAGGGCTCTGTGTACTTCAGGACACAACTGGGAGCCTGCTCAACAAGGGAAGTGTCCCAAAGATTTCTTCCTCACCTAACCCTGGAACTTCATCACCAGCGTCAACTGAGGCAGCTACGTTCGCCTAAAGAGCCCTTAGCTGAGTGTCGCGGGGGAAAGGAGGGATTCTAATTTGCTACCAGTAAAGAGAATGAAAAGCTGAGGTTTGACATAAAGTTCTCATCTTGCTATTATCAAATAATTAATATAATTGCTATTTTCCTTTTTTCCTTTTTTTTTTTCCGGAGCTGGGGACCGAACCCAGGGCCTTGCGCTTGCTAGGCAAGCGCTCTACCACTGAGCTAAATCCCCAACCCTATAATTGCTATTTTAATACCATACCTGACTTGAACTGATCCTATCTGGGTGCTAAGTATCATAGAAATGGCTCCCACATATCATCCTTCACCCTGACAAAAATCCCAGAGAGGAAGCCTTCCTGTTACATGGGTGAAGAAATGTACCTTGGAGAGTCTGTGGCTCACGTCCAAGGTGACAGAGGGACCCTGTGTGGCACCCGAGGACAGATCACCCTGACTCCATACCTTGTCTCTGAGAGCTGTGTGACCTTGGGCACTGCAGACCCCTCATCTGTGATGTGGCAGATAATGATAATAATTCATGTTGTGGAAGGACTGTGGGAATATATAAATCAAAATGAATAAAATAATTCTAACCCAGCTGGACTGCTGTCAGGACTGAATAAGTTGATATGGGAGAGTGCTCAGTAAATGGCAGTGCACCCTACAAATGTTACCGTTATTATTATTATTATTCCAAAACTATGGCTTCTCCCATACACTAAAGCCCACTGTGGCATGTATATATGGCAACATGCCTCAGAAACAATTTCCATTGTGACAGGTTGCCTCCCTATCATGTTATTAAAAGGTTAAGGAAAATGAACAGTGGAGGATTAAGATTAGATCTTTCACACATGAAACCACAAAATCAATAGAGGCCCCTTAATCTATCTCGTGATATGAAGAAATATACTGAGGTGCCTGGAACAATTACTCAGGAAAATGTCAACAGGTATTGACAGGAAGCCTGGCAGGGAGATGGTGGCCAAGGCTCGGCCGCTGACTCCCTCACTTCCTGGCCGAAAGAGACTAATAATGTTCCGAGAACTTCAGAGGGATGGGGAACCCTGAGAACAGGCACTCTGGATTCCCCCAAAGTTCTGCATCTGCTTTGTCTGTTTCTGCAATTGGGTCAGAGCTGCATGGGGGAAAATGAGCTTCCCAGAAGCACCATGGGGAGCACGTGATGACACCTATTTGTGGCCACTATGGGGCCTTGTTAAAACCTGCTATTAGTGTCCTTATACTATGATGGTCATTATCACTGTCAATGAGAATTATTTAGCATTTACAGAATGCTAGCTATTTTCCAGCCACCTGTGGGATTGGAGACTAAGGCTGGAAAAGGATTCATGGGGACAGCAGAGGAAGAAGGAATGTGATGAGGATTCCAAGCAAATTTTTAAGTCAATAGTTTATGATTTGACTAAATCCCAGACTCATGTCTGGCACTAGGACACCCTAGTTATTATGAAAGAATAGCCTTTCATAAACCTTGACAACTCCATGGTTCTCTATCTGGGTGACCTTCTTCCTACACTTGTACATACAGGCCAAAAGGGCAGCTTCACAAGTGGGAAATCTGCCCAGAGTCAAGCAAGACCCATGAATTTACATACATTATCCCCAATCCTTATAGCCCCCACACAGCTCCCCTACCTTCACAGAGAAAGATCTGAGGATCTGAGAAGTATAACACCAAAGTCACACACTGATGGGTGACAGAACTCAGCACAGTTCAGGCCCTTCTGTGCCTCAAATGTCCAGTGTGCCACTCTTTAATTTTGCTGCTCATAAGCACCAGTATCCACTGGGCATGATGTACACCCACTTCTTTGGAGGCTGATTCAAAAGGATCTTAAGTCCAAGGCCAGCCTGGACCACATAGTGAACTTGAGACCAGCCTAATCTGCATAGCAATGCTCTATCTAGAGGAAGAGGAGGAGGAAAAGGAAGAAAAAGAGGAGGAGGAGGAGGAGGAAGTAGAAAAGAAGGAGGTAGAGGAGGAGGAAGAGGAACAGGAGGAGGAAAAGTCACAAACTAGAAACTATGGCTCAGCCAGACGTATAGGGCAGAATTAATTGCACAACTCCTTCCAAACAGAGCCAAATAGTGGGACCCACAGATACTGAGTGTATCAGCAGCAAGAACCCTAAAAGGAATACAGAAAACGAGCAGACCCTGGGGCTGGCCAGGAAGGGCTTGACTAAAAGCTCAAGGTTTATATATAAGTGGGATGGCTCCTTGACAAGGAAAAGCCCTTGGGAGAACCCAGACTCCATTTGAACTGTCCTAGCCAGCCCTTAACTGTCAAGCAGCCAAACTAAGTCAAGAGCCCTGTGAGTAGAAACCCATTTGGACTACTGCAGCCTGCTACTGCGCTCAGCCTAAATTCTTGACCTATAGAATTGTGGCTATAGTGATAATGTTGATTTTTAAGTCTTTATGATTTGGGGTCATTTCATCTGATTACAGAAGCCCTGCATACCCATGACCGCAACAAAAAGCTTGACCTTTTAACCTTTTTGTTCCTTTGCTCAAGGCTTCACAACTACAGATTCTTTCCATATTTCCCTAACCTAGCCCCCAAACCAGGACTCGATTAAGAACTACTAATTCATCATTATAGATATATGCAATGATTTGAATTTATTTTCTCTCCAAAAAAAAAAAAAAGAAGGCTCTTTGAATTCAGTGAGCCAGGCATGAGAGCTGCTGATGTACCTTCCACCTTGGCGTAGAGCTTGGGCCTCTGCACAGTGAGCATTGAAAAATGATTATTTTTGAATGTATAAATGAATCGATGGAAAGTCCAGATTTGTGTGAAGTTGAGAGCATTTGAAGCACACAGATTGAAAAATTGTTCATTTGCTGGGCTAAGGAGTTTGAACTTGGTCCTCTAATGAGTGAATGAGCAGATGAACAAAGTAGATAGGTGTCATCATTTGCTGCGGCTAATCCACAAAATCAATGCAAATACATAATCCATCCAGTTGTTTAAAGTCCCCCAGGGAATTAGTTTCGTGGCACATTGCCAACTACTATCCAGGTTTTCCTCCTCACACATGTGAGCATTCCTGGAAATATCTGAAATAGAAAATGAGTACAATGAATATTTCTATTGTCTTTAAGTTCAGCTGCCTGCACTTAGTTTATTTTTATTCATTATTGTTATCGCTATTATTATTGTTATTATTAGCATGTGTGTGTGTATGTGTGTGTGTGTGTGTGTGTGTGTGTGTGTGTGTGTGTGTGTGTATCAGAGGCCAGAAAATCAACTTTGCGGGGCCAGTTCTCTCCTTGTACTTTTACATGATTTCCAAAGTTTAAACTTGGGGCACCAGACTTGCCTTCCAAGAGCTCACCAGGGTTGCCTCCAAGAACAGTTCAGCTCTCCCATGATCGTATATTATCCCTACCTCATAAAGGTACTACTCCACCACCACTAACGTGCTAGTGACTGAGATTCTGCCACACACACCGTGGGAGCTGGGGCACACCCCGAAGCCATGCTTAAGCCTTAGCATTGCCTATCCATGTTTGTCAGGGAGAACAGCACATTTCTACTTTATGGACCTAACACACGCAAGAAGAAGCCTGTGCACATCAACCAACTGCCTATTCTCATGAAGAGATATACAAAGAAAAGACACACAATCCCTCTGTCTATCAACACAGAACAAACAAAACCCTTAGATGTCAGTGAACCTCTCTCAGTAAATAGACACCACCTTTGGGCCCCTCCAGAGCTGTCAGGACAGAGATGGCTGTTTCTCAACCATGACTTTTCCAGGAACTGTGTGCCATGCTGTGAGGTGGGGAATGAGAATGAGGTGGGTATTGGACTATTAGTTTAGGTAATGCTAGTCAATATAGCAGAAAATCACCGGCATCTCCCTAGCACAGAACAATGGTGATCTCTTTCTAACTCAATCATCTGCTCAGCAGAGGGTGGGAAAAATTCTGTTCCATGAAGTCATAATGGGATCCAGGCTGCCAATCTACCCTGTTCTGCATCAGCTTCCAAGTTCATGCCAGCTGTCCACACCAATTGGAAGAAGGAAAGAAGAGAGTCTGTGGGATCATGCATGTCCTGTGTACATCTCTTTAAGTGACATGACTATTGCACACCTTGCCTAGCAGGTCCGTGCTGCAGCTGCTGGATCCAGTGCAAGGCAAAACTGTTGCAATCTTTTCTCCTCAGCATTTTCTCAGTATCTTCTGACACCGCAGAAGCTTATTAACATGAGAGATACTTCTCAAGTGTCCCTGTTGACTTGAGATTGATTTCTGTATGCTGAAGAGCTTGGGAGGCCCATCTTTTTCTGGTGAGGAATTGGTAGTTGATAGCAGTTGGTGTAGGAATAGTTATAATTTATTTGGGGCTATGGCCACTAGTAGTTTGTCCATGATCCAGGGAGTGACCCCATATCCATGTACTAATTGGACACATTAGAGATATATAGATATAGGTAGACACAGACACAGTGATAGATGACAATAGATAGATGATAGATAGATGATAGATAGATAGATAGATAGATAGATAGATAGATAGATAGATAGATAGATAGATAGATAGATAGACGGACAGATGGATGGACGGATGGATGGATGGATGGATGGATGGATGGATGGATGGATGGATGGATAGATGAGGTGGGAAGAAGGGCATGTTGAGAGTGGGAGCTGGAGAAGGTGAATACGATCATCATGTATTGTATACAACTATGAAATTCTCAAATAATAAAATTTAAATGATAATAAAGAAAAATAGATGAAAATGCCCCACAGGCTTATCTACAGCCTGCTATTATGGGGACATTTCCTTCATTGAAGTTTCTTCCTCTCACATGACTTTAGCTAGTGTCAAGCTGACATAAAATTATCCAGCACACTGCTTACACCAAAATGCGGGAGGGAGCATCCCATTGTGGATGGTGCTGTCTCTGGGTTGGTGGTCCTGGAGAAAGAACCATGAGAGCAAGCCAGCAAGCAGCATTCCTCCAAGCCTTAGCTCCTGATTCCAGGTTCCTGCCCTGCTTGGATTCCTGTTCCAACCTTCTTTGGTGATGAACTGTGATGTAGAAGCAGAAGCCAAATAAATCATGCACTCATCACAAAAATAAAGAAATAAAAATAAAAATAGGTGAAGTGGCATATATCACTTCTCCCTCTGTTTACTGAACAAACTTCAGACCCAAGGCCACACATAATGAACAGTAATGGGAGCTGGGAAATGTAGTACAGATTGACCGGAAGGGGATGTGGCTTCCATCGACAGCAGTTCTCTGGGCCACAAAGGGATGAGACTCTCCTGTATACCAGGGCTAAGATTACTTTTCCTTTTATTTTTTTTCCATCTTTCTCATTTGGATCTTGTTTTCCCCAGAGTGTCCTCCAGTGAGCTTGCTGCACACTTATCCCACCACACTTCTTCCAGGAACAATTTTAAGCCACGGAGATGATAATATGCATGCCATGCATAAGGAGTTGCAATATGCACAACCACCTCCAGGGACATAGTTAGCACAGCCAGCCATCTGCTAAGGCTCTTAAAAGGCAGGTGCCCTGGACCTCAAGGAAAATCCTCCAGTCAATCTTACAGAAATCAGGGGTTTTCAGACGCTGGCTGAGACTCTGCTGCTGCCCATAGGTTGTTTGTTTGTGTGTGTGTGTGTGTGTGTGTGTGTGTGTGTGTGGTGGCGGTGAGGCAAACTCCAACTGCCCAGAACAATGCTGCTCTGACCAGCTGCCTCTCTCAGCCCCTGGGAGTTAATATGCCTTCCTTAACAGAGCCACTATCTCTGTCATAGCACTTCTGCCTTTGTGCCGAGCTGTGCAGCATCCAAAGCCGCTCACAGACAGCATGGCATTGGCCTCTCTCACTCACTCAATGCTCCTGCTCTGCTCCTATCTCTGCAATGCCTCGGGGCTCCTTGCTCCAGTGCTTTTCCCTAATCCATTCTCTGCACTGCAGCAGAAAGACTCTCTATCACAAAGCAAGCTGCCCCTCCCCTCAGCCCCTGATGTTCAGATGCTTCCCCTGCGCTTAGAATAAAGTCCATGTCAGCAGCACTACCCATGAGGCCCTGGTAACGATCCCAGACAACCTTCCCATTTTCATTCCTCCATACTGATAATCATGCTGAATCCCCTATGTGGGAGACCTTTGTGTCTACCCTGATACCCTCTGTCCCTGCATCTGCCCTCCCTCTGGTTTTCTGACTTCTCCTTAACCCTTAAAACCAGCTACCTTCTGAGAACACACCCCCACCCCCAACTACATACATGCTTGTGCACTTGTCTTGTGCACAGACTATGCCAAGCAGACCTCTGTCACAACGCAGCTTCCACAGGAAGATGTCAACTTTCATGGACAAGGGCCAGTGCATCTTGAGACCTAGGGACTTGGCCTGGTACCCATTGTCTAGTAGGTACTCAATAAAATGGCTACTGCTGCAGTATTGCAAGAAGCCTCCATTTGCACTCAGGTAAGTATTTCTCAGAGGTCTTAAGGAACTTGTTCAGGATATAAAGTAGTAAATAAGTTATAGTGATTAACCTTGACTAGATTAAGGACCGCCTGGGAGTTTAATAAAACACACCCTTGTGTGTGTGTGTGTGTGTGTGTGTGTGTGTGTGTGTGTGTGAGGGGAGGCCTCTCTAGTGATGGTTAGATGGTAAAGGTCATCTCTAAAAGTAGTTTTATGGTAGGGGGTATCTCTAGAGATGTTTATATGGTAGGGGGCATCTCCAGAAATGGTTATATGGTAGGGGTCATCTCTAGAGATGGCTAGATGGAAGGGGGCATCTCTAGAGATGGCTAGATGGTGAAGGCACTCATGAATTGAACATATTACTGGCTTGTTTCTTTCATCACAGGATGGCATTAGTTGCAAGTGTTGAAAGGTAGGGCTTGAGGTTGTTGGAGAAAGTAGGTCTTTAGGGGTCTTCCTTGAGGACTTTATCTTGTTGTGGCCTCTTCCTGTATGCTGCATGATCATTTCTCGACTTTCAAGAGGTGAAGAATCTTCATCACATGCTTCTGCCGACATGACATTCTGGCCAAGCACATGGAACCGTAGAATATTTAGAAACCACGAAACAAACTAACTCTCCCTCCTACTACTTCTGTTAGGTAGTTTGGTCACATAGACAAATAAGCCAAGTTGCTTTAGATCAGGGTCTTTACTACAGCAACAGAAAACAAAGACTCAAAGCCAGAAGCTGATTGAACCAACACAGTTACCGGCTTTACCCAAACGTGGCAAGTGACCCACAGAACCCTGAGCAGACAGCTGGTTCTTGTTTTAAGTCACATGTAGCAGTCGTGCGTTGTAGATTAAAAGGTAACAAATACAGAGTATGTACTAGGAATGCAGCGCTTTTGTGGCAAAATCATAAAACTTGGAGTTGATAGTGGACCTGGTTGGACACTGCAAAAATCCATCAGCAAAGGTTGGCAAATGGATTCAGATGGTAATGACTTTTTATAAAGAGTTTAAAGGTTTAGGGACACATGACCCAGTTTAAAGCTCCCTCCTGAACAGCAAAAGATGTACAGCCCTTTTGATGGCCTACAACGACAGTGGGACCAGAGGACTGGTGAAGTCTTACCTTTTTGCCAGACCTGAAGCAATGTTGACACTCTCTAAGAGCAGAGGGGAGCCTCTGAACATAAAAAGACAGAGTCTGGGGGTCAGAAAAAGCAACCCAAACCCCTCATATCTAGCAGTGGATTTGCTGCCATCCAACTATGGAAGCACTGTGGGGCCACAACCTCCAGGCATGGGAGGAATCTCTGTTTGTTAACTTACTGTTGACTTCAAACAGGATGATGACTGGGAAGACAGTGACATTGCTAAAGATCTAGCTGTGGGGATGTTAGCTATTAACTCTGCAACTGCCGGCTACCTCCCACATGACCTTACGAGAGCTGCATGAGGAAGCTCAGAGGGTGCTATGAAGTTAAGATTCCAGGAGGTGTTTTTAGGGCCCACAGGACCTGTGAGGCAGGAATAGCTCAGCTGGGAATGCCTATTCATCCAAATGACATTGGCATAAAACAATGAGTACTATCTACCACGCTGTGGCACCTATTCTAGGCAAGTATAGAGGTGAGAACCCATGATTCATTTCTGTAACTTTAACTTTTAGGTTCCTTCATGGGTAATTGGCAGTGAGGAGGTCCAAAGGAGACTTTACTATATAAGGACTTAATCCTTCCTCTTAGTCCTCTTACACATGCTGGGATTTCTTTGTTTATTTGGTTGGTTGGTTTTGTTTGTTTGGGGTTTTTTGTTTTGTTGTTGTTGTTGTTGTTTTAGAAAATGTCTGATTGGTCTGTGGGCAAATCTGTGGGGTATTTTCTCGATTAATGATTGGTGTTGGAGGGCCCAGCCCACTGCATTTGGTGCCACTACTGGGCAGGTGGGCCCGGAATGTATGAAAGAACGAGCTGAACATTTGGAGATAAGCCAGGAAACAATATCCTCTATGACCTTTGTTTGTATCCCTGCCTCCAGGCTCCTGTGTTGAGTTCCTTCTCTGACTTCCCTTCAGGGTGGACTGGGATCAGGTTGATTCAGTCAACTAAACCTGATCCTCCCTGGATTCTTTGGTCGTGGTTTCTATCATGGCAATATAAAGCAAACTCATACACGCATGGATGGAAACAGGGATAGTTCTTGGAACTCAATTTTCTGCCTGTTTACCAATGATTAACTCCGGTAATCAATTGTGTCAAAGTTCAGGTCAACTGCATCCTTTGGGAATGTTGGGGAGACAGTTTGTGCTTGAGTTAATGGTGACTGTAATATGAATAGGTTGGTCTACGGTAGAACATGTGCTGCTGAACTGTGAGCACAGGGAATGTGAGGGGACCACTATCTTCCCAAGATGTCCCTGTACCCCTTCTCTACAGCCCAGCTACTGCAGCAGACACGGAGAGATGGTGGGCTGACAGAACACTGCAGCTTGCATTGAGAAGTAGGTGAAGGGTCTCATATTTTAAACATTCAAACATGGAGACAACCTAAAGAGCAGATGTCGATGAATGTTCTCTGTTTTACAGATAAGGCAGATTTGGAGAAATACATGATGGCAAAGGACAGCAAATGCTCTTTCTGCCCCACCCTCATGTGTTACATGCCATCCTTCCCTCTGAGATTCCTCACCACATTCCCAGCTTTTCCAGCCTTTGCCCTTTAAAGAACGGCAGGTTGACATTGTTTGACGAATATAATTTGTGATCTGATTGTAGATTTGATTCTTGCTCCACTAAGCCTCCAGTAGTCCCACCATACCTTACCTTTGCACAGGTCCACTGTCACCCCACTTAGCTTTGCCCAGGTCGACTGTCCTCCCACAGCGCTATGCTCTTTGCCACTGTCTCCAGGTTGTAAGTGGTACCACAGTCTAGATAGGACTGAGATGTGTGAATGCCCACCTCATGTCTGGGCATAAACTATCTGGCAGGTGCTTCTTTTCCTTCCCTCCCTCCCTCCTTTCCTTCCTTCCCTCCTTTGAGTGTTGTGTGTGTGCAGCCATATGTATGCAGAGGTCAGAGGAGAACATTGGGTACTCCTTTCATTTTTTAATCTTATTCCTTCAAAACTGGGTCTCCTGGTCCTGGAGATTGTCCTCCCTACAAGTGCTTGTGACCAGACAGCAGGGTTTTGTTTGGGGGTTTCTTTTAAATATGAGTATTGATGATCTGAGCTTAGTCTTCCTGTCTGAACATGTGTTCTTACATACCAAGCCATCTCCCAAGAATTTGGAGACATTTTAAGGAAAGTGGCTGGGTAGATTATGCTATTTCTAGAGTACTTATGTCTGGTCTTTAAGTTGACTGGACAGGGAGGGATGGCAGGTTACCTTGGAGCCATCCTGAGCAACAGAAGCTGTGAATGGGGATGCCTAGCCTAGGCACCAATAGTAGACTGATGGTGGTAAGTGATACGTGCCTTGGCTGCGCTCAGCCCTAGAGAAGTAATCAGGGTTTCTATAACCTGGAAAGTGAGGGAAGTGGTAAGTGCAGAGTCTGCTAGCCACTCAGGCATGTTACCTGTGGCTCTCAACGGTCTCCAGCAAATATTAGAGACAAATGTTGAATTTGCCTGAACCAATGTCTGCTAAACTTTACTTCCCAGGAAGGTCAGGACTGGTTGCCCCATAAATAAGACACTATGGAGGTTGTGTCAATGCCCCAATACATATTTGGATGTTTCCTTAATATTACAATTTTTACAACACCCCCTTGCATGACTTTGGCGCATTTAGTACCTCACCTAAATCTTCCAGCTGTGAGGCATTTAGCCCAGAGGAAATAGAGACTATGAGCTCTACACGGAGAGCACATGGCACCTGAATGGCAATGTTCAACTCAATGTATTCTGAACAGTTAAATTTACTTATGTTTTATTAACATATACTAATCATGATAATAATGGCTTTCATTGTGACATTTTCATGTATATTTTTAATGTATCTCCTATCACCCCCCAACACACACACACACACACACACACACACACACACGCACACTGACCCCTCCACTGCCCTGGGAAACAGGCACTGTTGTTATCTGTTTCATAGAGAAGAAATA
The DNA here is from genome assembly GCF_021556685.1 of Rattus norvegicus. Lineage (NCBI taxonomy): Eukaryota > Metazoa > Chordata > Mammalia > Rodentia > Muridae > Rattus > Rattus norvegicus. The sequence continues at coordinate 125,427,274 of NC_141538.1, forward strand.
TGTCTTCTGGTTACATAGCTGAGAATTATAGAGAAAGAATTTGAACTCAGGTGGAAATCATATAGAAAGAATTCCACCTCCGGCAGCTGGGCTCTGGAGCCCTTCTCAGAGTTCCTATAAACCTGGGACTTGAACACAGTCCCATTTGACTTCAGACCTTGCAGCCCCTTTGCTGAGAACACAACATGAGTTGGCATAGCCAGATTGTGCCTGCGCTCACTCCTTTACCTACACTATCGTACCTAACCCTGAGCATTTGGGGGAGGCTATGGTATGTGGCTACCAGAGGTATTCCAGTAAGGCTGCTTGCCTAGAGTTACACTTCTCACTGTCCTAGGTTTGTGGTGTCACAAGTGAGTACATCCCTGTTGTGCAAAGTCAAGGTTCCAGGCACTGGTGTCTGTTTGCTTTGCTGAGCTGTTTGCCCTGTGGCAACAGAACTGAAAGCGGCAAGAGTGAGCAGGCTTTTCATCCAACCTTGAACCACACAGAAAATATGAAGACAGGGGCCCAGGTTTGGAGGGCACTGGCAAAGTCATGTCTTCTTTGTGCTGCCCTTGGATGTCTCCATCTCCCTGGTGCAAGGTAAGTGGTGGGTACAAATGACTCCCTGATGATCACATGGCAGAAGGCAGAAAGTAATGCTGACCAACTCTGCCACATGCCCGTGGGCAGAGGAATGGCTCTTAAAGCAAGTTGCATGCGTCTGGCAAAATAAGATCAACAATTCCTTCTGAACTCTTATGGACCCAAGTAGCAGGCTTCAACAAAAGTGCCTGGTAAAGGACTGAGAAGTTTTACTGTATCTGTGGTGCTGAGAAGAGTAGGACACAAGTTCCGTAATGAAATAAAGTTTTGATCTGGCTTCACTATGCAAAAGAAGGGTTATTATATCTGAAAAACGAGCCAGTTTACGGGAACGGTCTTAATAACTGACACCTATCTAGGGTGAGTGAATGGGTCTCTCAAACTCTCACTTTCTCTCTTCGTTTCTTTTCCCTTCCCCATCTCTCACAAATGTTTGTTCCCAAAGAGGAAAGAAAGATTTATTTCATCAAAGTTTACATTCATAGGAAGTGAAGAGGCTAGAGAAAATAATCTTAGTCTGGGCTTAAACTTGAGTTCCAAAGAAAGATGTGCCAGAGAGAGCCATCTGCGGACCTTCCTTGTGCTAGAGCAGTTCCCACTGTGAGATGTGGAAGTCTCAGGTCCCTGGGTGCTCGTGAGCACTGCTGTAGAAAGGGAGAGGTAAAGCTGTTCTTCATGCTCAAACTGCTCTCTGTGTGTGAGCAGTACCAGTGTTCCACATGCCTCCTCTTCTGACATCTACACCAGGCTAATCAGCCGCTGTTAAGCACCTTCCTTGGGACCAGGATTCCGAGTATTCACCACCCACCAGACACTCCAGTACTCACCTTCAGAAATGGCATGACCTTCGACTTGGTGAAGAGACTAATTGTGCTGTGGAGGCTTCCCCGTGCATGTACTTCTGGGCACAGAGGACTCTGCAGTACCCAGCGAATTGTACCTGGAAAGGAGGGCTTATACATCCTTCCCGGAAGCAGCAGGTTCCTGTGCACACCTCCTTGACTGCACCACAGGATACAGAACCAGACAAGCCCCAAACTCATGTTCTTGGGGAGTGTGGCCAAGTGGAAACAAATACAGAGAATTGTAAGAGTTGGTACAGGGACAACTAGCAATCAAGGGAGAGAGGGAGAAAGTGACCTGAGCTCCTGAGCAGTGGCCATGACAAAGGATGAAGGGTGCACCAGACAGAGATAACAGCATATGCAAAGGCATGGAGTTGTGTGTGTGTGTGTGTGTGTGTGTGTGTGTGTGTGTGTGTGTGTGTGTGAGAGAGAGAGAGAGAGAGAGAGAGAGAGAGAGAGAGAGAGAGAGAGCCTGGCTTGTGCCCAGGGCTCTGGGTACATTTCACTATTATTGAGTAGACAACAAGGTGGGAACTGTGAGGAGGAAGGTAGAAATAGTAGCTAGGGATGCAAACCATATCCTTCAGGCACAGGTCTGGAGGGAAGGCATGGCACAATGGGACATACATATTGGCAAGTTCCCTTTGAGGTAGGAGTGGGAGCTCTACCTAGTGAGAAATGTACAGTATATGAAACTCACAGCTGTGTCATGTGAGGAAGAGGTGACCCCTTGTTCCCACTCTGCAGGACAAACTGATCCCCAGAGGGGAGTAGAGAATGGATCAGGCTCAGTGATCCTCCAGCCCTTCTTGGACTGCTGGCTGGATATTTGATCTTAGCCCATGATCTCTATATACCAGTGCTGAACACAGCATGACTTTGAGCATCACGCCCAAACATCAAAAAAGAAAAGCATTCTGTCCGGGGGCAGAAAGTGCAGCAACCTCCTTCCCATTGTAAAGGCTGTCATTCGTTCCACTTGCCCAGGTCACACTGTCATATGGCCTATTGATCATTATTGATTGACACTCTGTTCCAGGCACGGACCCTCAGCCTCACAGTCACTCTATGGCTTACAGGTGTAGAGAGAAGGAAACTGAAGACGATGTGACCCCTGAGGCTACTCAGCCCGTGTGTGTGGTGGGGTCGGGGTCAGGCATGCAGAACTCAAACATCCTCTCTGTCTTCTGCCTCTTATTAATGCACCTTTCCCTTCCACCGGACTTGCTGGATCCCTAGGATGACTCTCTGAGACACATGTTTGCTGCTTTGTGATGTTGCTTTAAATTCCACATCTGCAACAGCAAATGACAGAGAGAAATGGGAAACCTTCCTCCCAGAGACTACCTCCTCACCAGCAAAGTGGAGGCTGCTGTTTGCACAGGGATGCAACTGCTAAACAAATCGTGTGTGACAGGAAAGTTGTTGTGTCAGGGTATTTCCAGAGAAAACCAAAATATATTGATGTGCCCCGTCCACATAAGCTGAGGACTGGAAATTTACTGCTGACCTAATCCTGCTGTGAGTGATGGATCCATCTTTATTTTGATCAAAGAAAAGAGAGTAGGAGACCTGGACCCACATGTGATGTGTTCCAAGGATGCCAACAACATTCTCTGCCCCCCAAAGAAAGGCATGTCTGTGCCAGCACTTCCTCAGAAGGGGCATATTTCCAGGGAAGTGTAAAAGGCGGCGGCTTATACTAAGTTTTAAAACATAGCTAAATGTTAGAATATAAATACACCACAAAAGAATCAATGACAAGCAAGAGATATCCCAGGAGAGAAGATCCAGATGAAAGGAGAGAATTAGGAATTGGTGTGGATCTGGGTGATGTGGGTGGGCAGGAGCCAGGTGCAGAACAATGCACAGGGTTTCAGCAAAGCACAGGGATGTGAAGGTGCAGCCACGCAGCGTGCCTGAAAGCATTTCCAGGACATTGGACAGACACAGAGCATGCCTGTGACGGTTGTTGCCTCTGAAGAGGATGGCAAACAGAACCAGGGCTGATGTAAAACTCCAATGCCCAACTCCTGGAGATAGCTTTTACTTAAAGGCATACAAGTATGGCGGGGGGCGGGGGGTGACAGGGGAAGGAGGAGGGTGACAAGGGAAGGGCGAGGGTGTGGAGTGCTGGTCAGTATGGGTATGGGGCCCTGAATGATTAACTTTCAGTACTTCTCCTGGTGGTTTATGTTACCGAGGAATCGGGCTCTGCATTCGTGTCTGTTAATTGCATGTTGGGCGTTCATTGTGGAACCTCCATACATGTTGGTAATATACTATGACCGTACGCACTGCCTCTATTACTCTTTCTTATCTACTCTCCCCATGTGGAGGCAACTCTGCAGAAGCTAAGCCAGCCGGTTTGTTTCTGTGGAAATTCCTCAGGGTGGAAGGCACCCATAGAATCACGAAAGACGCTCCAGTTGGACCTGTCATCTGTGCAGCTCCATGCCATTCTCCAATTCAAGATGTGACTTGACACTAGCCCTTTTTTCAGATTTGCATTTTGCAGCACTAATGAGCCACGCTTCCCCAGTGTCATTTACAAACATACTATTTGTTCGGCTGATTATTCTATTCTATTGCCTCCTCCATAATGGAAATTGGGTGTAAAAATGAGAGACCTGGTGGTTATAGCTACTTCTCTCTAGTTCCTTCTCTAAGCTGTCATCTTGTCCATTAATGGGCTCTTAATTTTCGGAGAGGAAAATAATTGTGACTCTTAATAGCAACTGCACATTACTTATCCACTCGGTCTCTACTGTGGCCCCGAATTGGGTTGATACTTGGGGGAAAAAAGAAAACAGTGTAACTGCTTTGAGGTTGAAATAGGAAGAGGGTGCCCCACAGAGCTGTCAAATACACACTTAGGAGAAGCCAAATCACAGACAGTATTGTTTTGTCAAACCGGAGCAAATTAGTAGAGGGGAGCCCATCGGAGGGCGCCTGCTGGTGTGCAGCATCCTGCCTCAGTAACCGCTTCCCAGTACCCACCTGAGGTTTCCAGTAGAGTCTTTGACCTTTTGTTAAAGATCCGACTTTACTAGGCAATTGATTTTTGCCAGTCTCTGGGGCAGTCATGGAAATGGCGCTTACAGTAGTTAATATTGTGCTCCTTTTAGGGCCGTTGCCAAGTGAGAATGTGTTGTTAATGACCTTGTTTGGAGTGGCATCCTGTGTGCTTGACAGGTGGAAGCTTTGTGATGGTCTCCCTAATGACTTAATCTTAGAGACCGGCATGAAGCAAGTCTTGCAGACACTTACAGAGACAGTAGTGGGAGGTGACTGGAGTGGATGCAGGTTGGTTCTGCTTCCAGACATCATGGGAGAAGAGAGAGTACACGCAGACTCAGCATCAGACAGACCCAATGCTTAATCCCAGAAAAACTGTATCCCGGTTTCACTACGGTAGCCATGCTGTGTCTCTCTGAGCCATTTCAGCATCTGTCCTGCTGACAGCACCCCGAGGTTACCTTCTACTTGTCTGGGGGATGTGATGAAAGACAACAGCTCGCACAATGCTTACGTCTGACATCGTAGGCCCTCCATAAATCTTCATTCCTGCCTTCCTCTCACCTCCTTTATCGCTTAAAAAAGGAAGTGCACACTACAAGGGCTCTTACAGTGATGTACACATACATGGGGAAGAATCATGGTGTATCTGCCATGGTAGGGAAACTGAGGCTCCTGCCAATGAAATAATGAATACATTCATTCACTTGGCCCAGCTCTGTGCCTGGGACTCAACAAATGGCCTGCTTACTTACATTTTAGACATTACTGTTCCCGTGCGGCTTGTCTGCTCTGAAGGTGTGACTACCCTTTCCTTCGCCCCACTTCCAAGCTTCATTCATCTCCACAGACCCTTCACATCCTGCCTGGCTCAGCCTGATACTGCCCCTCCCCAACTCTGCATCACTGATATCCCCTAAAGCACTTTTCCTCCTGGTGTGGTGGTTTGAACAAGAACGACCTCATAGGCTTGGATGTTTGATTACATGGCCCCCAGTTGGTGATGATGTCCGGGTAGTCTTAGGAGGTATGGCGCTGATGGAGTACGTACATCATGGGGCCCAGTTTTGAGGTTTTCAAGCCCCATGCTCTCTCCAGTTCACCCCTTTCTGCTTCCTGCCGTGGTTCAAGCTCTCAGCATCTGCTCCAGCTGCCTCGTGTCTACTGTTCTTTGCCACGCTTCCCTACCGTACGGTCTCCTAGTCCTCTGGGAATGTAAGCCAAAAAAACCTTCATATAAGTTGCCTTGGCCATGGCATTATCACAAGGATAAAAAAGAACTAATACACTCGGCCAGCTTCTTTCAAAAGAGACCAGTTATTTCCCTCCTCAGCATGCCCTATCCAGATCTGTGTCTCTAGCACAGGCATCCCGTCCTGATTTCAGACCCAAGTGAGACTGTGTCCTGACTGAGTTTATATAGACATTCCATGGGCACCTAGAGCTCATCCTGTTCCCACCACCTTCCCCAATATCTCTGTCTTCCTTTGTCCCAGCCCCCTTGGCATTCAAGGATACAGCGTCAACCTAAATTCTTTCCTTCCTCCCTAGCCCTTCCAGGCCATCAACTTGCCAAGCACTGCTATCACTTCCATGAAAACATATTCACCCAATCCTCTACCCCACCCCTGTTGGAGTTCAGGTTCACATCAAGCTCTGGGACTCCTGCCCTAGCCTCTCTCCTTCTCCCCAGCCTCCAGACTCTATCAACTCGCACCTAACCTTTATGAATCCTCAAGCTCGGCCCTGGCTATATTGCCTACTAGGCAAAGTTCTCTAGAGCTAAGATGCAAGGCACATTTCTCTCTTAAGTAGGCCCTGTGCCATTGACTCTGAAACACCTTCAGTACTAATGTCCTCAGTATCAACTGCTCTTGGCAAATGTGTCATGAACCTTTAATATAACAAGGCATCAGCTAGTCCAAACCCTTCCATTTCCAGAGGATAAAAAAGAGGCCCTGAGAGATAGGGAGTGAGTTGCTGTGGTTGGACTTCCTATATATCCAAAACCCATAAGGGTTTGTTAAAGGCTCACATATTGACTGTCATTTACAATCCAGAAAGAGCTGCATAGAGGAATGTATCTCAGCCACTACGTGGAAGAGAAAAGGGAAGCTCATACAGACTGGAAGTCAGAGTCCACAAGCTGCTGAGACACTGTCTTCTAACTGGAGTTACCAGAGTAGTCCTAATGGGGTACTCCGTACATATCTGTTAGATGAATTAACTAGTATCGAAAATGATGAACAACTTCCTTGTGTGCTCCTGATCTGATCTACATTAATTTGATGGGGTGGTAGGGAATGAATGTAATTCATTTAAGATGCTCAACTCTTCTCTTACGGTGATTTTCAGAGGTGAGAAGCCAGATTTCTTTGAGACAAATGCAGTCAATGGAAGCCTTGTTAGGAGCAGACCAGTACGGAGTGTGGATGTCACCCCAGCACCTACTGACTGTCAACTATCCACCTGGTCCTCCTGGACTGCATGTGACCCCTGTCAGAAGAAAAGGGTAAGATACCAAGCCTTGAGTGAGCACTAAATTCCTGGGCAGGGGTGGGAGGTAGAGAAGACTAATGGTCAACAAGCCTGGCAGAGGTGGTGCCTGGCCGAAGTCTGCCCTTTAAGATGCAGGCTGTTGGAGGGACTTTTCTGTCTCTATGCTTTCAGACAGCAAGCAGGTTTGGTATTACAGAGTTTCGCACACAGATGTCTTAGAAGCTTCCTACCTCTGACCTGTTCTTTCTATCCATCATACACAGTGTAGCCAGGGAAAGGACCACAAAGTTACATCTGCCCAGTCTTTCCCCACATGAGCCCTCAGTATAGACGGCAGACTTCTTTGCCACCTAACCTGGCCTCATCTCTAGGCTATATCAGCTTTTGTATTCTTCCAACTGTATCGCCCCCTCTCTGCCTCTATTTGCACTGTTTTCTCAGCCAGCGATGATGTTTCCCACCAAATTCACTTTCGAACATGATTCCGAACTTGAAACTCTGCTCAGGGCAACCTCTTTTGTGAAGCTTCCACTGACTGCTCATCAGGCCCAGCTCCAGTTAGACAAAGCAACATTCGCATGCTTATCTAGGTACCCCCTACTCAATCCCTAGCATACATCATACTGTGATTTTTATCACTTACTAGCCTAAACAGAAAACTTGTAAAGACACTCAATTCTGTCTTCAGTACACACACATGTAACAAGTGCTTCGTAAGTCTCTTACAGTTGAGCTCATTACGCTTTCTGACATCTTTGCAAGGAAAAGAACATGGCTGCCACATAGCCTGTTAGGTAAATGGAGACTTAGAAAAGTAAGTAGCTTCTTGGAGCCTTCTGGTAGCAGATACAGGCCTTCGCTCAGGCCACAGGGTCCTTACTGACCTTTCTGCCTGTAGAACTAGTCATCATGTTGTTCATCCTTCTGCTTCCTTGTGATGGGAGGGCTGACCCAGGATCCCAGCTCTGAACAAAGCAGATGTTCCGAGAGAGAGAGAGAGAGAGAGAGAGAGAGAGAGAGAGAGAGAGAGAGAGAGAGAGAGAGAATATGGTTGTCATTCCCTTGGCTCCTTCAGAACCCAGACCTATTATGGCAAAGACTCTGAAGAGGCTGAAGAAGTTGGCCCAGGACAATTACACAGTTAATTGGATCAATGGGGAGATCCAAGCACTATCATTCTGTTCCCAGAGTAGGCTTTCTTGCTAAAGTTGTCAACATTGATCCAATTATCCGGATAATTGCCTCATCTGCACCATAAACCAGAAGGACTAAGCATAAGCCAGCCAGAGCTGCTCACTGCGGCTCTCTGTGGACTTCCTCAGCTGCCATCAGCCCTGTCTGTAGGATCCATGCTTAGAGCTCAGCGAAAGCTCTCAACCAAGACCAGACCAGGTTTCCCTCAATCTTTCCATCCTCCTCAAACTTACTTTGCCTTGAGAGCCTGGAGCTAGTCTTCTGGGAGTCTCTCTCTCTCTCTCTCTCTCTCTCTCTCTCTCTCTCTCTCTCTCTCTCTCTCTCTCTGTGTGTGTGTGTGTGTGTGTGTGTCTTTTTATCCATTAATTGACCTACAGCATCTGCTTATTTATGGAGTATAGTTTTATAATTTGATACATATAGGCACTGTGTAATGATCCAGCCAGGGCAGTTAGGGCTTCCATCATGCAAACATAATTGTTATCTTGTGCTGACAGGTAGAGAGGCATCAACACAACCCCTGCTAGTTACTTTGAACTGGACAATTATTGTGGGCTTACATATTCTGTATTATAAAGCAATAGAATTCCCCACACAGAGTGTTTTGATAATCAATCCCTGCCTAGGCCCCTTGCCCTTCTTAGTCTTAGCAGCCTCTAGTCTATTCTTCACTTCTTCGATGAAGCACCTCTGCTTCTACAAATGAGTGAGAGCCTCTGATTGGCTTTTTCTACCAAGCTTATTTCCTTAGCACAATGTCCTGAGATCCCATCCATGTTGCCATAAATAACTGGGTCATTCTTTTATAGATGATCAGAGTTCTATTGTCATTCATACCATTTATATCCATTCATCGCTTGATGAAAATGTTTGTTGATTCTTATTTTGGCTATGGTGACTCTTGTAACTCTATCTGTTGTAAAATATCACCATTTCCTTTGGATCTATGCTCAGTATTTAGACTGCTGACTCATACGGTAAATCTATTTCCAGGATTTTTAATTTTCTATTCCTCCTTCTTCCTTCTCCTCTTGCTCCTACTTTTGTAGAGTCTCGAGTACTGCTTTCCATAATCTAAAATGGTTATATTAACCCACACTCCTATCTGCAGGGTAGAAGACCTTCCCCTTCTCCTAATTTCTGCCATTTGAATGTTATCATTTAAACACATTTGTAGAGACCACTTGCCTATTTTAAACTCAGATTATTAGAAAATTTTTTGGCTCTTTGAATTTTCTTATATATCCTGGGGATTAGCCTCTAGACAGATGAGTAGTATGTAGATATTTTCCTTATTTCTCAGTTTGTTCTTAACACTGTTGACCATTTCCTTGGTTAGACAGAAACCTTCTAATATGATCTAATCGTGTTTGTCTGACTTGGCTTTTGTTGCCTCTACTATCTCAAAATCTTGTTTTCTCTGCTCAGGTCTTGAAGTCTTTTCCCCATGGCTCCTTCCAATAGCTGCATATCTTAAATCTGGGTTCTGAAATTAGGTTGTTGATTCATTTTAAGTTTTTCTTTTCTTTCTTTCTTCCTTTCTTCTTTCTTGGGGGGGGGGTCTTTCTGCATAGATCTGGCTGTCCTAAAACTCAATCTGTAAACCAGGCTGTCTCCCAACGCAGAGATCTGCCACCCTTTCTTTTCTGAGTTCCTGGATTAAAGCTGTGTGCCAATTAAAGCTGTGTGCCATCACAACTGGCAAGAGGTCTTTTTATATCAGGACCTGACTAACTTCAGTGTCCTACGCATGTAGGTGCATACAGTGTTTGCTTATTTATGCTCTCTCTCTCTCTCTCTCTCTCTCTCTCTCTCTCTCTCTCTCTCTCTGTCTCTCTCTCTCTCTCTCTCTCTCTCTCTCTGTGTGAGTGTGTGTGTGTATGTGTGTATGTGTGTGTGTATTAGTGTGTGGTGTTTAAGTGTACTTATGTATGCACACAGGAGGAGGTCTTTCATCATGCTCCTACCTTTTTGAGATAGGGTTATCTGAAATCACCAAGTGGGCTGACTGCATGGTCAGGGATTCCCAGGATTATACCTGTTTCTGCCTCCCCAGCCTTGGCACTAAAAGCACACACCATCGCACCTGGATTTTTAAAAGGTGGGTTTCAGAAATTCATCCCAGGTCCTCATGCTCACAAGATGAGCATGTTGCTTCCCATGTAATCCCCCTTGTATGCCCAGTTCCCAGTAGCACTTCTTTCTAATAGGTGGTCCATTTCCAAGTAGATGTTCTTGGTGCCTTAGAAAACTCCCCTGGTCACAAGTATGTGGATTCTCCCTGAATTTTCTGTCTGTTCTGTCGGTCTGTGTGCATGTGCTCATGTCTACCCCATTCTTTTGGGGTCACTCTAGCTCTGTCTGGAAGTCTCAGGTTGTGGTGCTCCTTGCCTTGCTTTCCTTGCTCGGGATCATCTTCCCTATTCTGGATATTTTGTAGTTCAATGTGAATTTTGTGATTTCCCCCCCATTAGCTCCATAAACACTGTACCTCATCAAGTCTCAATCTTGGGTGATGTGGTAGACATTTTAACATTACTTCTTCTAACCTGTGAAAACGAAGTATCTCCCGCCTTCTTAATTTTTCATTAAGATGATCTACCTCTGCCTAGATTAAACTTATTACCTGTCTTATTATTTTAAGAATGTTGTGACTAAAATGATTTAAAGCTCTTTTTTGACCAGTTTGTTGGAAGCATACAAAATGCTACTAGATTTTGTACATCCTACAACCTTACTGTATTTATCAACTCTAGCTGTGTTTCGATGAAATCTTCAGAGATTTTACATATGATGTCGTATTATTGACAAACAGAATCCTTTCACCTCCCCCCATTTCAATTTATCTGCCTTTTATTTCTTTCTTCTGCCTGGTTATTCTGCCATACACTTTTCTATGTTGAATAGCAATGCCACTTTGTCCCAGACTTTTTGAATATATACCTTCACCTTTCCCATTTAACATGACACTCGCTGTGGTTTGTCATACATTGTATAGAGGTATGTTTCTTCTGCACTTAATTTGTTGATAGTTCCCTGCTTTACTTTTGGTTTGTTTGTTCCTCGAAGAGTATTTGCAGGCCTGTGTCTTCCTTTTAGGAAGAATTGGCCTCCAAGGATAAGTGGGCACAGGTGATGGCTGCCTATATACCTTTCTGGGTTTCCAGGGCCACAGTACAGATGTCACATAAGGAGTAACTGTGCCTTTTGTCACTTTGAAGAGGGGCTATTCTACTCATTTACCACACTTTGTGTACCCAAACTTTGACTGCTAAAATTAGAAAACCACCCAAATGCAATCACTCCCTTTTGTTACCGACCCCCTCCCAGCCTGGGGTTCCTGGCTGCCTGCCCCATTCTGAATCTCTTCACGTGTCCACATTCTTCCTCATATACTGCTCCCCATCCATGACAAAGTCATCTCTAGTCTCTGGGGTAAGAAGATGCATCCTCCAGCCTCTCTGTTTAACTGAAAACCTTCCTCTGCCCAGGCTATCCTTTTCCTAACTTCTGCATCCGCCTGATATTCCTCCTCAATGTGTGGGTCTCAGCCTTGATTCCTTACTAGAAGCCAGTTGCGCTCTCTCTCTCTCTCTCTCTCTCTCTCTCTCTCTCTCTCTCTCTCTCTCTCTCGCTATTGGATTTCACCATGAGCTTACAGAGCACTTTGCATCTGCCCGGTCTCGCTCCAGCTCCACTGTGTTGTCGCTGCCTTGTGCCACCTACCACTGGCAATCACCCTCTCCTTTTGAAGGCAGGGTAGGAGACTTAATGACGATTAGAAAACCTACCAACAGGCAAACAAGCAAAAATACCTACCCTTTTAAATAAGAGATAGATTAATCAATATTTTCAGAATAAATTAACAAGAAGAGAGAGAGATAACAATATTGATTCCTAAAACAGTGGGTAATAAAAAAGAAAATACTGACAAGAAATTGGGTACCTACTTTGTGCCAGAAGAAAAAAGTGAGCTTGAGATACTCTGATGATATAGGTTAATATATAATTCATATTATATAAATAATATTAACAAATCTATAACATAATTTAAATTCTCAATGGTACATTTAGGTAATCCATTGCCCCCAGTTTACACATGAGTAGATTTGGATTCCACAGACCGAGCTATTTGCTTGACCTCATAAAAGTAGGAAGGACCAGCACCACTTGGAGCTCCAGAGCACATACTCCTTCATTTACATCCCACTAATGCCTTAAGCAATATGTGACAATATATGAATCACCTACTGGAATAATTAAGCCAAGAGTTAGTTGATTGTTGAACTGACTCTCTGAGCCTTTTTTTTTTTATTTTATTTTTTTTTTTATTAACTTGAGTATTTCTTATATACATTTCGAGTGTTATTCCCTTTCCCAGTTTCCGGGCAAACATCCCCCTCCCCCCTCCCCTTCCTTATGGGTGTTCCCCTCCCAACCCTCCCCCCATTGCCGCCCTCCCCCCATAGACTAGTTCACTGTGGGTTCAGTCTTAGCAGGACCCAGGGCTTCCCCTTCCACTGGTGCTCTTACTAGGATATTCATTGCTACCTATGGGGTCAGAGTCCAGGGTCAGTCCATGTATAGTCTTTAGGTAGTGGCTTAGTCCCTGGAAGCTCTGGTTGCTTGGCATTGTTGTACTTTTGGGGTCTCGAGCCCCTTCAAGCTCTTCCAGTTCTTTCTCTGATTCCTTCAATAGGGGACCTATTCTCAGTTCAGTGGTTTGCTGCTGGCATTCGCCTCTATATTTGCTGTATTCTGGCTGTGTCTCTCAGGAGCTATCTACATCCGGCTCCTGTCGGTCTGCACTTCTTTGCTTCATCCATCTTGTCTAATTGGGTGGCTGTATATGTATGGGCCACATGTGGGGCAGGCTCTGAATGGGTGTTCCTTCAGTCTCTGTTTTAATCTTTGCCTCTCCCTTCCCTGCCAAGGGTATTCTTTTTCCTCATTTAAAGAAGGAGTGAAGCATTCACATTTTGATCATCCGTCTTGAGTTTCGTTTGTTCTAGGGATCTAGGGTAATTCAAGCATTTGGGCTAATAGCCACTTATCAATGAGTGCATACCATGTATGTCTTTCTGTGATTGGGTTAGCTCACTCAGGATGATATTTTCCAGTTCCAACCATTTGCCTACGAATTTCATAAACTCGTTGTTTTTGATAGCTGAGTAATATTCCATTGTGTAGATGTACCACATTTTCTGTATCCATTCCTCTGTTGAAGGGCATCTGGGTTCTTTCCAGCTTCTGGCTATTATAAATAAGGCTGCAATGAACATAGTGGAGCACGTGTCTCTTTTATATGTTGAGGCATCTTTTGGGTATATGCCCAAGAGAGGTATAGCTGGATCCTCAGGCAGTTCAATGTCCAATTTTCTGAGGAACCTCCAGACTGATTTCCAGAATGGTTTTACCAGTCTGCAATCCCACCAACAATGGAGGAGTGTTCCTCTTTCTCCACATCCTCGCCAGCATCTGCTGTCACCTGAGTTTTTGATCTTAGCCAATCGCACTGGTGTGAGGTGAAATCTCAGGGTTGTTTTGATTTGCATTTCCCTTATGACTAAAGATGTTGAACATTTCTTTAGGTGTTTCTCAGCCATTCGGCATTCCTCAGCTGTGAATTCTTTGTTTAGCTCTGAACCCCATTTTTTAATAGGGTTATTTGTTTCCCTGCGGTCTAACTTCTTGAGTTCTTTGTATATTTTGGAAATAAGGCCTCTATCTGTTGTAGGATTGGTAAAGATCTTTTCCCAATCTGTTGGTTGCCGTTTTGTCCTAACCACAGTGTCCTTTGCCTTACAGAAGCTTTGCAGTTTTATGAGATCCCATTTGTCGATTCTTGATCTTAGAGCATAAGCCATTGGTGTTTTGTTCAGGAAATTTTTTCCAGTGCCCATGTGTTGCAGATGCTTCCCTAGTTTTTCTTCTATTAGTTTGAGTGTGTCTGGTTTGATGTGGAGGTCCTTGATCCACTTGGACTTAAGCTTTGTACAGGGTGATAAGCATGGATCGATCTGCATTCTTCTACATGTTGCCCTCCAGTTGAACCAGCACCATTTGCTGAAAATGCTATCTTTTTTCCATTGGATGGTTTTGGCTCCTTTGTCAAAAATCAAGTGACCATAGGTGTGTGGGTTCATTTCTGGGTCTTCAATTCTATTCCATTGGTCTATCTGTCTGTCTCTGTACCAATACCATGCAGTTTTTATCACTATTGCTCTGTAATACTGCTTGAGTTCAGGGATAGTGATTCCCCCTGAAGTCCTTTTATTGTTGAGGATTGCTTTAGCTATCCTGGGTTTTTTGTTATTCCAGATGAATTTGCAAATTGTTCTGTCTAACTCTTTGAAGAATTGGATTGGTATTTTGATGGGGATTGCATTGAATCTGTAGATTGCTTTTGGTAAAATGGCCATTTTTACCATATTAATCCTGCCAATCCATGAGCATGGGAGATCTTTCCATCTTCTGAGGTCTTCTTCAATTTCTTTCCTCAGTGTCTTGAAGTTCTTATTGTACAGATCTTTTACTTGCTTGGTTAAAGTCACACCGAGGTATTTTATATTATTTGGGTCTATTATGAATGGTGTCGTTTCCCTAATTTCTTTCTCGGCTTGTTTCTCTTTTGTATTCTCTGAGCCTTTTTATTAATTTTTGATTCCAAGGCCCATGCCTTTCTCACACTCAACAAATCTTGACAGACCACAGCAGAAACAAAACAAAGACTCAAGACAAGTCCCCCAGATTCATTGAACATGAAGAGCAATAGGACAAACATTCAGAAAGTTGCCAGCCTTGCACAGCACATCAGTGCGTGTAGTGAAGGAAGCAGAAGAATTGGGTAAATAGCAGTCAGCCAACCATATGCCTTCCAGCACCCACAGCTTGGTTGGTGACCGTTTGTATAGAGCACCCTTCGCTCCTGCGGTCCCCGGGGTCCCATTACTGTCTCTTTGTTTCTGTCTGCTACAGTACAGACACACTTACTTGCTCCGGCCCTCTCAGTTCTATGGGGAACTGTGTGACTTCTCCGACAAGGAAGTTGAAGACTGTGTTACCAACCGAGCCTGCAGAAGTCAAGTACGATGTGAAGGCTTTGTGTGTGCACAGACAGGTATGGATGGGTGCGGGACTGGGAAGGGAGGCTTGAAAAGCAGAAGGTAGCATGTGATGATGGAGGAATAGATATATAGGCTTCATGAAGATCAGGGTTGCAGAAGGATTCCTTACCACAAACCTGTGTGTTATTCCATGACAGCATGCATATAGTAAGGTAGTATTATTGTTATTCCTACTTTACATTCTAAGAAATTGAGGTTTGTAGAGGTTACTTACCACAAATCATCCATCATGTCAGAGGAGTCACTGCTGTGAGAATCTGAAGTTCAGCTACATTTAATGACGTTAGTGAGATATGTTGGAATCAGAAGTCCTCGGTCAGGTCTAACTCTGTGCATGATCTAGAATATCTCATTTAACCCTTTGGGATTTTGATTACGTCAATAGAAACTGAGTGTTGTCTTAGGTGTTTTCTATTGCTAAGCTACCATAACCAAGGCAACTCATAGCAGAAAGAATTTAATTGGACTTATAGTTTCAGAGAGTTAGAGTCCATGATGGCAGAGCAAAGGCATGGCAGCAGAAACAGCCTAGAGTCACATCTTGATCTGAAAGCAAGTGACAGATATAACTGAAAATGTCAGGAGAAGTTGGAAACCTCAGAGCCCTCCTCATATCATACCTCCTCCAACAATGCCATATCTCTTAATCTTTCCCAAACAGTTCCACCAATACAAGACTAATTATTCAAGCATATGAGCTTAAGGGGGACATCCCTATTCAAACACAGCAAGGACGATGTTAATAACTTACAAGTCAGTCATAAGCATTACGTAACAACGGAGGTAAAAAGCTCTCTGTCACACATTAGCTCTGTTACTGCATGCAGAGCCCTGCGGTGGGGTGGAGAGGCATGAGCAGCATCACGTGCCAATGTAAGGCTTCCCAAATATGGGTCCTGACCTTTGCATTTCTGCATCAGCCCATCTACCAGAAGTCCAAGTGTGCGATGCAGTCAGTTAAGATTGTTGACTTTTCACAAAAAAGGAAAGTGAATGTGGAAGACAGATGGAAAATGGGCAGAAGGAAGGGAACAGCCCACAAATGAACGATTATCTACTGCAGAACCAAGTAAAAACGTGTTTTCCCAACGTATTCACTCAGCCCATCCCAGTAAATCTATGCGCCTCCATTCCTTCAAGGGTCTGGTATAAACAGGGATACTTAGCCCTAAAGTATCTGGCGGGGTGTCCCATTCACTGTACCTGTGTGGATTGTGGTCCGGAGCTTCCAAAAGAGAGACAAAGATTATCAGAGCAATTTCTAGGGTTTACTGCAAATGTAAAATTCCAACCAATAAATCCGAAAGACTTTTTTACAATATACCCAAGGTCTCATTATGGCCAGTGTTCCATGATTTTGCCCAGAGCCATAATGGCTATTCATGCAGGCCTTAGTTTAAATGCCTTGTAGGAAACATTTGAAGACTAGGTTGTTATTTTTCTGCCTTTTATAACAGAAGGACATTGGTTAAAAATGACCCAATATGTCCAAGGAAGTAGAACCACCTGTCTTGTGGACTTTATTGCCCCAAGAATGCACAAATAAGGCAGAAAGTGAAGCCTGTGAGCAAAGCTCTAGAGGAAGTAACAGGGGTACAGACGATGGCGCTGAAGGCGATGCGGGTTAGGGGAAGGATTCACGACTAGGCAGGTAACGTCCCAACCGTGCTGCAAATTACACTTGCAATGTGTGCTTGGCTCTCAGGCATACTAACCCAGCCACGACAGGCTTTTGCAGAACTTCACACGAGTAGGTTCTGTCATTAGTCTCTCACTTTACACACCGGGGCCATGCCGGAGTGGCTATGATGACATCTGCACTTTACAGATGAGGGAACTGAGGCCAGAAACTTGGATCACAGCTGCAAGATAGCTTTGCTGCTGCTACTTGGAGTAGCGACCCACTACCCGTCCCTACCCTCCACAACAGGAAGAGGGATTGTTCCAGACAATCATCTGGCTGTCCACCTGTTCCCTGCTTCTCTGGCATATCACCTTCCCCTTCACAGATTGTTCTAGATAATCTTTCCTCAGTGCTTTCAAAACTGTGGCACTGGACTCCTAGAGGGTGGGGTGACAAACTATGAGTGTCCTTATCAGTCAGGCCCGATACATGAAGACATCAAAACAGGCACCTTAGGCCACATGCCTGGCACTAGCACTGTGTATTCTCTTCGCACAGCCATGTGAGTGTGGTCTCCTCTCTCCATCCCAGGGAGGTGTGTGAATCGCAGACTCCTCTGCAATGGAGACAATGACTGTGGAGACCAATCAGATGAAGCCAACTGTAGGAGGATTTATAAAAAATGCTCACAGGATATGGAACAGTACTGGGCAATTGGCAATCTGGCCAGCGGGTGAGTTGTCTCAGGCATGCTGGGTTGATAGGAAGCCACAGTGGTAAATGGAATTCTGAAGGATGGACAAGGGGTGGAATAGAAAGGCTATAGTGGAAGTGGGTACCTTCATGTGCTCTCTGAGGTCAATTCTATGTTATTCCAGAAGCACATACCATGAACAAACACAGGCCACAGGAGGGTTGACACTATTACTGTTCAAGGGTTGGGGTGAGCCTTATTCTTAACTCTCACCATTACTGTGTCGGTATTTTCCTAAGAATACCTTTTGAAGCCTATAGACAACTTAGGTCATAGTTCTGGCTGGTTCTATGTCACTCGTTCCCAGCATCCACAATATTGAAAAAGGGGGAGGGACTTCTGAGCACCATGTGAAGTATTGAGTTCTCAAGATAGGTCTGTCCTGGGGTTTGGTTTAGCTCAGTGGTAGAGCGCTTGCCTAGCAAGCGCAAGGCCCTGGGTTCGGTTCCTAGCTCCGAAAAAAAGAAAAAAGAAAAAAAAAGATTAAAAAAAAAAAAGATAGGTCCGTCCTTCATGAGCGTCCCAGCTTCCGGGTGTGTAAGCATCTTCTGTAAGGTCAAAGGAGTAAGGTCAGGAAAGGCCAAAAAGGCCCATTCATCCATCCCATTTTCTTTTCACATTCTGTAGCATCTAAACCTGCAGGAGGATTGAGCGAGACCATCCTTTTCTACATGATATGAATCACTGTAAAGAATGCCACTAGAAAGGAATCTGAATGGGATTTACCTCCTCTCTAGATAACTGCCAGTCTTGACCTGTAAAAGTAGTTCATCAGAGAGAGACTCTTCACTTGGATGGGAGCTCCTCTCAGGGCCCCTCTCGTAGCTAGTACCCACTTTCAGGACAGGAAAACTGAGGCCCTCGACACTTAATTAGGCTCCAGGGATAGCACAGCTGGAAAGAAGCAGAGAGAACATTCAAAGTCAGTAATAGAGTCCAACTAAGCATGGAGGAGAGCTCCTTGCCTGGAAGAAGCTAAGCACACCGGCAGAAGAACAAAGGGCTGGAGACAGGGCTGTGCATGTGTGTTGGGAGTTGTCTGAGATGAAAGAACTGAGCTGCTGGCACTGGAGAAATGGCTCCATGTTCCATGGTTAAGAGCTCTGACTGCTCTTCCAAAAGACCTGGCATCAATTCCCAGCACCCACAAGGTGGTTCTCAACTGTCTGAGGGGATCTGATGCCCTCTTCTGGCCTCTATACACTGTTCCTGGCACGGATGTGGTACACAGACATACATGCAGGCAAAGCACCCATTCATATAAAATAAAATAATAAGACACGAGTTTTAAAAAGAGAATGCTGCGTTGGTGTGAACCAGTTTCCCATGGTCTTTGCATGTAGAACCAGGAGTTTTGAGTTTCATTCCATGGGATCTGGTCACTTCCAACAGAGAGGACAGAACTCCAAACCCTAAGCTTCCCACCCTCTCTGTGCCTTTCTTCTAGGATAAATCTGTTCACGAACACTTTTGAGGGCCCAGTTCTCGATCACCGGTATTATGCTGGCGCTTGCTCCCCCCACTACATCCTGAACACCAATTTTAGGAAGCCATACAACGTAGAGAGCTACACCCCACAGGTAAGGGACATCTAGGTAAACTGCAGCAGGTAATGAGGGGACCCCTGGCTGGGCACTCCGTAGCCTGTAAGCTGTGCAGCCTTTACACAGCTCTTTCTCTCGGAGCCCCGGTGTCTTCTGGTATCAAGTGGGTGGACCCTAACACAAGGCCTTGTGCTGATGATAGGCTGCATGCAGCACTGGACTAGGAGCTGTAGTAGCAGTAATGTTAGCATGGTACTATCATAGCCATCCCAAAGACAGAGCTTAGGGTTTGGTGTCACACCGGTGTACTGGCTCGTCTGCTTGCAGTCCTAAATGCTCAGAACCTCTATTTTCCTATCTTTATGTTGAAAGTTGTAGGCTTCCTCCCTGAAGTGAAACAATCAGTGAAATAATGTGGCTAAGTGACATCACAGTACCTGTGGTCACAGGGAGTCCTCGGCTCATGTTAACTATTGTTCCCATCACTGCCATGCCCTTGCCCCTCAAGCCAAGCATTGATCTAAATATTTAAAGTTATAAAATGATGTGCCCCTGGGGTTGAAGAGGTAGCTTGAGGATTCAGAATTGCTGCTCTTGCAGACGACCCAGGTTCAGTTCCCAGCTCCCATGTCAGTGGTTCACAGCCATCTCTCAGCTCCAGGGGATCTGAAATCTTCTTCTGGCCTCCATGGCCACCTTCATGTACAGGGACACATGTATACATACTCAAGTGTGCACACACAAACACATACACACAAACATACATACATACAAATAAACCTTTAAACTGAATAAAATGTTGCACCCGTATAAGTCTGTACTATGACTCAAATATACTCCCAGACATGCGGACCACAGAGGAGAATGCAGAACATACCGTGTAGGTACATTACCAACCCCCTTTCCTTCAAATGAAAAGACATGTGTCTTCAGACTAGGCTCCTTTCCACTCTTCCTTCAGGTTCCTCATGTGTGAAGTAAGGAGAGGTTGACTGAGACATCCATGTAGATGGTGGTTTCCACTACCAAAGATGTGCAGTTCTGAGAGGTGGACAACTGCATTTCTCCCCATCTCCCTTTCTGGTCAGGTCTGCAACACTTCCTTGCCACCAGGGGGAGGAAATAGCCTACCTAGGACTAAACAAACCTTCCATCAAGATATCAAGTCCATCCCCTTAACTGCTTTCCAAGGAAGCATTACAGGAGACAGATCCCAGCGCTGACATCACGTGCAGCTTTCTCTCTCCTGGGGCAGCATTTACCAAAGGCTGACTCCTGTGTGAGAGGGACAACTACCATCCCCATTTTATACACGGGAATACAGAGGCCTAGTTTTGTCCCAAGTCATCCACCCAGAAGAAAGCAGTATCACTGTGCCAAAAGCCTACTCAGGCCACGTTTCCACTACTCTCATTCTGTGCTATGGGATTTTGTACAAATTGCCAGTACCCAGATGCTCACAGGAGTGGAGGTAGAGATAACTGGTCACTCCAGGTCCATCAAAGTCCTGTCTCTGGCAGTTCACCTATGCAAGAACAATGAGCACTAATGACTTAGCATGTAACTCTGCTAAGTTCCCTAAGGAAAGTGTGCAAATCAGTCTCCTTCAGTCTTCACTCTCCTGCTGCTGCCTTGCCCCGTCTTTAGTGTGCCACACTCGTCATAGCATCTCCTTCTTGGTTTATGACTCCTCGTTCTGATTTGTTCTTCCCATTCTAACTGCCATGCTGTCCCAGAATGACCACTCCACTCTTTTCCTCTCCCGTCTCATGTTAGCAGTGTGTTACAGTCCAGAACAAGAGATGTCCCAGTGCCAGGATGTTCCCTTGCCACACGTCCCCATTTCCCTCCCTCTGACGTCTTTGATCCACCTATACCAGCATTCAGCACTTGTTCAGACCTACCCACTTCACTTCAAGCCTCTGTTCAAGACCAATCCACGGGTTTAGACATTCCCATCCCTGCTCTCCTGACAATTAGAACCCAAGTAAAACCCAGCCTCTGAACATGAAACAAGGTTATTGAATATGTCTGTCTGTCTTGCTGAAGCGGAGTTCCTGAAGGTATACGCTATCCCTGATATTTTTGTGTTTCCAGAGTTACTGGGTCATCTCTGCCACATAGTAAGAGCACAGTGACTGTCTGATGATGAGGATTTGAACCAAAACATACTAAAAGCACATTTTTTTCTTTCTATAGACCCAAGGCAAATATGAATTTGCACTTACAGAATATGAATCCTATTTCGATTTTGAACATAATGTGACAGAAAAAGCAACCAGCAAGTCTAGTTTCAAGTTTGGTTTTAAACTGGATGGCCTGGTTGAGTTTGGAGTGAGAAAAGAAAGCAACGAGGGCAGACATTACATTAGCAGAACCAAACGGTTCTCCCACACTGTAAGTACCTGTTCAATGCTTTCACTTATTCATTCTAAATGATGTTTTCATTTATTCTTTGAGAGTTTCATAAACATATTCTGATCATATTCATTTCCCTCCCCCACCTCCTCCCAGGTCCTCCTACCAACCCCTACCCACCCAACTTCAAGCTCTCTCTTGCTCTTAAACAAATCAGTTTACTGCCTTTAAATGCATGTGCATTCTTTTACACTCATAGCTGTGTCTGTATTCCACATTCCACCTGGGTCCAAGTAAACAATAAAGTTTTCATAAATCATGTCTTAGTTTTACGTTGACTTACCCATGGAGTGGTATTTTCTTGTTTTTTTTTTGTTTGTTTGTTTGTTTTTTTTTTTTGATAAGCCCTTTCCTTTGGTTTTCAATATGCTTAATAAACAGACTTGGCTAAATGAAACTTATCTGGAGGGTTTTCAACCCACTGCAACTTGACCTTTGTTTGAGATCAGTGTCTGGAATGTGACCCAACTCTTCTGGGACTTCTTAGGCATCTGGTGGGATTCCCTTTACTACCCCAACCCCTTATCCTACTTTCTCTCTACCTCTTACCAGTTTCCCATGTGGTTACTAGCCCAGGCTGCTTTGCTTTGTGATGCCCTGACACACAGCGTGACTCCCACTTTGCCCTTCACACACATGTGCTGCCCTAGAGATGTTCCCCATGCTAGTCTAATCCTTGTGACCATGAGGCAAGCACTAAGCGATGGGAGCAGGAAGCGATTGGGGTGATGTGTTCAAGAAACAGGTGATGGGCAGCTTTAAGACTTTGAGTTCGTCGGTAAAGAAGGTGGATGGTTTTCTACTAGTTAAGTAGAATTTTCAACTCAGGAAATTAAGGAGATATAAAAGAAAAGAGACAAAGTGTACAATGATTTATATGGATAAAAATATAAAAGAAAGCTCAAAGGGTTCCAACAGGCCCCCACTACAGGTATAGTTACCAGCAGGAAACAAGTGGTCACCATTAAGTAGTCTGTAACTGTCTTCCACTTGTTGACTTGTCTTGTGGTCTGGGGATTGTTGGGGACAGATCTGTTTCCTTCCTCTCTAGACAGGATGGCAAATAGCAAGCACTCCCCATTGAGCTGTAGGAATGAAGGACAGGGCCAACCAGTGGGTACCATCACAGACTGCCTTCCTTCTCCTCTTGCCTCCCTCCTGGCCTTGCCCGCCCAATATAACAGCCAAGTCTACAGAGCTAACGTGTCATCAGGCCTTGGGTCCTAAGACAAATTCTACAAGGTTCTTTTGTGCAATTAAATGTATTATCTGAAAAATCAGATGTCTTTATGGGTCACAGTGTGATAATTTGCTTCATGTATGTAAAATATAATGACCAAGTCAGAGTAATTAGCACTTCTGTCTCCTTAAACATTTGTAAGTTTTTGTGTTGGGCATCTTCAACTTGTCTCTTGAAGCTCTTTTAAAAATATATAACAAATTGTCTTGCCTTCATATTCTCAGTCCAGTGGGAGATGTAAGCCTGTAAGCAATAGATCACTGAAAATCATTTATATCAGCTGCAATATAGCATAACGTATATCATAAAGGAAATAGAAGTGATGTATTATACAAGCTTTAAAAAAGAGACTTCCAGGGATTGTATTAACTATGCGAGAGCTAAATAAGGATTTGAAAGGCAGGTAAGCTCATGCCCAGAAGTAAGGGAAGAACTCAGACGCAGGGGGATGAGTGAGCGTACAACTACCTCGTGCAGGTTAGGGAATCCAGACAGAGTTGGATTAGGACCAATACACTGTATGGCTGATGGAAGTGGACGGGCATTGAAAGGAGCACTTCAATGTCAGGGCAGCTGACACCTCTCAGAGCACTGGTAGACAGGATATGAAGGGTATGTCTCCAAAGTAAGAGAGCAGATTACTTCTGAAGGCAACAGTGAGCGAACGCACCCACGTTCATTTGGTTTGGTTTTGCCTGAAGGCATGTTATTATATGATTATCAGAGGTTTAGGACCTTGACTCTGACTAGGGCACTGAAAACAGGTTAGCGAGGAAGGGGAGAATACAGGGGAAGTTTTATAATAATATGTCAACTTGAATAACAATCAGAGCAGGGCTCCCAGAGAATGCCTTTGTGTATTTGGGAGCTGCAGAACATTGGGGTAGGAGCGAGCAGGCTATAGGAAGCTATATATGTCTCAAGGGGATTGAAGCCAGGGAAGTTTCTAAAGGCAAAAAATGAGGGGATTGCAAACAAAGATCACCAACAGCATGGGTGACAGCATTCTGAAGCCAGGCAGTTGCTGGACAAAGGCCCTTGAAGGAGTGTGCTTTTGTGTACGGTTGCTGTGGCTGTCTTCTATGGCAGCTCCTATTGTCAGACAATTGCGAATGAGTGCTCGTTCTTCCTAACTCCCAGGCCTGATGCATTTTTACTTGCTTACTTTTCGTGAGGGCTGACACAGCCAACTCCATTTTGATTCTGACAACTTTCATAAAGCTGCAGGGAGGAGATAGAAGCTGGGAGATTTGGAGAAGGTGTGAACCAAGTACCCAGTAACTACTTAGGCAGTTGTGGTGGGAGGAAAGGAGACCTGAGCCACTGGACAGGACAGGAATGAAGTGACAGCAAGCCGGGATGAACAGTACAGGTTTTTAGTGACAGCGCAATCAAGGCTGCATAGCTCTTCAGCTACAGGACTCGGTTAGAATAGACTGTACCCCCATTTCTTCCATCCCTACTTCCTCCCATACAAGGATCCCCCATCTCACATGTTCTCATACCTAGCTCTCATCTGGCAACGCCAGCATCCAGTCTATACTCCAGAGGACACCAGACTCTTGCCTGAAAAGGACCAGAGCAAAAAATTGAGGCTTTACACAATATTGAGGGAAGGACCTCTGTTGCAACTACCCTACTCTGCCACTGACAAAAACCGTAGACAGTAAGAAAGTGAATGGGAATATGCAAATGTTTGCAAAACAGACAGTAGATGTGTTCTGGAGGCCATGCTTTGCTGACTCCTGCCAACAGTCACCTTCCAAAGTACTTTGGGACTTGAACTGTTTGGGGGTTTGTTTACAAAGGGCCTAGGCAAATAAATGGTTAAGGCTTGTAAGTTAGCAAACTCTGCTCCCACCTGAGTGGCCTCTAGTGGTCACATCTTATAGTGCAGATTTCTGATTCTCTGTAAGCATTTGCTTCTGTAACAAGATCAGTGCTCATCCGAGCTAAAAAAGGATGCTGGAATATTTATGAGAACTGAAATCTTCCCCCAGATATCCTAAAGGAGTCATAAGTGTGATGACTCCAGGCAAAAACAGTGGATGTGAAGTTCATCTTCCCACTCACGGTTGCTAACTGTAAAAGTTTTTTTCCCCCCCACGTTGCTATTTCATCTAGAAAAGCAAGTTTCTGCACGCGCGCTCTGTCCTTGAAGTGGCGCATTACAAGCTGAAGTCCAGACAGCTCATGCTCCATTACGAATTCCTTCAGAGGGTCAAGAGCCTGCCCCTGGAGTACAGCTATGGAGAATACCGAGATCTCCTTCGTGACTTTGGGACCCATTTCATCACCGAAGCCGTGCTTGGGGGCATCTACGAGTACACGCTTATCATGAACAAAGACGCCATGGAGCGAGGAGGTGCACTGCCTGACTAGCTCAGGAGGGATGAGTGATAGGGGAGCCTTACACTAATGCGCGCGGGGGGTGGGGGATCTTGAGCTGTGCTCCCGTTTTCCTCCCACTGACCTGGCTGTGCCTCCACAGAGGCCTTGGCAGAATCATTATCCTCCTTTTGGTTAGACTGTGTCAGTCCTCCCAGCCCAGCTCTCTCTTTGGGTGATCCTCCTCTCCATGACTAACTGTAGCCAATCAGATCCAAGCTCAGGCGCTGAGTCACACACTCGCATCCTGAATCACAGGGTCACCATGCCTGGTTTCCTCTAGAGTTTTCACATCTCAGAAATGGTTCCACCATCCAGCCAGAGATACAAGCCAAAAGCTGAGACATCAACCTCGATTATTTTTCTTTCTTTTCTATTCACCAAGTTTCTTCAGATACACCTCAATTTTATATTGTTTCTTTTTTTTTTGTATATTTGTGGATGTGTATTTTGGTTGGTTTTATTTTTTATTTTTTCACATGTATAAGTACATGCATGTGTGGACTCATGTGTACATAACTACACATGTATGTGGGGGGCTGAAGTTGATACCAGGCTTCATCGGCTATGTTCTTCTAACATATTCATCGGAGCAGAATCTCTCAATCACAGTGTGCTGATATAGCTAGTCTCCCTAACCAGCTTGCTGTGGGGGATTACCTGTTTCTATCTTCCTGGGCTGTAATTGCACAGAGGGCACCGGGTCCACCTAACCTTCACATGGATTTCCTGGAATCTGAACTCTGCTCTTTATTTTATAGGACAGTTTGCCTGCTGAGCCATCTCACTTGTCCTTATATTAATTTTTACAGTTAATCATAAGCTCATCCTGGGACCGGCACTCCACTTGCTCTGATGAATGTGAATGGCAGACAAATCTTGATCTGATTTGATCTTGAGGTGATTGATCTGATCCAGTAGGATCAAGGTTATATCCAAACTCTGCCTTTCCGCCATCCCTGGATGATGCCCAAGGTGCTGGCCAACAGATGACAGTTTCCCTAGTGAGGGGCCACGCTGCTGTGGTCCACAGATTATGTCAATCCCAACACTACTCTCCCTCTCTTTCCATCTTGTCTTTAGGCATTGCTAATCTTTTCAACTGCTTTTAACTCCCTATCTTGAGTGTGAATCCTGCTTTCCAATCCAAAATTCTGCCTCAGGACTGGGCACTTGTCTGGTTATCTGAACTGGTCTGGATCACATGGTCCTATTGGTAGATAGGACTTGGGTATAATTCCAATGTACTTCCAAGAGGGCTTATAATGTAAATGCATGTGTTTAGGACTCGAGTCTACCAAGATCAAAGGTACCTTCCTCCAAAAGAGTTGTTCTGAAGGTTCTTTCTGTGGTTTCTAAAACTGACCCTCTACCAGTGGCCTAGAGAATCACACAATTGAGGGAAAAATAAAATTGATGCTACCCTTAGAAGTTTTCCAGAGCACTGCTAAAGAAAGAGAAAAAATTCTCCACATATCATACAGTTAGCAAATTTGCATGATCACAGGGACATTTTTTCTTATAATACCCATTATTTCCATGAGATTTGTGTTTCAAGGGTTTGGAATACTCTTTGGGAAGTTAGGATCTACAGCAATAATGCTAGGAAGTCTAATAGTTAACGACCCTCTTTTCCTCAGCCAGTCTTAAATCAAGATTCAGTTGCTTTTTGGTCATGATAGTCTACCATGGGTTACATAAGAGAATACCGGATAAAGAGTCTGGCTTTTAGAGGACAGCTCTGAACATGTGACCTATTTGAAAAATGCAAATGTCCTCATAGGCTTGGGGAAAGGAGGCGGCAACTGGAACTTGCAAGTGATCTTCACAGGGCCTTTGTAATCCCCACTATACGTCTTGTCTTCAGATTGATGACATGTTCATCTGAACCTCTGACGCCAGGAAGGTTTAAAGTTAAGGTCACTCATAGGAAAAGGGAGCGGATGAATTACCTAGTAGGTCATGAGCATCTTTCCTTCTTTCTTCAGATTACACTCTGGACCATGTTTCAGCCTGTGCCGGAGGAGGTTTCCAGATTGGTGGTAACGTCTATAAAGTCTACCTCAAATTGGGTGTGTCCGAAAAGAAATGCAGTGACATTCTGAATGAAATCAAAGGTGAGACAGCTTCACATGACTTCTGCACTTTTAGCCACTCTCTCCCCAGCGCCACTGGTCCTAGACTTTAAGTGTGGGATGTTTCAAGACATTTCCACGAACATAATAATCTACCCAATAACACCCACCTCCTCCCTACTAGTATAATCAATACATAAAAATGAATGGGGTTGAATTCCTGTTTTTACAATGACCACATAGAGTAAGTAAAAGGCAAAAAAGGGCCAATATGCAGCCTGAAACCTTAGGACAGAGTTTCCTAAGCTGTGAATTACAACCCAAGTACTACAGCAACATAGTGCAAATAGTTTCACTTTGCTCTAGGGGATGAGAGTTGACCTGGCTGGATATAGAATGGTAGGGACCAAGGTAAGATAGCAGAACCTGGGCCTTATCTGAGATAGAGCATGCCAAAGAGATTAGAAAGTGTGACACACCACCAGCCACATAGCAGAGGAAACATGGCAGAAGATATCCTTGAGTTGAGGATTAAAGCCCGTCTTAGAGTAGAGTCAGGGTCTGGGAGCAAAGGCCTATATGGAGTCTAGGGAGATGGGAGTCTAGCATATGTCGAATAGGAATGAGGCCGGATGTCAGTGTTCTGACCCCAGCTCTTCTGCTGCCTCCCAGTTCCTGCCATGTGAAGTATCCCACAGTAGAAACAGCATCCAGTAAATCACGAACACTGGAATTAGCTGCCAGCCTAGAGCAGACGCACTCGAGATTGAGTTGTTTATAGTTGTGATTATTCGTTCATTGTGGTGGAGATGGATATATAAAACATAGGTGTTCTTTTAAGATGGCTTGTAGCTTAATCCCTATCTAGGTCCCTGAACGAGACATTGCCAGAACCCACAAAGCCCCACTAATTACAATGCCTCCCTCCCTGTCTGCCCAGCTGTTTACTGACCTACTACCTGTCACCTGTCATCTATTTGCCAGCTGTGTGTCTATTTCCTCATGTCTTTCTGTGTATCTATCATCTATGTACAAGTCTCTTTGTCTGTGTATCTTTATCATTCTATTTCCTGTACACTAATTCAGTAACAGGCATTTGGATATGCTCATCACCAATCTTCCTTCCTTGTTCTCCTCATTTGTGTTATGCATGATTGGAAGTTTCCAGTTGCCCCAGGCCCTATCACTTCCCTGTGATCAGGAACATGTCTCGTTCTCCTTTGTCTCCCAGACACGCTCACTACAAATTTACAAGTCTGTCTCAATTGTTTATCTGTAGTCAATTCCAAGGCATAAAAATAGATCCCTCTGATTCTATGCTACTCTTCCTGCCCATTCCAGACAGAAATAAGAGACGCACCATGGTAGAAGACTTGGTAGTTCTTGTGCGAGGAGGGACAAGTGAGTACATCACCTCCTTGGCATACAAGGATCTGCCAACAGCAGAGCTGATGAAGGAATGGGGCGATGCTGTGCAGTACAACCCAGCCATCATCAAGCTCAAGGTACATGCAGCCACCATACCCACGCCACCTTTGTGTGGAGCATGGATTCGGAGAGTCTGCAATGAGCTGTGTGGAATGTGTAGCTCATTAAGGCATGGCCCCATGCTTGAGTTACTTGCATTAGAGTAGAGAATAGATGTGGGGTGAATAGGTTAGAATACAGCACTCCACGCCACCTAAAGATCCCAAGTTCCTCATTTGGTCTCCAAGCTACTAAGGGGACCATCTGCCATGCTATAAGAAACCAGGGGGAAACAAAGGCATGCCTAGGTGAAAGAGGCACTTAGAGAAGTGCAAAATGTGATGATAATAACTTACGTTCCTTAGAGCACCTACTGAGTTCACAGCACCTGCTGGGGCCTCGGGCATGCTATCTAGAGTGCTGCTTTCAGTGGTCTGACAGTTTAACCCGCTCCACTTCTTTTGTGACAAGTCAAGGGTCAGGAAGGTCATGCCCATCTGTGACTGTTCAAGAATCTGTTAGGTCTAGACAAGAGAGTGACCTTCTTCCTCCTCCCTATGGGCTTGGTGAAGAGAAAAATAATGATTCCAATCACCTGACTCCCACACAAGAATCTTGCAGCTGTAAAAAAAACTAAACAGATGCTTGTTAAAACAGGACTGTCATACACATCAGCCATGGTAGATCCTTGCCTGTGGGGACGTCTGCACTGTACCCGTAGCATGCCTTACATCACTCCCTTCTTGCTGCTGTCTGGACTGTCACTGATGGACCGATGTCCACCCCCTGAGAGTTCTCTTTGCAGTCAAGGAGGGGGAAATGGGAGACTGGACCTTGATGAGAGACTCTGCAATCCCGGCGACCCTGACGATTTTCCAACAGGACCTGTATTTGTGCATCAGATCCATAGCTTCAGAGAACAAGAAGGCTGCCATTCAACTCTTGCCTCTGTATTTAGTCACTGGTGACACACAGAGCATAGGTAGGGACAATCACAATAGGTATACAGCCAGCCACGGGTTGCAGGCAGCTCCAGAGAAATGCAAGCTTGATTGATACCATGGTGACACCAGATGGCATCACAGTCAGGTGTGAGAGAGAGCAGGGACTTCAGAGGAAAATAGGTATCTGAATTTTAGCTCTGTACTGTGGTATCCCATCTGCTATCTGTTAAAACTCAAACCGAGAAAGGATGGCTTGGTTACCCAGAGGGGAAAAATGTGACTGTCTGGGCTAGGGATTGCCACACGAGGTCAAACTAGTGATGTCAAGTGGGGCGTGATAGAGGAGAGGATTTTGAGGAGCACAGCAGGAGAGTTGCAGAAGACCTCTGTGCACCTCTGCACATCTGTCACCTGCACTGAAAACACATGTTCATCCATGTCCCGCTTCACGGCCTCTCTGTGCTCTCAGAAACTGCCGGCTGCTCCACATTACCTCAGAATAAGGCCTCTCTACAGATGCAGCTTTCCAGGAGGCTGGAGTGATGGCTGATTTTCAGGAGAGGAAAGCCCAGTGGGTAAACAATTTCTGTGCCACTGCTGAGTATAATGACGTGTCCTTTGAGAAGAGCTGAGATGAGATTTCCGCAGATGCAAGGTGTGCAAGCAAGATCCAGCTCGTGCTATTTCCAGGTAAGCGCAGACAGGATGAGGTGGCACCTTGTTAGAAGAAAAGTTAGAGATGACAATGGATAAATAAAGAGATTTGTTTTAACACAAAAGATGGGAATTGTGTTCAAGCTGCAGAAAATGAGCACATGCCTATAAAACAGAAAAATGGAAGTAAATCTGGGAATGCATTTGCTTTGTGACAACAATAAAATTCAAGAAAACGAGGAATTTATGAAATAAAAATAGAAGCTGAGCTGTTTAGACACTAATCAGATGAAAGGAAAGTCGCTGGATGTGGGGAGCCGAGAGCTCGGTGGCAGAATTAAAACGCACATTGGAAACTATAAAGAACAGAATTGACACTGCAGAAAACCGACTCAGTGAGGTAGACGGTACTATAAAAATGCTCTTATAATATGGAAACAAAAGACAAAGAGATTAAAACACCGACGGGAAAGAAACATGATAGATAGGGTGCAGAAGTAGAAATCTAAGACATGAAGATTCCTTCCGAGCCAAGGATGAGATTAAGTGTGCCGTACATTCATCAGGTAAGTCATTCAGAACCCGCCCTGCTCTCACAGCGCAGGATGAATGCGGTGTTGAAACCTAAGCAGAAACAAAAAAAAAAAGCTGAAAACAAAACAAAACAATATTGCAACACACCCTGCTGACATGTTTTCCTTTTAGGAACAAATGTATCCCCCAGGAGTTAAAATCAAACACTGAAGTCATTCCGGCCTGCAGTGTACCAACGACCTTAGGTCTTTAAAGGAAAAAGCTCACGGCCTGGAGAAATGTTCCTCAGTGGGTGAACTCCTGAGGCATTTTGAGACAAAACAAAAAGGGTTGTCAGATTTAGCAGATGAAAACACAGAGCTTCCAGCTTTGAAATTCAGATAAGGAAAGGGTAATTCTCTTGGTTTAAAGCAACTCCTGTGTATTGCACACGTACTGACTCTTTAATTGCTCCTTACCTGACATTTGGATGTAACTGGGTGTCCTGTATTTAAATGGTATTCCTAGTCACTGGTCTGTCATCTACATATGTTTCTGCATGGGTCAAGGTAGCTAGATGGTACACTTGGACTGAAGCTGATAAAGAAGACACTGTATGGCCTAGGGTAGAAAGAGAAAATATGGATGGTGCTCACAGAAGGTCAGAATAGCCAAGAAACTGCAGAGAAATAACCAAACCTTAGCATCTTAGTGCAATGTGAGTCAGTTTTCCAATTACACATGTCCAAGGAGTATTGGGAAGAACGCTGTACCCAACATGGTTATTCTGACATTCAGAGAATTGCTGATAATGGCTCTGAAGATGGCTGAAAGAATTAAGTTACTTCATTCACTCCACACTCCTGCTCACCTGTCAGTAGTTGGAGCAAGATACATGGAAAGTCTGAGGCCCTGCAGCCCTACTACGTACAAATCTACCTTTGAACACTGTAGCCCTACCATATGAAGACCTGCCTCTGGAGACCTGTGGTCCTACCATCTGCAAACTTTCCTCTAAAGAGATGTATCCCTACCCCGTGCAAGCCTGCTTTTGAGAAGCTAGAGTTTTACCACATGTTGCTCTGCAGAGCTGCAGCCCTACTATGTGTGACCCAGCTTTGGAGTGTCTGCTGTCCTAGCACATGTAAGCCTGCCTTTGAGAGGCTGTGTCCAAAAGGAGGATTTAAGTCTTTGGATCTTCTCAAAGCAAAAGAAGCTATAAAATGTGATGCGTTAGCACTGTTCTAGTAAAACCCTATTCGCTATGGATTTAGAAGATGGTTCAGTAGTAAATTTCTCATGAAGACCAGAGTTCAAATCCCTTGGATCCTTATTTTTAAAAAACCACGTGTGGTGGGCTGCATTTGTAATCCCAGTGCTGAGGAGGCAGTGACAGGAAGACAACTGGAGCTCACTGGCCTAATCAGTGAGTTCCAGGCCACTGAGAGACTGCCTCAAAACAATACAAAGAACATGGATGCTAAACATCACCCAAGATTGAGTTTTGACCTCTATGTGTACCAACATGAACACACACACACACACACACACACACACATACACACACACACACACACACACACACACACACCAGAAAAACAAATATTAGTCAGTCAACATAGCAGAGAGGCAGATAGTTCACTAGTGATGATGATAGTGATGATGATAATGGTGATGATAATGATGATATACCACAAATAAACTCCTTATCATGTGGAAAATGACACAATTCATAAGACAGATACAATCTCTAAGGAAATGGACACCTGTCAGTTGACTAATAAGTTTCCAAACTTTTAACCTCTCTACTAATAAAAACAGCATCATAATGGTGTTATTTTCACCTATCAAATTGACAGTGATTTAAAATCTGTAATACTCAAAGCATTGTGAGTGCTGAGAGAGACCTGTTGTGAGGTAAGACGGCAGTGAGATTTGACTCTAGTCTAGGGAGTTATTTTAAATTCAGTATCTACATACTGTTAAACATGTTGAGATCTATTGATCTGGTTTTAAGTTTTGTAAATAAATATGTATAAAGACAAATTGGGTTGGACACTTGTAGTGGCAAAAGCCAAAAGGGTAAAGGAATCAACCGGAGGCTAAAAGGGTGAGCAGCTGCATAAATAACCAGTCTATCCTTGTGTGCTGAAGCTGTGGAAAGTCGTTTTATCTTCACAGGCTGAGCCAAACAGGGAGAGCCTCACATTATGATAGGTGAAACAGTGAGATATAAAATTACATTTATACACCGATATGACTGTCCATAAGTCTAAAAATATATACAAATTAATGGGCAACAAAACACACTATTAACAATCAAAGGCCACCCTGGGTGGAGGTGACACCGTTGCCAGATTACTTAGTTTTTCTACACCCCAGCCTTTTCAGCTGTAGCAGAAGATGGAGAAACACCCCGTTCTCAAACTGCTGCGAAGAGTTGGGAAGGGGTGTGTATGCAGCGTGTACTTTATCTCCGAGAGGTGACTATCTCTGCTGACAATCATCTGACACAGTTAGGATCAACGGGGTGCTCGGCAGAGATTTGCCTGGAGCGTAATAGATATTCTCCAGCGTCCCCTAAAAAATGCTGTGATAAGAAAAAAATTTTTCCCAAGGGCAAGTGTGTTAAAGAAGATCCAGTGACCATTATAGTCAAGATTGAGTATCTAAGAGAGGTAGAAGGAATGAAGGGAAAGAAGAGAAACGGGGGAAGGAGAAGCGAGAGGGGAGAACAGACCATGAGCAAATACTGGGCACAGCCATGTTAACATAAATGCAAGGGGCTGCCCTGAAGCCATGGGGTTTCTGCTTCACCTAAGAAAACCATCAAAGCCTGCAATCTCTGGAGAACTCGGGCTGAGGCTAGTGATGGGAACTCCTGAGACGCGCGAATCAGTAATCATCCTAAACTAGGAGGGGAAACAGGTTTTGGACTCCAAGCCTGATTGTATGAGGATTATCATCTTGGAGTTCTTGTTTTGTTTGTTTTTGTTTGTTTGTGCTTTAATGAGTCATGTGACCACCTGGAGCTTTTCCTCACCTGACAATTGCACTAATCATCGCCATGTTGTGAGAACAGAAGTTCATCAGCTTTCGAGGTGCAGTGTATGTAGGGAGTTTATTCAGACTTGGCTGCCAGCTAGCGCTGTGTCTTGGTAGGAAAACGCCATGATGGTTAAAGTAGACCTTTCAAGGAGCTCAGAGCAAAAGCCAAAAGCTGACTGTTGAGAACCTTGTCAGTGGTGTAAACCAAGCTCCCCTCTCTTTACCCTCCCCCACGTGGGACCAGCAGGCCGGTCTCTCTGAAAACAGCCTCTGGATCAATTCATTGACCACAGACCGGTGAGACAATGGGACCTCCAAGGGGCCTTGCTTTGCCCACTGGAGCGAAGGTCAGCATCAGATGCATTAAGAAATGGAAGCAATTTTCTTCCCACTGGAGGCTTCTATTAGGCATGATTGCCTGCATTTAGACAGACCCTAAACTCTCCAGGGCTGAATTAGGACAGGATCACAAACAAAATCTGGAGAGGAACCAGGCCCTGGAGCTGCATCCCTAAGAGGAACAGAACACAGCAAAACAGCAGGCGGACCCTGGTTCTTCTCACGCACAGAGGGCATAGCCACTGATGCGCATGTGCAGAGTGACCAGCACCTCTGGTTTCTGCTTATACTTTTCTAACCCCTGTGGGTTGGTCCGTCTCCCATGCCTACCGCCTCTGACCCTCTTCAGTCAGCCATCCTCTCTTTACCCTTCATTCTGAGGCTGTGCCCAAAGACAGTGAGCAGCTCCAAGCCTCCCTCCCTGCCAGCTTACTATGAAAGCAGAGAAGAAAAAGGGAGACTTTGTGTGAAAAAGTTTAAGGATTATAAAGGACCATTTGGAATTTTCAAATGAATAGCGCAGTGGTCTCTGAGGGAAGGGACTGTAGCCTTGGGGTAAGGCTCAGGGAGTGAGCTTTTGGATAACAGGTGTGACTCCCATAAAAGTGGAAGGCGTGATGCAGGGACAACAATCCTAAAGGAACCCAAAGAACTGCCGAATGATCACCTGCCAGGCACATCAAGGCAGGTGAGCCTCTTCCTTCCTCAGCTCTCCGTCCTCCCTCCCCTCCCCACACCTACACCTCTCTGCTGGTTTGGTTGTTACTTTGAAACCACATGGTGCAGAAACCATGCGCCTTGACCTATTTATTGTGGGGCTGGGTTTGGATAAACCTATCATGAATTGAATATGTCAAGGCAGAAATAAATGCATTCAACCCATCTAACCTGTGGAACGCGACATTGGCTGCAGTACAGTACTCTTGACAGACTAGCCTGGGAAGTACACAATACACTTCAACTAAAGAGGAATCACTTTATTGCCTTCCTAAGGTCGAGAGATCTCAAGCCTAACCTCAAGTCAGAGACTATCTGTAAGCCTCTAGTTTGCACTAGTGTCTGCCTCTGGCTTTGGAAGTCCCAAGGTATGGATTCTCACATTACGGTTATTTTAGGTCCGTGTCTAGCGCTTAATTGGTATTCCTCATTAATTGATTTGAGCTTGAACAGATAAATTTCTATCTCCCAAGGTAGGGGAGGCAGAGAGGATGGCATCTAGGTGCATGCTGTAGCTTTTGTCCTGTTGTGGGGGTTCCCTCCTGCATTCTCCATGCACTGCCCTCTCTGACCGTCCTTCCCCTGTAGCTTTGCTTTGGCCTCTAGGTGATGTGCGTTTTATCTCTCATGTCCCAGGCTGAGCCCCTGTATGAACTTGTGACAGCCACAGACTTTGCGTACTCCAGCACAGTGAAACAGAACTTGAAGAAGGCCCTAGAAGAATTCCAGAAGGAGGTCAGCTCCTGCCGCTGTGCTCCGTGCAGGAACAATGGAGTCCCCATCCTGAAAGGTACCACCTTTTAGAGCCCTGGGGTTTCTTTGTGGAAGGCATCATCTTCAAGGATGCTGACTCTGGGCCAACTCTTTATCCACTTTTACTTCCCAAGAAGTCAGAAAGTTGGAAGCACGGGATTCTGCTCTGGTTGTCCAGCCTCAGGGGGCTTCATGGGTTATAGTAGCATATATAGTAGCATATAGTTATCTAATGCTTGGAGCTACGACCATGATGGCCACTTCACAGGAAGTGGGGTCAGCTCAGCAGCTCAGAGTTTGGGTCTAGGATTACTATAGAGTTTCTTGCAAAGCAAGAAATTTAGAACTTAGCAGCTGGTGTCTACTATTATCCCATGCCTGGCATGGGATAATGCAGTCAGATTAGGACATTCACAGAGTCTGTCCTGAAGAGACATTCTTCATGGTCAGATGAGATACTGCAAGGGGGCAGATTACCGATCAGTATAAAGAAGCATTTCCAAAGGTCGAGAACTTGCCAAAGGTAGGTGGGGCAAGACTCACAGAGTGGGGACCTCCCTAGAGGAACTTAAGCAGAGACTAGACTATTACTTGTGGTGAGAAAGGGCTGGCCTCAGGGTCTGCTAATGCAGCATCTGATCCCGAACAAATATAGGTGTGAGTCAAAGATCAACTCTGGGGCAATTTTCTCAGTGTCACCATATACCACCATAATGGCGACGAACACCCCTTCATAACAGCCCTTCCTGCCCAGGAAAGGAGCAGGCTTTGGCACTGCATCTGCACATTACGTAACGTCCACTTGCTGTTTCATCCCCATGTCTACCTGATGGAAATAGAGGTGCATGGGGGTTGAGCTCTTGGGTCCTGGTTTTATGGGGTGTGATCACTCTCTCTGTCTGTTTTCCTAAGAATCCCGCTGTGAGTGCATCTGTCCTGCTGGCTTCCAAGGTGTAGCCTGTGAGGTCACCAATCGGAAAGGTAATGAGTCTTCCAGAGTTGGTTGGGTAAATTCACTCTGGGAAAATGTCTGAGAAGAACAGGAGCAAGGTGAGGTGTGGACTGGGAGGCTGACACTGTGGTGCTCAGGATCCTGCCGAATCCTAGTGCTATTTTTTACTTTTGAGAATGCACTGTGGTGCAGGGCTGCTAATGTGTGACATTCCCAAGCCCATCTTAGATTGTGGTGGAAAGCTTATGTCCTTTCTGTATTATCCAACCCAATTCCAGGGTGAGTGTGTGTGTGTGTGTGTGTGTGTGTGTGTATGTGTGTGTGTATTTGTATGTGTGTGTGTATGTGTGTGTGTATTTGTATGTGTGTGTGTATGTGTGTGTGTATTTGTATGTGTGTGTGTGTATGTGTGTGTGTATTTGTATGTGTGTGTGTATGTGTGTGTGTGTGTGCGTGCGCACGCACATGCACATGAATTCTATGTAGAAATTCCTATAACTCTCCCTACCCCCTCAATGGAGTTAGTCAGTTCTTATTGAAGATGCTCATAAGATTTTGAAAATATGTACACATAATGCCTTTCACATTGTTTTTCCTCTCCTTCATTCTGTAAGTAATGCCATATCCCATTGACTTTGGCACCTTCATGACTGAGGTGCGGTTGTCTCTCAGTGATAAATGATAGATAGATAGATAGATTATAGATAGATAGATAGATAGATAGATAGATAGATACATACATACATACATACATACATAGATACATAGATAGATACATAGATACATAGATATGTAGATGATAGATGATAGACATCTAACAAATGAAAAGGCTAGTAAAACTTCCCTTCCCACTCTCGAATTCTTCACCCACTTTGTTGTGTAAGAATTGTCAAACTCACATTCTTCTCTAATTTTTATTCCTTAAATGTACTTAACAGATCTGATAAAGCATCTCACCTCATCTGATAGGCATTCTCACCTCACCGGTCACTGGGCTGCTTGGCTTGGTTCTTGAACTCAGCTTGAATTCAGATCTCATCACTGTCATTTAATAACTCTGACTTGAGCAAGACCCTTGACCTCTCTCCTCTGTGAGATGGACATGATCCTGTTACTACCTGACACACCTGAGTTTATAATGAGGCATTTAAATCATTTAAAATAATGGCTGATACGCTGGAAAAACCAAATAAGTACTAATTGCTTTGGGTTTATTATTTATATTTTGTATATAGAAAATAATTTATTCTTTACAACAACCCCATGAAGACAATACTGGCGATATCCCCATTATATAGATGAAGAAGTGAAAGGTCAGCGGGCCACCATTCACAGTGAAAGCAGGAAGCCAGGTTCAGCTTAGCAGACATGGCTGACTGCACAGCCTTTAAGCATGTCCTTCTAGGTCATAGTTGGCTTTGTTATCTCCTCTTTCACCTCACCCAGGTCTTGGAGAGTGAACTGCCCAGAGTGTAGGATTACAAGACCACAGGGTTTCCACAGTGTTTCTTTTTGGAGGAGACCTTGGAATCTGTCCATCTTTCATTTTACACATATTTATCACGGGGAAACAAACAGTTATTCAGTAACCTCATCTATGACCAAAGCCATTTTTTTATTTATTTATTAACTTGAGTATTTCTTATTTACATTTCAAGTGTTATTCCCTTTCCCAGTTTCCGGGCCAACATCCCCCTAACCCTTCCCCCTTCCCTTCTTTATGGGTGTTCCCCTCCCCATCCTCCCCCCATTGCCGCCCTCCCCCCAACAATCACGTTCACTGGGGGTTCAGTCTTAGCAGGACCAAGGGCTTCCCCTTCCACTGGTGCTCTTACTAGGCTATTCAATGCCAAAGCCAATTCTTAGTAGACAACAAGCATCAAGAAATAGTCAGTGATATTCACCTCATTTAAAATATACCACTCTCACATTACATAACGTAGCTCTCATGCATGAGAAACTATCCAGTATCTTAATGTGTCTAATCTGAAAACCATCCATTCACCCATCCCCCTCCTACACACTCATCTACCCATCCATCCATCTGTCCATGCCTCTGTCCACCTACCTACCAATTCACCATCCACCAATCCATCTATCCACCAACATGTTTACCCATCCATCCATCCACCCACCCACTCACCCACCTAGTCATATATCCATTTATTCATTTATCCACCCACCCATCCACCCTCTCACCATTCATACATGCATCTATGCACCCACTCACCTACCCATCCATCCACCCACCCATTCATCCTGCTGCCAACCATTGCTTATTTGCAGGAGACCTTCTGTACGCCAGCCTAGGTGTTACAATTCAATGTAAGCAAATCAGGTACGGTCCCTGTCATCACAAGTACTGTGATGTAACAAGACTAATGCTGTGTGAATTATCCCATAAGCACAATTAAATTTTTTATGCAACAACTGCTACAAATTCTCTGAAAGTTTAAAAATACAGGGAAGAGGTAAGGATCCGAGGCTTCTATGAAGAAATTCAAGATTACCGAGCTCTAAAGGGTTAATAGGATTGATGATATCAATTGGAAAGGCAGGAATAATTGTAGAATGTGAAAATATTCTGCGATAGAAGAGAATGAAGA
Source organism: Rattus norvegicus (assembly GCF_021556685.1). NCBI lineage: Eukaryota > Metazoa > Chordata > Mammalia > Rodentia > Muridae > Rattus > Rattus norvegicus. The sequence goes on from NC_141538.1 coordinate 125,466,581, forward strand.
AAAGAATGGCCAGAGGAAAAGACCGTTCTTTAAAAGGGAGATATCAGAAATCCAGATTCCAAAAGCCTGTTGGCTTATTCACCCAATCCTACCCCACCTCCTAGGAGAAGAGAGTGTAAAGACCAATTGACATTCACCGTCCATCTTTCTTACAGATATCCCCATAGATGGGAAGTGGAGTTGCTGGTCTGACTGGTCTCCGTGCTCTGGAGGACGCAAAACAAGACAAAGGCAGTGCAACAACCCGGCACCTCAGAGAGGAGGCAGCCCCTGCTCAGGTCCTGCTTCAGAAACACTCAACTGTTAAAGGGAGGGAACACAGCCGGCAGGTGATCAGCAGGGCTCTAACCCTCTCACACTTAGCCAGGCTTTAGCACACCAGCTCCCACCCAGGGCTACCACAACAAAAAGCAATGCCACTCTGCCCTTTAAAGGCTTTAGTTTCTTCAGTGCATGTTAATTCCAGTAAACAGTGGGTGGAGCAAAACCCTAAGTCCTTGCATGGTGAAACTCCCTTTGCTCACTGCACTTTTGTTACCGTCCCATGGTCCGGGAGCCAGAAACTTTCTTGGTCACCATGGGTCACCATGTAGTGACAAAGGCACATAGTAGGTGTTGAATTATGAAGCAGTAAATTGATAAGAAGCTGTTCATCCCTTGGTAAGCACAGAGTGTTCTTCAGTAATAAAGACAGCCAATCTCGATAAAAATGATCTTCTGTGTGCCACCAATCCATCCCCCATGACAACCTTGCAAGACAAATATCTGGGAAACAGGCTTGGGGGATATAATGACTTGTCCCAGGTCATACAATTAGGAAATGCCAGAATTGTGCAGCCAACAAGGCTCTGGATTCGATGAGGCTCGTCTTTTTCTGAATGAGCGTGCAGTTAGCAAAGAACTGTTCATGGAATAAAACGCAACAGAAAGCCTCATGTGTTTGTGTGAGGGGGTGGGTGGGCAGGTCTGTGCGCATGTGTGCACAGGCGTGTGCTCTTGTGCATTTCACGTTACTGATCAGCCTCTTCCAGCTGCCTAGTCAGGGGAGTGCCTTTGGGTCCCTTAGCTTCTCTGATGCTAAGTCGAGGCAGCAAAGCGTATGGGAACAGAAGTCAAGGAACCAACCTGGATGGTGATGAGTAGCAGAACATGACTGGGAGCCGAGGAAACCTGATCACCCCAGGAGAAAAGATCTACAATGGAAAGAGAAGACCCTTGGCCGGAAAACAGGTCAAGGGGCTCTTGGCAGTGTGGCAGTGTGCACTGCCGTCCCACACTGCCCCCTCTGAGGGATTGTCTCATTCCGCTCAGCTCACTGGGCTTTTGTGCAAACACTATTTGCAGGGATGAGAACTTGAAGAGGTCAACTGGTTGACTACTGTTGTCCAGCTACCAATATCTTCATTATTATTATTTGAAATGCTAAGTGGTCAAGCTCCATATTTCATATCCATCCCTTCTTTCCATTGTTCTGTTTGCCCATGGGCACGTCTCCCTGATTGAGGAACTTCAGGTGAGTTTATTCTTGGAATAAATCAGATGTGGAAAAGCAGTTTGCTACAGGTAATGTTTGGGTCATCAGATTCATTTGCAATCAACTGTTTTCAGGCAAGATACCTGCTTTACATCTGTAGCAGCTGGACCCTGAGAGCTGAACATGTCCATGGTACTGAAGCTTTTCTCCAGTCTGGCCTGGCCAGTCCTCTCCAGCAGAGTCATTAAGAAACTGGGAAGTAGCTGAGGATTCACTGCCGGGGGCAGTGGCATGCAGCATAGCAGCTCTGTCTGCCTTTCTGCCTCCCCTGTCCCCTGCAATCGAACTGACGGGTCTGGGCCCTTGTTTAGCTTAATATTATTGCTTTGCTGTCTGCTGTTATTTCAACAGGATAATGCAATAATGTTTTATCTCTTTCATTATACAGAGGCAGTATAATTTTCTTGAGTTATAATCTATCTTCTTTTAAGATTCCCCCGAGACAGGGAAGAGCCACTCTGTCTTTGGTTGACGGGAGGCTCCCAGAAAGCTGACAGTAGCACATCGAGGCGAGCACCGCCAAATTAAATTCTGAATCTCAATCACAGCCACCACTTCTAATGGGAAATTTGAGTTGATTATGGAGATGACAGCCCAGGTTCACATTTATTGCGTTTAGCAGAAATTGTTTATCCTATTAAATGTGGTCTTGAAGGAGAGACAATTGAATTGTGAAGCACCACTGAGTACCCGGGTGACGCCCAGGCACTGCTAAACTGTGTAATAATTATATTCTTATTTGTGGGCTGAACTTCCCCCACGTGGCTCTTTCTGCAAACAAATGCGCTTAGGAGGAGGTGGAAACATAGTGTAAGAATTAAACAAAATAAATGCAACCTGTGCTCTTGGAGTCTTGGAGACTGTGGCTCAGACCGCTGTACCTGGGCTGAGCTGAAGTGTTCCATAGGCAGAGCCCAAGCAGTGTGGCTTAGCAGTGGCCCTGGACTGTGAGTACAAGCACAGCCCAAGGTACCTGTGTGGGAGGGATGTTCTCATCCAAGAGGAGGATCTCAAAAACGTCACGAACTCCTCTGCATGTTGAATGCCAGGAAAGGAGGCTTTCCAGAGTGACCTTGGGCTAATAGCATAACTTCTGTGGGGATAATAACTGTTATAATTACTTTGACAATAGTAATAGTAATAATAATAATAATAATAACAGCTGCCAATTAGAGTGTTTTGCACTTTATGAAGTCTTTAATCTGAATTATCCCATTTAATTTTTGTCTGAGTTTAATGGGGAAGAATTTATGCAAGCAGAAGGTGACAGAGGAAGTTTCAGATAGAATCCAGACCCTTACCAAGAACTGGCCAACTACAGCAAGCAAGAAGGGGTGCAGGGCCAGGACAGAGCTGCTGCTGGCCAGACTATAGGCAGAGAAGGGCCATCTCTGTCTAAAAAGAAGACCCTGATGCTAGGTGCTTGTGGTGCACACCTTTAATCCCAGCACTCGGGAGGAAGAGGCAGGCAGATCTCTTGAGTTCCAGGCCAGCCTGGTCTACAAAGGGATTTCCAAGAACAGCCAGGGCTACACGGACAAAAACATCGATATTGTGGTTCTCAAGCACTTATAGCACATCTTTTGGGAAAGAGTATGCCCAGTGCAGAAAGCCTTTAGCAGCACCCTGGGGGACCTGAGTGCTTTCATCGATGAAGAAACGCCCTGCCCCTGCATTCCCGTAGATCTTACACACAGCAGCATGAACTTCTCCTACTCAGTTCATCCTCCACCTGTCAGCTGTCTCTTCCTTCAGTTGTTCTTGCGAGGTTAAGGTAAGCTACAGTGTTGGTTAGAATAATATTGGAAGGTATCGGAAATCTTCGTGTGGTAGAACATGGTGGGAGTTTGTAGGTCACTGGGGCATGCCACCAACCATGGCTGGGAACCAAAACAATTCTTTTCTTTAACTTTACAATCTCAGCTGTTTGGTTACAGTGACGGAAAGCTGACCCTTGGAGAACAGGTGTTTTCCTCTACTGCTGTTTCAGCCTATACTTCGCTTACGGTAGCATTCAGCATAGAAACCTTTTATAGATTAAAGACACTGCCTGGCACTAGGGGGTTGTCAATAAATATCACATCAAGTAATGGACTAGTGAAAAGGAATGAGGAGAGCCAAGGGAAGAACTGCCCTGTGCTGGTGAATAGCTTTCTAGCCTTAGTGACCTGGTGCAAGACAGGACTTCGGGCCCAGAAACCCCAAAGAAAGACAGTTAAGCATCAATGAAAGATGGCCCTGTTCCGGAGCTTCATGCACTGTAAGAGAAGGGTGGAGACCGGGAGGAGAAGATGTGGTGATATCGGGAGGGTTGACAGGGTGAGTTTATCCCAGTAATGGGTAAGTCTGAAAGCCTGGTAAGAACAAGGGTCATAGGTAATAAATTTCCATCCATGGGCAGCAGATTAAATTGTCTTCCAATATTCTGACTCAAATTTCATATCCTAAGACAGCCTGAAAGGGCAGTGGTCCCCCTGCCAGCCATGTGGAACCTTCTAGGCTTCCTCTGCCATAGGGGAGTAAGTTCCACTAATGTCCCCTTCTGGTGCAAGCCTTGACCTAGGTTATTTTTGTCTTGTTTCGTTTATTTCATTTTATTTACTTTCTCCTCCTCCTCCTGCTCCTCCTCCTCTTCCTTCTCCTCCTCCTCCTCCACCTTCTCTCTGTCTGTCTTTCTCTCTCTGTCTCTCTGTCTCTCTATCTCTCCTCTCCTCTCCTCTTCTCTCCTTTCCAGACAGGATGTCATGGAGGTCAGGCTACCTTTAAAATTACTGTGCAACCGAAGAAGACCTTGAATTCCTCCTCTAATGCCTACCCACACCGGGAATTACATGTGTGATCTCAGACTCCACTCCAGACTACTCTTTCACTGTTTCAATTTGTGGTGCTGCTGGTGGTGTACATGTGTGTTCGCCTACACCCATGCATGGCATGTGTTTGCCAGTTTTCAAATCTCTATCTTTTTTAAAAAATAAATTGATAAGCTCTATCATTTTATCTATAACTCCAGTTTTGGCTAGACTGGCTGACCATCAAGTCTCTAGAATCCTCCTGTCTCTGTCTCCTCCTGACCAGTGCCAGCAGGTACAGATGTATACTGCCATGCCCAACTTTTGTGTGGGTGCTTGTAGTCCAAGTTCACAGTACCCACTGAGCATCTCCATAGCCTGCAGTTTTTCTTATAGCTGAACTTCCTCATATAACCTAACAGCAGCATGTTGGTCTTTGCAACACCCTGCTAAGACCTTTCCTCTAAATAACCTGTCTTTAGTATTGGCTGGATTCTTACCCTGAGGCATTCAAATGCTTAAGTGTGTGTTCATAGAGACAGAGGCATGATGTCATACCTTTTAGGCAAAGCTAGAGCCATTGAGGAGAGTCTGCATAGTAGAATACTCCACAGACATGCTCTGAAGCCAGTGCTGATATCTGAGGCTGGGTTCAGTGGCTGCTCTATGGCTCCTCTGTATGGTAGGAGCCTCTGTTCCCTCACTTATAGGAAGGGCATGACACATTCTCTTTTTGGGGCAGTGTAGACATCATGGATCCCTAGAGCTAGAAGAAGCCCTGGCTGGGCCCAGTAGACCTTCTTTACTTAGGCAAATTGCTGCTGGGGTCATTTTCAGGGATTCTCAAAGCATCAATAAGAGACCTATGTTGTTGGTTTTCATTTAAAACTACCTTAAAAACCTCTCAGTGCAAAACCCTCTACAACATACAAGAATTAAAGTACATAAGATTGCTTAGCTCCTAAGGATGTCTTAATAAAGAACGTGGAGGGCTTTTCTCTCCCAAGCTCCACATTATTAAGGAAAATATAACAGTGTAATAACTAATATTTGTAGAGACCATTACCGGTGAAAAAGAACTTCACATACCTAATCCAGGCCTAATCCTCTCAGTGCCTGCAAGAGGCAGATCTATTGTCTGCCTGTGACAAGTGACAGGACAGCCTTGGAAAGACCAGGTGAGTTCCCTAAGACCATACTGAAGTGGAAACTTAAGGGTTCTTTGGGAAGTCAATTGCATGGCGTTGTGCTGGGGCAAACACACGAAGGAACATTTCATGAAAGTGGACACAGGTGTGAAAGGCTAAGGCAGACTTGTGAAGGAATGTTTTGCTGAAGCAGACACGGGAGAGAGGATAGTTTGCTAAAGCAAGCATGTGAAAGAACACGTGGTGAAAGATTCTTTGCAAATGACACGCATGTATTGGTCTGCCTTACATCGTGTGGTTGAGCTGCATTTGTTGGGGCGCCATAGAGAGAAACAACCCAAAAGGTTCTGGTGGTGTGCTGCAGTTTCTTGCCACCTCCTCGGATTCAGGCTGCTTGGATGCACGTGTTGAGGAAAGGCACAGGAAGGACATGTGATATATAGAGGGTATAAATAGGACTCCACAGAGTGACGGAGACAGAGCTTGGCTTGCTGGTACAGCTAGCTGTGTAACGCTTGTGGGTCTCTCATCTTTGTTGATCTTTGCTTCCCTAAGAGAGGCACAGCCAAGAACTTCTCCTGGTCCTTCTTTCTGACTCCTGCTGAGGCTGAGGCCTGACTATCTCGGCTAGGTCACGTCACTGCCCTTGCTAACCCAACTCTACCAAACTGGACTGCTGGTGTATCGGTGAAGCATTTGCGAATAGACTGAGCTGCTACTTGCTAACCTATGAACTGAACTGCCAATTTCTAAACAACACAGACAGGAGTTGCTCCAAAGAACCTTTCTAAATAGGTCCACTTCCCCCAATATTCTTTCCTTTCCACTACCTCTGGTAGGTGGCGGGTTACAAGGAGGTTAAAGGGTTTAAGAATCATCATTAAAAATATGAAAAAAATTAAAGTTACACCACCCAGCTCCAAAGCAGTTCGAGCAGTCCAGGTCTTCTGTGGCTGTCAAGTATAGCCTTCCAGTACAGGCAAAGCAGACCCAGATTACTCTCAGGGAGGTCACCAGTACCCACAGGGAAATGACCCTCGCCTGCCATCCCTTCAGTACAGAGATCAAATGGACTATGGGTCTCTGTGGAAAGTTGAAGACTGAAGACCCGAGTTCCATACCTTCTCTTCCTAGAGCTCTCCATGAATGTGACACAGATGTGATAGTTTCGTGAGGTGGCACATGCAAAGGGAAGGTATCACCCACAAATTCTTGGCGTAAGGCAGATACTAGACTAACTTCCTGTGCTTGGGTGCTATACACGAAGCACCCTGCCCGTTTCCTGCCTCGCTTTCCTGCCAACTGCTTCCTTGAGCATGCATTTTATAGAGAGAAAGGAGAGAGAGGGAACCATGGCCATGTGTGCAGAGTGGAATTCTTGGAGGATTTTCAGCAGGAGTCAAGTGTCTGGCCTGACACTGGCCTCGAAGCAGGACTAGGCACGGAGCCCGGGCACTCCCATTATCTTCCCAGCAGCGGCTACCAGTTATCTCAAGTCCACACCTTGCAGCCCCAGGTGTCCCTCCATCCATCACTGGCCATTGTCTGAGATCCACTCAGCTTCCCCCACTGCCTCCTGCCCAGTGACTCCTTGTTAATAATCCGGTTTGTTCACATCCTGAAAACGATCTGATTCTGGCCCCTTTTCATCCCAAACACCATCCATCCATCAACTGCTGGCTCCACATGCTTGGTTAGGAAAATGAGAGTGGGGGAGGGGGACGAATAACAGATAAAACTTCTCAGTGTTATCTCTAAAGAAATAGAATGGATAAATAGATCTGTCAGACATATATCATGCCACCTGACAGCCAAGTCTATTTGTTAAAAACAGGTTAGGATGGGAGGATTTATCTCACGCTTTAAGCTGTTAATACAGGAAGGAGACATATTTTTCTTTATCTCTTCAGGGGAAGGGGGGAAATCCCAAGGCCATGAAAAAGGGACTTTTAATTTGATTTGATAGACTTTCTCTCACTAAGGTGGAAAGGGGTGAGCTTCCTCTTCAATTCGTGCCTCTGGGATGCTATGGGCTTGGCTGTCCTCTAATGCTTTGTGAAGGTCATGGGATCCACAAATCCTGCTCAGGGTCTTGCTTTGAAGCCCTTTCTTACAAGTGTTGACATCCAAACAGGAAGGCCATGTTGGTTTAGGTCTTTGGTACCGAAGAACAAGAGGAAAATGGAGAGGTGTATCTTAGCTGTTGGGTCCCCATCTGTCATGGAAGTCAGTAGATGGGACAAAAAGGCAGGCTATAGTGATAGGACTTGGGACATGTAGGAAGACAGTCACTCAGGGACATACTGGAGACAGGAGTAGCTGGATTGGCTTCCTGGGAAAGGAACCTAAGCCATGCCCAAAGAATGCGGGAAGGAGAGGGAAGGAGAGGGGAGCTAGGTCCAGACACAGACTTGGGAACTAGTTATGGAGGGCTTTGTCCATTGTGTCAAGGAGAGTAGTAGGCTTTTGAGACAATGATTTTAATGGCTTCTGAGGAATACATTGAAGGCAGAGTGGCACAGGCCTTAGATTGAAAAGCATGCTATGAATGCAGCCATTATAATTACAGAGCACAGAAATTCCAGAAAGGCGGCTGGCAAAGGCTATGAGATGAAGCACCTGCTACTCCCAGGAAGGCCCATGGCCACACCTGAGGCTCACAGTCACTACCACCCACTTGAGAAGAACACATCCCAGAGCTAACAGAACACCCATGTGTGCTAGTTCTGTGACTTTGCCCAGTCATTGTGCCTCTGTGTAGTCCCCTTCCTGTGATACATGTTGCTTTTCTGACTTTCACTTTTTCTCCAGGGCTCAGCTTGGCTGTCCGGCTTCCAGCTATCTTCCCTGATTCTTGACTAGACTTTCTCTATACCTCTCTGGACTTCTTCCCAGTTAGGGACCCGTTGCAATTATCTGTGTACTGACAGGTCTGTGCCTCAGCACCTCCAGCATCCAGCAGTGGCCTATGTGCCAGGTATCACTGGATGTTAGCCTGATGGTTCCTTTTCTTTTTCTCTATTTCTCTTTTCTTTTAAATTTTTTTATTACCATTGTTATTGTCATTGGTGCTACTGCTGTTGTTATGGTTGTTGTTGTTGTTAGATTTTTCTGGGGGAAAGGACAACTAGCTGAGGAATGTAGTCACCTTCAAAAGCTGGAGAATGCCCAGAACAGATTGTCCTCTGAGTCTTATAGGAGAAACATAGCCTTGTTGGTTTTATCTGTATGTTTAGGTATGAGTGTATTGATTACTCTTTTTCTTAAAATATTCAATGAATGTGGTTCTGAGTTATAAAGCATTTTCATACATGTACAGTATATTAAACATATTCCTTCATACTCCCCTGTCCTTTCTTACCCTCTCCTGTCTTCTTAGACCTCATTGTCTCCTAGACAATTTTACTTCTCCATTAAAAAAATGATCTTTTTAAAAAATGTGTGTATGAGCATCCCATGCATGCAATGCTCACAGAAGCCAGAAGAGAGCATTCGATCTCTGTAGATGGAGTCCTGGGCAGATGTGAGTCACCTGTCATGGATGCTGGGACCCAAACCTGGATCCTCCGGAAGAGCAATAAGTGTCCTAACCACTCCAGGCCCTCACTTCTATACTTGTGTCATATATACAAACATGATTTTATGTATCTATGTAAAGTCCAGTAAGCATCAGTGAGAGGAAAAAATTTGAGACTGAATTTACTTAATATGATTATCTGCCTCTGCATTTACCTTTTCCTCCCGAACGACATAGTTTCATTCTTTAGGGCTGGAAATTTATTTTCTTCATGCATTCCTCTGCTTTTAGAAACCTAGGTGTGCCCTGAAACTTAGCCATGGTAACTAAACTATAATAACCAATTAGCTTTATTTAGAGTAGGGAGACCTCTTTCAAGCTTCAGGCCCTCACAGTATTAAGCCAATAAATTTGTATTACTACAAAAAATAGATTTTCTTTGAGATAATAACTGCTCCTAGTCCAGGCTGGTCTTGAACTTGCTATATACTTGAGCTTCTATTGCTCCTGCCCCTACCTCCTTGTGAGCCTTCATGGCCAGTTTATATTATAGTGTGGTGATGTGATTAAGAATGGTCTTAATAGGCTCAAATATTTGAATGTTTATGGAGTAGCACTATTTGAAAAGACTAGGAGGTGTGGCCTTGTTGGCGTGGGTGTAGCCTTCTCGGGGTAGGTGTGGCCTTGTTGGAGGAAGTGTGTTACTGTGAGTGGGCTTTGGGGTTTCAGAAGCCCAAGCCAGGGTCAGTGACTCATCCTGCTCCCTGTGGATCTGGATATAGAACTCTCAGCTACCACACATTTCCATGCTCCCCACATGCCAATAATAAACTAAACCTTTGAAACTGTAAGCAAGCCTCTTTTTTTGTAAGAGTTGCCATGGTCATGATGTCTCTTCACAGCAATAGAGCACTGACTAAGACATGTAGTATTAAAGATTGAATTTAGCACTTTCTATGTGCTAGACTAGCATTCTATTAATTGAGCCCCATTTGCAGCCTAGCCTGCTTGTTTCTGAAGTGAATGAGTGGCAGGGGAGCCTGTCTTCCTGAACAGTGAAATGCCGGTCTGTTATTCAAGCATCGTCTTCCCATCCCTGCAAGGCACAGAGGCTTTGCTGAGCCATCCCTCATTTCTGCAGTGTGGCTTTTGAAGCCTGCCCTTTCTCTGTGTCCATTTTCTCCCCCTAAAGGTATACTACTCAGGGGAGATCCATTGAGTGTGGGACTCTTTAGATCTTCCTCGCAGAGAAGGAAAAGAAGAAAGTCTCTCTCCTTACTGCCATTCTCTCTGTCGTTAATTTACTTTTCAAAAGACACACTGTCAAGCTGAAGAGTATATCTTTAAGCCATGTGTTTACACCCCACTCCCTATAAAACCTGAGATTATAGATCTCTTTAAAGGACCTAGGGGGAAATGTACTGGGAGAGGTGTATGTTCTGTGGGGGTGAACCACTGCTAGGAGAGAGAGACTGATGTCGTAAAAGATTGCCACAGTTGATTTATTTTAATGGCCAGTGATGCTGGGGAAAGAGTTCTGTGTTTTTCTGGTGGTCTGGACTCATGTGTGATCCTTTAGTCCAGTGGTTCTCAACCTTCCTCATGCTCTGACCCTTTAAAACAATCCCTCATGCTATGGTGACCCCCCACCATAAAATTGTTTTGGTGCCAATTCACAAATGTAACTTTGTTACTGTTACAAATCATAATGTAAATACGATAGCTGATGTACAACCCCCAGAAGGAGTCGAAACCCACTAGTTGAGAATCGCTACTTTAGCCTCTTCCTCCAAATTTCCCATCGTGTTCCCAGGTTTCCCAACCCCCTGACAAGGATCCCTACATCACCATCTCTTCCCTGCCTTGAGCACCACAAACTACCATGCAAAACCCAGCAGAGACAGACAGAACAGAGCTAGGGGGTGGGAGTGAAGGAGTGGGGGTAGGGAGCAAGAGCTTGAAGTAGTGCATGAAATGTCTGGTCCACAGCTCTGACCCATGAGACTTAGTTTCCTTAACTGTAGAGTAGACCTCACAAAACAAACCTTTAGAGGTCCCCGGTAAGCCGACATGAAATAGCAAAGATCAAGCTTTGTGCCCCCGGCCCTCTGTGTGCCATGGACCCCATTCCTCATGGGCATATAACGACTCTTTCGCGCTCCTCAGTGTTCAACCTTGCCTGTGCTTGGAATTGCCAAGGGAGTGTTGGAAGACTGCTGAGGGCTGACTCCAGCCCCCAGTGATTCAGATTTAATTAGTCTGGAATGCAGCTTCTGGACAGGAGGTTTGTGAAATTCCCCCAGGTTATTCTCATGTGCAGCCACAGAGTTTAGTTTACTGTTTAGAGCAAGATAGAGAGTCCTCGTCAATTGCCTGCTTAGCCTCTTCCACTTGGCCTCCAGTCACTTGCTAGCAAGTTGCTGTTAATAATTACCAAATGATGAATGCAAGCAAATTATTAATGTAAACTAATTTGAAAGGGGGAACAGTACACTCACATGATAGAAAGCAAGAATGGAGTCTTTTCATTCTTTCAGCTAGAAGAGCCAAGTTTATTTAGATAAAATTCTGAACCACGTTTTCACAATGGAAATAACAACAATGATGGTAATGATTTGCCATGTGGCAGGCACTGAGGTGGGTCTTACACACCCTGACTTTGTTACTGTTTTTCCCAGTCCCCAATGTCCAACACATTCACCTGCGAGTTCCCGGTCCCCATGTTCTGTCTCACCATCTGGCTTTGTATCAAGATGGATTTCCTCTTCAAAAGTCTCCTCCCTGCTGATCTGTTAAAAGTCCATCCAGATCAGATAGACCCTGCACTTGCTGCCCCTGATGTATATATAACATGTGAAGACTGCACTCTCTTGACTTGTTCTCCCTCAGCAATCACTTGGATGCTACATATGTTGATGTCAATAATTTATTCCCAGTAGCCCAAGATCCTCCTCTTTTTCATTTATACAGTTGCCCTCTGTTTCTGAAGGCTTCATATCTACAAAGTCTACCAACTTCAAAGAGAAGCCAAGGGTAAGCCTGGGTTGTTGATTTATCTAGTTTTTCATCAACTTGACACATTTTGGAAGAGGGAACTTCAGTTAGGGGTAGAGGGAGCCCACTAGACTGGCCTCTGAGCAAGTCTGTAGTGAACTGTTTTTTAAAAATTACTGATTAATGTGGGAGGGCCCAGTTCACTCTGGGTGTTGCCATACCTAACAGGCAGAGAAAATTATGAGGAGGAAGTCAGTAAGCAGCACCCCTCTATGATCTCTGCTTCAGTTCCTGCCACCAGGTTCCTGACTTGAGTTCCTGCTCTGACTTCTTTTCATGATAGACTGCGAGTGGGGCATGCAAGCTGAAGTTAACCCTTTTTGCCCCAGTTGCTTTTACTCATGATGTTTTCTCATGGCAGGAGAAACCCCAATTAAGTCAATGCTGAACATGCACATGGTTTAGAGTATGTAGGAACACTAGGCTGGCTGCTGTGACTGGCTCTTCTTGAGAAGATCAGAGAATGGATGTTGATCTTTACTGATTGACCCTTCCAAGTCCACCCACAGCTCTGCAAGACTGACCAGTACAGACCTCACCCATGAACTGACTCTTGATCTGTCTGCTTGTCCAGCAACCATTGCTGATGAGATCCCCTACAGTCTGCAATGCATAGCCTTCGCATCTAAAGACGCTATGCTGAATAAAACTGGCCCAGTTTCTGCCTTCAAATATGATGCCTTCAAATATGATTGCTTACTGAGAGAGAGTAACAAAAGATATTCTGGGGTCTGAATGTTGAGGTCTCTCTAAGTTCTCCACATGGAAGACCTACACCCAGTGTCAAAAGAGGAGGCTGGACTTCAGGAGATGATGAAGTCATAAAGGCAACATTCTCATGAGTAGGACTGGTGTCCTTACTAAAGAGGACCTAGAGACTTGCTACCCCTCTGCCATGTAATAACCCAATGAAAGGACATATATAAAATAGAACACAGCCTCTCCAGACCCTAGACCTGCTGGAACCTTCATCTTGCAGTTTATGCCTCCAGAATTGTGAGGAATTATTTCTGATGTGTCTAAACCACACCCAGTTTATTATTGAGCATCCTGAATGGAATAAGATAGGGAGGTGGTTCTGAGATGTAAAGGGTAGCGACCCTCTGGGACAAGGAGGCAACCTAGAGCCAGGTTATTGGTAGAGGCTAAAGATTATGAGGTTGGTACTAGAAAAAAAAAATGAGTGTGTGAAGAGAACAGCCTTCGTGGGTTTGCATTTACTCAGAGCAGCAATCAGTCCTAACCAGCAGCCAGGACAGGCAGCAGCATCTACAGCTTCCTTCCAAGTCTGCCTCCAGAGCTACTCAGCAGGCCTGGGTCTGCAGGCTCTTCCCTAGGCATGGGGCACCTCCATTCTGGGGTGCTGGATTGTTGCACTGTCTCCTCCTCTCCCGGGACCCTCCTTTACACTCTGACCAGGAACTCCAGCAGCTCCAACGACCATCAGCTTTGGCTCCTGCAAGAAAGCATGCCAGGGGAAAAAAAAGGTTAGTGTAGGAGAAGTAGCTGGTTGGGGATGCAGGGCCTGAGGCCACCTTGTTGTTCCAAAATGCTCTGCACTCCTTCCTTGGGGAAATGCCCTGGGTAGCAAACCAAGACCTCTGTGCTTGTAGCACAGTTAATTTGAAACTCTGGATGAAGTAAGAATAAGCCACTTGGGGGTCCGTCTCACGAAATCGGAATCCATGGTTGCATGGAAGATGGACAGCAGAGCAAGGCAGGAAGCACACGCCTCTGGGAGAATGATTAAAAGTCATCGGAGGCTGTAAGGAATGACCGCCCTGCGTATCCAAGGCAGAGGTCTAGCTAGAGACCTCTGTAGCAGATTGCTGAGGGTCCGTTTGTAAGTTTCTAATCCAAACTCTTCAGAGCCTGACAGTGGGTCCCCAGGTATGACAGATTGTACAGAGCCTCCAGACACTTGCACTGAGTGTGGAGTCTAGAAACCGAGCACACAGAACCCTACCCAGGGCTGCTGGCTCACTCCCCTGGCTGTGCCTCTCCAAGTCCTTCTCCCCCCAGGAAAGTTAAGGGTCAGCTATATGAAAAGCGTGAACTAATCCAAGGGGGATTGGTCATCATTTTCTATCGCCATTTCTTTTCCCTAATTAAATCTTCCATGAACCCCACATCTAATTCAGATGAAAGCAGAGCAATTCCACTGAAGTTAGGGTGACTACCAGGCTCGCCCTCCTCCCCTGGGGGCAAGTCCTCGCACCCTAGGGCTCCTCAGATCTCACTGTGAACATCATTGGATTAGATTATCTCCAAGTCCCTTCCAGCCCTGTAATTATACTCCCTGATGGGACAGTCACAGCAGGATTCTTGGTCTCTATTTCTCCCACCTCTGTCACTCTGTCCCTGTTGGCAAAGGCTTCCCAGGAAAACTCCCAGGGATCCTAATGGGTTTCAGTGGAAGCTGACAGATTTCTCTGCCTTAGATGTCCTTGCCAGCTTAATCTCTGTCAGACTGAAAGTTTAGTAAGGTGGCCATGAGGTTAGCTGAATGTTCCAGGAAATGAGTGCAGAAGGATTGAGACTTTGAATACAGCTCTTAGTCTGCTACTCTCACCCAGATCACTGGCATCTCACTCCCCCTCCATGGCCCATAGTATATGCATATAGCTCAGCATGACTCTCACAGAGTCTGGCCTCCACCCTGTGAAAGGAGTGTCTATCTCTTATCTCTTTGCTGTGTGGAACAGGCCCTAGAAAGGGAATAATTAGAATGGCTGAGCCAAGGATCATACCTGTGTTTTGAAGTCAGGCCTGACTGGAATCATGAAGTGGTTAGCCCATCCCCACTCCCCACTCCTGGAAGTGATTGCTACTGAGATTGCCTCAGAGTCTCTATGTTCATTCAAAACAGGAACAGACTCAGTAGTGACAATTAAGTCAAGGCCTTGGGTCCTGGTATCATCCTTGCCCCAGCTCCCTGATCCTCCATTCTCTAGCCACATGAGTTTTAGCAAATTATCCAGCATTGCTCCTGCCCCAGGCTCCTCATCTGTAGAATGATATTAACATGAGCATTTATTTCATAAGGCTCTGTGGGAATAATTAAGCTCACATACAAGGATGTGCTGCTATGATGCTGGCATGAAACGAAGAACCATTATTTCCACCAAGTGGCCTTTGGTCTTTGGGACCTAGCATATACCCTGCTGGAAAACCAAGAGGATCCCTGAACTCTGGACCTGGGCTATCTTGGCCCAGAGTATCTTTCCCTCCCCACTCCATGCCCTAATTTACCAATTCCCAAATAGTTAGGCAGTGGTTTCTCTAGCTCCCAAGAAGACAGAGCAGCAGCCTGGGACCTGTGTGTTGGTGCTGTAATTTTTATTCTCTGTACCTGCATTTCTCAAATTTGAGTTTTCTCTCACCTTCCCACATCTCTCCAAATTTCTCCTCTGAAAAACAGACAGCAGTCTGGGACTTTGTTTGTGAGCAGAGCAAAACAATCAGAGAAGTGACCACACCCTGTCCATAGAGCATCAGACAAGCAACAGCATCTTCCTTCTGCTAGGTAACATGGGATCTGTCATGAGCCTTAGATGGTTTAATGCTCAATCCAGCCTGTGAGGAGTATACCACCATAATTTCGTTTTACAGCAAGTCCTTACATGAGAGTCAGAGACACTGGGATTTCAAAGGCATATTTGACCTCAGAGCTGTGCTGCCCTGCCTCCTGCTTGGAGATACTCTCTCAGTGAGGGAATGAACCCGCTATTATCTCATCTCCAAACCAGATCAACGAGATCACCTCTGAATGCTAAGGAAATTGCTGTCTGGGGTTCCTCCCAGCCAAGCTGGATTATTTTCAGTTTCAGACTAACAAGTCTTCATTATATTGTGCTTTCCTAGTCCAAATCGAAGGCACAGAGACTCTTCTGTGGAAACCTCCCGGAGGTGATCTTACCATCCCACTGTGACTTCCTATAGGTTCATCAGCTTCATGCCATACATGTCCTAATGGGTCTGAATGAAAAGACCTTCCTCATTAAGCCAACATCCTCTGCTCTATTAATCTTAAACTTTGATCTCAATGGCCACGCAAAGCAAGGCTCAGCCCTTCCTGCATGACAGTTCCCAGGAATCTTGTCCTTCTTATGTGTTCTTAATGCCAGCAATTTCCACTCTTCCTCTTACAGTGTCCCAACTTTGCTTCAGCCACATCTGATGAAGCACATAGGAGCACAGCTCCTGGCATGTCAGAATAATGATCTAGCGCTTTAATTCTGTTAACCTAGTCCTTTACTCCAGAGACAACTATGTCAGGCTTTGGACTCCCACTGAGGAGGGCTGCATGCTTTGTTCATTTTCTACATATGACTGTGTAGCCAGTCGCTCCTACTCACCCACTCTGTGCTTCCCAGGGAGGTTGTGATGGACACAGTACTTTTGGTTTGTGCACCCAGACTTCCCTTGTTCTGTATGCATGTTCGTCAGTACAATGGCCAAATGAAACTGCCTTACACATTTACTTTACAACCCATATATTCTGCCTTCATCCTGTGTATCATATCAAAGTAGCTTTGGTAAGCTGAAAGCTTAGGAATTGGGATGTGCATTGACACAATGGGAGCTTGCCAGGCCTGGCAACATAGGCCGGTAACTCAGCCTTTTTTGAGAAGTTGGGGTGTCAAGTCTCAGGTTCAAAGCCTGCCTTGGCAACTTAGTGAATGTCTGTCTCAAATAAAAAGTAGAAAGAGAGCTGGAGTGTAAATCTGTCATGGAGTACTTGGCAAGGATTCATAAAGCACTAAGGAGAAAGGAAGGAAGGAAGGAGTAAGGGAAGGATAGAGGGAGGGAGAAAGGGAGAGAACGTGTATGAGAGAAATTTAAATGGAACTAGATGAACCCCCCAAAGAAGTTTCTAAATAGTGTCCCCAGAATGGGTTCGGAAAACACCTGGGACTCACATCCAGGGTCCCCCAGTTGATCCTAAAGGAAGAAAGTACTCCTCATGATACATTTCTTCCACAGTGCCGGTTAATGAGTTCATGCCAAAAGTATACACTCTTTGGGTCTTCTTTGTTCCAACTTTGTCTTTAGTAGTAACTCCCTATCTAATGGCATCTACTGCACCCCTCCAAAAGACATGTTCAATGCCCAGTTCCCATTTCCTGTGAACAGAACCGTATTCGAAAGTTGGTCTTTCCTGTGAAAAACCACAGTAAGATAAAGGCACATACATTTGTCTGGGGCCTAAACCAATGACCTGTATTCATTCAAAGAAAGGAAAGCAGAGAGAAGGAGGGGAGGGAAGGCAAACCAAGCAACTCCAAGGTCTGTTGACAACCACTAGAAGCCAAGAAGAGTATGGGGCACATCCTGCATAGAGGCTCCAGAGACAATCTTCCCCATGCCCTTGGAGTGCATTTCAGCTTATAAGCAGACCTGGACAACGAAGAGTATGATAGCAGGGAGAAAATGGAAGAACAACCAAGCATGCAACATGAACTATAAAACTCTTGGCTGTGGATTTCTAGAGCAGTCAGTGCGAACACCCAGAAATAGAAGTGAGAAATCCCAGAGGTTCCTTCTGTGGCTGGCCCCTTGGATCCATGTCAGGCTAGGGCAGAGTGGACTGCATGAGTCTTACCCTCCATCGCTTCCAATACCATGCTCTCACAGGCAGGGCCCTGCCGGCCCATGCTACATTGACACGAGCAGCTGGTGCCCTCGAGTATGGGTACCCCATTGTTGAAGCAGGGCCCACAGCGGCAGGCATTAAATTCCATCAGGTACTGGTCCAAAGCCCTGCGCAGGTTCCGACGTTTAGTCTCCAGAGGCCCCAGGTTTGTGTGCTGCAGTAGCTGATAGATGGGCTGCATCTGTAGGTACAAGAGGAGCACAGGTTCCCCCCTTTGGCTCTGCTCACCTCCTCATAGCTCAATAGTCAGCTGTGAGGCTGCCGAAAGGCCTGTTGCCGAGAGCAGATATCCAGGTTTCCCTTGTCCTTCAGGATCTCGTAGACATTCTATGAATGGGCTCTAAGCATCCCACTGAGAGATGAGGAACTGGGAGCTCAGAGTATCCATGTGACTAGGTCAGAACCACACGGGTGTTCAGGCAAGACCCATTCTGAACATGGTTTCCAATGCCTCTGAAATTGATGCTGTCCTAACTCCAGAATAAGAAAAGCACCTAGAAGCTCCCCTGGCAAAGTCACTTGTTGCCTACAGAACTCGGGGAAGCCAGACATAAGTAATGGGTCAAGTTCTATGCATTCAGGCATGTTTTCTGGTTTTGTCTGTCACCCTTTAACACAGGCACTGACTAAGGAAGTTCCCTTGCCTTTGGAAGCAGTTCCCTTAAGTATGTCGGTGTGTGTGTGTGTGTGTGTGTGTGTGTGTGTGTGTGTGTGTGTGTGTGTGATGTGGGGGGGTCATTTCCATGTGATGTAGCCAGGGTTTCCCAGCCGACATACTGTTGACTGAAATGAATGGTGTGCTAACAGGAGCCAGAGCAGTGTGTGATGGACTAGGTAGCCACAGCACTGGATTCTGCACACTGGACACTGGAGACAACCTTGTGCTGAAAACCAAACCTGTCCCATGCCATTGCTAGTAAATGCCCTAGGGGCAAAACCACCTTGGGCTGAGAAGCAGTAGGAAGAGGAGAAGGAGGACCTGCTTCCAGATGTGAGACCTTTGTCCTGGGACCTACTGTACCTCCCTTCTTCATCTTCTGGTTTTACTGTGAGGGCTCTGGAAGGTGACACGTGGCAAACCCTCATGGCTTAGAGGAGAGTGAAGTGAATGTGAATTGCTGCCTAGCTGTGTGGCTGAGCCTAGCTTTCCCTCGAAGCCAGGGAAAGATAAGGACTCTAGAATCCCATGACCCAAAGTGAAGGTAAGGTAACTGTGTAAGAGACAGAGTAACACGCAGCGCACCATTCTCATTAGAAATGCTATTCGCAAAAAAAGGGAAGAATGCTGGGAAGGTGGCGGAGTGCGTGCAGTGTTTGCTGAGTAAGCATGAAGACCCAGGTTTAAATCCCTAGCACCCACGCAAAAAGCCAGGCACAGCAGCCAGCTCCTGTAACCTCAGCAGGGACAAGGCTATCCTGGGGACTTGCTGGCCAGTCATCACAAAGATCTAGGTTCTGTGATAGACCCTACCTCAAAAAAATAAGAGAAAACACTTGGCATTGACCTTGACCTCCAAACACATCTTCAGGGATGAGTAGAGAGAGAGAGAGAGAGAGAGAGAGAGAGAGAGAGACTGTGTTTTCCCAGTCTCTTTACTTCTGTTTATCTTAGGCAACCTGCATTTGGAGAAAATCATACAATGAAAGTTTTCAGCAGGACCCTTTCCAGGAGAGGAGGAAGGAACTTGCCAAAGGAGAAGCAATTTGCCTATGTCCGACAGAGCCACTAGGGTCAGTCAGAAGTCAAGGGCAGGCACTTCACAGAATTTTGACTGGTTCCTGGAAATGTGTACAGAAAGACTCATAGCAAACAGACCATGGTAAGTGGTCAGAGGCCATTTTAGAGGCCTTCAGACATGGGGAGCTAGGATTGGCTAAAGCCTAGGCCAAAAAGCATCACTTACTGGAAAGTCGGGAAACTGGGCCCATTGTTAGGACATGAGCATGGAATTGGACTGCCAAGGTCCTGGTTAAAGAAGACTCTCAGTTCCAGGTGAGGCCAGCCCCACAGGGCAGCTTCCCCTTAACCTTAAAGCAGGTTGCAACTCAAGTCCCTCCCCTGCCCTCATGACCCTCAGGAAACACTCCTGGGGAGGGCTGGTTGATTTTAGAGAAAAGAAGGATAGAGAAAATAGGATCTTAGAATTTTAGAGCTTAAAATTTACTGGCAATGATCTTATGCCATTTTATAGATAAGTCAACAGAGTCAGGCAAGGAATGAAGCAGCTTGCATATGCATGCATAACTAATACATACTGAACACAAGGTCTATAACACAAACTAAAACAATATGACTCGTGGATTCACTCAATCTAAGTAACTACTATAAATAAACACTGCTGAAATCATTTCTACTTTGAATCTTTAATAATGCCGAACTGGCTTGTTTATCCTCTCTCTCTCTCTCTCTCTCTCTCTCTCTCTCTCTCTCTCTCTCTCTCTCCCTGACTCCATTCCTGCCTCCCTCCCTCCACTTTCTTCTTTTAAAGCATGAAACTAATTTCATGATTCAGTGTATTGATTCCTCGGAAGATACACTTCTGAGAGGGTGGTGAAGGTTGTGAAGCGATTGTGGATGTTAAAGAGTTAATGGGACATGGCTGTCCTTTGCTTTCTACAGGCTTCTATGCTGCTCCCTTAGTACTGTGGGTCTGTTTTCTCATCTAAGACTTCCTGCGTATCCCTAACTTTATACCCTATCATCCTTTGTTATTGTTATGCACGGTGAGCTGAAAGGGAAGGAATGGACCCAGATTTCACCCAGAAAGGGTGAATAAACTGTGATCCAATCTCCTCCTCTTCTCTTCTTCCCAAACCCCAAGCTTTTTGTTTTAAAGAGTTTCAGTCTTCAAATTTTGATCTTGTCTTCCCTTTGGTATTTTTGCTCAAAGCAGTCACAAAGTTCACATCTTGACTATGAAAGCGTGTGTGTGTGTGTGTGTGTGTGTGTGTGTGTGTGTGTGTGTGTGTGTGTTCTCCTAATACCAATTTTACAGTTTTTGCCCAAATCACTAATAGCTTGAATGATAGCAATTTTCAGACCCTATGTGAATTACAGGTGCGTGAAAGTGGTCCCTTACTTATTGGAGAAGAAATAAAATCAAGGTTAATCCATCTGACCTTTTTTTCTTCACAGAAAGCAGGGTGTTAAAATCCAGTTTTGGGTTTAGATGTTTTAGAAATATCTCTTGGCTTAAATATATAATATCTCTATGCTTACATACATGTAAAAATGGGCACGAATATGGTGATAATAGGGCAGCGATAATATTTTTCTTAAAAGTTTCAAAAACAGCTGTTTTAAAGGACTGTCTTGTATATTAACAAACATAGTTTGACAGAATAATCCTGTTTGTGAGGTTAGGAACAAAGCCAGATTTTTTTCCAACTTTGTTGACATGTGGGGTCAGAGGAATCTTACCTGGCAGGGGGCATGGGGAAGTATGAGGCATGTGGATTACTCTGTGGATCCCTGACTTATTCCTCTAAATTCCACTGCCCTGGTACATTGTCCTATTTCCCTGGGCCACAAAAATACCCTCTGGCTAAGAATCAGAGTTTTAAGGAAGGTGCTAGGGCGGAGGCAAATAAGACCCGAACACATGATCCATGGGCCTGAAATCTAGCCACTGTCACCTGCACACTATCTAGCCCTAAGCAATTCATTTAGTGTCTCTGGGCTTGACTTGTTCAGTATTTTATTGTCTGCCCCTTTAATGAAAACATGGTGCTCTGCACAATGGAATATTACTCAGCTGTTAAAAAATAAGCTTGCAGGGAGATAGATGAATGTGGAAATTGTAATATTAAGAGAGGTAACCTGATCCAGAAAGCGTGTGCTCCCTCCCATGCAGATCTTAGACATTAATATAGATACATACATATATATGTAGATATGTAAATGTATATGTAAATGTCTGTGAATGTGGGTAAAGTACAAATTCCTTTAAAGGGGATCAAAAGAGGGTAATACTAGGTATAAGAAAGGGTAATAACAAAGGATCCAAAGCTAACTTTTATCTAGCTTTCACGGTGGATGTGTGGACTCAACTTCCATGGATTGAGGAACAAGAAACACTCTTGTAATAGAATCCACCATGTGCTTTTCCTTTGGGGGAGCAATTGTAGGAGTCCAGTGTTCTTTTGCATTTTACTGACCACGATCACCATAAGAATTAAACATGACTAGCCACTGGGTACATTTGTCACATTGACACACTTAGAAAAAGTGATTTTTTTCACACTTATTCTGGTGGAGGGGGTGCTACAATTTGGATTTTTTCCCTCTTCTCTTCTGTTTAAAATTATATCAAATCATTCTGTTATAGTGTTATTTAACATGTGAATTGTATTGCTATTCATAAACTACAGTTTTTTAAAGAAGTTATAACCTCCTAATTTACCAGATGGGATCTTTCAATTAGTTCATGCAAAAATGTAAGCTGCTGTTTCGTGTCTAACCCTGCAAAGGGTCTGGGCTAGCGGTGGTCAACCAGACCCTGAACAGACAAAAGTTTCTGACCCCAGCTGTCCTGTGAGTCCAGATTAAAGTCACATCTTCTCTCTAGGCAGGTTCTCTCTGGGCAAGGGCACCAGTTCAGTGTGCCGTTACATTTAATCTTGTTCTTTGATGGGCTCATAATAAGAAATACGAAATGATCTGCTCGGCTTCACTTTCATTTCTTATGGACATAGGGTTTCTTCAGCTGCGAAAAGACTTACCTCAAAATCGATAACAACAGGGTTATACTTTAATGATCTCCCCCAAGACCGGTATGTAATAGCACTGCTGTTGTGTGCCAAGCCAGTGCTCCAGCGAGAACTTCCACCTTGTACCCGAGAAATGATGTCCTCCACTGCCAAGTCCTTCTTCCTTTTGTCTATCAAAAGAACAACAGTGTTAGCTTTCTTCCCCCAAAACCAAAGGGCAGGATGGTAAGTTCTACTGAAGAGAGATATAGTAGTGTTCATCTGTTCTCCTTAGAACTAGCTCAGTCTTCTACTGTGACTGATAACCAGCAGCTTGGAATGGACAGAAACTTCACATCCTGTGAGTAGAGCAGACATGGAGAGGCCAGCCCAACCAAACAGGGCCGATAAATGGCAGGGCCGATAAATGGCAGGGCCGATAAATGGCAGGGATGATAAATGGCAGGGATGATAAATGGCTGGGAAGGTCAATGGTTGTCCATCCACTCATTCATTCATGGCTCAGAATTTACCCAGTGCATGCTTGCTCTTGTATTCTCTCCCTCCACCTCTCTACCTCTCTCTCACACTCCCTCTCTCTTTTTCTCTCTTGCTCTTGCTCTATCCCTGCCAAATATTGCAGATGCTCTGACAGATGTCACCATAGTTCTCAGCATGGATACTGAGAAGAAAGCAGTTTGATGGGCTAGTTAGGAAGAAAAAAATTAGTTGTTGACAAAGTAAGCATTTGCCAGGTCAAGGAGAGAGGCTGAGAGGTCATCAGAAATGGGTAATGTGACAATACTCAAGACCTAAATAACCTAATCCATGTGTATAACTTAGGCCAATTCAATATGCACTTCACTTACTACATTATAAGCTGCTTTCCTAATCCTTTCTCTGTCCCTTAGCTGAAAAAATAAAATTTTGACAGGTGCATGAGTAATTGAATGAATGAATGAATGAATGAACACCCACACTAATGTGTTCAAGACATGTTGACTACCCATGTACATGCTCTCACTGGTAATTATTCCTTGATTTTGGACTTGGGAGTCATAATTTCTTCTCCCGAGAGACTTGCCTACTCCCTCTGCACCATTTTCTGATGAGATGACAAGAGATGCTATCCACACTTCCCATTTCACCCCATGTTTTGCTGGGGTATTTGTCTAGCCCTTGGAATCTAGGAAGCAACCTTAGACTGCTGAATGTTTTGAAGATGA
The DNA here is from genome assembly GCF_021556685.1 of Rattus norvegicus. Classification (NCBI taxonomy): domain Eukaryota; kingdom Metazoa; phylum Chordata; class Mammalia; order Rodentia; family Muridae; genus Rattus; species Rattus norvegicus. The sequence goes on from NC_141538.1 coordinate 125,490,194, forward strand.
CTTCTGTGTAGGCAGGTGGAGCCAAAACAGACATTATACACAAGTCATGGCTTTGGGGACTTGAAATGGAATCAGCTGGAGGAAAAGGATCATTGTATGGATGTGTCCCAAGGAAAGTCTGGCTTCACTCTTGGGAAGACCCACTGAGAAGCACTTGCCCTGGTTGCCATCTCCAGTCATGACACAAGACTCTCCTGATAAATCTCCTTCACCAATTATTTTCTCTCCAAACTGCAGGCCAACGCCACCTCCGATGCATTTTTTGACATCTTCCACAGTAATGCCTGTAGCAGGAAGACAGAAACAAAGTACTGGGATTAGAAAGGACAGCTGCCATGGTTTACCAGCTCAGACTAGGAAAAGCTTACTTGGACTTTAGAAGCAGAGAGGGCTCCCTTGAAATCATCACTCTTCTCTCCTGTGAACGGCCATCCAAACACCTGTAGAAATGGGGGTGGGGTAGGGTGGGCACAAGCAGCTCTAGACTCTCCTTGTTTTTCCTTTGCCATTCTCCCCTGAGTCTCCTTGAAGCAATTGTTCTAATTTATCCATCTCCATTCAGCCCTGGGCTTCACCCTATTTTGCATAGGATATCCTTCAGTGTAAATGTCATCATCCCTCCCTTCACCCTTTCTGAAGTGTATCCAAGCTCCTGTTCAAATAGCATTTACTTTGTGACATGGTTTTGGAACAGAATACTCCCAGATTCTTTAGTTGTGGGTACTGGTCATCTTTGTCACTGTTCTTTTAAATCAGAAGTCGTCATTTTTTCCCAGAAGAAATGACTGATAAATGAAAGACATTCAATGAATGAATGCTGTGGTCCTGTGGGAAGGGAGTAGAAGTATCCTTACAACTTCCGATCTCAGCCATTGATACCTGGGAACTCTGCAAACAGTCATGATTGCACTGGCCTCAGTTTCTCATTGGTGGAAAAGAGGGGGTTGTTCTCCGGCATATATCTGTGGAAGCCCTCTGAGACGCTAGAAATCACAGTTGCTGTACACCTCTGGGGCTGAAAGTGAGTGCCCAAAGGAAGGGAAGGTCTGAGGAGCCCACTTAGCACCGTGTAAAGAACTTCTGCTATTTCCACGGAAGCACTTTCAATGTTTAATGCATAACTAATTGAGGAAGATCGAGCATATTTAATGGTTTTGATTTTTTAAAAAAAAGTCCTTCAACAGTGATAAACAAAGGTGCATGAAAAGAATTCACAGACAGAACCCAGAGGGAATCCTCCAGTGATTTGAGTGCTACCAAATCATTCCAGAGCACTGCCTGATGGTTCTGGGCTGAAGAGAACTGTGAAGCAACTGTGCTCCTGAATGATCTGTAGACCCAGTGCCAGAAAGTGCCTGTTTGCAGAAAAGAATTCTAGCTTGCTTTGAACCATAGATTTGTCTGCAGTGGCTTTGCTCTCTGAGGACCCAGGCAGTAAGGGGAGGTACAGGAACCCAGAATCACAGAATCTGAGAGCTGAAGAGTCTTCAGACACCCTGCACACACTTCTAATTGATAGTCAAGATGTGTATGGTTCATAAAGGTTAATTCCCTAAGGCCATGCAGCTGAACTCAGAGAAGCTGAGACTCACGTGAATGACAGTCTGGCTCAGAAGCCTGCAGCATCTTTGCCAGTCCCAGTTATTGTATCAGACTAAAGCGCCCTGTCCTCTGAGAGAAAAATTTAGTAGGCACCTGCTGTGTAGCATCCTGGCACATCATGTCCTGGTAATGTAGCTATCTTGAGTTAAAACTCTTGTGCGTCAGATGTGAATCTGATTAACTAGTCCTTATAAGGCTAGTATGTGTAGTGCATGTAGCAGCTGAAGCAAATCTATATCAGAGAGTTGCTTGTTGGAATGCAGCAGAACTGATGAGAAGGCTCTCAACAGAAGCTGTGGGGAATGCTACAAACAAGAGGTAGCCACACAGAGCCCACTGAGACATCAAGGGTGTTGAGCTCAATGGCATAGAGGAGCTCAAACCTGCATCCAAATGCAAGAGCTGAAACTAATATGGGAAGAAAGGACACAGATTCAGAGGGATGGGTGTAAAGGGGTAGAGAGATATGATGGAGAGGACAGAGTAAAGTCTGGAGCTGCTGTTGAGAACCAGCGTGGCCTAGGCAGGCGGCCTGATCTACAGAACCCTCTGCCAATGTTCTACATCCATCCCACCAGTTCATGTTCCACAGGAGGCCTTGACTTGGGGCAGATCAAACTAGGATTTCCTTGGAGCATTTGAATTCTGAGCTTGTGAGCTCATGTCACCTCACCATGCCCAACTGCAGCCCTAGCTGTCCTGAACGTCCCTGTGAAGACCAAGTGGTCCCTACACTTACAGATATACACCAGACTCTGCTTTGGAGTGCTGGGATCAAAGGCATGGCCACCATGCCTGGCCTAGGAAAAGGAACCTCAGTTGAGCTGATATGGCCATCAGATTGCCTACAGCCATGTCTGCAGGGTGTTTTCTTGAGAAGTGACTGGTGTGGGAGGGCTCAGCCCACCTTGAGTGGTGTCACCCCAGGGAAGGTGTTCCTGGGTTATGTAAGAATTCAACCCAGTAAGCAATGGTAAGAAAGCCAGGGAGTGCTATTTCTCCACAGGCTCTGCTTCAGTTCCTGCCTCCAGAGTCTCACCCTGAGTTCCTTCCCTATGGTCTGTGATGGAGAAGCATATGTCAGGTTGATTTTGATTATGGTCATTATCACAGCTATAGGAAACTAACTACTATATATGACAAAGCCTTTATCCCTGCCTTCCCAGGTTGGAATGTCAGACAGGCCATCATGCTCATGGCATTTACTTGAGTTGGGGGAGGAGAGATCTGAGTTTCAATTCTCTTGCTTCTGTAGCAAACATTTCCACTATCTGAGCCACATTCCAAACCACCACCTTCATAACAGGGAATGTTTATCTGAAATCGTAGAGAGCTCTCCTCAGTTAAGTAATGACACTACCAGACAACTCTCTGGGGTACATGCTGAGTGGGAGGGACCCTGGGGGATTTTAAAAGGCTTGGATGTGTGGCTACAGGACTAAGAACTTGCATCAGAGGAATAGAGAGTTCAGAAAGCTGGCTTTAGGCTGCCCAAGAAGATACATCACGATGATCAGAAGCCAAGCAGAGATGAGCTGCCTCAGAGGACAGAGAACTCCCCCGTGTGGGAAGGACCAATGAGGGGCTGGCTGCCTGCCTATCTGGGATGAGCAAGGAGGCCAGGAGAGTGGAAGTCCTGAGGTCTTCTCGTGCTGAGATTCTGAAATGTTATGATCACAACATAATGCTTAAAAAGAGCATTTGAGGCAACTTTGATAAGCACATAACACTGTCTCAGTGCACGCAGGCATCTTTGGAATAAAGAGGATCAACCACAGTTAGTGTGGGAAAACAGGTATACAGACATGAAGGAGGCCTCTGACAAGGTGTGGCAGGCCTGAGCAGCCTTCCTCAGGGGTCAAAAAGAGGATTCTGGATGCAAGCAGATGAAGAAGCACTCAGGAAAAAAACGTAGCCTGTAGAAAGCCGAATGATACTATGTGGAGGGCTCATGTTCCCAGTGACGCGACAGTACTCAAAAAGGCTGACAGACTCTAGAGTGAAAAAGAGGGACTTCCCCCCAGGGTTGCATCACACTCTAGCCTGGTGTCAAGAAGGGCTGCTTTGAGGAAGGTCTGCTTGGCAGTCCAGGATCTCAAAGAATCTGTCTCTGGCCGCCAAGCCTACCATCTGCTTTCCTGTTTGGCCTGGCAGCGGTGCAGGTGTGAGCTGTCCTCAGGCCTCAGCGTGGGTACAGATTCCACAGGGCTCTGAAGTAGAAGAAGGCAGCTTGACTTCTGAGGTGCGAGAACACAGAGAGGCTCTGTCGTTCCTCAGATTAAAGGTAGCAAGTGGAAAACAGGTGTGATGCATTATTTATCCCTTCCTGACAAACGAACACCACTTGGGCAGCTATGATCTGTCTGCTACGTCGCTCTGCTACACTGGTTGCCTGCACAGTCTCTCCAAAGGGAAAAGAGAGTCTTAGTGTCTGTTCTTGCCATTGCAGTGGGGAAGATGATTACTTAGTTTGTAGCTGGACTGGCGGAGACGCGTTGCCTAACTCGCCTGCCCTCATCACGATTTCATTTGTCTGTTTAAATTTATGATTGTGGCCAACTACTGGTGGATATGAGTACCGTGTGCCTTTGCCTGTTTTACTCCTTGTGGCAGATAACCCTCCTCCCTGTCACTGAGCCTCTTCTCTAGCTTTTCCACACTCCCTAGTGATCTCCACGGAACCTCTGCGCTTCCCTCCAGCACTGTATTTAGCACACCCTTGACATTTGTTTTATTTCTTAGTCCATTTTTTCTATGAGACTGGAAGTTACTGTTTGGTTAGGCAGGATCCAACACAGAGTGTGGCTTGTTCCACACCCTCAGGAGTGCTCAGGTACCAGCTAGCTCTACCACTTCTAGACAATACCACTGAAGCATTTGAGGAGCCATATGTATTCTTGGGAGTTGTGTGTATTTGGGAGGAGTTGTGTGTACCTCTTAAATGAAGATACAAACCAGAGCTTTGAAACATCATGGTTAAATCTTGGTATTTTATGAAGTGTTTTCATTTACTTTTTATCATCATCTCATTCTGACTATCTTCGGCACAGGGAGGATTTGACCATGTTATGAGCTTACTAGAGGAGGGCGAGTCTAGTGGCTGAGAGTGTGAAGTCTGAAGGTCTGAAGCCATTAGTTGGTAGTGTGACTCTAATTCACTTAATCTCTTTGTGCCACACTTCTCCTGTCTTGAAGATGGGAATAATAGTTTCTATTAGCGAGTCTCTGAAAAGAGTGCCCATGATGATGAAGTAGCCGATGTGCCTTGGCTACTTATTGTTGCCTCATTCACTCCAGGTTTCATGACTAACAACTCAAGAATCAGGCCTTTGAAAGCTAGACGTGCTTACCAAGTCTACATGTGTCTACGACATCATGCCAGAGGTGCTGGGCAGAGAAGCACTCATCACATGTGTTTAGGATCAATGGTGGTCCCCAAAGAACCTTGCAAAGGCTGCCCTCCAGTGATGTCCTCATTACACAAGGAAACTCAAGAGAGGGGCAGCCATGCAGTGTACTCACAAGGGCAATATCAGGGCTGTAGCCCAGCCTTCTGCCTAGCTGATGAGAGCTGATCTTTAGGTTCTCTGATTTTGCCTGAAGATACTAGTCATGAAAAGGAGCAATGTGTGGGAGGCCAGGCTCTGAAATGGAGACTCCATTGCCTGGATTTCCGTATCTGTCCAGATTTTGTCTGGACAATTGTTTGTCTACCTAGAAGGTGACTAGAGTATAGTCCAGTCATGGAGCTTTGGTGAGATGTTAATAGCTCACAGAAATGTTATTAAAGGTCAAATGCTACCACTTAGTGCTGGTTTGGGAACTGCTGCAGGTTACACTGAGTCTCTGGGTTCCTGAGTCTCAAGATGGAAGATCTTAGACGGGAGGAAGCAGGTGAATTTGGGGTGGATGACAGGTTCTCTGCACCAACACTTGAGTGGTATAATCTTCTAGGACATGGGTGAGTGAAGGCAGTACCAGCAACACCCAGATTACAGCTAAGTAAATATCCAGAGAGGATAAACCAAGGTACCCAAAGCCTATGCCCTCGTGTTATACTACCTGCAAAGCTAGGTGGGGAGAATTATGATACCGTATATCATATTTTCCCCTTTAAGTATGAAGCTATTTTCAGAGATATTAGAAGTGGAAATTCAAAAATCAGGACAAAGTCAGAAGGATGGCACTGAGTGACTCTCAATTCCATGTATATGCAAATGACTTAAGGGGAATGGGGATGGAGCCAAGACACCAGGAGTCTGTCAGTCAATCAATACCATCCATCACCGTGAAGCCTGGTTGTCATGGTAACTGGGGATAAAGCCTGGAGCTTGTTAGAATCCAGCTACTGTCTGTTCAGGGTGACTGGTTGGTTAGCGGACATAGTGAAAGACCTGCCGGGCCATTCCAGACTGCTTAGTCGTGAATATAGGACTCTTCACAATCAAGTTTCTGTCTGCCTCACCCTCCTCACTGTCCAAAGGAGCTGAGACCACTTCTTAGGAAAACACTCAACTCTGCAGAGTACAGGGAAGCTCCAAAGACTGTGTGTCGAGTAGAGGATTCTGACCTACCCTCTAGTGGGGTTTAGCCTCCATCCTTGGGCAGGACTCTGCAAAGTTACCAAATAACGGAGTCCATTTGGAAAGAGATACATGCTATAGAGTGATACATAGATCTAGGTCTACAGGCCACTGAAGCTCTTAAAGACGGACATCCAGCCCAGAAATTGAGAGACAAGATGATTACTCTGAAGTCCTATATATGCTAGGCAGAGACCTAAGATTGAGGATGTAGCATCAGGTAGGCAAAGAAGGAGTGAAAGGTAGTATAGAATCCTGAAGAGAATGTGAGAATGTTCATGGAGGAATGCGTGTCTCAGTATAGCACTGCAGCCTAGATGGAGATTGGATAGAGTATGGACAAGGCCAGGGCTCAGTTATATGGATGCTGGCCACCTTTCCAAGTATCAGGGACCCTCCATGTTAGTGTTCATCTTCTCTGACTTTTGAGGCCAACAATGACTTCATTCCTGGCCACTGTTGTCATACATCTTCCAGACACAGGAACAAGGCCTCCTCCACTGAATCTAGCATTGAAACGAGCCTGGGCACTGGCCTGCTAACATTCACCCTACCCTACTTGTTGCTTCAGCCACTCACATGGGACTCCCGGAAGGTCTAAATGTCTTCAGAAGCTGAAAAGGGAAAAAGTAGAAAAACACGGGTTGGTCTCCTCTTTGTGCTTTGCTTGTGTCTGTTTCTACTCCAGAATAGTGTTACAGGGTCCTCCAGGTAACTGCACATTGCTCTAGGGCAGGGATCTGTGTCCTTCACCTCTATGGACCAGACATCATGGGTACTCAGTGCAGATTTACAATCTATGTGACTGTCCTGGGACTCCAGATTTCTAACAAAATGTCTGGGGATGGCTTAGTTTTGAGTTTATTCCTCATAGTAGATCTCATTAAAAATATATATTTTGTACAAAATTCTAAATAAATTTATACTACTGACTCTGTTTCTTTGGAGAGCTCCAACTAATATACTTCCTGGGAGCCTCTCTTGTGGCTACTGGTGATTTTCCCCTATTAGTGTGGCTTGGTATATGGTCATAATCAATGAAGCTCAACATATTAAGGCAGAATTTTTAATAGGCTTTTGACTGTCCCTAAAAGTAAGAAATACATTTTATATTGGAATCCAGCCTCCACACATTCAGCTAAATAAAGTTTCAGTACTTAATTATATTTTGAGTGATAAACATATATTCTGCATCTTACCATATTTTAATGCATTGATCATAATTTAATGCTGGTCATGAGCTACTAAATTTCCTCGGCAATCCACTAATAGGTTATATTCTGAAGTTTGAAAAACCCGAGGATACAATATCCTTGAGACACTGTAGAATTACTAGTTAAGATTACAGTTTCCAAGAATGATACCTGATTCCAGTGATACATTGATTCAGCCTTTGAGATAGATGCAAAACACTGGGGAAATTATTTGACATTTCTGAACATCAGTGTTTTGTAAACTATATATTTTATTTTACTTTTCACAGATGCCTTCTCATTAAGGGAAATGAATTTTAAGTTATTAGCCCAATGTCAACCTCTCAGCAGATGCCCAGTAACTGTTGGTTGGTCTTACCACTATGTCTATGGTGGTGTATAACATCAGAATGGATGGAAGAATGTATGGCTGTATGGGAGAAGGGATACATATTTGGAAGATACACAAACTCTAATTCAGAAGACCTTGGATCAGCACTGAGTCACGTTACAGTGTTTACTTAAGCTCTTTGGGCCTCGGCTTTCTCTCTAAAAAAAATTAGAGGAAATAATAACACAATTCCTCATGAAACTATTACAGAGATTAATTTGAATACCAGATGTGATTGTATATTTGCTTTACAAATATTAGGTGTTACTACATGTAAATATATTTTATTAAAATCAAATACTTTGGTTGATTCTAGGTACAGGGAATGAAAATTTAAATCATTAGTCACTTTGGGTGGCAACTCATTTGGCTGCCCACAAAGTAAATCATCCATGACTATAATCAGGTGATTATAACAAAGAGAAACCCACTGCCTTCTACGGGCCCCCTGATGAGCGGGAACACTTATTAATCATGTCGGTATCTGGACAGTGCCTCCCATGTTAAGTGTGTTTAACAAATGTTTATTTAATAGAGAGCTAAAGGAATGAATGAATAAGGAAGACAGGAGGGCGGGAGGAAGAGCGAGAGAAGCAATAATTAATTCTACCCTTGTGGCTTGTTCTAAGTTGTGTGTTAGTTAGTGGCGGTCAGCTGGCCCAAGGACCCTGATGGAAGAGGATGATCAATGAAGGGTCAGATGAACTACATTCTTGCTGGAAGGGCCTTTCCAGGGTCACTGTTATCTGGCATCCATCAGGGGCAGGGATGATGGAGAACACACACTGATTCGGACAGAGTTGTTAACACTTTGAAAGATAGTGATGAGAATCCAAAGTGACCTTGACAAATGGGAAAAACAGACCCTCCCAAACTGGATGAAGCTCTGGAGACAGAAATGAATGACCTTGATTGAAAAACTGGGCAGGTGGGGGAGGAGACATGATGGCTGAGGCTTCAGGTCGACAGAAGAAACATCAGCCACTGTGGGCAGGATATAATGTTAATGATTTCCCTTCTGTTTGAGCAATGTTTCAGTACTGGCCGGCTGCAGAACCCTGTGATATAGGTCTTCTTATTATCCCCACTTTACATGTGGGAGAACAGTGAAGAATACACTCAGAAGCTGAAAGGCTGGGAAGTTGGAAAGCACATGGTAACATGGTCACAGTGCCACTGCCATGCTGACTGTATGTAGTTCATCACTTGAAGATGAACTCATGGTGAAATTCCATGCTTTGTGTTATAGTGTTGGGACAAGCTGGGGCGGGAGTGCTTTCATAAATGACGGTGGGTGGATTCATTCTCACTAAAACTGGGTTCTGTCTTTTCTGCATAGCCACTTGCTTTTTGGTTGCTCTGCCAAATGATGGTGCAATGTGAAGTCTTATCTATGCCAGGTATTTAAACTACCTGACCTTTAGAACCATGAGTTCAAATTGATCTCCAGTGTTAGTAACGGACCAAGACAAGCAACCATTTCATAGTACAGGAATAGGTAACACATCTCAATTTCTCTATGTCAGGCTCTGTGCTGGTGCTCACATAGATTATTCTGTTTCATTTTTAAAACAAATCTGTGGTGCTGGAGAGATAGCTCAATGGTTAAGAGCACTGCCTGCTCTTCCAGAGGACCCACATTCCACTCCCAATACCTACATGGTGGTTCACCCACTGTCTGTAACTTCAGTTCCAGGGAACCCAACACTCTCACACAGACATACATGCAAGGAAAACAGCAATGCACATAAAATAAAATAAATTATTAAAACAAATCTATGAAGCGCACCTGTCATTGTCTCATTTGGAAGAAAAGGAAACTGGGTACAGAAACACTAATGAATTTGTCTGTGGGACACAGGGCTGATAAGTGGTGAAGACGCACACAGCCTGGCAGTCTGATTCAGAGCTGACTGCATCAGAGGAGTTAGTGCTCTAGCAGTTAGCATAGCTGCCTTCCAGATCTGACTTCAGCAAAGTTTTCTGAGTGCTTCCTGGAATCTGAGCATTACACTAAGTGTTGTCTGCAAATAAGTTAGGTTGCCCATCTTAACCATGAGGGGAGGGATGACATATCCAGCTTGCAGATGAAATTGGATTTCAAATGATTACATAATCTACCCAGAATGGCACAATTAATGAGTAACTGGTCCCATGATTTTAACTGCTCAATTAAACATTCATATCAGTACCTTGCAGTAAAGGGGGGTACATCCACCTAATGTTTACCATGTTTATGTTTCATGTTACATGAAATCCTTCTTTAGTATCATCCCCATTTAGGCTTTGATACTGAGAAAGTCCAAGAAAATCTGGAAGTAGTTTGGTCAGAGTCACCTGGAATGGAGACTCCCCGCCTGAGTTTTTGACTTAAATGTTTAGATTCTTTGCTACCACCATAGTCCCATTTCTTAGTTTAGTACCTGACTGAGCCCACTTGAAATCACAATCCACAACAGTAACTACTGTTTGCACGGTGGTTTTCTTATCATAGTGTTTTAGTAACTGTCGTATTGGTTAATTCTCACACTGTCTACTCTCTCTCCCTTATTCTTGGGATAGATTCTGTCCATGTAGACCCAAACCTGACAAATCTTTTGCATTAATCTTCCCTGAGTGTCTGCACCACCACACAAAACTGCCTAATAATCTTTTAAAATTATGATCACATTAATATAGTATCTTGGCAAACTGAGTTCGGAGAAGTGGCTTTGCTGTTTCCAAGCAGCAGACTCTAGACAAGAGCCAATGGTGCCCTAGGATGAGAATTCTGTGTTACCACATGTTGTGCTGGTTGTGATGGGTCACAGGAGGCTTTTGCCTTCCTTTTCAGCAAAGCATCAATAGCAATCATTTTCTATAAGATCCTTGCAAAACCTTCTCAGTGTACCCCAAACCCACAGAACTGTCAGTTTGGGAAGCCATTGGTATGCTAGTTTAATTTACTACTATAAACAGAATTTTTCTTATAGACCTCCATCAGCTGTTTAATTGTTTTTTTTTAAAGTCAACTTCAAGCTGTATTTGAGGGACCAATGTCTCCAAAGCTGAAACAAATGTCACAAGTTCTGCCATCATTCTCTGTTTCTACACTCTGTGATGGTTATCTTACAAATGGTCCTTAACATAATTTGCAGTTTTGTCAGTGTCTTATTTTTGAGCTTTATCAATTGAACTTATGCTCCATTAAGTGCCCCTTTTGCTAGACATTCAGGGTAGAGTACATTCATACCTCAAATGGATGATGTCCATATGGAAAATATACCAGTTTGTACTGGGGAAGTTCAGGTAGATAGATAGATAGATAGATAGATAGATAGATAGATAGATAGATAGATAGATAGATAGATATAGATGACAGTCAGACAAATAGATGATACACATACATACATACATACATACACACATACATACATACATGAATACATACATACAGGTAGTAGGTGGATGGGTTGACAGATAGATGATGGGTTCGGCACCAGTCATTAAATCCCTGCTATGGTCTATGCACTGTGCTGAGAAATAAATCTTCAGAAAAACAGGAGTACCTACCTATTCTCACATTTCAGAAAGAGGGAGACCATAAACAAATAAGTATACCCATATGGTAGTGTGTTTTGGTAACTAAACACAAACTAGAGTCACCTGGGAAGAGGGAACCTCAAATGAGGACTTGCCTACATAATGTTAGCATGTCTGTGAGACATTTTCTGAATTGCTAATTGCCCATTGTGGGCAGTGTCATTCCTGAGTAGGTGAGTCTGGGCTGCATAAGGATAGTTGAGAAAGTCAAGAAGAGCAAGCCCATAAGCAGTGTTCCTTGTTGTGTATGAGTCAGTTCCTACCTTGACTTTCATCAGTGATGGACTGTGATGTGAAACTGTTAGTCAGGTAAGTTCTTTCTTGCCATACTATTTTTGGTCATGCTATTTATTACAGCAACACAAAAGCTGGCTAGCACAAGTCAACTAAGGAGTGAATAGTGATTTCCTAAATTTAAGACAGGGCCACATAACAAAGAGGGCCTTGCCTTCCTGATCAAGATAGGCCTCTCAGAAGTGTTGGCTTTGACATTGAGGCCTGAATAGTAGAAACATTACCACAAAAACCTCAGATGGAGGGCCAGCTGAGACAAAGGGGACAACCAATAAGAAGACCCTGAGTTAAAATGAGCCCACTACATAGAATTCCATAGAACAGTGATGATAACCAGAAGGCAAGAGAACAAATAAAAGTGGGGTAAGGGAAGCCCAGGAGGGAGATCAGCGGTATCAGGAGGTGGCAACAGAGTGGGAAGGTCATATGTCCACATGAACTTTGGAAGAAAGCCAAGAGGTCTCACTAAGAAGGAAATGGATTTAGGATTTATAGTAATAAAGATTACCTGGCATATAATACAGATGCAGTAAATATATGAACACACAAAATCTGTGAGGAAAAGGCAGAGGCAAGCCGGGTAGGAGGCACCTACACAAGGGCCACAAAAGTGAGCTGATCTCTGCCCAGGAAGGAAGTCTCAGAGGGATCAGACTTACACAATATGAGAACATGAATGCAGAGGAAGCAAAAAACCATCCCAACAGGGTCACTGAAGTATGTGACCTATGTCAGGGGAACTGTCTGCAGCATGACCATATTCCAGACAAGGCAGAATGGAAAGCAAGCTCCTCACTCCCTATCAAAACCCAGTCAATGACAAATGGTGTGAGTGTCAAAGAAGGAAAGAAAAACATATCCAGAGTCATAAATTCAGGCCACAGCCATAATGATCCCTGCAGTGGGTAGAAAGCTGTCACTGGAAGCCCTTAAGGAAAGTTTAGGATCACAATGGAATTTCATGTTGCCTCCCCCAAATGCAGTCTTCTCTCGATTTTTTTTTGAAGCATGGTGCCATGCTGTCTTTAGGGGAAAAGCATTTGATCTAAAGGACATATTAGAAGAAAACAGCCTTGTGCATCCTCTGGGACAAACCCAGAAAGGATCTGAGGCAAGACCAAGGACAAAGGAGTCCCCATTGCGGAGCAGAATGTTTACTGAAATCTTCCCAAACCAAGGTCAGCCATGAGTGCGCACCACCTAGGATGTCTAATAGAAACTGCACTTACTAGAATATAAATTAAAGTCGTAGAGATCAAGAAGGTGAAAAGGGCAGGGACAAAGAAGTGAAGAGAAAGAAAAATATATACTTAGAGAAAAAGGGAATGTGGGGGTGGGGGCAGGGTGGAAGGGAAGGCAGAGGAAAACAGCCAGACATCAGATAGGGAAAGGGCGTTTATGCTGTTGTTAGTCAAAAGGAAAGAAGGTAGAGATGGTTTTGTTCTTTGTAGGTTAATATGTAAATGACATTCTGATTTATTAGCGGTCTCCAGCAGATGAGGTGATGATTAGCACATTTCCATATTTATAGAAAAGCAACACTAACTTTTTGGATTTATAGAAAATCAGCCCTTCACAAATAGCAAATTGTGCTATTATCGACATATGGTTTTCTATAAACAGAGCTGAGGTAATTATCCCGGGACAATTTGTCGGTGGGCTCCTTTTGAATATTAACCACTTTGGAAGCCCATTTCTGCCCAACATTATTTTAAAGAGGAGGGGGCACCAGATACCCCAGGCAACTCATTAGTAATCCAACACTAAAGATAGGAGCCCAAACCACAAGAGAAACACTGAAGGTCCAATGCCCCGAGGTCAGATCCCTATAGCCTTGGGCAAAGTAATTCACCTCCCAGAAGAGCCTCGATACTCTTGTGGCTAACATTTGTACAACACCATCCTCTATGTGTTGTTACAAAATTAAGTGAGAAGATATGCAGTTATGTAGGGGAATTTAATACATGCTCAATGATGTTGATTCTTTATCCTTCCTCTTGCTTTTTTGAATTACTTAAAAAAAAAGGACTCACATAGATGTTGAGGCTATTTTTACATCAGTCTTAAGTGGCTTATTTTGTATGACAGTGCATATATATACATCTTTATTTAACTGGAAAAGGTTTCTCAAATCAATGACTTTTCTTTGGTTCCTAACATCTACTATTTTATTTTATTTTCTCTCTTTAGTTATTGATGTTATTCAAAAATATCCTTGTAATCCATGCACTGATTTTGAGACATGTTACTGTATTGCAACCCACATTTGCAAACTAAGGGACAGTGGGGACCGTTATATCCTGGGCACAAGTATAAGAAACATTCAGAAGCACACCTTGCATTATTACCCAAAAGACTACATGCATAGATGAACAAATTCGAAAAGATCTAGGCTAGCCAAGAGTCTGGGTTAATATACTTCCTGGGTTGGCTTTGTCTTGGGTTTGTGTGAGCATTAAAGAGACAGAAAAGCATGAGGCACAAAGTACTTGATTTCACTGATGCTGCTATCTAAAGGGGGAAGAAATTCTAATAGATAAAAAAAAACTATTTCAATACTAAAGTGTATGTCCTTTATTGAGCAGGTTGAAGAAGAGGAGTAGTCAGTCTGACATCTTAAAACTGGGCATTTGAACTTGATTTTGCAATAGGGATGGTTTGTAAGCAACCCGTGACCACTTATGGGTTAGGTTGGTGGTTCTTTGTAGTGAGAACTAGAATCACATGGGGGTGGTCATGTGAAAACACAGATTACTGAGTGTACACCCCAGTAAAGTTTCCTTTGTTAGGATTTGGGGAAAAGGCTTGAGAATCTATGTTTCTAATGAGTTATTTAGGTAGGGTGATTATAGACTCTGAGTATACTCCAATAGAGTTTCCTTCAGTGTTGGAAAGCTTGAGAAGCCATCTTTCTGATGAGTTATTAGGTGGTGTGGTGCAGTTGGCTTTGAGCTCACACTGAGAACCACTGTCATATGGGTTAAATGAGAGTCATGAAAGCTGTTGATGGCATGCAAAGGGTTTCAGACATTATTCTTCATCTTTCGGGATGTTAAATAAGGAAGAACTAAATCATTTGATCTGTGAAGTATTTATCTGTTGGTGGCACCTGCTAAGAGCATTTGGAAGAGCCAATCTAGAAGTTGGAGTCATCAGTGAAAAGGGAACATTCAGCCTATCACAGAAGAGTGGAGACTGAGGGAGAGGGTTGAAGAGAGAGTCTTGAGAGGGACAAAGTGGGATGAATTTAGGTTTTCACTGACTAACTGCAAAGAAGCTTCTTTACCAAAAACTCTATAGTCAAAACAAGTTTTCACATTTTAAATAACAAAACTCCCCAAAATCTTTATGTACGAAGTATAGGGTGAGGGTAGAGGAAGAACACAGTTTAGGGAACCAAGCCAGTCTGAGTTCAAGCCTCAGTGGAACTACTTAGTAAGTCATTCTAATGACCCTTGCCTCCCTGGCAATGATAACACACCACCTCAGAGTCAGAATCAGTAGACACTGTAAAAGCATGCAGTGGTGCTTCATTTTAACTGTCAACATGACACAGTCTAGAATTACTAGTGAAGTCCAAATAAGAGCTTATCTAGATCAAGTTAGCCTGCGGGTATGTCTATGAAGAATTTTCTTGATCATTTTAATTGAAAATGGAACACCTGCCCACTGTGGGTAAACTATTCCCTTGGCAGGATCTGGAGTTCTTTCTGGGTATATATAAGCATAAGGATCGATAGCATTCATTTCTCTCAACCTTTTGACTATAGATATAATTTGACCCGTTGTCTCAAGGTTCAGCCACTGTCTCCACAGTAGACTAGAACCTGAAACTGTGAGATAAATCTTCTGTCACCTAAGTTGCTTTCGGTGGGGAATTGTATTCCAGCAACAACAAATGAAACTAAGACACATGTCCTTCTGTGTGCTGCCCACTGCGTATGTAGCTTTGGATTTACTTACCATGAATTCTCATTTTCTCTTTGTCAAGCACCAGAACATATTCGTAAATGCCACCCATGGTTCCAGAGGTGATGTAGTGGGTGCCATAGTCATTGATGAACTTGGAGTACATGCCGTAGTTAAACTGCTCTGGGAGCTCCATCAGTGACTCCATCATCCCTTCATCCAGCACAATATTGTGCCTCCTCATCTTAAAATGTGCCGTCTGTACCTTCGTGGACACTCTCATGAAGCTATATTTCTTCCAACAGCATCCAAATGAGGCAAAAAAAAAAAAAGGAATGCCAAAGGTTAGCAGGTAGTAGTTGAAGGAAACACAAGCTCATCAAGACGTATAATAATATAGTGTTAGATTTGACAAGCACATCTGAGATACCAATGTATGAAAGACTTCTACCATACGTCCCCCTCTGTTCTCTGCCCCACCCAGGTCTTGTTCATAGTAATTGCACGTCGGTTAGGTACTGAGTGGCAAATGTCTGGTAGAGAAATGAGCATGCGAACCTTCTTATCCATTTTAGTGGGGGATGGATGTTTCGTTTAGAAACTTTGTAAGTCAAGTTAAAGGGGCCTGGCTGGTTTTCTTTAGCCATTCTGTGTGTGTTCCTATATGGTCTAGGTAAGCATACAAAGACTGGGGGAGGAGCAGAATGATAGACATTCTAGTCTCACAGTGCAGCTCTCTTCCATTTGGGATGATGAGTCTGTGTGCAAAGGCATAATAAAAAACAAACACGATCACCACTGATCAGACATTTCCAATTACACAAGCAAATTAAGGTTCAATTACTACTGTACTTTTTAATGCAATTAAGGTAATACGTGTTCAGTGTAGATTATGGGATACTGCGAGACACGGACTTTATGTTTTAATACCTTCTCATTATACTTGCTTAACTCCTTCATGAAGGAAGATTCATCGGACCAGGATACGGACGCGTCTAGTGTGATAGGACTTTTTGCTGGGCTTATGCCAAATGTTACACTATTTGACTGGGATTTGTCCCTCTGTATCTTAGAAAAAAGGTCATTTGCATCATCATAAAACTCTGAAGAGATTAAAGTATCCGCCAGGGCCTGAAAAGAGAAAACTAGATGTTAGCTTTGTGTATGATTCTTAACTCATATGTGGCATCAGGATTTCTTGCTTTGTAAGATACTTGACGATTCCTTTCAAAGGCTAATCCACGCATCAGATAAAAAATAGATAAAATCCAGCAATGTTACTTTGGGTTAAGTGGAACTTCTGAAATATTTATTCACATTCTACATACATACCTGCTTGTTCCTGCATGTAGACAGTTATGTTAAAACATTAATTATGTTCAAAGCATAGATTTTCCTAGGAGTGAAGGGTTGCTCACCTTTTGTGGGGGGGGGGAGGGGGAAGTGCTTGCTTGTACTACAAAGAAATGCTGAAATCTAGAGGACTAGGCATTGACCTGGGTGGAAAGGGGTCAAAAAGGCCAGGTGGAAAACCCCAGCAAGTAGGGTTTGGTGCTGCCCACAATTGTCCTGTTATTTCTTTCCCGGAATTCAACAAGGTTGTACTTCCCAGCTGACTTAAGCCAGGCCAGTATCTTATTTGAGCAACAGAAATATAACTTCAGAACTTGTGACCCTGACAGCATTGCTGCAGTGGAGCCCCCATCAGAGTGGGTCCCTGAGGGTCTGTGATGCTCAGACAGATGGACAGACATATTAGCCATAAAGACTTCAGAGCCCTGACTACAGCTAAACAATTCCATCTTGCCTAGCACACGGACCCCAGATCTGTCTTGAAAGTAGGAAAATGGCATTATCAATATCTTTCAGCTTAGCTCTTCAGAATCCTGATACACAACAGAGGTGAACCACAGAACTAGAGAAGCAAATGTCAGTACCCCGTGTCAGTGTCTCCTGTCAAGACTTTTCTCTTAAGCATCTTGGAATGGGGAGGATATGTCTAGATAATTGCTTATTCCATTTGCCCCCGTAGATGTGTGCAGATCCATGTATACAACTCCATACATGCAATGTATGTTTCCACTCTCCTGAGTGACAGATAACTTGGTCTTAGTTTGGGCAGATCTGGTGAGAATCTTGTCTCTGCCAACTGGTGATGGACAGCTTTAGGACTGAGACTATATTCCTTTGTTTTCTTCCTAATATCTGAAGGGGACACTGATGTGTGACTCTCCCATTACTGCTGTGATGATTAAGTGGTAGAACATTCATAGAAGATCTGGCCACACAGAGCAATCTTTTGGTGAGAGTGCAGTATAAACACTTCCCCACAGGTTGAAGGTAAGAAAACGTGTGGCCTTGAACTGGCTCTGAAACTTACCTTGAGCCACTCGATGTTTGGAGTGACTGGGAAACCACAGAGGTTTAGAAATAGAGAGCGGGACCATCAGCAGTTTCAAAGCAGTTTTGATTTGGGGATGGGGTAGGGGGAAATAGGGTTTCTTTGTACAACCCTGGCTAATCTTGAACTACTTCGAACTCTCAGAGATCCTACTGCTTCTGCCTCCCAAGCGCTAGGATTAAAACTGTCCCCCACCACATCCCAGCTGCAAGAACACTCTGTAAAAAGCAAAATCATATTTTAAAAAAATTGAAAATGATAGATATAAACCATTCTCCATGAAGCATGCAGATAGGATACATGTCAGAACTCCACCCATCTGGGTCCTACGCCCCACCTCACAGATTAAGAGCGGAGCTCAGGGAGGAACGGCAGATTACTTGTTCACAAACTTTTGGAGTTAGAATTGGGGGCTGGAGAGATGGCTCAGCAGTTAAGGGCACTGACTGCTCTTCCAGGGGTCCTGAGTTCTATTCCCAGCAACCACACGGTGGCTCACAACCATCTGTAATGGGATCTGATGCCCTCTCCTGGTGTGTCTGAGGACAGCTACAGTGGACTCACATACATAAATCATTAAAAAAAAATTAGCACAGCCACATCATGGAATGTTGTGTTTCACTGATTTGGAAATGGAGCCGAGGATGAGCAGGTGGGTTGATGTGCTTGAGCTATGGCTCTCCTACACTCACATCTCATCTCCCTCAACATGCAGCAGGCATGAAAAGGTCTTCAGCCACCTCAAGCCCTGTGGAAAATAAAAGCCTTCAGAGCAAGCTATCTCCACTGACAAGTTGCTTCTGCCATCCCACCCTATACCACCTCCATCAGACTTACTTCAAAGTGGTACTTAAGGAAGTTGTAGGGCTTCCGGAAGTATTTCTCATCCTCCCCATAGTAGAGGCGCTCACAGGTGGGGTCGTACTGCAGCCTTCTCCAGTCTCCATTGTACACAGTTTCACACTGGCCTCCATAATACTTAGCATCATACACACTCTGGCCTTCTTCTTGAGTCAGGATATTGTACCTAAGTTAAAAAAGCAGTCTCTTGGAAAAAAATCTTTGCAAAGGCAAAGAAAATGCAACATGCCATCCTGTAGATCCATTGGTTTCCAACCTACCTAATGCTGCAACCCTTTAATAGAGTTCCTCATGTTGTGGTGACCCCCAACCATGAAATTATTCCTTTGCTACTTCATAACTGTATTTTTGATAGTAGCAAAACTCATCATAAAAATATCTGAGTTGCAAGGGTCATGACCTACAGGTTGAGAACCACACTGCTCTAGAATATACTGTAGCTAGTAGGTTGAGAGGTAGTTGTTACCAAGTGTGTTTGGTGGAGCCCTGGGGTTCTTCAAGTAGGCAGGACTGAAAGACTAGATGGACTGGGCCAGGGCTCCCAGGTAGTCATGAGCTTGAACATCTGGGCCAGTGTGCTTAGGAGGCAGTTCTGATTAACTGTTAAGTTAGGGGAAATGTTCATGGATTATTAAGAATCCACACACAGAAGCCGGTTAAATTAGTGCCACAGACTGCTGTGTAAGCACAGGCAAATCATCTCACCTCTCTGCCCCACTTTAGTCATTTGTTAAACACAGTAACAGTACTTCCCTCCTAGAACTAGCTGTACGGAATCCATGTAAAAGTATTATAGACAGGCTTAGCATATATTAGACTGAATAGAGACTGTCATGATTTGAGTGAGAATTGGCTCATATGCATGAGTGCTTGGTTCCCAGTTTGTTGAACTGTTTGAGGAAATATCAGGAGGCGGGGCTTTGTTGGAGGAGCTGTGGCACTGGGGATGGGATTTGAGGTTTCCAAAGCTCACACCATTCCAATCTAGTTCTCTCTCCTTGTGGATCAAGTGTAAGTTCACAGCCATCACTTCAGCACCATGCCTGCCTGCCTGTTGCTACACTTACTGCCTTGAGTGGTCATGGCTCTAACCCTCTGGAAGCATGAGCCCCAAATGAAACACTTTGTTTTATAACTGCCTCTGCCATGCTATTTTAATCGGAGCCATAGAAAATTAACTCTGATAGATACCTTCTGCTGCTAATTTTAGTATTATTTCAGGAAAAGGTTCTGCTACTAAAAAGTGAATTTGAATAGCCATATGTGCGTAAGGCTCTAATCCTCAGAAAATTCACTGTCTTTGAGGCAGCCTGGCATGACAAATGTGCACAGTGTGACTATCAGGGAGATCCCCGGGTAATTTCCAGCTCTGACACTTACTCTAACTAACTGTAACTTTGTCACCAGAATGTAGACATCAGGAATGATTAAGAGTTCTAAGACTGAACGTAAAAGCCTCTTGTGTAATAAAATAATAAAAGTATTGCTTCTTTCTGCCTCCCAAGTTCTTAAGAAGCCTTTGAGACTCAACTCAAAGGTTGTCTTTTGAGTTGCTCTAGAAAGGTAGAGCTTCCCCCAGGCCCTGTGTTCCTGGCAGTTGATACTTACCTTCAGCATAACACTCATACGCCTGCTCATGCACTGTGTGACAGGCACAAAGGCCAAAGAGGAACAAAAGAGTAACTGTGGCTACAGTCTACCTTGAGGAATAAGCAGATAATTACATAGTGCCTGACATACCTTATCAATTCAGTGTATGTGAATGTTCATCTCCATTTCCTTTCTACGTCTCTTTCTTATTAATAAAAATGATGTAATAATATCTATGATAAATTAAATGTATATTAAACAACATTTAACACACATTAGTGTGACAACTTGGCAAATGCAGAAATTGAAGCAAAAGGAGAGTGAGAGAGAGAGAGAGAGAGAGAGAGAGAGAGAGAGAGAGAGAGAGTAATTTGCCTATCTATAGTCACAATGGATTTCTCCCCCAAGTTGTTTTTGACACTAAACTCTAGGTTCTGTGCCTTTATCTCCGTCCTGCAGTTTTGATCTGCCTGCCCACTGAGCATGTTTCTGTCTGTAGTTTAAAAGTGCAGCCTCTGATACATACCAAAGAAAAACTCAGAGCAACCGTGGGCCTTAAAATTGTATGTAAACATTAAGCCTACTCCATGTGGAAAAGCTCCAGTGGAAATAAGAAAGTATAGTAAGAATTCTACCCTGTTAGAAATCTATGCATGCACGCAAAGAACACACAGACAAGGGTATTTATCCATTGCAGCACTGTTTGTAAGAGGGAAAGCGGCAGTTATGTTTTGAATGGGAAATGTTCTCCACACTCGAGTTTGAATGCTTAGTCCTTAGTTAAAGGAATCTTTTTGAGAGGTTTTGAAACTTTGTATGTGGGGGCATGGCTGGGGAAGTGAGTTGTGGGATGCAGACTTGGAGGTATTCGGTCCCTCTTCTTGTTTCCTAATCCATCAAGAGTTGAGCAGCAGCCTCATAGTGTTACCAACACATCTGTAAGACACTCCCGTTGCCATGACTCCACCCCGCCATGATGGTGTACCTTGAACCGTGAGCCAAAATTAGTGGCTCCTCCTCCAAGATGCTTCTTGAAAATAATTTCGTTGCAGCTATGAGAAAAGGTAGCTAACACACTGGGAAAAGATCTGGCCATCTTTCAGTGAAAGAAAGTTAAATTAAATATTCTATGATTATGTTACAAAAGCCAGCAAATATATTTTTAGAAAGGTAGTAAACACATTGGGCTTTGCAGGATATGGGCCTTTGCTGCCATTTTAAGGTGAAAGCTGTGTTCTAATAAAACTTAATTTATAAAGACAACAGGATTTTTTCCCTTCACACTATTGCTAACCCTTGTTGCGGTGCTCCATTTATTTTTAAAAATGAGATGCATAATATGTGCTTGAAGAGGAAACCTTCAAATGTCATGTAGTGTTAAAAGTGTTTAGTAAAGTTGGGGATTTAGCTCAGTGGTAGAGCGCTTGCCTAGGAAGTGCAAGGCCCTGGGTTCGGTCCCCAGCTCCGGAAAAAAAAAAGAACCAAAAAAAAAAGTGTTTAGTAAAAATCCATTATTTTTCTTGTTTTTGAAAAAGACAGAACATAAAGTAGGATGGGTAGGAAGTTGGGAAATCTTGGAGGAGATGGCAGAGGATATAGAGACATGAACAAAATATGTCATATGAAAAATATTTAATTAAAAATAAACAGGTTTTAACAGTATGCATGTCACAATCAAATTTACATGACTACTATCTACCTCTATGAGGCACAATCATAGAGGTTTGTTTCCTAGAGAGTATACAGTGTTAATTCATTTTTAAAGGTAATCTGGAAATGCCTGCACTGTATCTTACCAAGGTCAGCTCTAGGGAGGGAAGGAACAAGGACCCACTGGGTGTGAAGACAGTTTTTGCCTCAAATGTACATACAAACACACATACATACATACATACATACATACATACATACATACATACACACACACATACATATATATTGCATATTTAACAATAAATAAAAAAATTAAACTAGGAAATTCTTAAATTAGAATATCAAAAATCCCTAGGAAATTGAAAAGTACAAAATTATGTCAAAATGTCAACTGTTTATTGAAGATAGAGCTATTTCACTGGCCTTTGTCTTCAGTGTGAGGGAAGCACACTATTCAGGAATTCTATCAGAACTGCTTCTGACCAGTCACAAGAGAGCAGCATTGCAGTCTAAAATGTTTTTTGTCTATTGGAGGAGATTATGTTTTACTTCAGCATTCCCTGCTTCTACTCTGTTCACCACAGTCACTTTCTAAATCAACAGGAATCCTTTTTGATTGTGTTGAGGCCTAAATTTATCTTTAAATGCTCATAGGCTGGTATTCTAAGTCTCAGAATCACAACCTGTGACTTCAACTGAAGACAGATCCCTTAAAGAAGTAATTCAGTTGAGGACACTCAGTCTCAGTCAGTCCCTGATGGTTGCTGTGGTAGTCTATATGAAAATGGCCCCAATAGACTCATAGGAAGTGGCGTTATTATAGGTGTCGTCTTGTTGGAGTAGGTGTGGCCTTGTTGGAGGAAGTGTGTCACTGTGAGTGGGCTTTGAGGTTTCAGAAGCTCAAGCCACTGTCTCTCTCTCTGCTGCCTGCAGATCTCAGCTATCTCTCCAGCACTGTGTCTGCTTCCAAGCTACCCTTCTTCCTGTTAGGATGATAATGAACTAAACCTCTGAAACTATAAGCCAGCCCAATTAAATCTTTTCCTTTCTAAGAATTGCTCTGGTCATCCTAACAATGACAGTTGTATGTTGGGATAGCAATAGAGGACTTCTGTGAACTATAGAAGGGACTATGGTTGTCCAGGCCTAGCCAAAAGCAGGTAAGAGACACTACCTAGATTTCCCAGAAATCATGCCCTGCCAACCTATTAATGATATATTTGAGGTGCTTTAAAAATATCAGATTGGTACCTTAAATATCAGAAATCATTTTTCTTTTAGTTCTAGAGACAAAATCAAGGAGGTTTTTTGTTTGTTTGGTTGGTTGGTTGGTTGCTTTGTTTTGTTTATTTGAGGTTGGTTTCCAGTAAGAGTTTTTGGACATGCAGACAGATGCTCTTTTCGTGTCCTCATGTAGACGTTTGTCTGTACAGTTGTGAAAATGGAATGCAGTGTCCCTTTTTCCATTTCTGTGGATGCGAGTCTTTATGGATAACTCAACCTGAATGACTCGTTCAAATCCCTGTCTGTGAATGTAATCAGTTTAGGTGCTTAGGGTTCTGACATAATTGGAGAGGACCACAGTTCAGTCCACAGCACTAGACAAGAAGTTAACCACATAGGGAATACAAAGTGTGAGGCATTTGAGCAATGGAGCCTGGATGTAAAGTATACAGTGAAGACAAATTAGAACGGAGGCTAATTTCCATTCAACAGAAGACCTGTGCTCCGAGAAGTGAATCAAGCAATAAGGTGGAGGGTCAAGGTTCTGTCACACCCAAAAGACCATTTTCTTTACTGTTAGCTTGTGTAGAGTGCATCATGAGCAAGGCTGTTGGAAAAGCCAGATGCATCTGGGGAAAGCTGCCCTTGGGGACACCTTGGATGACTTCATAGAAGACAATAGCCTTGAAAATGAAAGAAATTGGACTGTGAGGGGGAGGGACAGAAGACAGGGAAGGAGGAACCTCAGCTATCAAAAGACAGTGTGAGTGATGTCACATTACCTGGACGATGTAAACACCCCCAGGAGACAAGAGTTACTTGCAGGAACCCTTCAGAGGGACTTTCCAGAACAGAAATAGTCTACTTCATGTCCATAATGAGAGAGGAATCATTTGCCACTCTTGAACAGCCACAAGATGGCCACTTACCCCAAGGCTGCCCTTTCTGATCCTGGGATTGGTTCATACTGACGGCAATCATCTTCAATGACCCTGGCATCATCACAGTTATCCTCATCAGAGCCATCAAGGCAGTCCTGATCTCCATTGCATACCAGGTGGCGTTTCAGGCAGCGACCTGCGTGATACAAGGCTAAGGGGCCTTCCTAGACCGTATTCCTCAACACCTTTTGTTAGTCATGGTCAGGCCTACTTTTGTCCTCCTACATGTCCTGTTCTCTCTGCTTACACTGCTTCTTCCATCCTCCCTAGCTTTCTAGATGGGTGCTCAGGCCCACCATCCATCTCTCCTTCTCAAATCCAGCCTCCACATTAAATCCACCAGTCATCTGAAATGTCAATCTGCCCACATCACTCTTTTGCTCTGTATCTGCCAAGGGTTCCTGTTCTTCCAAATGTCACAATCTGAATCCTGTAGCTCTCCTTGTTCCAGGTTATCTTGGGGGCTCATCACCCAACCTGTCTGTTTCTGAAGCCTCATGTTACAAAGATTCTGGGAGGATTATAAGTCCCTGAATTCTCATTTTTGCACATGAATTTTCCAAATCTCAACTTAAATGCCATTTTAAGGACTATCCTGGGTCCCCAAAGCATATTTGGGTAATCCCTGCTAGAGAACTACACACAACCCAATGGATATCCCATGATACTAAGATTGACCTCTTGCAGGTCTCTCTTCCAGACCGATTTGGACTACCTCAAGGTCATGTACAATGTTTTCAATTTGCATGTTAGCAGCAGATGGTCCACTGCCTGGAGCATAATATGTACCTAGTAACTGTTTGTTTGATAAACGTAATCTATTAATTGCTATGAGTTGCACTTTTCCTAAATTAACTGAATATATATATATATATATATATATATATATATATATATATATCAAAACTATAAGGGCTAGCTCAGCAGTTAAGAACGTATGTGTTGCTACCCAAAGACTATACATGGACTGACCCTGGGCTCCAACCTCATAGGTAGCAATGAATAGCCTAGTAAGAGCACCAGTGGAAGGGGAAGCCCTTGGTCCTGCCAAGACTGAACCCCCAGTGAATGGGATTATTGGGGGGAGGGTGGTAATGGGGAGAGGATGGGGAGGGGAAGTCCATATAGAAGGGGAGGGGGAGGGGTTAGGGGGATGTTGGCCTGGAAACCGGGAAGGGGAATAATAATTGAAATGTAAATAAGAAATATTCAGGGTAATAAAGATTAAAAAAAGAAAGAAAAAAAAAGAATGTGTGTGTTGCTCTTGCATAGGACCTAAATTCAGTTCTGAGCTCCCATATTGGGTGGTGGCCTATATCAGAGAGACCGTAACTCCAACTCCAGGGGATCTGATGCCCTTTTCTGGCCTATATGGGTACCTGCACTAACACATACACGTACCGCCCTCCTATACACACATACACATAACTTTAAAAAACAATTCCTTTTAAATTACATGGGTTGCTAGCTTGACTCAAAATGCAAATTGCTGGGCTCTTTCCTGAACCTCCAGCAGTTAGGAGTCGACATTGTAACCAACCCCCAAGTACTTACTTTGCATCGAGTTCTTGACTAGCACAGCTGTTGTTGTATTGGCATGCTACTCACCTGTCTCTCTACACTGGAAATCCTGTCCACACTGTGCTTGCCTTAGACAAGGTGTGGGGCTGTCACAGTTGGCCTTATCCCATATATCACCACTGCAGATGGTTCCTCCAAACTTGCTTGGCTGCAAGAGGCTCCGGTATCGGTACTAAAATCAGATTGTGAACCAGACAGAGTCTTGTCAATCAATCAAGCCAGAGCAGTGTAGGCAGGTCTCAGCTCAACATAAGGAATAACTGTTTGATGATTGAAAGCTGCCTTCAGGGCTGTCTTACAAGGGGACACATGAGCATGCACCGTGGTGTTCAGACAAAGGTGGCACAGTCATCAGCTGGAATTCTGAATAGGGATGCAAATGAATGAAAGGCTGGGACAAGCACATTCTAAAGGTCCTCGCATGGCTTCCCGTATTCAACTAGGAGTCGCGAGTGTTTCTCATTCCATGTCCATGGCTTCCCTCCTCTGGATAGTCTTCCATGACTTGATCGTGTACTCTTTAGCTCCTTCTTCCTTAGCACTTGTCAAATAAGATGATGACTTAGCACCTGCCTGTTTGCCTACCTTGCCTACCATCTCTGTGAGGAATTCACAGACTGAGATGAAGCAGGGATATGAAATGAAGGAGGGACAGCCTTAGGTGGCTTACATGTTCAGAGGCCATTGCTGTTTTGCCTTTGCAGAGATTTTTCTGGCATGGCATCTCCTCTTTACTTGGCATACATCTATATGATCCAGATAGGGATAGTCTTCTTCCTCCCCCTTCCTCACAGAGGAAGATGGATAGAGCTGCCCGTTTGCAATAACTGCTTCAGGGACTGTTCTTGACAACCCGAGCCAATAATAGTTATCTCTATTGATTCTGCTTTGGGGAAAGTGACATTTCTAAAAATTATGGGATCAAGTAACTACATACCTACTATGTAGGGAATTATGGACATTAAAAGGGAGATATTGTTTCAATCCCTGACTCCAGCCTTGACTACAGATGAGTAGGTACTTGTTGATAGAAGGTCAGGAAGGATTTAAATACATACCGACTTGGGGGTCTAGAGTTTCTCGATTAAGTCTTTGTGGAAAATGTACAGAAGTCAGATACTGATGTAGAAGCAGAAGGCCAAACACTGAGACATTGAGAGAAATGTGAGGTCTCATTGCTTCCTTCTAGAAGTTTAGAGTCCGGTTGAGATAAAATAGATAATTGTACAAATAACAGTGCATGGAAAGCATCCAAGGACTGATTGGGAGTGAAATGCTAAGTCCTGTATCATCTTGACCTTGGTTCAGCAAAAGTCCTTCCTCCAAGAATGTTAGTAAGTCAGAAAGCAGAGATTTGAGCATCTGTGACTTGTTTCTTGAATCTATGAGTTTCCCCAGATATATGTCTCAGCTCTGCCTTTCTCAGTGTTCAACCTCCTGACAGTGGACAATGGCACCATCCTCTACCTGTCTGTGAGAGACAAACTAGACAATGTGTTTATGCACAGCATTGCTGTAGTAATGCAGCCATTACTGCAGTGCCTGGGACATGGAAAGCACTTGATAAATGGTGACTATTAATGCCATCACCATCCTTCCTGTAGTGCCTGCACTTGGAACAATGGCATACACTTTCAGGTTCATTTCTGTCTGTCCCCTGTTTACTAAGTTGCCATCAGATAATGGAGGCTGTGGGTTGTAGGAAGGTGAGTGTCAGGACTCCCTGAGGGACTTCTCTGTGCTGTTGCCTGTGGCTGTGTCATGAAGGCATAACCTCCTGTTCTATGTAGTAGATGATGTTTCTTTCCAGAAATTCACATCTTTGTTTGGATGACTTTAGAGAGGGTGAGGCATATTAATAAATGAAACAAAGATAGTCTTTTAGTTAAATAATTAACAGGCTCTAATTTCTTAAGGATTACTGCATAGACACATATATCTTTCTAAGCATTTAAGGAAGTAATTCAATTTTTATATAAACTGTAAGAGGGTCCCCTGTGCAATCTGCTACCTAAACAAAAACAAATGAGAACAGCTAAGGCTTAGTAGATTAACAACCACTGAAGGTTATAACTCGAAATCTGTAAAAGATTTTAATTTCTCCTTAGTTTTAAAACATTTTGCTGAAAATATTAAAGGTTTTGTGATTGATTTGGGTATTAGCAGTAGCCCGAAATGTTAGCATACTCTTTAACAAAGAAGGATGTGCAGGGAGATCATAGGCAGACACGGGGAGAGGATAAGAGGAGGAAGCAAAGTGCCTAGAGAGGCAGAGGGGGAGATGCAGCCACAGAGCAAGGACTATTAGCCACCGAGGCAAAGCACGCATTCTCCCTCAGAGTCTCCAAAAGGAGGCTGACACTGCTTACACCTCTGTTGCTTTCCTCTGGCCTCCAGGACCCAGAGGACAAATGTCTGTTGTGCAAAACTTCCAAGTTTGTAGAAGTGTATTATTGTTGTATCAAGAGACATCTTCAGACTCAATGCAATCCCCATCAAAATACCAATCCAATTCTTCAGAGAGTTAGACAGAACAATTTGCAAATTCATCTGGAATAACAAAAAACCCAGGATAGCTAAAACTATCCTCAACAATAAAAGAACTTCTGGGGAATCACCATCCCTGAACTCAAGAAGTATTATAGAGCAATAGTGATAAAATCTGTATGGTATTGGTACAGAGGCAGACAGATGCACTAGTGGAATAGAATTGAAGACCCAGAAATGAACCCACACACCTATGGTCACTTGATTTTTGGCAAAGGAGCCAAAACCATCCAATGGAAAAATGATAGCATTTTCAGCAAATGGTGCTGGTTCAACTGGAGGTCAGCATGTAGAAGAATGCAGATCGATCCATGCTTATCACCCTGTACAAAGCTTAAGTCCAAGTGGATCAAGGACCTCCACATCAAACCAGATACACTCAAAGTAATAGAAGAAAAACTGGGGAAGCATCTCGAACACATGGGCACTGGAGAAAATTTCCTGAACAAAACACCAATGGCCTATGCTCCAAGATCAAGAATCGACAAATGTGATTTCATAAAACTGCAAAGCTTTTGTAAGGCAAAGGACACTGTGGTTAGGACAAAACGACAACCAACAGATTGGGAAAAGATCTTTACCAATCCTACAACAGATAGAGGGCTTATATCCAAAATATACAAAGAACCCAAGAAGTTAGACTTCAGGGAGACAAACAACCCTATTAAAAATTGGGGTTCAGAGCTAAACAAAGAATTCACAGCTGAGGAATGCCGAATGGCTGAGAAACACCTAAAGAAATGTTCAACACCTTTAGTCATAAGGGAAATGCAAATCAAAACAACCCTGAGATTTCACCTCACACCAGTCAGAATGGCTAAGTTCAAAAACTCAGGTGACAGCAAATGCTGGCGAGGATGTAGAGAAAGAGGAACACTCCTCCATTGCTGGTGGGACTGCAAACTGGTACAACCATTCTGGAAATCAGTCTGGAGGTTCCTCAGAAAATTGGACATTGAACTACCTGAGGACCCAGCTATACCTCTCTTGGGCATATATCCAAAAGATGCCCCAACATATAACAAAGACACATGCTCCACTATATTCATAGCAGCCTTATTTATAATAGCCAGAAGCTGGAAAGAACCCAGATGCCCTTCAACAGAGGAATGGATACAGAAAATGTGGTACATCTACACAATGGAATATTATTCAGCTATCAAAAACAATGACTTTATGAAATTCATAGGCAAATGAAGGGAACTGGAAAATATCATCCTGAGTGAGGTAACCCAATCACAGAAAAACACACATGGTATGCACTCACTGATAAGTGGCTATTAGCCCAAATGCTTGAATTACCCTAGAAGCACAGAACACATGAAACTCAAGAAGAATGACCAAATGCGAATCCTTCACTCCTTCTTTAAAAGGGGAACAAGAAAACCCTTGGCAGGGAATAGGGAGGCAAAGTTTAGAACAAAGGCAGAAGGAACACCCATTCAGAGCCTGCCCCACATGTGGCCCATACATATACAGCCACCCAATTAGATAAGATGGATGAAGCAAAGAAGTGCAGGCTGACAGGAACCGGATGTAGATCTCTCCTGAGAGACACACCCAGAATACAACAAATACATAGGCGAATGCCAGCAGGAATCCACTGAACTGAGATCGGGACCCCCGTTGAAGGAATCAGAAAGGTCTGGAAGAGCTTGAAGGGGCTCGAGACCTCATATGAACAACAATGCCAACCCACCAGAGCTTTCAGGGACTAAGCCACTACCCAAAGACCATACATGGATTGTCTCCGAGCTCCAACCTCATCGGTAGCAATGAATAGCCTAGTAAGAGCACCAGTGGAAGGGGAAGCCCTTGGTCCTGCCAAGACTGAACCCCCAGTGAACGTGGTTGTTGGGGGGAGGGTGGAAATGGGGAGAGGATGGGGAGGAGAAGCCTGTATAGAAGGGGAGGGGGAGGGGTTAGGGGGATGTTGGCCCGGAAACCGGGAAGGGGAATAATAATTGAAATGTAAATAAGAAATACTCAAGTTAATAAAGATTAAAAGAAAAGAGAGAGACATCTTGGCTCTTTATTACTAAGCCATCTAGCAGTTCTTTCAGATGACTCTCCTCAGAGGAAAAATGTTGCCAGGACCCAGAAAATTCCATGGGGCTTCAGAGTATCTGTATCGTAATGGCAATTTTCCCATGTCACAATGTGGACACTTTCACTAGCTGTGTCTCATGATGTCTTATGGACAAGAACAAGAGAGGCAGACACAAGCCTCACTGCCACC
Source organism: Rattus norvegicus (assembly GCF_021556685.1). Taxonomy (NCBI): domain Eukaryota; kingdom Metazoa; phylum Chordata; class Mammalia; order Rodentia; family Muridae; genus Rattus; species Rattus norvegicus. The sequence goes on from NC_141538.1 coordinate 125,520,785, forward strand.
CAGGTACCTGAGACTTCCAAACACCTATATTCAGATGTAGTTTCTACCTGGAACTCTAGGTTTATAGCCCCCACTGCTTATTTCCCATCGATATGTAACACATGAATCAGATGCGTGATACCCTGAGATGTTCCCAGGTGGCTTACCTTTTCGTTCTGACATGGAAAACAATCTGTCCATTCTGACCAGTCACTCAACTGACAGGCAACCGCTCCTGGGGTCACAGCTCGGGTGACCCGCCTTGAAGGAAATATAAGACTCTGCATCAATTTTAAGATTCAAAACAAAAGCAAAAGAGAAACTTGTGCACACTTTCCTGCTGGTTAAAGTATGCTTTGTCAGAAATGAATAATGAATATGTATCATACTCGCATTAAAGGTTGCTATGGTCCTGGAGGGTTTAAATAAACTACCTAGGTAGGCAGTTCACAAGGATAGGCTAGCCCAGCATGACTGGAGCTGAACACACCCCTTTCTCAGCAAAGCAGTTGACCAACTGCTTTAGCAATACATCCTGGAACTAGAAATGAGCCAACTTGGTTTTAGTTGTAGACACAGTTGAGCAAACTGTATTCTCAGAATGAATTTTTAGGGGATTATGCATGTGCAAGGTTAAAATTATGGGATGCAAGACCCATGACTACACACAAGGTCCAAATCTTTACCTGTCAATCAACAGTTATGAGAGTAGAAACCACCAAACCCTGCCTCCAGCAAACTACCTTCTTAAACTTGTAAAAGGAAGCCATGGGAAGTAACGGGGGGCTCTTGAGCAATCATGCCCAGGCTACTGCTCCCATGCAGGGAATCCTGCCCCATGCTTAGGAATAAAATCCCTCACTGCATTGCTAGCTTGTGTGCACTTCTGTTCTTTGAACAAGATGCCAAGAGCCTGAGATACAGCCAGTCCACACAACAAGCACCATCGACACTATTCCTTTACATCTTTCTCAATGTCAGATAGCTCAAATGATTATCATTTTAGAGAATGAGTCTTCAGGATGACTGAAAAAAAACTGTATTTCATGAGCCAAAGAAGCAGAAACTTCAGTGGTTAGACACAGAGTGAGGCCAGGGTCCGGCTTCAAAGATTTAAGGTACTTACTAACATCTCTAAGCTGTTGTCTTATTGGTAAAACTACATTAAAAATAGCATTATCCAACATAGTTACTGAAACTACATAAAAATATTTATAAAATGCTCACCTAAAGTATTGTGCACTGCGGTATTACCTAGACCATTTCATTGTTTCTCTATAATCATCCTAGGAGGTAAATACCAGCTCTCTATTCTATTTCACTAGAGTCGGGATCTACAGTTCTATCTTAAATTGAACTTCTCAGCCTCCTAAACCATGAAAACACAAACATTTGGCCTTAAAGTCGAGGACGTGGCTGAGGATACGGTTTAGTGGTAGAGTGTTTGCCTCTCATGTTCAACCTCTAGCACTCAGAAAAAGCCGCCGGATCTGGGAACTTGGGAGAGATTCTTGTACCAACTAAAATGAGTAGCAGCTTTGATTTACAACTCACGTAATGGTTCATCCACCGATCAACCATCATGCTGGCACTGTGAGTTCTTTATGACCCTTCCCATTTCTCATAGAATCTGCTCATATCTACGCTGAACTCACTGCCCCTACTCCTGCCCCTGTCCCTGCCCCTGCCCCTGTCCCTGCCCCTGTCCCTGCCCATGCCCATGCCCATGCCCCTGCCATAGCTTGTAGCTCAATGATTCCCACTGGGGTCATCTTGACACCAAATCGTCTGCCCATTCAACAAGAAGCTCCCAATCATCACGTTGCTTTGCATGCAGACTTTATTCCATGGAGGTAACTCAGAACTCTCCCCACGGTATGTGTACCGCATGGTGCCTCCCCAGAGAAGCTGGTTGCAGTCCCTGTACTCAGTTCATAGCTACCTTTCAGTATCATCACAACTACCAGTTCTGGAAGGAGAAGTTTTCTGATGACCATGGAATTTTGTTGATTTTTTAAATATATCTTCTCAATGTTTAATTAGCATATTTGCAATATTGGTGAAATTCTTGTTTCTACAAGTCTAAACCCTTGGAATTCAGGTCCAGTCTCTATTGCTACCTTCAATCCTGGGTAGACCCATGGTTGATATTCTGAAAGTACTGGAGTGGGGATAAAGAAGAAAGAGAAGAAGTAAGATGAGGTAGGTAGAGGGATAGAGGGAGGAGGCAGAGAGGGAGGGAGGAGGGGGAAGGGCAGAGAGGGAAGGGAAAAAAATAAAGTCAATTTCTGGGTAATGGACAGTGACATTTTTAAGAGATTTGTTTGAACCTGATTCCTAGTTAGAACTAAATTAAATAATCTTGACATCTAGAAATGTGACAGCTCAAAGTTTGAGCTATGAACCCTTTTTTCCCTGATATACTCTCCTAAAATAAAAGAACATCTTGGAGAAACATGGAGAGAATTTACAGGCACAAAGATTTGGAAGTTGAAGGGGGCTTGCATTAGCCATGCACCTTGCTGTAGAACTGTCAAGATAATGTCACTGTAAGTCCCCAGCCTGAGCTGTGATGTCACAATAGATGGAAACAGTAAAGGCAGGCAGCCTTGAAAGCAGGAGCCCAGAGAGCAATGGCACACTGCTGCTGCTTCCTATGTTCATGACATGATGTCTAGACGGAGGCACACGGTAATGCTATCACAGAGGCCAGACACGGCAGGAACACCAGGACCGCCATTAAATCACCTCCAGCCAACATGAACAAGACTCGTTCATCATTTAATGAATTTTTAAGTGCAGTTCATCTTTGATGATTATACAAGTAATGCAGTCACATTAAAGAAAGTATAATGACAATTATAAAAATATTATTTCAAATCTTACCACTATTAATATTTTATTATATTTCTTTCCATTCTATTTTCATAATGTAGTTGAGGGCATACTGAATACCATGTTGTATATCTTGATTTTTTTGCACTTAATATGGAAGAGATATAAAGTATTTATGACTGTATATTGCTTTAATACCCTACAACAATAGATAGTTGAGCCCCATGTTTTTCTGAATTGCAGGTTAGTTACTGGTGGTATGTCCAGTAGAACAGAGTGGAGTCTTTAAAGCTTGGGACACACACTGCCAAATACCTTTCTCGGAGAGTTGCATCCATTTTTAAATGATGTAATGCTTATAATAAGTTGGGTGTGGTTCATGCCTCAAAGTTTTCCTATGGAGGAGAATGAGTCTCCAGCAATGTACCATTGAGATGATGGACTCTATGACATGGGACCTAATGGACAGTGTTAGGTCATGGAACACCACCCTTATGAAGCAATTACTGTTGGTCTGTCAGTGGCTGGTCCTGTGAAAGTGGGTTGTTACGCAAGGAATGGCCTAGCCATTCATTCTCCAGCATCTTGCCTTCCGCTTTAACATGTGTTCTCTTCCACAATATGTTTCTACCATGATGCCATCTGCCCTGTTGTGGCTGAGCCAGAGGCCATCACCAGAGCCAAGAAATGCCAGCAGTACACTCTCAAACATGCAGAACTGCAAGTGAAACCCTCTTCATTAAGTGCCCAGACACACATCTTTGGCTACAGCAGTACAAACTGAATCGGTGACAGTTAGGGAGGTTCCAAGAACTCTGTGGCCGATAAAATCTTGGTAAATAGTTTCAACGTATCTCCCAGCTAGCAAGAACCTACTCAACCAGTAGGCAACTTAATGTGGAGTCCCAGAACTCCAGAGCACGTGAGTGTAGTCAGGGTATGTTTGTAACTTGCCTGCTCTTATTAGCCAGTTACTCTGATGGACTTAGTTTCCCTCATCTATTGAAATGGTACAAGGCGGGGGCTGGAGAGATGGCTCAGTGGTTAAGAGCACTGGCTGCTCTTCCAGAGGTCCTGAGTTCAAATCCCAGCAACCACATGGTGGCTCACAACCATCTGTAGTGGGATCCAATGCCCTCTTCTGGTGTGTCTGAGGACAGTGACAGTGTACTTATATAAATAAAATAAATCTGAAATGGTACAAGGCAAAGAGCATTGCTGCCCATCTCTCCAAAGTTAATTCTCTAGTGTACCAGTTTTTAAACTATGTATTGGAGTGGGGTGAAGGGAAAAGAAATTATTCTAATTCTTTTGAATAAACTGCCTACCATGTGCCCTCCATGCACATTTAAAATGCCTGACCGTGTTTGGGGTTCTGTATCTTACTTTGCTCATTCTCTTGTTCCCCCCCCCCCGATTATTTTGAATTCTGACCATTTTCCCACACATCTGTTAAGATGATTGAACACAACTGAAGAAACACTGAGAGAAGTGTAGAGTCCATCATCCATACATCTGATCTCAGGTTCTGCCACTCCAACCGAAAAACAGAAAAAGCAACTCAGTGGACTTTTAAATGTGGACTGAGAGCATGCGTGGAACCCTGTGCAGCAGACTGGGACACATGCCAGTGTCTTCTATCCTCTCAACCCAGCCATTTATAAACCTCTCCATCCTCATCAGGTTTGCCCTATACACACAGGGCTATGGACCACTGAGATACTGTGAGTGTGTGTGTGTGTGTGTGTGTGTGTGTGTGTGTGTGTGTACATGCATATGTGTATGTGTGTATGTGTGTATGTGTGTATGTGTGTATGTGTGTATGTGTGTATGTGTATATGTATGTATGTATGTATACATGTACATAAGTGTGTGCCTGTGTGTCTGGGTATATGTGGGGGTGGGTGTGTGTCTGTGTGTATATGTATGTGCAAGTATATATAAGTGTGCTTGTATGTGGGTGTGTGTGGGTTCGTGTGTATCTGTGTGTGTATACATGTGTATGTGTGTACATGTGTATCTATGTGTATATGCACACATGTGTGTATGTATGTATGTACATGTATATGTACGTGTGTGCATGTGTGTGGGTGTGGGTGTGTGGTGAATATGGGTGTGTACACGCACAAGTCAGAGTTGATATTAGATGTCTTTCTGAATTGCTCTGCACCTAAGTTCAAGGTCTCTCACTGAAGCTGGCACTCATTGATAACCTAGACTGACTGGCTGCCCAGCAAGCCCTAGGGATCCACCGATTTCTCACTTCTGGCCCAGAGATTGCAGCCATATCTGCTGTGCTCTTTTTTCACCTGCAGTCCTGGGGATCCAAATTCAGATCCTCCCGCTGTGTGGCAGGCACTTCTCTGACTGAGCCATATCCACAGCTCTCACATACTTTTGATATCAGGTTGGTATGTTAAACAAAAGGTTTAAAAATTCAGTTGAATATACAACTGAAAAGTCAAATGCTTGACCCCAGAATGTAATCACCTCAGCAACTTAAAAAACAAACTAATTAACTAGCTACTTACTTATCATAGGCTAGTAGGTCAGAGAGCCAATATGATCATTATAAGGGGGCCTTCCTAATGCACAGCTTAGAGTCAAAGCTTAAAGTCAAACTCACTAATGACAAAATCTTGAGCTAATCCATTCAATTACATGGGAATTATATTGTGAGATGAAGATGTTTTAAATGTGGCTTTGAAACACCTCCATCACCAGTGTGCTCTTCGTTGCTAAGCCCGCTAGACAGTTTTCCAACTTCATCTAACTCTCTGTGTTAGCCTCTGGAAGCTTCCTTCTCCTGACCTTCTCAATGCAACCTCTAATTGTTCTCCCACTCAATGACCAGTCTTTTGGGTGTCTCTAAGAATGGGAATTCTTCAGAACAAAGCCTCGGCTTTCTTTTCTGCCCTTGCTTTTCTTATCCTTGGGGAGCTGAGTTTCACACCACCACCTTCAGATGCCATTCATGAGAGTGCTTTCTAAGTTTAGAGCTCTCCCCTAGACTGACCTGCCCCTCACCCCCTGTTACCAGGCTCCCCCACTTCACATCCCACTCCTCAACCCAATACATAGAACATAGTGGCTCTAAGATTTATCTCTTCATTTTGACTTTTAGTCAACTTCTTTCTCAATTTAACCCCGTAATGAGTGGAACCACCAACCTATCCAAGTTCTCAGACTAGATTCCTGGCAGGGGCCTTTAATTCCCTTCTTTCTCTCAGCCCATCTTTTGGAAATTTCTGTCAATTTTGCCATTAAAATATATCTCACATTTCCCCTCTTCCACCCACCTCAGTACCCACCACGTGAATGTAAGATCCCCATAATGTCACAGATCCTTTCATGGCTTCATTTGTTCTAACTTCTGTATAACAAACACAAGAGTTTTTTTAAATGGGAAACCATGCAATATTTCTCATTTATAAGATCTATTTTACTAGACACGAACTAATATCTAATGCCCTCACCATCTTGTCTATGGCTGTCTGCGACACAGCTTCTTCCCACCATTTTGACATTTATTCATGGCACAATTCTCTCCATTCTGGCCTACCTCCTTCAGTTCATGTTCATCACAAACTACTTCCCATGACAGGAACATGGCACCTGCTGATCTCTCCACATCACTCTCTTCACCCAGCTTCTCCCAACCTTCCCGTCTCAGTGTAGATCCTTCCTCTAAAAAGAATGTCACCCAACCAATTTATCTTTAGATTTCTTTCTCTCTACTAGTGCATTCTGTTGATTCTTTCATAGAATTCTTCACAATTTTAAAGGAAACTTTGTGTTTACATGTTTGCTGAGTCCAGGACTTGCTTTTCTATTGCTGTGATAAGACACCATGATCCACATAACTCATAGAAGAGTTTATTGGGCTCACCGTTTCAATGGGTGAGCTGTGACCATAATGGCAAAGGCCTGGAGCATAGCAGGAGGCAGGCAGGCATAGTGCCGAGGCAGTAGGTCAGTGCTTAACATCATGATCCACAGACATGGTGCAGGGAAAGCAAATGGGAATGGTGTGGGCTCAGTGACACAGTTCCTCTGACAGGGCCATGCCTTCTAATATTTCCTAAGCAGTCTACCAATGGGAGATCAAGTATTCAAATACATGAGCCTAGGAGAACCATTTTCATTCAAACCACCACAGCCTGTAAATTACAAGAGGATCAGAATATCATTTGGTTATTTTACTACCTAGCAACTACTATATCTAGGATATTTACTTACTAAATAAAGAACAAATGAATGATACAAACAAGTATCTGCAAGTCACGGAATTCTACACACACTTTTAGTTCCAAGCATGTACCAGGCTTTTCTGCATAATTCATGCCAGTCCTGTTGGATGCCTCGCTTAGAGTTAGTTACTCTGAATATCAATCCCTATATTACTGTGACTCACTTTTGAGTCCCAGCCACCCAATTGTGTATGCTAATTGGAAGACCATATTAATCCCAGTCATCTTGATGACTGCTGAGAACATTCACATGGCTCTGGCCCAGACACTTGGGCAAACACATTTTGATACCCATAACAGCAATAAAATAAAAAGAAGAAGCGTGATTGACACTTCCTTGGCATCTACGACATGAGGGGTCTATTAAAGAAGTGATGATTCCACTGGAAGCTTAGGGGAGGTTTGTGCTCCCTCTGGGTTGAGATCATTTACATTTCTCCCAGTCCTTCTGACAAGTTCTGGTTTTTACCAGTATAAATGGTAGGATGGAACTCTGAGTTATCTTAACTCCAAGTTCAACCTCTGACTTGCTTATCAAAGCAAGGGCTTATTTTTGAAGAGGTAATTTATTTTCTCGATGTGAGGGACTGGTGATCGTTCTGGAGATAATGTTGGTCCAGAGGCTAGAAGGCTGCCTGTGTTACCACACATCTCTATGGAATGAGCCAAATAGCTCTGTTCTTCCCTGATCTTCAATTCAAAGAATCATAAAGAAGCAAGTTTAGAAGAATGTAGTGACAATTAAATTCACCAAAGTTCATGAAATGCCTAGTGAGAAATCTTTTTGCCAAAAGCCTTCCCCCTCTCCCTGGCACTCAGTTTTTCTCTGTAATATGAGTTGATTAAACTAAATGTTAAGTCTTGGGTAATTCCACCAATTTCAGAACAAGAATTAAAAAATGTATTGACAGGGTTGGGGATTTAGCTCAGTGGTAGAGCGCTTGTCTAGCAAGCGCAAGGCCCTGGGTTCGGTCCTCAGCTCTGGAAAAAAAAATAACAAAAGAAAAATAAATAACAAAAGAAAAAGTGTATTGACAAAAATGCATTATGATAAATGTCAAAGAAAGTTTTATGGACGAAATAATATTAGAAGTGATACGCTATCATTTGAACATAGGCTGTGGTAAGTTTGTGTTACACCTTATACATGATAAATCTTACTGAGAAACAACAAAAAGAAAGTAGACTAGTTACTCTATCCATGTAAAATTATAAGCTGCTAAATTTAAAAGATGATCTCAGAAGCAAGATGTAGGACAAATAAGAAATAGGGAGATAATGAACTCAAAGCCACTCTCCACCAACAATTACATTCAATGTAAGTAGACTAATTATTGTGACTAAAAGACAGACTGGGATTGGAGTGGTAGCTCATTTAAAACAGTGCCTCTCTATATGCATAATACCCCAAGTTCAAGACAGAACTACCAAATAAAAATAAAATAGAGTGGTGATGATGATGATGATGATGATGATGACGATGGTGATGATGATGATGGTGATGATGATGATGATGATGACGACGACGACGACGACGATGACGATGGAAAGACAGAAATCGTAATTAGACTAAATAAATAAAGCAAAGTCATCTTTGTCTACATGATGATACATTTTAAAACCATGGTCATATAAATTAAAATAAATTATTAGATAGTCATTTGCATTGCAAACACAAGCCATAAGCAAACAGGAATGACTACATCACCATTAAACAAAATAAAGTACAAATTAAAAACAATCATCTAAGATAATGGAAGCATTTCTCGACGCTGAAAGGGATGCTTATCAACGAGAGAGTCCCGTGAGGTGGCCCGTCTTAACCGTCTGTGGTACTGGATCACTGAAGAGCTTGCTGAAGCTCACGCTCTGGGTATGTCTGTGAAAATCTTTCCAGGGAAACACAAGTGAGGAGAAAAGGCCAATCAAGAATGTGTGTGAAACCATCCTAGGGGCTGAGGGCCCTGGCAGAGTTAAAGGTATAAAACGAAGACGCAGACGAGAGCAGACATTCCCATCTCAGCATCCTTCTGCCATACAGTGAACCATTCTATTCCCCGTCATCAGACAGCCTTTGCTGTGATGTCCTGAAACGCATCCCCACCCAGGAGTGCAGGTGTGCGCGTGTGAATGCGTGTGTATGTGCATGTGTGGTGTGAACGAGTGTGAATGTGCATGTGTGGTGTATGTGTGCCCGAGTGTGCACTTCTGTTTACCGATAGCTTCAAAAGACACATGCTGATGGAATTGAAATGGAGATAAGCAAACCCCCAAGAACAGTTGAATACAGTCCCCCTCTCTTAGTGATAGAAGAAGGAGCTGAACATTTAAGCCACAGGCTGCCCAACTGGACTTGATTGATTTAGATGTGTACTGAACACCATGGAAGACCCACTAATGTTCTGTTCTTAGCCACAAAAGAAACCTCAATAAATTGAAAAAATTTCAAATTTTAAATAAGCTTTATGGTGTTGGGGATTTAGCTCAGTGGTAGAGCGCTTACCTAGCGAGCGCAAGGCCCTGAGTTTGGTCCCCAGCTCCGAAAAAAAGAAAAAAAAATAAGCTTTATAAATAACATACACCAAAAAAATTACTTGTATGAAACATGCACTAGAAAATCATTGATTTTGCCACTAATTATAACAGCCTTCCATGGCTTTAAGAGTTTATACTTATGCAGCCCTATTTCTATCAAGATATATAAGAAGCAAATGCTAATTGTAAGCTTACAAGGTAAATGTGCACCATTAAACACTTGCATGCACATGTGCGGGTACACCACACACACACACACACACACACACACACACACACACACACACACACACACTCATTTTCCATAGTAAGGCTCTTGTGGAATTTTATTTGGGGAAAAAAACAAGTGCTGTTGCTAAAAATGCAACAAAAAGTTGAAGCCTCCAGTTGATCTGGATAAATCTAGAAGACCTCTGCCAATTGGCACATTAAAAATTTCTTCTTTCTGATTGCTGTCAACCATCCAAACAAACGGAAAAACCAACAGTAACAATGGCCCCAGCACCATCCCCGGAAGCAGCTCTTGGTGGATGCTCACCAAGTGGGGGGCATTGTTCCATTGTTCTAGGAACTCACAGGCATCTAATTCCTGTTCTGATTTTCCTCCCATTTCACAAGTGAGTGAGATGAAGCCCTGAACAATTATGTAATTTGCTCAAGATCAAATAGCTATTAATAGTAAGTGCCAGCTCGGGGATTTGAACCTAGGAGGATGATTTTGTCCTGTAGCTTTCTATTTTGAAAACTAACGTCAGACGCGCTGGCAGTGAGCACAACGGCACCATGATTTCTCCCTCAGCACTTTGTAAAGCACTGAATTGGATCTCTTCTGCCTTAACATGAAATTTGCCCCTTCACTGAACTGTCTTGTTTCATAAGTTCATCAAACATCAAGACTGTTCGTTTTCAGAACGGATTACGATGATGAGCTTTTATAATTGAGAGTATCTCAGCTGAGATTTTCTTCACCACCGACCTCTTGCCTGGGCCTTCTAATTACTATCAGCGAGGAATTTTATGATGTTTAAAAACTGTATTTGTTTTAAATACAAGCTGCAGATTATCTGCTTGTAAAACATGTTTCCCCTTCTGAACTGTTACTTAAAGGGAATCTCTTACTGCAGCATTTAATCAAGTGGTTTTCAACTTTCCTAACACTGTACCCCTTTAATACAATTTCTTATGTTGTGGTGACCCCCACTGAAAAAAATTATTTTTGTTTCTCCTTCATAACTGTAATTTTGCTACAGTTATAAATCATACTGTTAATCTCTGACATGCAGGATATCTAATATGTATCCCCTGTGAAAGGGTCACTTAACCCCTGCAAAGAGGTCAGGACTCACAGGTTAAGAACCACTGATTTAAGCAATAATGATTCAAAATTAAATCAACTAATAAGAATTTGAATAAAATAACTCTATTTTAAACCTCCAATGTTTCAAAGGCAGAGAGTGCTTAAAAGCTGTCCCAAAGGTTGGATTAAGGTTCTGCTTAAGTACAATAAAATATTCAATAGTGAGATATAAATATATGAACCCAGGTTGGAAATCTCAGAAAAATAGAATAGGCAAAATGCAAGACACAGGAAAAGGTTACCTCTGATGTCTCCACAAAGCAAAGGTTTAGAATGACACGGCCACGTCTCTCTACAGTGTCTTGCTTTCACCCACAAAAATGTTTGCATATATTATCTAAATAAATCCCCCCAAACAGTGTAAGGTGGGGTTTTTTTTACCATTTTCTCTTATATGTAACAGAGTAGAGGCTAACTATTTCACATTGCTTGAGAAAAATGCTACTTATCAAATGCCTGCTATATGCAAAGGAAATTTTAAATCCAGGGTTTTATTACATCCGCATGAACTGTTGTAGAAGAAGAATTATGAGTCTCCGTCCACAGACAGTAAAACTGAGAATCAGGGAGATTAAAGAAAGTAGTCTGGATTACCCACTGCTAAATGGTAATTCGTAGCTGCCTGATCAGATTATTATTAAGTGGCTTTTCCTCTGTTCCACTCCTCCACTGGATTAGTAACAATATGAAAAGAGGTTATCTTCTATACCAGCACAGCCCACTGCCAACTTCACCTTGCCTTAGATTCCCCAGCAGAGGACCCCAGTTTTGTGAGGACCCAAAGCCCACTTACTGGTTCACCTTCTCTTGTGCAGTTACCCCGGAGTGCCATGCCATCAGAGACAAACCAAAGAAAGCAACTGTAAACATCTCATCCAGAAGTCACCACTTAGCATCTATGGAAAAGAAGAGAATGGGCTACTTTAGAAGCCATAGGTATCTCCAGGCTGGAAATCAAAATGTCTACCGGATGTTTAAAATGGTCAGAAGTCCCTCAGGTCCCATTCAATGTGATTAACCAGTAACCAAGGTATTGATTAGGCAAACACCTTCAAAATGTCCCCAAGCCCTTTAGCCTTTTTGAAAAATATCCACGTGGCTAAGGAAAGGTGATGTTTAACTAAAATCAGTTCTGTGAAGAGTTTTGTTTCCAGAGAGACACAGGTGCTATTGCGGGAATCCCAGTGTTTTCTAGTGGCTCTTGGAGCTTCTAAAGTCAGATGAGTCTGCTGTTGAAGACAGCCCAAAGCATAAAAAGGCTCATTTGGTGCAGAAGCTCAGATACAAGCATTAGGGAAGGTACAGAAATGCTAACAGTTACATAGAAGTTACACCAAACATCTGGAGCCTGATAACGCATGTGATTCACTGGACTTTCTACTTTCAAAACAAACACAGAATATGATTAAGATCCAGCCTATTTATGTCTCAAGGGGACCAGATGTCTTAAATATACATCTTCAGAGACTCTCTCCGGAATTATAATGCCAATCAAAGCCAACACATCTGCACTGAAGATGCCATACCTGGATATAATCCCCCACTCTTCCAGACATAAAGTAAATCAAGTAAATAGAGATGGACAGAAAATAGATGAGCAGATAGCCAAATTCATTAAATACTACTATGTGATAGGTACTTCATATGTCTCCTTGTAGTTAATCTTCATTCAAGAAGTCTGCCATGTGAAAATTACTACGTCCGTATTGCCATGGATGAAGTGAGAGCTCAGATCACTGAACCATCTCTCAAGGATGTACAGCTGCCTTGCTATGCTTGGAGAGGTGTAGCCTTGCTTTAGTGGGATTAGCCAGTTGTTTCATTACTGATCTCAATGCGGAAGCACACTGACTAGCTTGAATGCCTAAGAAACACACTTCTGATTTGTATGTGGAAATTTCAGAAAAGCATCAAGGAGCAGCTCTTTTCCTGTCCTCAGAGATGTAGACAAAACTTGGCAGATGTGAGTGCCAGTTTTGAATGCTGGAAGGATCCTAAGACTGTTTCTCTGTTCCCCACATCTCTCTGTTTTTGATTCCTAGGTCTTACTTAGCCTCCGTGTTTCCCCATGTATACATCATTTGAAAACTTTCTTTTCTTCTTTTTCCAGAAAAAGAAACCAAGTTTGTCTTTTCTGTGCTCTGACTGCAGATGTAGAGATGGGGGTGTTACATCTAGACACACTTGAATTGCTCAGGGTAGTGTATCTGGACTTCACCTTTCTCCTAATTCCTGACATGACAAATTTCCTATCTCAGACCCCTGGAACTGGAACTGAGGGTTCCCTAACCATTTCCATAGATTTCTTTATGAGGAACAGACCTCCCCCAACACTGTCTTCTCAAGTAGGAGTGACATTATCCTACTATTGGCCACTTGGTAATGCCCAAGGATGCTTGTGATTGACCCATGGGATAGTGATGTGCTACTGGCGTCCAGTGGACAGAGGCAAGACATCCCACAATGCACACAGGTCCCCACTACAGAGAACCAGAACTACCTCAAGTGTCAATAATGCCTATGTGAAGTACTACAAGGGTCTGACCTGCCCTCTTCTTCCCTGACCTCCTGGGTCTCTCTTCATTTCATATGTTTGATGATGGCATGCTCTTTTTAGACCCTCTCCTTCCTGAAATTTCCTAGGTGACTATTCTTACCTCAAACCTCGGTGACCTTCAGACTCCTAGTTGGCCTTTCATCACCTCTCCCCCAACATCTTCCATCATTGTCACTTAAAGTATATTGCTTTTCTCTGTAATGTTCCCTCCTTGCTTTGTCTTCACTACTGTAAACCATTCCAGCCTCTCCCTCACAACACACTCTGAAACTCTCACCGGACTTCGGGCGGGCCTCAGTTCTCCTTCCATTCCATGGTTGAGCTCATCTTCAACGATCTCATGGTCTTCTCGGTATTACATCCCCCTTGCCTTCCTCCCACTTTATCCCAGCGGTGGCTTTGCTCATCTTGTCTCCTCCATCAGAACCATCTTTAGCCACCACCCCCATCTTTCTGCCAGGTGTCAAGGCCTAGTCCCCTCGCAGATATATGACATATGGATCCAGTTCGAAGTTGTTGCCTTGTTAGCTCATAAACGTGGCAATGACCTTTATAATTTTTCTCCTATTGTTTTCTCTGGTGAGGGAGCTCTCTGGAAAATCAGACTTACATCAGTGTAAGTCCAGTTCCTGATTCTTCCTTATAAGCTCTCCTGTCACTCAGTATTGGATCTTCAACAAGAGCTATTGATCCATGGCTAATCAAGTGATCCATTAAAATAGATGGCTTTCACAATACTTACATTCATCATTTTTATCTTCAAAATGATTTTCTTTATTCTCTCTCTCTCTCTCTCTCTCTCTCTCTGTGTGTGTCTGTGTGTGTGTCTGTGTGTGTGTCTGTGTGTGAGCTCACATTGTGTATGTATGAACATGGGGACATGCCACATCATATGTGTGGAGATCAAAGAGCAACTTTCGTTCTGCCTTTCCACCACGGATCCTGGAGAGTCATTTCAGACTTTCACGGCAAGCTCTTTTATGCACTGAATCATCTTGCCAACCTGGCCCCCCAAAAAGGATTTTAAGAGATCTCTGGAAGTCAGAACTGTGGAGTACGTGCTCTGTGCCTGCCACTTCGCAGAAGCACAATCCTCACAGAAATCTTCCAATGCCAAGAATATCGATGCATACTAATTAGTATTAATTCAATTGACAATGAAGACACCAAGATTTAGAGTGGATAAAGGGGCTGGCTACCATCTCTCACAGAATGAGTCTGAGTCATGGACGCACAATCTTTCCCATTACTGAACCTGAGGTTGTTTGGCTCTAGTTGTGCAACTGCAAAGTGCCACGTCAGGTTGAGGCTAGATCCTCTAAGCCCCAAGTCCAGAGTCCCACCTCTTATGCATTAGCAGAAATGGATATCATTTCTAAGGACAAAGGAGCCAATATAAAACAAATACAGAAAAAATGAAACAACAGATTCTGGACTGTATGTGGTGGCAAAGTCCTATAATCCCAGCACTCAAGAAACTGAGGCAGGAAGATTAAAAATCCAAAGTAAGCCTTGGATATATAAAGAGACCATACCTCAAAGAAGAGAACGGAAGGTCAATGGAATTGAGCTATACCTTTATGAGAGAGTGTGTGTAGACCACTAGAGTGGTGACACCCATTTGCTCTGGCCAAAATTTTCTAAGATAAGTGGAAAATGAAAACAGCAACAGCAAAACCTGCTAGGTTTGCATATTTGAATTTCACCTTAATAAAAGCATCTTGCTGTCAGTGATAGCTGTAAACTGCTATGCAGAAGCAACAGTAAGACGGTAATTCATTTTGAAAATACATTGCCGCCTGTCTGCTCTTGACTATAGAAATCAGCCTGTGAGTTATGGCCTCAGAACAGAACATGCCTACCCTGTGCTGGCTCATGTACTGCCATGACATCTGGGCTTGCACTTTCTAGAGTATGCTTTTAGAAGTTCTTCATAGTTCCTCTGCTAGAACTACAGTTTGCACAATCACATAGGAGATCTGACTCTGCAAACCTAATGTGAAAGGAAACAGTTCCCTGGGTGGGTAGAAAGAAAGCGGCACTAGGTCAGAAAGAGCAGCTGACTGGTTACTATCTCCTGGCCTGGACTTCATTGTTTATGAAACAGATAAAATAATGCTTCCCTAATAGGACAAGCTTAGACACCAAATGAGGGGATTTGTCCATACCTGGGCACTTTGAACAGCTGTTTCTGCCTTGTTGAAGAAGTGATTCCCATTCTCTGTTTTTCTTCATTCATATGCACGGGAGAATTTCTTCAAATACTGAGGACAGGGAAGAGGGAAGAAAGCTCAGGTATGGCGAAGAAATCATCAGAGAAAGGTAAAATGTGAGCAGTTCACACCTAGACACTTTGGACTGAAAGTGAGTCTCCTTGAAAGACAGATGTTACTAGCAAGAGCTAAACTAATAATTCCAAATACAAGAAAGCCAGAGAGAGCTGGTTCCGTCTCTGCCTAGGTGCCAACAGCACCACAAGGGTTTAAAACTGGGGAGAACTAAAGCAAAAGGATATACCTTCTTCTCAGCTCCTCATGGTACTTTCTCCAAAATTGACCATATAATTGGTCAAAAAATGGGCCTCAACAGGTACAGAAAGATAGAAATAATCCCATGAGTGCTATCGGACCACCACGGCCTAAAACTAGTCTTCAATAACAATAAGGGAAGAATGCCCACATATACGTGGAAATTGAACAATGCTCTACTCAATGATAACCTGGTCAAGGAAGAAATAAAGAAAGAAATTAAAAACTTTTTAGAACTTAATGAAAATGAAGATACAACATACCCAAACTTATGGGACACAATGAAAGCTGTGCTAAGAGGAAAACTCATAGCGCTGAGTGCCTGCAGAAAGAAACAGGAAAGAGCATATGTCAGCAGCTTGACAGCATACCTAAAAGCTCTAGAACAAAAAGAAGCAAATACACCCAGGAGGAGTAGAAGGCAGGAAATAATCAAACTCAGAGCTGAAATCAACCAAGTAGAAACAAAAAGGACCACAGAAAGAATCAACAGAACCAAAAGTTGGTTCTTTGAGAAAATCAACAAGATAGATAAACCCTTAGCCAGACTAACGAGAGGACACAGAGAGTGCGTCCAAATTAACAAAATCAGAAATGAAAAGGGAGACATAACTACAGATTCAGAGGAAATTCAAAAAATCATCAGATCTTACTATAAAAACCTATATTCAACAAAACTTGAAAATCTTCAGGAAATGGACAATTTCCTAGACAGATACCAGGTATCAAAGTTAAATCAGGAACAGATAAACCAGTTAAACAACCCCATAACTCCTAAGGAAATAGAAGCAGTCATTAAAGGTCTCCCAACCAAAAAGAGCCCAGGTCCAGACGGGTTTAGTGCAGAATTCTATCAAACCTTCATAGAAGACCTCATACCAATATTATCCAAACTATTCCACAAAATTGAAACAGATGGAGCACTACCGAATTCCTTCTACGAAGCCACAATTACTCTTATACCTAAACCACACAAAGACACAACAAAGAAAGAGAACTTCAGACCAATTTCCCTTATGAATATCGATGCAAAAATACTCAATAAAATTCTGGCAAACCGAATTCAAGAGCACATCAAAACTATCATCCACCATGATCAAGTAGGCTTCATCCCAGGCATGCAGGGATGGTTTAATATACGGAAAACCATCAATGTGATCCATTATATAAACAAACTGAAAGAACAAAACCACATGATCATTTCATTAGATGCTGAGAAAGCATTTGACAAAATTCAACACCCCTTCATGATAAAAGTCCTGGAAAGAATAGGAATTCAAGGCCCATACCTAAACATAGTAAAAGCCATATACAGCAAACCAGTTGCTAACATTAAACTAAATGGAGAGAAACTTGAAGCAATCCCACTAAAATCAGGGACTAGACAAGGCTGCCCACTCTCTCCCTACTTATTCAATATAGTTCTTGAAGTTCTAGCCAGAGCAATCAGACAACAAAAGGAGATCAAGGGGATACAGATCGGAAAAGAAGAGGTCAAAATATCACTATTTGCAGATGACATGATAGTATATTTAAGTGATCCCAAAAGTTCCACCAGAGAACTTCTAAAGCTGATAAACAACTTCAGCAAAGTGGCTGGGTATAAAATTAACTCAAATAAATCAGTTGCCTTCCTCTATACAAAAGAGAAACAAGCCGAGAAAGAAATTAGGGAAACGACACCCTTCATAATAGACCCAAATAATATAAAGTACCTCGGTGTGACTTTAACCAAGCAAGTAAAAGATCTGTACAATAAGAACTTCAAGACACTGAGGAAAGAAATTGAAGAAGACCTCAGAAGATGGAAAGATCTCCCATGCTCATGGATTGGCAGGATTAATTTAGTAAAAATGGCCATTTTACCAAAAGCAATCTACAGATTCAATGCAATCCCCATCAAAATACCAATCCAATTCTTCAAAGAGTTGGACAGAACAATTTGCAAATTCATCTGGAATAACAAAAAACCCAGGATAGCTAAAGCTATCCTCAACAATAAAAGGACTTCAGGGGGAATCACTATCCCTGAACTCAAGCAGTATTACAGAGCAATAGTGATAAAAACTGCATGGTATTGGTACAGAGACAGACAGATAGACCAATGGAATAGAATTGAAGACCCAGAAATGAACCCACACACCTATGGTCACTTGATTTTTGACAAAGGAGCCAAAACCATCCAATGGAAAAAAGATAGCATTTTCAGCAAATGGTGCTGGTTCAACTGGAGGTCAACATGTAGAAGAATGCAGATCGATCCATGCTTATCACCCTGTACAAAGCTTAAGTCCAAGTGGATCAAGGACCTCCACATCAAACCAGACACACTCAAACTAATAGAAGAAAAACTAGGGAAGCATCTGGAACACATGGGCACTGGAAAAAATTTCCTGAACAAAACACCAATGGCTTATGCTCTAAGATCAAGAATCGACAAATGGGATCTCATAAAACTGCAAAGCTTCTGTAAGGCAAAGGACACTGTGGTTAGGACAAAACAGCAACCAACAGATTGGGAAAAGATCTTTACCAATCCTACAACAGATAGAGGCCTTATATCCAAAATATACAAAGAACTCAAGAAGTTAGACCGCAGGGAAACAAATAACCCTATTAAAAAATGGGGTTCAGAGCTAAACAAAGAATTCACAGCTGAGGAATGCCGAATGGCTGAGAAACACCTAAAGAAATGTTCAACATCTTTAGTCATAAGGGAAATGCAAATCAAAACAACCCTGAGATTTCACCTCACACCAGTGAGAATGGCTAAGATCAAAAACTCAGGTGACAGCAGATGCTGGCGAGGATGTGGAGAAAGAGGAACACTCCTCCATTGTTGGTGGGATTGCAGACTGGTACAACCATTCTGGAAATCAGTCTGGAGGTTCCTCAGAAAATTGGACATTGAACTGCCTGAGGATCGAGCTATACCTCTCTTGGGCATATACCCAAAAGATGCCTCAACATATAAAAGAGACACGTGCTCCACTATGTTCATCGCAGCCTTATTTATAATAGCCAGAAACTGGAAAGAACCCAGATGCCCTTCAACAGAGGAATGGATACAGAAAATGTGGTACATCTACACAATGGAATATTACTCAGCTATCAAAAACAACGAGTTTATGAAATTCGTAGGCAAATGGTTGGAACTGGAAAATATCATCCTGAGTGAGCTAACCCAATCACAGAAAGACATGCATGGTATGCACTCATTGATAAGTGGCTATTAGCCCAAATGCTTGAATTACCCTAGATCCCTAGAACAAACGAAACTCAAGACGGATGATCAAAATGTGAATGCTTCACTCCTTCTTTAAATGAGGAAAAAGAATACCCTTGGCAGGGAAGGGAGAGGCAAAGATTAAAACAGAGACTGAAGGAACACCCATTCAGAGCCTGCCCCACATGTGGCCCATACATATACAGCCACCCAATTAGACAAGATGGATGAAGCAAAGAAGTGCAGACCGACAGGAGCCGGATGTAGATCGCTCCTGAGAGACACAGCCAGAATACAGCAAATACAGAGGCGAATGCCAGCAGCAAACCACTGAACTGAGAATAGGTCCCCCGTTGAAGGAATCAGAGAAAGAACTGGAAGAGCTTGAAGGGGCTCAAGACCCCATATGTACAACAATGCCAAGCAACCAGAGCTTCCAGGGACTAAGCCACTACCTAAAGACTATACATGGACTGACCCTGGACTCTGACCTCATAGGTAGCAATGAATATCCTAGTAAGAGCACCAGTGGAAGGGGAAGCCCTGGGTCCTGCTAAGACTGAACCCCCAGTAAACTAGACTATGGGGGGGAGGGCGGCAATGGGGGGAGGGTTGGGAGGGGAACACCCATAAGGAAGGGGAGGGGGGAGGGGGATGTTTGCCGGGAAACCGGGAAAGGGAATAACACTCGAAATATATATAAGAAATACTCAAGTTAATAAAAAAAAAGAAAGAAAGAAATGATACATTTAGGGTTACTACTGATCTTGTCAATGCAGCATCAAGGTGGATGAACTTCGGTCATAACCTACAAAGTATCATGTTTTCCCTTTGCAGTGTCCCTACATCAAGAGCACAGCCTGGGACAAAGCAGCTAGTCAATATTACAGCTGTCAGATGAGTGAATGAAACCCAGAGATTCAGACAGCATTCTCCACTTGAGCTTTTCTCACCAGTCACAAATAATAAAATTTCTCACAAAAACTGTCTAAGGAACTTGCACACATTTGTTGAAACAACCATTTCTGTTTCACTGCTGTATAACAAACCATCCTAGAATCCAGTGGCTGGGGATGCTGATTTATTGTTTATAAAGATTTGACAATGGTTGCTAACAGGCTCCATTTGGTAGAAAGCTCAACTGAGATTAAAACATCCAAAATGCCGCACCCCTGCCTTCCATGGTCTCTCTGTATGTGGACTCTTCGCTCAGACTTCTTTACCAAGGTTATACCTCATGCTGTGACTGGACTTGGTAATGTGTAAGAGTCACCCAGGTGGTACTGGTTTTGAAGGCATGAAGGGGTCATGAAGAGCAGCTGAGGCTCAGCACTGTGAGAGGCCATGGAAGGCCATGGGTGAAGGTGCAGCCTCACTTGCAATTGATGGCCCAGGATTAAAGGGGTCATTGCAAAAAAGTTGAGGCTTGGTACCATGAAGAGGCTTGGTACCTAAGAGAGGCTATTGGTGAAGCCTAGTTGCAGGGTTTTGGAGATGCCAGTACCATGAGATGACCACCAAGAACAGCAGCAGCAGTGGAGTACAGGCAGCTGGAGCTTAGAAGACAAGGTGTGCACCACAAAGGGGGGAGCTGGAGAAGCCCTTGGACGAGGTCAGAAGAACATTAGTGGATCTCAGACATTGGACAGTGAGAGTTTGATTTTGTTTTTGATTGTCTCTGTGCCCTGATATTTTCCCCTCTTGAAGGAAGAAAGTATTTTAGTGAAGCCCAATTAAGTGACTTTGAATTGAAAAAAGACTGAATTTTAAAAGAGATTGGATATTTTAATGAGATTGAAATTTTAATATGTAAGAATTTTTAAAGACTATGGGACTTTTAAAGTTATTTTGATCTTGGGGATGAATTAGAAGATAAGGATTGAGGCTTAATAGTGATGTGTTTGTATGTCAAGTTGGCAAGGGGTCAATTGTACTGGCTGGTTTTATGTGTCAACTTGACACAAGCTGAAGTTATCAAAGAGAAAGGAGCCTCAGTTGAGGAAATGCCTCCATGAAATTCAGCTGTAAGGCATTTTCTCAACTAGTGATCAAGGTGGGAGGACCCAGCCCATGGTGGGTGGTGCCGTCCCTGGGCTGGTTGTCTTGAGTTCTATAAGAGAGCAAGCTGAGCAAGTCAGGAGATGCAAGCCAGTAAGAAACATCCCTCCATGGCCTCTGCATCAGCTCCTGCTTCCTGCCCTGTGTGAGTTCCCGTCCTGACTTCCTTTGGTGATGAACAGCAATGTGGAAGTGTGAGCTGAATAAACCCTTTCCTTCCCAACTTGCTTCTTGGTCATGCTGTTTTGTTCAGGAATAGAAACCCTGACTAAGACAAATTGGTGGTGATTAAAAAGAGACTAGAATCATTGGGGTAAAATCTTCTGGGAAGTATTTTCTAAGAGCACAAAGAAGCTGTGTTCCAGAGATAGCCAAGACTGTACCTCTTGCAGCAGCAGTACTAGGTAATGTGTAAGAGTCACCCAAGTGGTACTTGTTTTGAAGCTGAGGCTTGGCACTGAAGAGGCCATGGAAAGCAATTGGTGAAAGTGTAGCCTCAGTTGCAGTTGACAGCCCAGGACTGAATGGATCATGCAAAGGATTTGAGGCTTGGCACCGTGAAGGGAACCTATGAGAGGCTATTGGTGAAGTCTAGTTGCAGTAGAAGACCCAAGCATATTGGAGATGCCAGTACCAGGGATGATCACCAAGAACAGCAGCAATAGTGGAGTGGATCAACCTGAGCTTAGAGTGCTACAAAAGACAGAAGTGACACTAGCCCTTTGGAGGAGCCCAGAAGATCATGTGTGGATCCCAGACACTGAAACAAGAACCTGTAACACTGATGTTGCCTTGGAGACTCCAAGATGTGCGAGATGGTCTATCTGCTGAGAAAAACTTCTAACAGGGAGTGGAACCAGCCCAGGTGAAAGAAATTTGTTGTAGTCAACAAAGATCAAAGAAAAGGAGCTGGAGATCTGAAGACTGCTTTAGCATCAGACAGAGATGCAGAGATTGGAGTTTGCCCAGTTGGTTGCCTGTCTTGCTTTGGGGATTACAGTTAAGTGATTGGATGAATCTCAGAAAACACCTTGAATTTTGAACTTTTAACACTGTTGAGACTACTATAGACTATGGAGACTTTTGAAGTTGGACTTTTTTTTTATCATGCTATGTTTTATCATGCTATGTTTTATCATGCTATGTTTTATCATGCTATGTTAGGTATGGCCCCCATAGACTCATGTTTAAATAAGTCGATGGGGGCCAGGGAGTGAATGTGATGGCTTACATATGCTTAGCCAAGGGAGAGGCGTGATTAGAAGATGTGACCTTGATACAGGAAGTGTGTCACTATGTAGGTGAGTTTGGAGACGCTCCTCCTAGCTGCCTGAGGATGCCCAATCTGTTCCCGGCTTCCTTCGGATGAATATTGAGAACTCTCAGCTCCTCCCCCACCGCACCTGCCTGGATGCTGCCCTGTTCTTGCCTTGATGATAATGGACTGAACTTCTGAACCTGTAATCGAGCCCCAATTAAATGTTGTCACTTATAAGACATACCTTGGTCATGGTGTCTGTTCACAGCAGTAAAACCCAAACTAAGACAAGACAGAATCACCACTAAAGAAGCCAGGCCTTCTTTACTGCATAGCAGTTTATCCCCAAAGAGAGTCCTTCAAGTCATCACAGTGGCCAAGCCTGGGCTCAATGTAGAAAGGGACAATACAAAGGCATGAGTAAATTATTGCTGTAAAAGATGGCTTAGCAGGCTTAGAGTCCTGGCTGCTTTTCCAGAGGACAGGGGTTCCAGTCCCAACACACATATAATGGCTTACTATATGTAACAATCTGTAACTCCAGTTCCAGGGGACTCTGGCTTCTGTGAGAATTATGTACATGTGGTACAGAGACATACATGCAAACAAAATACCTACACACATAAGACAAAAATAAATAAATCTTTACAAAGGCATAAATATCAAAATGTTGTCTGTATTCACCTTCATGAGTAGCAGATGATAATGATTTTGTGTGTTTAAGGCACTCAGAAAGGTGCCTGGCACTTAGTGTGCTCTGCCTAAGTATTAGCAATAGCCAATTACTGATAGTAATTATAGCATGCTGTTAGCGGCGTTATGAAATTCCTTACTGCAAATGCTTTTAATTTACTGACTGCAGTTCTGACGCAGCCCTCAAGCCCTGCACACACTATATTGTGTAAAATATGCAATTGCGTTTGAGGAACTGAGTTAGCCAGAAAATACAAAGATGAATCCTTTTTCCCTCTTTTCCCCTACTCACTTCTCTTTGTTGGATTACTCTCAACCTGAATGTTGTCCTTGCTTCTTCCTAGAAGTGATATTAAAACCCAAAGAAGAATTATTCATTTTTATAAGAAGTATTGTTCTGGGACTCATTTAGAAAGGGACATATGACCTAGCTCTAGCTGGTAAGAAGCAGAGGGAATTTTGCTGGTTATGTTTTAAGATTTATTTATTTTAAATTTTATTTATATGAGTACACTGTCACTGTCTTCAGACACACCAGAAGGGGACATTGGATCCCATTACAGATGGTGGTGAGCCACCATGTGGTTGTTGGGATTTGAACTCAGGACCTCTGGAAGAGCAGTCGGTGCTCTTAACTGCTGAATTATCTTTCCAGCCCACTGGTTACTTCTTAGGAAGATTTCTTTGATGAAACGAATGAGATGGGAATCTATGTTTCCTTTTGTACTTCTGGACACTGTTGGGTGACAGCCTGACATGTGAAAGTACCTTCACATGTTCTCACTATTACATGGATAGTTCTCTAATCCCAGACAAGAAGAAACAGAAGAGTGTAGCTCAGCAAGCCTGCACACTTCAGCTTGAAACAGAGCTGCTCATGTAACTCTGGACCGTGCCAGCTAGGCCTTCAGCTGTGTTGGCTGAATCTGGGCTGCCTGGTGGATCACAGTTCAGTGGGAAATAATGTGGTTCTGGATTGGGGAGAGTTTTAACAGCACAGTTGTGATGATAGCTAGCCAACACATCACCCAGCATCCTGGGCCACTGACAAAAGATAAGCTTCAGAATTTAAGATGGCAACCTGGCACCACCTATGTGGGAAGAGAAATGCAGCTAGGAGGTTCTTGAAGCAAGTGCCTCAGCATCTAGGAACTTAGGAAATACAAAGACTAGGTTCTACCTTCTCCTGAACTCTAAAGGCAGGAGTCCTACAGAAGTAGCCATGCAAGCAAGAGTAGGTGGGGGACCGTGGAGTCCTATGATAAGACAATGAGTTAAAATATAACATTGAGTCTACCCCACTATTCAACATGATCCAAAGGCCATAGCATCACTAATCTAACTTGGGAGAGCTGATTTAATGACAGAGCATAACTGATTTAATGCAGCGTCCAGTAGAGAGATGGAGCCACCCCTGGTTTGCAGCCCCCATTTAATAAGTAAACCTGCAGCTTGTATTTCTGAGTTCCTAAAACATGCCGCTATCTTCAGTGTAGAGACTTGACTGTGTGTTCTCACATGCACCACCAACAGGAGAATCACCATCAGCAGTGCTCCCTCTTCAGATCCTGCCCCCTTGCTTTATGTCCATACATTGCGTGTATGAACCTGGTTCTTCCAACAGACAAGCTCCCAGCAATATCAGTATACATATTTTAAGCTGATGAGTCTCTGAGCTTACAGTAATGTCCAAGGATTGTTAGTCAAGTGGGGTCAGCAGTATAATTGCTGGAATTAAAATCGTTGGTTGCAGGAACAGTAGCTGAGATTTCTGGAACACTTTCCACACTCCTAACTCTGTAGTGGCATTCTGCATGCAGTTCGCCTGATCCTCACAACGGCTGATGAGAGCAGTGTTGTGCTCCCCTGCTCTCAGGGAGTGTAAAGCAACATCTCTCTGCCGGTGCTTCTCTGTGCTCACTGCAGAGAGCACTCTGTAGCAGCTGGATGATGATTTACCATTTCCCAGAAAGAAAGCTGAATGGGAGGAGACGGTCTCACATCACAGAGCAAGAAGGACCAGCATCTGGAATTGAACTCCGGTCTGTCCACTACTGAATGTGTTTGTTCTGTTCTACCCTTCTCAGCAGGAGTGACACTCCACCCTGCCTCTCTGACCCTTCATCTGCTTTGACAGTCTTCTCAGAAATCTTGTCGAGGTGGGAAAATGCTCGGTAGGTAAAAATGCTCGTCTCGCAAGCGTGAAGACATGAGCTGGAATCACCAGAACCCACAATGAGAGCTGGGCACGTTAGCAAGAACATGTGCAGCCTCAATTCTTTTGCTGAGAGATGAAAGGAAAGGAATGGGAGAATTCCAGAAACTCATGAGCTAGCTACTATTTCAGCAGGAAAAACATGACAAGAGACCCTGTCTCAAACAACATGATAAGACCTAAAGTTGTCATCTGACCCACATACCCATGCTGAGATATATGTGAACCTGCATTCTCTCTCTCTCTCTCTCTCTCTCTCTCTCTCTCTCTCTCTCTCACACACACACACACACACACACACACACACACACACACACACACACACACACACACTAAAAGGTTCACCATCATTTGAGTGTGCTCTCCTGTGGTTGGAATTTGGTGACTTAAAACAGGGAGAAAGAGGAACACTCCTTCATTGCTGGTAGGATTGCATACTGATACAACACTGGAAATCAATTTGGAGGTTCCTCAGAGAATTGGAATAGACCTACATAAAGACCCAGAAATACCACTCTTGGGAATATACCCCAAAGGTGCCCCACCATGCCAGAGGGGCACATGTTCCATTATGTTCATAACACCTTATTTGTGATAGCTGGAAGCTGGAAACAACCCAGGTGTCCCATGACAAAAAGAATGGATACAGAAAATGTGGTTCATTTGCACAATGGAATAGTACTCAGCTATTAAGAATGAAGACATCCTGAGTTTTGCAGGCAAATGGGTGGAACTAGAAAATACCATCCTGAAGGAGGTAACTCAGATCCAAAAGGACATGCATGGTATGTTCTCACTAATAAGTGTATATCAGCTCCCCCCCCCCAAAGTACAGAATACCCAAGATACAGTCCACAGAACTCAAAAAAGTCAACAAGCTGAAGGCCCCAAGTGAGGATGCCTCAGTTCCACTTGGGAGGGAGAAGAAAGCAACCACAGTGGGTAGAGAGGGAGGGACAGGGAGGGAACGGGGATGGGGGTAGGGGAACATGGTCTGGTATTGGGTGGGGAAAAAGGACTGAAGCCCTGAGGGCCAGCAGAAAGAATGGAAAAAGGTGTCCTCAGAAGGAAGGAGGACCTTCTAGAATGTGCCAGAGACCTGGGAAGTGAGAGACCTACCATGACTGTTCTCCAAAAGACCCAACAAGCAGTTGAATGACTCAGATGCAGATATGTGCACCCAACCAATGAACAGAAGCCACTGGCCACTCTGGTTGAATTAGGGAAAAGCTAGAGGAAGCTAAGTAGGAGGGCAACCCTATAGGAGGACCAGCAGTCTCAATTAACCTGGACTACTGAGATCTCTTAGACACTGGATCACCAACCAGGCAGCATACACCAGATAAGATGAGGCCTCCAACACATACAAGCAAAGGACTCCTGGTGTGGGTTCAGTCAGAGAAGATGCATCTAACTCTCAAGAGACTGGAGGTCCCAGGAAGTTTAGAGGTCTGGTGGGGTGGGTGGGGTGGGGACATTCTTGTGGAGATGGGGGGGGTGGCGGGGGGTGCCATGGGGGGGAGGTATGGAATATGGAACTCTCAGGGGGTGGGTGGACCAGGAGGGGAATAAAATCTGGAGTGTAAAAATAAATAAATAAATAAATAAATAAATAAATAAATAAATAAATAAATAGAAAACAGAATGACAAAGATTCAGTCTGGTCAACTCCTAGGTCGAGTCCTGATATTGGCTTCTCTCCCACAGTTTATGCCACAAACACAAGCTATTCACAACTCCAGTGTCCCTTTCTGGTGCTGTGGCGTGATTAGGAGGCAGCTGATGCTAAGAGAAGACACAAAACTATGCATTACCCAAACTGTACAGTTCACAGATCTCCTTCGTGTATTTTGGGTCTTGTACTCACTCCACAAAATAAACATCATTATGCTCAATTTATTCATAGGCTAGAGATGCCATTCATACCCCACACTTTGCTGAGCAATCTCAAATACAATACTTCATTTCAACATCACATGCCCTACAAAATAAAAATTATTATTTTGTCTTAAGGAGGAAGGAATGGAGTCCTGAGTGACATCCCTACTGCTGTCCCCTACACTCACAGACAGGGTGCGATTTGAATGAGAACTGTATCCTAGGACAAAACTCCTACTCAGTTCATGGGCAGTACTAGGTTCCTTTAAGAAAGTCTTGTCTAACCTCTGCCCTGGATTCTCACAGACAAACCAGACTCCATCGCTGACCCCTCTGAGTGTTTCTCCTGTCATTGGCTGTGAATGCAAATGACCTGTCTAGTTTGCAGGACTGCTGATCCAGAGAGAGCTTTGTCTCAGACACTGCACTCAAGGAGCCTTATCGGCAGCCTGTCCTGATTGATATCTGGATCCTGCACCTTGAACCCGAGCCTTCCAGCACACTGGGATGAGGCTTTGTGGTTGCCGTGAAGTGGTGAGCATGGCAGGCCTGTGGAATAAAGGCAAAGGAGTTGTGGTCAGAGGGCAGACCAACCTGCTACTCTTAAAGCATGATTGCTGAACCCATTCATATGCCTCCTGCTGTACCCTCTCCCTCAGTCTAGGAGGCTAAAGGCTTAATAAACTAGCTTCTCTCATCTCCTGTCTTTGGGAATTCTCAGTCATCCATCCCAGCCACGGTTGTTACATGGGAGCCATAGATAGTCCCATATGGAAAGGAACTGACTGGTAGGTTTTGCCCGCCATGTAAGTAGATCCCCAGAGGCGCCTCCAGCCAGTGCTGCCTAGAGCAGGGATCAGACCATACTGCTGAGCCTGACCAAATGGAAGCTTTATGAGCAAACTAAATGGCGGGTTTTGTCTTAAACCATGATGTTGCGGCTTGGTTAGCTATGCCATAATAAATAACGGAAGGAGTGGCCATCTTGAAATTTCTAGAGCCTGTTCTGCATGACAATACTGACAGCCCTTCCTAGACACATAGCAAGACCATCATACTGACAAATAGCCCTTGTTATGAAATAGTTTTCATAACAATCTCTTGAACACGTGAAACTGCAGCTCAGAAGGAGCCAGTGGACCAGCCTAGAGCTGAATTCAGTCTGGTTAAAAACATCACCCCCTAGCTCTTCTGTCTACACTACAGGCAGTGTAGTAGACTCTGACCTTTCCCAGCCCTCGCCTCCCCACGAACCTGTGTCTAGTCCTATGGAGTCCTTAGGTGCAAAGCAATCACACTGGCTCATTTTCTTCTCAGTAAAAGGTGTTTGGAAAGAGACACATCTGGTATCAATCCCAGAGTGCTCCAGGCAGTTGGATGTCACTGGCTGAGTCAGTTGGGTAACTCTCCCTCCACCTCTGCCTCCTTAGACTTCCCTGAGCCTCAGTTTCCTCATCTGTACATGGGGATAGCAATATTTACTTCTCAGAGGCATTGTAGAGATCTGGGAAGGGATTGTTAGGAAAATGACAGCGTAATACACAAACCATAGTAAGTCTTGAGTAAACTGGATATCCTTGTGGTGGTGGGTTTAGCCTGAGAAGTTTTCTTCTCACAACCTCCTGAGGACAACAGAGCAGGAGAGGGAGAGGAAGAGGGAGAGGGAGATGGAGAGGGAGGGGGAGAGGGAGGGGGAGGGGGAGAGAGAGAGGCAGAAACAGAGAGAGAGACAGAGAGAGACAGAGAGAGAGACAGAGAGAGAGAGAGGAGTGCTCTGAGGGTCACAATGGATCAACTATAACCCAACCCCCCAAAGATTCAGTCCCTTTGGCTTCCTCTTTGCTTGCCCCTCCAGAGGAGAACAGGCTCCAACAGCTGCTAAGCTTTGCTCACACATTCCCCCTTCACGACTGACTGAGCCCTGACACAGGAAAGAAACATTCCGTTGAATCATGTAAATCCCCACTCATCTCCAAATTGGGTGCTGGAGTGCCTCAGGGAAGTGATTTTACAACCTCACTGACTCCAGCCAAGGTAGGCTTCAATTGCTCTTGCAAGATAATTCAGCCTCAGCCTCTGCCTGGCAACAAAACTGAGCAGGGGCTCCCTCCCTCCTGCCAGAGAGATGCCCCCTTAGGCTGAAGGAGAACAGTGTCTTTCCCCAGTAAGCAAAGAAGACCAGGCTTAAGCCGCCTTCTGTAGCCTTCTCAGACAGTGCAGGGAGAATCCTCACCTGAACAAAGGCTCGCAGACAAGCACAGGAGGGGTAAGAGCCAGTGCATTGGACTAAGAGGTCAAGGTTGCCTAGAATTCCCCTCACCCCTCCAGGATCTCAGAGGCAGGGTTATGCTATGATGGACTGAGCCATCCTCCTGCCTTCACGCAAGAAAACACTTTCCAGGCCTGCTGTGCCCCTGGGGAGAGCTGTTATCTGTTCTTGTATGGCTGCCTATTTAAAAAATTTATTTTCAAATCTGAGCCTCGCAATAGATTATTCAACCCACAGCCAACAGAGCAGCAAGAAGCACATAGCCCTGGCCTCTGCTTTGGCTAACACAGCCTTGTCTTCCTGAGACACCCTGGCTGCTTCATCATCAGTGACTTGGGTTCCCAGGATTGCTACGAAAGATCGTGTTTCTCTCATGGTGTTAAAAGCCCAAGTCCTAGTGCAAATATTAGCAAACAGGTCAGCCACCCACCAACAAGTGTGGCCGTAAAGCCGTGTCAATTCACCGGCACGAGGACTTAATAACCAACCACCCAGCCACGATTTCGTGCCACCGATTCCTATAGCAGCTCTTACTGTCTGTGTTCCATATTGGCAAAAACAAATTCAGTCATCAGGAGATTGGTCCAAGGGCTTCCATGGCTATGTGGAGGAATTAGAACGTTGGTTCCAACATCAGGAATTTTTGCTGAAGTCTCTAGGGAAGCCCTCCCCAGAGGAGTTTGCTGACAGACTGCTGGTTATGTTCAGTTAGTATCCTTCCTTCCGAGACTCCTTTCACAGCTCACCTCACACAGATCCTGACTGAGTCTGGTGGCCCTCGCTTGTTACAGGTGCTGTGCTGCCCTGAGCCACGGGGGTTACCTTTCTCTCTCCCAGCATTTGCTTTGCACACCCCAGTGTCATTTCTGGTGTGTTTTGGCATGAATAGTTTCACCAAATTCAAACTCCTACTCCTTGGGCCCTTGCCATATTTCCCTTGCTGTCTGCGTCCTGATGTCAAGACTGGACTAGATCAGAATTTGCAGAGAACTGAGCTGTGGGGAGATGTCTAGGGAATACCAGCCAAGCAAAGTGAGCATAGACTTTCAGTTCCGCAGCCATCTTTATGAAAAGAGTAACACTGATTTTTTTTTCCCCTTGTCTACTGTGAGGTTCAAATGCACAGTCCACAAAGGTCTGTTCCCTCACTAGAGGAAACTCCATTCCATACCACAGCCCCTGAGTAGCACTTCTGCTCTGATAAAGTCTAGGCAACCTTACCAAAGGCTATTATCATGTAATAATAATAATAATAATAATAATAATAATAATAATATCATCATCATCATGGGTCAGTTCTACCCAAAGATGGGCAGCTAGTCATATCCATACTCTGAGGACCCAAGGAGAACTCAGTTATTAGTTGCAGCAGGGAGGCTGCCTGTTCAGAAAATGGTTATTAGGTAGAATGGAGGGCCCTCAATAACCTGGGGCTGCATGCAAGCAAAATCAGGACGAAGTGCAGGGCCGAGTAACTAGAGTCTGAGAAGGACCAAAGGCATCCAAGGAAGCTAATCATTGGCAGAAAGAGAGGCAGAGAAATGCCAACAATAAGCTTCGGGTGAGTTATGCCAATTATGAGTGCTGGGTGCAGATCCAGAAAGCATTAGGCTGATACTTCTGGAACCCCTGCATGCAGGGGCTCAATGGCTGGTCTGGCTACATGGGACACTATTCTAGGATTCCCAGGAGCACCTTCTGTCCCTTTTGCCAAGAGCATCTGTGCTATCACCCCCTCCAGTGTGCCTCTTATTCCTGGTGCTAGCTTCATAGAACCCTTCATTATAACAAAGAGAACGCTGCCAAAGCCCCAGCCTCCATACAGGTGAATGTGTGTGAGGTAACTGGGTTCGCTGTATCTTATAGACTCTAAACTGGGTCAATGCTATGCTTTATCTAGGAATCATGAGGGCGAGGGGACCTGTTTATGTCTTGCTAATGATCTTGTGGAGAGGTTATAAAGCCAGGCAACTGTCTCAGCTTCCCCTTTACTTCCAGCGTGTGCCTTTCTGCATGCCTTCTCCTCATTGCTTTAACTGACAAGGTTTCACATTTAATATACTGTTAATAAGCTATAATTTCCTTTTCAAACAAGGCAATGAATAAGCATGTACAAAGGCATAATATAAAAGTTGTGCCTTGGTGGAAAATAATTTACCCACAAGGCTTGAAAGGAGAATGGTTAAGAACTGAACCTCTCAGGGAGGTGAGGACGGGGTTGAAGAAACCAATGAGATGAGATCAAACCAGGAAGAACTGGTACCCTTACCACGAGAGGAGTTTCTGGCACACCCCAAAGCCAAGGCATAAGGAAGTACAAGAAGACCAATACTCCGGGACTGCCTATGACCAGCCACACAATAGGAGGCAGGAGAGATGCTGTGACCATCTTTTTTTTTTTTAATTAACTTGAGTATTTCTTATTTACATTTCGAGTGTTATTCCCTTTCCCGGTTTCCGGGCCAACAGACCCCTAACCCCTCCCCCTCCCCTTCTTTATGGGTGTTCCCCTCCCCATCCTCCCCCCATTACCACCCTCCCCTAACAGTCTAGTTCACTGGGGTTTCAGTCTTAGCAGGACCCAGGGCTTCCCCTTCCACTGGTGCTCTTACTAGGATATTCATTGCTACCTATGGGGTCAGAGTCCAGGGTCAGTCCATGTATAGTCTTTAGGTAGTGGCTTAGTCCCTGCAAGCTCTGGTTGCTTGGCATTGTTGTACATATGGGGTCTCGAGCCCCTTCAAGCTCTTCCAGTCCTTTTGCTGTGACCATCTTATCTCACCTTGGGACTTCACACTAGAGCTTCTAACTAGAACCTGCCAGCACCGTCCAGGTCATGGTTCTCTGTAACTCAGTCTTCCTGAGTGCAGAGAAAGGTTAAGGAAGGTAGAAAGGTAGGAGGGAAGTTGAGAATGAGCTGCTGAGAGGAATATGATGTCTGAGGATGGAACATGGGCAAACACAGTGACCACACTGAAAACTAGAGCAAGAATTGTTGAATGGTCAGCCCACTCTGTGGGACTTGTGCTGCTCCAGCATGAAATCTCACAGCAAACCTTGTGTCAGGACCTTCCTTGTCCAATAGCCCCCTTTCCTTCATTCCGGACCACTATCGTGGCACCCTTAACTTCTGGACATCTGCAATGTGTCTGCCAATGGTGCCCTAATGCTTCTCCAAGTCCCTCAGATTCTAGCTTGTTTAGTCTCTCTGGGCTTCTGTGACAGAATGCCACAAACCAAATGGCTTAAATAAGAAGACCTTTCTTTCCCACCATTCTAGAGACCAAGCAATCTACAATCAAGACACAGGTAGACAGATGTGTGTCTGAGCAGAAACCATGTTCTAGGACACAACCAGCTCCTCATTGTTGTCATGTGGGACAGGAGGTAGATGTCAATTGGATTCAGAACAGCTCTACCCTCCTGATCTTATCAAACACAAGCACACTGAGGATTAGGCCCAATATAAGGATTGGAGGTGGGCACAGTCATTGAGGTTGGTCTAGCAGCTCATCTTCTTCTGTCCATGTGATCTGCTCATCACATAACCAAGGGAAGCAGCTCCTTCTAGTCCATGCAGTTGGGTGAGAGACCTCCACATGCTCTCATTCCAACTGTCTGGACCTTTCTTGACCATTCATGAGAAAAAGTACTTCTCAGTTCAGATAAGCGTCCAAATTCTCACACCTCTAACAACAGGCCTTCTTTAAAGCCAAGGGATTTAGGAGGAGAGCCCAATGCCCAGGTGAGTCCTCTGTCACCCAACCATTTAGGACTTCAAAGGAAATCCTTAGGCACCTGAGCCTCAGACTCAGAATCTGTGAAAACAAAGAGGTCCCATGTATTTGTGACTGTATTTAGGAAAATGCAAAACCTTTTCCAGGAAGAAAATTGGTATTGGTTGACCACCTGTGATGGCCACACACACACACACACACACACACACACACACACACACACACAGACACAGACACACAGACACAAAGACTGCATCTCATATTGAGACTCAATCTGAGAGAACCGCTGTGCACAGCCTGAAGATGGTTTGCCCAAAGGCTCAGTTTCGCTGCCTCAGAAAGGCGAGGTTCAGTTGACTGGCAGTGCTTTCCTTACTGCATGGCTCTGCAGCAGACCTTGTGCCAGGGCTCCGGGCTTTGCTCATACAAATGTCCTCTTGTCCTTGATTCTGTGAACTTTGATTTGACCCCTAGAATCCTGGAAGTCTGTTACATGTCTGCAATCCCCCCTTCCTCCAGGCCTCATGCTTCAACTCTCTAAGTTCCTCAGAGGCTGCTTGTACTGAGGTGACCAGAGAATGCCACACACTGGGTTTTGTCCACAGGGTCCTATGACATCATACCTAGCAAGGGCACAGCTTGTCCGAGTGACTGTGACGAGAGGGGACCTTGAAGACAATGGCTCCTTATGTCATAGCGAGCACTCTCCTAAGCACATGATTTGGGTTTTAAAGACAGATTTACACAGGAGAACAGTCTTTTGGTTCAGTTGCCTCCAATTTTCTGTCATCTGAATCATAGCCAAGGAATAAATTGAATCTTTTTCTAACATAGAATATATTACTCTTGAAATAGTAGGAAATGTTGATAATTGCCTTTTATTGGACTCACAAATAATTTATAAGTTGGTCCGATTTAAAAAAAAAAAAAGTATTATAGTCTTATTTCTTTGGTTTCTTCCTTGAGGCAAGTATCAGTCTCTAAAAATAGAACCCGTGTAGAGATGGGACTAGTGCTCCCCCTGGTGGTCACTATTTAGGATTGCAGGCTCCATAAATGGACCTGAAGCTGTAGGCTACATTTGAATAATTCCTTTTCCCCTAAGTACACAGAAAGATTTGATTTATTCTTCCCAGCCATGTCTGCGTTACAGAGTACTTCTCCTTATAAAGTCCATCTGCTTTGAGCGTAAGTAAATGATCTATTCCTCATATACATTATCAGGCTGAGCGTCTCTGAGGTAGTAAGAGCATCCCCGGTTCTATCAAATGTCAGGGAAACTGGGAGTTTCTTCTTTGCTTTAGAAGATACAGAGGAGTGAAATGCAAGTTGGCTGTCAGAGAATCACGGTGACAAGATATTGAAGGGATAACTCCATGTGAATGTGTGTGTGGGAGGAGTGCTGTGGAGAGATGGAGAAAGAGAGGACACTACTGGCTCAGCATAGACCCCTGGGTCGGAGGCAGGGTCCCGGGAAGGACAGTCCTCCACTGTAATAGCAGATACATACCCCCCTTCCTCTGGAGAGACTGTGATCCCTTGCCTTCTTCTCAGGTAGCTAGAGACTTAAGTGGCGATTCCAGACAGTGGGCGGAAGAGCTCGCTGCAACCCTTATTGACCTAACTCTCAAGCACCCGGGAAGGCTCCCACTCTGTCTCCGTGTCCACACAAATGGCAAAGGAATACTCCAAGATGTCACAGGAGGAAAGTGGACTCTGGGGTTGGGGATTTAGCTCAGTGGTAGAGCGCTTGCCTAGGAAGCGCAAGGCCCTGGGTTCGATCCCCAGCTCCGAAAAAAAGAACCAAGAAGAAAAAAAAAAGTGGACTCATCTCTTGTTTGAAACATACTTATTTTCATTTTTGAGATTATGATATAATTTATATCATTCTCTCTGTATTTTTCCTCCCTCCAAACTCTCCCATATGCCCCTCCTTGCTCTTTCAAATTCACAGTATCTTTTAAAAAAATTGTCATCTTACACGAACACACAAATATACATACATATACATATTTATATTTACATGAACATACATATTCATATACGTGTATGTGTACATAAATGCATAAATACAGATGCAAATGTTACTTTTGTATATGTTTTCAGGGCTGACTGTTTGAAATTGCATAACCAATCAGTGTGTTCTTCCCTGGGGAAGACTGTTTCTTCCTCTCTCAGCATTGTTCAGTTGCTGTGGTTCTTTCTTTAAGGTTGAGGCCTCTCGTCTTTCTCCTGTCCACTTTGACATGTCTATTATGTCAAATTGTGTATTATTATCACATGTCTAAGTTCATGCTTAGATACTTGAGTTGGTGAGACTTCGTGGTTCTGGTTTCTGATATTCCTGGGAGTCACAGTACCACAGCAAACTCCCTATTCCCCTGACTTTTATAGTCTTTTGGTCCCCCGTTCCTCAGTGATCTCGGAGCCTTGGTTGTGGCAGTTATATCGTAGCTGTATCCGCTGGTACTAGGTTCTACAACAGCATGTTTTGATTGGTTGTGCTTTTCGGTAGTGTTCTCCACTTATTGCAAAGAGAAGTTTCCTTGGTGAGAGATGAAAACTACACTTATCTGTGACTATAAGGACCAATGTTCGTAATGTAGTTAAGAATTATGCTAGTTTAGGAAAGTAGCAGTTAACAACGGCTTTCCTCCAAGCTGACTTCACTAGCCCTGGGTGGTTGGTTAGGCTTCTGATACTGCCTAATCCAGGAAATGCAGGTGTATGTTCTATTGTTTTCTGTGTTGGCAATAATGAATTCTGAAATCATGGTTTGGTTTTCACCCAGGGTTTCTGCTGCAAGAAAAGGAATTTCTTGCTTCAATAAGTAAACAAAATCAGCTTCTCAAAGCCAGGCAGGCCCAGTGTAGATTAAATCTTGGGGCAGTTTAATCCACTCAAAGTGTCTTCCTAAATTGGCAGCATGCAAGCAGACATCATGCCAAAGAAGCAAATGAGAGTTCTTCATCCTGACCCATAGCCAGAGCGAAGAGAGGGGGAGAGGGAGGGAGGGGGAGGGGGGAAGAGGACAGGAAGAGGGAGGGAAAGGGAAGGCGACAGGGAGAGGGAGAAGGACTTTTGAAGTCTCAAAGCCCACCCCAGTGACACACTTCCCCCAACAAGGCCACACTTTTTAATCTTTCTAATCCTTTAAAATACTACCCTTCCTGGCCCTTGGGAGCCATTCTTATTCAAACCACCACAGGTAAGTAAAAGAAAGAGGCTACTAGAGACAGCTTGGAGGGGCAAATGGTGAGTGTTATTTTGTAATCACTCCAAATAATCTTTCAGAAATTTTTTAGTTAACTGAATGATATGGTTTACAGCTTCCTAACCTCTGATAGTGAGTTTCCTAAAATGCCCTCAGATATTGACTCCCTGTCTCTTTTGACAGTGTTGGGCTTTGGAAAAAGAGTTTTCATAAGAACATTGCTCTTCTATTCTGCTTTCCTTCTCTCTTGATTTGTGTGTCCTTCGATTTCCGTGTTGTAGAAAGTACATAGTACTTTATAGACGTGAAGGACTGGTGTGCCCTTCCTGGCTGGGATAATCACGTGGTACTCAATCATTAGGTAACCAGACAAATTTTAAGGAGATTATTTAGATACTCCCGAGAGTGTCCTAAATAATTGCCCTTGTGAGCAGTCACCTAGAGAGGTGATCTGCATATGCTTCCCAAGCGTCTTTCAGCCACAGCTCAGATTTTATTTCCTTAGTTTCAACCCGAAAGAATAGTCCCTTGTCAGACTACACTATGCATCTGACTGGATTCCTGGCTCCTGTAAGTCCTTCCAAAAGATAATCTAACTCCAAACAAAGGCTTGTCCTCTTAGATAACATAACTCAGGATAGGAATGCAATTGTCTGTGGAGAGGTAGAAGAACATTTTGGAATCTGGTATTCAGGATCAATGATAAAGTAGGAAGTGTAGAATTTGTTGTTGCTGCTGCTGCCGTTGAGTAGAACAGAAGGAGGCAAGATGATATCCTGGTGCCCTGTACTCCTCTTCCACAGTCAGCATGCTCTGACAACCACAACTCCCTCTCACCCCTTGCAGGAGAATTCCTCCAACCTTAGGGCTTTGGACTCTGAATACCATTCAAAACCCTATTCACACACAGACACAGGCACAGGCACAGGCACAGGCACAGGCACAGGCACAGGCACAGGCACAGGCACAGGCACAGGCACAGGCACAGGCACAGGCACAGGCACAGGCACAGGCACAGGCACAGGCACAGGCACAGGCACAGGCACAGACACAGGCAAGGCACAGGCACAGGCACAGGCACAGGCACAGGCACAGACACAGGCACAGGCACAGGCACAGGCACAGGCACAGGCACAGACACAGGCACAGGCACAGACACAGGCACAGACACAGACACACTTTCAGACTGAAGGACTGAAGTTCTCTTTCTCTGCTGGGGAGACCAGAAAGCTGTGGCTCAGTCTTTCTCTGTTTTCTCTGCTTCTCCTGGCCTCTTTCAAATTGTCTTGTCTTATGGTTATGTGAGCTCCTCTCAAACCTTTGACCCCTCCTAATTCACAGAAAGACCATGTTGTTTCAATCTTGTGGGAGACGTCTGTCTCTTTACAAATGCTTTCCTCACATATGCCTGCCCTCTATCCAGTCATGCTCAGAACAGTTCTTCATCCCTGCCGAACTCCCTTCAGTCCAACAGAATGCCTCTTCCAAACCCTTCCACCAGGTGAACCCTGCCTCTCCTTGTTGAGTAGGAGGTGCTGCCAGGAGACTGGAGGAGAAGACAAGGGAGAAGCGGAGTTATTCTTCTCTATGAAGCCTCAGGAGATACACATGTTAGTAGTCATGTGGTTCTGGCTCCCCCTGGATGTTCTCAGATCTCAGCCTGATGATATCTCCAGGCTAGTGGCTTCTTCCAGCTTTTTACTAACCTCTGGTTTTCTTGTAGCTCTCAGGGTAGGACCAGATCTCTGTATGAAATTCTCTCTGTCCAATATTAGGAGAACTCCATGTTCTTGCAATTGCACACTGACAAATAGGCCACTCCCCACTCCATCTAGCAGTATCCTAAGAAGTCCGGCTTAACCATACAGTCAGTTGAAAGGATACATCACTGGGGTGTTTACCTATAACAGATGAAATTTGTATTTCCATTCTCTAAGACCTTTATGGCTCCTCCAAATATAGCTTTTCCGACTCACTTTTAGAAGAAGGTTCCACGTTTTCTAGCTCAGTGCCCTATTCCCAAACCCCTTGTTCAAGTTAACCAGCACTGTGTGGCATTTGCATCTCTGACAGATGGTCAAGACAGAGTACAGAGAGGGATCATCAGATCAGAAATGCTTCAGATCCACAGAGCCGGCGCTGCTGGCTGGGCCTGCAGCACAGTGTGAAGGACTGAGTACCCTTCCACTTTCCCAGTCTGATATGTGACTTTCG
Source organism: Rattus norvegicus (assembly GCF_021556685.1). Classification (NCBI taxonomy): domain Eukaryota; kingdom Metazoa; phylum Chordata; class Mammalia; order Rodentia; family Muridae; genus Rattus; species Rattus norvegicus. The sequence goes on from NC_141538.1 coordinate 125,559,588, forward strand.
CCAGAATGAGGCCAATTTACTGTTATTCCCAGAGCCCAGGGCAATTTTCACATGAAGGGAAGATGCACATTTGTGGCCAAATAGGCAGATTTGGACATTGGACTGGATGCTAAAATGTCCCCCCTGTGCTTGAGGCAGGCACACAGCCGGATGACTGCCTTGAAGCTGCCTGAAACATTATTTTATTTCCATGGTCTGAGCTGATTAGAAGCCAAGCATTTGGAAAGGATCTGGGAATAGCTGGGGGGGTTTGCATCCCAGCTACTTGAAAACAATGGCAGCCCTCAATCTATGTTGCCTTTCTTGAGCGTGGCTGTCAAGGTGGGTGGTGGGCACATCAGAAACAGAGTTCTAGGTAGAAAAGAGAAAATCAGGCAAATATCTGGACAGCAATGAATCACTGTAAGCCCAGGAATGAAGAAATCAACTGCACAGGCATCTGTAGCCAAAGGTGGAATAGCCCCAGAATCCAGTTATGGAAAGTTATAAAGAGCCTTTGGTATGTGAAAAAACTTTAGACTTCACCCCTTGTGGTGGGGTCAGGGGTGTTTTTTCATTGCACAGTATTACTATCACATTTACCTATGGGAAGATCAATCTGGAAAGACCCAGGAAACTTGCTTGATGTGGAATGGGAGACCAGAGACAGGGGCATCCTGGGTCTAAACATACATCTCCCTATAGAGGAGACTCACTAAAGAAATTATCTAGGGCAGGGGTCCTCAACCTTTCTAATGCTGCAATCCTTTAATACAGTTCCTCATGTTGTGGTGACCCTAATCATAAAATTATTTTCATTGCTACTTCATAACTGTAATTGTGCTACATTTGTGAATCATAATGTTAATATCTGATAAGTAGGATATCTGATATGTGACTCCTGTGAAAAGGTTGTTTGACACCCCCCAAAAGGGATCATGACCCACATATTGAGAACCAATGGACTAGTGAGATCTTCTAGAAGCCTAATAGTCTTCTGAGGTGAAACTGAACTAAGTCCCTTGATGACAAAGACTGTTCTGACTTCCGGTGGGTAAGAACCAAGTACCAAATACAGGAGTGGGCACAGAGACAGAGCCTTTGCCAGTCGCTGCCGAATGATGCACAGAGAATGGCGTTTAGGAAGGTCCAAAGTATCTTCAAGGAAGGTGAATGATCTTTCTGTTGCTGGAGCAGGTCAAGGGGTCAGATCTTGGGTTAGGTTGTGGTCTTGCTCGGTTTGACATGTTTGTGGAAGACTCAACTGAGAACCTTCATGGGCATCTGGATACAGGTCGCTCGTTATGTCCTCAATACAGAGAACAGCACCTACCTAACTCAATACCATGAGCCGGTACTCAAAAATATGTATTGAAAAAATGAACAGGTCAGGAATTCAGGAAGGGCCTGAAGTTCTTGACCACCTTCTGTGTGGCAGAGGTTGCCAATCTTCTGTCCCCAATTATTGATCCCCTATAGTACTTGAGAATGCAAGCACCCTGGAAAGATTCACCTGTGACCTAATGTTGGCTCCTTAAAGTGTAGACATTGTCCTTTTGTTCACTTCTGCATTTCTTGGCCTACTCTAGCTCACAGAGAAAATGAGACTAATATTTGTTGAATGCATGAGGACCTAGGAACATTTGATGTGGGCATGGATAGGATGTAAGGAGTAGCCAAGAGCAGGGAGGTACCCAGCAAACTGGCTGATCATGCTCATCACGGAACTTTCAAGTTTGTCACTCTTCTGTAGCCCTCCCAGTTTCCTCTTCCTCCCCGACATGCCAAACCAGGCCCAATCAAACCCTGCTGTTCTTTCATCTGCAAAATGGGGATTTAGGGCATATCCTACCTAGTGCTTGCAAGTACTACATGAGGTAATTCAATGCAACAAATGTCCACAAGGGTGATTAGATGCCTCACTGTAAAAATGCCTCTGAACAAGTCACTGCACACTGAGTTCTCCCTGGCTAATGTCCATGTGGATTGTGCCACCATGGCTAGAAGCATCCCCTGCTCATGGAGAAACACATCTTATTGGCAGAAGCATACCTGCCCTCCGGGGATCCCTTCCTTTCAATGACAAAGACTTTCTTCTTATAATCTGAATAAATAATCTGCCTCCTTCAGCCTCTCCAATCAGATCACTATCTCTCAGACAGGCCATGGTGGTGAGGCCTGTCAGCACCTCCCCTCCTCTCGAGCTGTTGCACTGACTCTTCATTGCTTGGGTCTGAGCTTATGACCATGCTGCTAACACTGCTAGTGAGTGGGGGGGGGGGGATGGATATGAGCAGAGGAAGGCCACATGATAAATGCCACAACTCCTGAAAGCATAAACCCTGCCTTGCACCTTTTAGCCCTCTTAAGGTCTGCTCAGGAGAGCTGCTTGTCAGTTGTTGATCTAGATCTCTTCTCTCTTTAGACTGAGCCCCCTCCCCCACCCTCAGTCCCATTAGGACTAAGAGTCAAATCTTGATAGCTCTGTGAAGCCTGCCTCCCTCTCTGAACAGAGACATAGGTTTCCCTCTGTAAGTGAGAGGCTGGAGAAGTACTATGTTCCTGCAGGAGTTACCTACTGTGACTGCTTCTCCCTATGCCTCGTATAATTTCACAGTTGCAACCATGTGGAAGTAGAATGTGATTCCATTATACGGATCAGAAGGCTGAGGAGCCGATAAGACAGAGCTGACATGAAGTTGAATCAGAATTGGCCAGAAACCAAATCCACAATTACAAGACTTTGTCCACGTTGCCCACAGAGCATGGATTTTGTAGCTTTGATTTTGTCTCCTCTAGGGCAAGAATCTCTCCTCTTCTACCTTGATGCCCAGACACACTGGGCAGGTCTAGAGGCCTTGATCACAGAGCAAGATCTTTTCAGGCCCAGAAATTATCAACCAAGTAGGTAGGAAGATGGGGGCATCCCCCTAGCAGGAAGACCTGGTGTCATTCTTCCGCTAGTCTGATGCACATTAAACAGTCTTTTGTCGCTAAGGTGTCATTATATCTTGCCTAGTCCCCAGCCTCCATTGCATGTTCCTGGCTCTGCCAGCTGGGCATCTGCTTCTAGTCTTCATGTTCACGTGCCTTCTGTGAGAGGCCCTAATGCTTGTCTGCTTGTCTGATGCTCTGGCACCTTTCCTAGGCACATCAGGCTCTCTCCCTGGGCGTTGAAATCCGTCTCTAAGATGCTGCCAGTAACTCTCTAAGTGTTTGACACCAACTCTTCCTCAGATCATAGTAATGTCACGCCTGTGAGCTTCTGTGAGGTCATCAGCCCACTATGCAATGACTACAAGCATCTGATGTTACCTCACCAATAAGGGCTGAGTTTGAAACCCAGCTCTGCTTCTTATGGGCCATGTAAACTAGAGATCTCTTTATACTTCAGTTTATCCATTTGTATCATACGATTAAGAGCACTGACAAAATAGGATTATGATACATGTAAAGTAATAACCACTGTTACTCAGAGGAGCTCAGATCATATCAGTCAGCACTACAGTCTGATCTTCCATTGATGCCCCACCCACGGAGTTGGCTAACCCTTCCCATTTCAGGACATTTTCCCATTCGGTCTGTGCTAACTCTTCCCATTGACTTTCTTTTCCCTTTCAAAGTAACCATGATTTTATAATGAATACAGGACAGGTGTATCAGTCAGGATAAGAGAGACTTTGCCACAGTTACAAATTACTCCAGATTCTTCGTCCTTTAAAGCAATACAGTTTTATTCATAGTTCAAGCTGGTGCTTGGTTAACAGAAGCCGAATCATAGTTCTCTTAGCAGCTCAGGGATACAGACCACTCTGGTTCTGTGCCTAGTCCATCATAACCAGACATGTTACATGATTGCTGCAAAAAGAAAGGGAGGTGGACAATTTAATAGTCCCACAAGTCATATTCACTTCTTTTTACTACAGACTATTCCCAAATGTGGTCACATTCTTAAATCTGCTTCCAAGTATGGTTAGAAATACACTCTTCTCCTGGGCCTAAGACTGGGAGATAAAAGTTAGATATGATGAGAACAAAGTGTCCTGCCTCCCCTCCTTAGCTATATTTATAGAATAACAACCACAGCTTCGATGTGTGAGGAAGACTGGTTGCATCGCAGTACCCCTTCTCCACACTCTTCAGCCCTGGAAAATGACCCACTAATCAGTATTGCAGCCCTGCCAACCTCAAAGGACATGACCCTCTTATTTAACACTCCATCCCACACGTGGACCAAAAGCATTTGCTTTTCCACTATTGCAGAGTAGAAGTTAAAATGAAATATCTAACAATAACAGGTTTTATAACATGGTTGCCGGCGACGCATGAAGAACAAATAAAAAATGCTCCTTTTTCTTTTTCAAAATAAATTTTAAAGTTCTTTAACTTGGATGTTCTTAAACCCCTTCCCTGCATCCACAGTCCAGAAGCCATCTTGCTTCTGCAGTCCAGGGATGCTTGCATGCACCGTCTACCCATAAAACATAAGCACAACATTTAAGGCAGAAGAACCAGAGGAAAAGGGGTGTGGACGTGAGTGCTAGAGAAAAGCCACCCCTGCCTCAAAGGGAAGAGCAATGCCACCTCTCAGACTTCAAGAGAATTTTCTAATGCGTATGAAGTCAGCTTGCTTTTAAAACTATGATTCATGAGAACCGTTCCAATGTTTATGATTAAAATGTTTGTGTCCTTCCTCAAATTCATGTTGTAGTTTAATATATCCCATGTGGAGGTTTTCAGAGGGCCTTCTGAAAGAGCTAGCAGGAAATATGGCAAGGCCTTTTTGCCCTCCTGTCTCCCACCCTGTGAGGATCCAAACGCATTCATCCTGTGCAGAGCGTGCTGTGCTAAAAGCATCTCCCTGAAAGCAAAGACTGGGCTCTGAGCAGACACCTGCTACTGTCTTGATCTCGGAGTTCTCAGCCTCCGTGACTATGATCATTAAAGTTACTCTATTCCTAGATCAGACAGTCTAAGGATTTTGTTTTAACAGCACAAATAGACTGAGATATCAATTGACCTATGGATTTTGTGGCAAGCCCTACCATCCCTACATCCTAATAACTCCTGGCCTTTATGCATTACAGTCATGAGGTGTGGCTATGCCTTGAAGTCCTGATATAAGTAAATGAGACCCAAAGAGAGAGAGAGAAATCCCCAGCTTGAGTTTTCTAACTAAGGACCCACTTTTCTGGGTGATGGAACATGGGAGTGATTGATATCGGTAATGATTTCCTACTTGCCTAGGAGTCAAGTATTCCCCATCTCCTTGCCACGGGGGAGTATTCCTTCTTTGATCTCAACAAGACAAGCATATCAGAAAACATCTTAATAATTCATCTGAGCGGAGCATACATAATGTAACTGGCATTAGTAGAGGAAGGAAATTTCTATACAAGAAACCAAGGACTACCACATCCCTAGCTCCAAGCAGGACACCTGGTGCAAAACAGCTGCTAAAATTCTCCTTAAATGATCATGAAAAAGTGGGGGACGCATGGGCTGTTGAGGTTATCACAGTAGTTGAGAGCATTTGCTGCTCTTGCAGAGGACCCAGGTTCAGGTCTCAGCACCCACCTGTCAGCTCACACCACCTGTAACTCCAGCTCTCCAGGATCCCTTACCCTCTGGTTTCCACAAATACCAGGATGACAGTGGCCCATATCCACCTATGCAGGCAAAACATTCAGACATACAACATAAAAATAAGCAAATCTTTGAAAAGAGGTTGTTTAAAGGAGACCAACTTGACTTGGTCATGTTTGCTTAACATTCTTCAAGGTCAAAGTTTAAAAGGTATGAATTTGCATGGGATATGTTGAGAGGACCATGGGTGAACTTGGGAGAGAGAAATGGGGAGGTCATATTTCATTGTATATGGTATGGCATTCTCAAAACTAAGGAAAAGTTATATTTTACCGATTCTTTGAGAATTCCATATAATACACTTTAATCATATCCACTGTCCCTTCCAAAACTCTTCTCAGGTCTACTCCAAACTACCTTACCCACCCATCCTCATGTCCTCCTTTAAAAAAAATTTGAGTTCTGTCTTAGTCAGGGTTACTATTGCTATGATGAAACATGGTGATCAGAAGCAACTTGGAGAGGAAAGGGTTCATTTAGCTTGTCCTTCCTCATAATAGTACCATCATTAAAGGGAGTCAGGGCAAGAACTCAAACAGGACAGAGAACCTGGAGGCAGGAGCTGCTGATTACTGGCTCCCTATGACTTGCTCACCCTGTTTTCTAGAACCCAGGACCACCAGCCTAGGGTTGGTACCACGCAAAATAGGCTAGGACCCCCCCCTTCAAACACTAATTAAGAAAATGTTCTACAGCCAGATCATTTTCTCAGTTGAGATCCTTCATTTCAGATGACTCTAGCCTGTGTCAAGTTGACATAAAACTAAATAGCACAAGTCCAATCTGTATTACCCATGTGCTTTGGATATGAGACCTGTCCTGGAGTGTGGTTAACTTACAAGAGGTGACATCCTTAAAGAAAACGGTTTTCTTTTCCCAGTAGATATCAAATTCCAAAAACTCCTAATCTATGGATGGGGCTTTGTGCCATCCCCATGCTGGGATTTTGTCTAGCTTGAGTTTATACAGGTCTTACACATTCCGTCATGATGACTATGAGTTCACATGCAATTGTCCTGTGTGTCAAAAATTATTTTTTTTAATTAATTTACAATCTGGGGGCTGGAGAGATGGCTCAGTGGTTAAGAGCACTGACTGCTCTTCCAGAGGTCCTGAGTTCAAATCCCAGCAACCACATGGTGGCTCACAACCATCTGTAATGAGATCTGATGCCCTCTTCTGGTGTGTCTGAAAACAGCTACAGTGTACTTATATATAATGAATAAATAAATCTTTAAAAAAATTAATTTACAATCTCTGCCCCCTCTTCACAGATCTCTGGGCTTTGTGAGCAGAAGCATGATATAAATATACCATTTAGGGCTGAATATTCCATAGTTTCTTCTTATTCTCTGCACACTGACCAGTTGTTCTCTTAATTGCAAGAAGAAACTTCTCTGAGGAGGGTTTGAGAGATGTACTAATAATCTCTGGGCATAACAATATGCCATTAGGAATAATTTTAATGGGGGAATAGATGTGGTCATATTTCATTGTATAAACTATGAAATTCTCAAAACTAAAGAAAAATTCATCTTGCTAAATCACATGTTAGCATGCTATTAATTAATATAAATAGAAAATGGGAACACTAAGTACTGGATTATACACTTTTCTCAAGCAAAGAACAAGTAAGCCTTTTATAGGTTGACAGACCTCCAAGATAGTTCTAGGCATTTCATCATAACATATAAACTACAAATAGGCTTATATTGTACAGTAATTCATTCCACATTTCTGATTCGTTGCCCATCCCTTCCTACCCACCTACCTGCCTGTCCTCTATAGAACCCTCACCTTCTCTTTAACCGTCTTATTTTATTTGATATCTTAGCACTCGAGTCTTTTGAGGCTCCCATGAGGAATGGAAGAGAAGAGGTGGCTCAGTGGAGTGTGGAGTCTGGGTCCTTCTCGCTCATGGGAAAAGTCTGATGGTCAAGCGCATGTCTGTGGTCCAGTGCTTGCAGGCAGAGACAGGCGTATGCCAGGGGCTGGCAGAACAGGTGTAGTTCATGAGCTCCAAGTTCAATGTGAGCCCTGTCTCGGGGATAAGGTAGAGAATGACAGATAAAAACACCTGATGTCAACTTCTGACCTCCACATGCAAACACACACACACACACACACACACACACACACACACACACACACACACACACACACCACAAAGCAGGGGCAGCTTATAGAGAAAATGAAAAGGAAGAATCGAACCTGAGTGCCAGAGCATCTGCCATGATCTTTCTGATCTCGCCCTCTTCGGTGAGAAGAAGAAGGGAAGCAACCCTGAAAACTCTGTCATGAAAAATAGAATACAACAGATGTTGTGTCGCTTGTTATATGATAGACTTCCAATAAATTTAACTTCCTTTCCCCTTTCCTTCTTTCCCCTTTGAAAGTAGTCGGGGTATAAATTATACATAAACAAATTACATGTTCTGCTGAAAGTCCTCAGACATGATTAATGTAACCAATAATAGCGTTAATATTAATAGCGGGCTACTCCAGCAGCAGCATCCTGAATGACAATCAATCTGCGCGCCCCAGCCTTGTCGCCACATGACAGATCGCGCTCAAGGCTTACCCAGGGAAATGGAGAATGCACAGGCTTTCTTCCCACTTTTCCATTTAAAAAAAAATTCCTTTTTTTTTCCGTTAGGGTATTGTGGATAAGCCGTTACTTGCAGTGCAAAGTGTAAGTAATATATTTGCCAAGAAATGAAAAACCATGACGTGATAGGAATCACTAAGCAGCTTCAAGTAATATCTAAGGCTGAAAGGTTTGGAACAATCCAGAATGTGCCGGAATACAGTTGTCTGATGCTCGCTGCCTGTTGCGTTATTTTTCCTGGGAATTCACAAATGAATGTTTGTTCACTCCAGATAGGCTGAAACCAGGGACCAAAGTTATGATTGTGCCCAAGTCTAGCTCAGTGATCCAATGAGTCTATTGAGAGAACTACAGAAGCACAAGCCAGAGGTTCTTTGAAGGATGTAGGTAGCCCCCAAAGAGCTTCACCACTGAAAAGTCTCACCCTAGCGTGAGCAGTGACTTCCCCCAAACTGCAAATATGGGGGAAGTCACCATTAACTCTTCACCTCTTATAGATCTCCCTAGCCTACAGGCACTTTGGACAGAATTACACCTAGAATGTAGAACACAGAAGGCAGAGAATGGCTAGAATTTTAGGTAAAGGTCTAAAGACCCTTCCAAACCCCTCCTTCTGTGAGGGAAGGTAAACAGATTTTGTCTTTTGTAGGTAGCCATAGGCTCTCTGGAGAAGATGGTAGTGACTGTTATGTTTCCAGGGCAGTGGCCCAAAGAATAGATGGGCCCTTAATGAGGGTGGGTTGGGGTGGTTTGAATAATAATGGCCCCCACAGACTTGTAGGGAGTGGCACTATTAGGAGGTGTGGCCTTGTTGGAATGGATGTGGCTTTTTGGGAGAAAGTGTACCACTAGCAGGTGGACTTTGAGGTCTCAGAAGCTCAAGCCAGGTCTAATGGCTCACAGTCTCTTCCTGCTGCCTGCAAATCCAGATGTAGAACTCTCCACTCCTTCTCCAACACCATGTCTCCCTGCATGCCGCCATGCTTCCCACAATGATGACATAAGCCAGCCCCAATTAAATGTTTTCCTTTGTAAGTGTTGCCATGGTCACGGTATCTCTTCAAGGCAACAGAATTCTTAAAAAAGAGGGGCACATCATGTCCCCTATAGGAAAAGCAAACCAAAGATAGTAAAAGAAATATATAGAAGAAGTTAAGCCCAAGTTCAGTCTATCTGTTAAGATCTCCAACCTCCCACTTTCAGAACTTAATTGGGGGAAACCACTTTAAACTTCTAAGTTCTCAGATCCTGTGGGCTTATTGTTTGGTATTTCTTGAAAATTGAAAGAAAAGGCAAACGGGCTGGCTGCGAGGGTGGAGTTGGCTGTCTGGACTGGAATTCCTATCCTTCCATTTGCTAAATGCTGCCCAGAGGAGGCTACTTAACTTGTGCGTGCCTCAGTTCTCAGCTAGAGAGTAGAGCTCATACGAAAGATAATTAAGGAGCGGTCTGAAAGGTCTATGGTGCTGTTCTCCAGAGGCAATAGTCTGAGACACGCAGCCAGCCATTTCCTTGTCCCTGATTAACTGGAACTCATGGGGCCATTTCTCCTGGCCCGGGGCTAGAGCAGATCCTCTGAGTACCAGGTACTTGGTCAGATTTCATCTTTCTTGACTGATAGTGTTCATTCCTAAGGTATAGTGAGATATAGTTTTACTCTGGTCAAAACTCAAACTTCAAATCTCCAATTCTTCACAGTGACTGGATTTGCTCCCTTCCCCCTCCCCGTGTCAGCTGTGTGATTTGCCTTCGGGTGGAGCTGGACACCCACTCACTGGGATCTGCTCACTCACAGGATCGGGGCTCGTGAGCAATTGGAGATCACTGGGGTTGGGGGTGAGGGATGGAACTGCGCTACCTCATTCCCGCAGTTAGGTGTGGCCTGTGCATTGCGACACGGACACAGCGATTTAAGGTAAGTGGAGAAAGGAGAGGAACGGCATGTGGGGCCTTGTAAAGTGCTAAGCACCATACCATGGTTCAGATGGCCATCAGTCCTGAAGTTAACGTTGTTGACCTTCATTTTAAAGACTAAGAACATCACAGAGGGACTTGTGGACCTTCTCCAGGCCAACCGTTAGAGGGACAAGAGTATTTCCCATCTGCATCTTATGATAATTAACATGGTGCCAAGCATAATTCTCCTACTGTCTGTTTACCTTGAAAAGTTTTTATTATTTATAATATCTAATACAGTGTAAGTGATAGATGATACATTATTAAAGAAAAAATGCCAAAAACTGTCCATTCATATTTAGTTCAGATGTAATCCTCCTGCCCTCTCCATTTCCCCGGCCCTCCCTCCACTGAACCCTTCGGCCCCCGCAATTTCCTCTTCCCCTCTCATTGCCCCAAAGTACCTTTGGCCTCACTGAAGTCATAATGTTTGTCATCAAGAGATAAATGAGTGGGGCGAGTGACATGGCCCTGTGGTTAACAGCACTTGCTTCTACGAAGGACCTGGGTTTGGTTGCCAGCACCCACATGGTGGCTTTCAATGGTCTGCGACTCCAGTCCCAAAAGATAAAAAATAAAAGACAAACAAACAAATGAACAAAAAGTCCTCTTCTGGCTCTGCAGGCACTTCAGACATGTACTGCACATAAATACATGGAGGCAAAATGCACACAGAAGGGCTAATTAATTTGAAAATTATACAATATATTTTGTTATAGTCTTTCCCCTCCCCCACTCCTCCCAGATCTTGCCATTCCTACTCACCCAACATCATATTCTTTCTCTCTCTTAAAACAAAAATCAGCCTAGATGTCCATCAATACACGAACTGGTAATGAAATGGGGAGCACATACATGGTGGAATTGCATTCAGTTGTAAAGCAAAACCAAGTTATAAAATTCATATAATCCAGGCTTAGAAAGAAAAAATACCATCTCCTTGTTCATATGCAGATCCTAGCTTCTAAACATTAGCTACAGTAGACAGTAGGAAGTACAGAAAAGCCAGGAAAGTCCAAAGGAGCCCAACGGATGGAGGAGGAGGCCAAGCCTTTTATCTACTGGAAAGATAATTCCCTCACCCAAGTTTTATGTAGGTTCCTAGTATACACTAGAACTCACCACTCTAACTAGTTCAGGGCCAAACCAGATAACCTCTAGGAGCCTCTGGATCTAGGTGGGTTGTTGGGTAACCCTGAAGCCCTGCTTAACACTCTGCCATGTAGGCTGTCCTGACGCCACCAGGGGGAGCCCTTGCGTTGGGACCATGGGGATGTTGGCGGCCCAAAGGCCCCTGAGGCTCAGAGCTGTGAAGTATACCTGGATATAGAGGACCAGAGCGCTGAGCAAATGACCCTTGGCCTTGAGGAAAGACAGCAAACATGACAGTGAGCAGCGCTGAGCAAAACGAAAGTCCTGCAGTCGGTTACCTCTTAGGGGATAAACAAGCGGGTACTTCCTTCCTACTCTCCTCCTGTCAAGACAGGGGAATCGTGTTTTTAAGACTTTGAAAGCCAAGGCATGGTGATCAATGCCTTAAATCATGGCACTAGGGAGGCATAGGGAAGTGGATCTCTATAAGTTTGAGGCCAACCTGGTCTACACAGTGAGTCCAAGGTAGCCGGAGCAATATAGAGAGAAAACAACAATAATGATTTGCTCGGAGGCCATTCCAAGTTAAATATGCAAGTCTGAAGGTAGCCTAAGTGGGAAACTCTGCACCAAACAAACAAACACAAACAGATTTTTCCCCCACAAAAAAAAAAAAAAAAAAAAAAAAAAAAAAACCTAATAAAACTCAGCAGACTATATATAAATCAAAGCACAGGTCATTCACCTTGCCCACCTCCAATCCCCATGACAGTTGGGAGATCCGCCCCTCCCCAAATCTAGGAACTGAAGTTTGGGTTTCCAGCCAGGACCGGCTCTGGAAGGAAATGGCAAAGAAATCAGAACCGAAAGTCATCATTAGTCAATCAGAGCCTCTTTCCTTCAGCATCCTACCAGAGTCACTCCAAGCTAGATAAAGGCATCTCCTCTAAGCTCCAGTTCCTGCCCTGCTAAAAGGAGGACAGTTGGATATGCCAGGGCTACTTGTAAGAGTTAAAGGGATCCATGCATTCAAACACTGGGGACCATACCTGTCTTTAAAACAGGTATAACAAGTATAATTTATTTCATCGTCCTCTCACACCCCCATCAAACGCACCTGCCCGATTAGCCACACTTCAGAGTTTTCTTTTCTTGGGGCCCTGAGCAGCTTTTGTGAAATTAAGTAGCCACCAGCAGGGGCGGAGTTGGGCGAGGGTATCACTAAAGGAGATCACAGTGTCCTGAGCTTTTCAATCTAACTTTAGTGATAAGATGTACTCAGCTCCCAGAAACTCCCCCGGATGGGATGTGATGGGAGAGGACCCGACGCAGACACAAAGTGAAACCCTTGCAGAGGGAGTGATGACAAGGAAACCTTGGGAGCAGCGGGCAAAGCCTTCTGCCCACACACCTCCCCCTACCCCTATGCAGCAGGTCCAACTGGGAGGATGGAGGCCCGCCCACTCCCAGCCCTGAGGGAGGGAGGAGCCACTGCCCAGGTGGAGCAGGTGGAGAGTCCCGGTTCCAGCCTGTCCCGGACAGGGGAAGTGACTGCACGCTGGCGGGCGGAGGAGGGAGCGTTGTTGGCCCCAAGATCCAGCTCTGGGAAGCTGGCATTGTCTCCCAGTCGGAGCCTCGGAGGACCACAATGGAAGAGGTAAGGCACCCGCTTGCGTGTGGACTGTCACCTTGCGAACTTTAGTTCCTTCCAAAGGAGAAAGTCCTAGGGAAAGAGCTGCCCCGTGTGCCCTGGGCCGAACAAACAGGTATCCTGATGAAACTGGCATGCTGGCCTTGCTCAGGAGTCCCGTGTCCTGTGTCTCTACAGAACCGGAGGCACTCTGTCTATAACCCAAGCCACAGTTCAAGTGCCTGTCACTTCATTGTTGACTTTCTTTCTCTGTCCTCTGCGGTGGCAGATGGGTATCCAAGTTCAAGGACAGAGCATGACTGTGGGAAAAGGTGGTAAGTGGTATGCCCTGTGGCATTTTTACATCGCTCTTCCCTATGAACTCTGTGGTCTGGGACGAAAGTGCTAGTGCCCTTGAGCCTTAGGGAATCTCACTTCTCTGAGACTGAAGGTGCATGAAAAAAGTTGAGCCGAGGCTTGTGAAGGCTCCAGAGGCAGAGGCTGGAGTGTTGAAAGGCTAAAACCAGTCAGAGTCACACAGGGGGACCCTGGAGGTTTTTGGTTTTGACAAAAGCAACACGAGGTTTTGAACGACTTTGAATGGCTGAATGCTATTGGCATATTTAGAGATTTTGCCTGGCTAACCCCATCGTCTCAAATCCTTGCCCTGCTGTTCTGTTAGTGGCTTTCATTCTGCAGAAGCATATAAAGATGTTGTGCTGTGTCTCTATTAAATATTTGGAAGAAAGTTATTTACTCCTGAAATTGCATCACTTCCCACCCAGATGTTTGGTTTACAGTTAGAATGGTGGACCATTCATCTGTGGCTGGGCAAGGACAGCTCCGGAGTTTTAAAGGGACTCTTGTATTTCTGCCAACACTTGTATCTCTGGCAGTTCACATCACTCAGTTGAGCTTTGGAGAAGGGGAGCCAAGGATGCCAGTTCCAGCCCACTTGTGGCGCTACCATGTTTAGAAACTCATTCTTTTACTGGGGTGGGGGAAATTGTTTTTATTTAGAAAAGGTCTTACTTTACAACCCAGACTGGCCTCAACCTTTCAAATGCTTGAATTACAGGCATGTGTCACCATGCCATCTTCTATTGGTCAACTTTTGGGACCTTCTTCCATGCTGGCCACCTGCCAGGCTGAACTGATCCATGTGGATTCAGGAAAAAAAAAAGAGAAGACAATTTACATTCTGCCCTCTCTGGCTAACCAGGATCTGAACTGCCCACCACTATGTCTGCTTATCAACCTGATAGGACAAAGACCTGGAGGTCATTGTCTCCGGGGTTTTTAGGTGAGGAAGCTGAAGGACAGTACGGTACTGCTTCACGGGATGGCACCATCAGTCAGAGCAGGGCTAGGGCCTAGGCTCAGGTTGGCTCCTGGGTGCCAACTCCAAGCCTGGCAGCACGAGCAAGGATTAATTACTCCAGCAGAACGGTCAGAATGTACAAAAAGTACGAAAGGACCTATTTGCTTCCTAGTAACATTGTTTAGGACAAGAAAAAACAGTGCACATCTTCCTCTGCTCAGAAAGATGAGGAAAGACCCCAAAAGAAATATGGGCAGTTTCTCATCTGGAAAGGATCCGTCTATTGTTTTAGAAAGCCAACCAAACATTCCTTTATATAATATATAAATTTTGAGCACCTTCTTTGTCTGGTCAACTCCCTTTTTGGGTACATGGATGCAGCTAGGAACCCAACAGTGCAAACTATCTGTGTTAGCCAGGCACACTGGTACATGTGTGATTCCAGTACCTGGAAGGCTGAGGCAGGATCAAAAGTTCGAGGCCACGCTACGCTAGGTAGCTGTAGAAAACTCATTCATGAAGCTTACATACTAGTAAGAAAGGAGAAGGAAACACAAACTAAGGGTTAAATGGCAGCTAATGCAATGCAGATGTTCAGAGAGGAGTGGGATCTAAGGTCACGAGGCAGCAGAGGAGACTGCCATTCTAAGGGGCAGTGTCAAAGGTCGCTGTAAAGAGGAAACAGGACAGAAGCTTTAGGTTAAGAGAGTGGTTGTGTGGATGTTTGGGGGGAAAGATTCCATTGAGAGGTACTAGTTCATCTAAACTGCTTTGGTGAAGACCAAACCGTCCAGTGTAAACTAAAGAAGCAGAGGAAGCAAGGGGCGAACGCTCACATAATAAAGGGTGTGAAACCCTTAGTAGAAACTAGCTTTGCCCAACGATGGTGAGTAGCTATCTGGCACCATCTGGCTTTCATTTCCTAAGAATCAGGTGACTGTAGTTTGGAAACGAGATGGCCAGAAGCTTGAGAGCAGCCGCTGGCTGACCTGGTAGAGGGAAGGTGCACAGGTCTAAGGAGAAGTGGTGTGGGCCAGGCTTAGCAGGGGTGGTGGTTAGAAGTGTCGGATTCTGGGTCTCTGACTTTGGATGATTGGTCTAACAATGTTTTGGCTTTCTGAGGCTCTCATTTGGTTAAAAAAAAAAAACTACTTTGAGTTGTGAGTTTCGACGTTTTCCTGGATCAGCCATGTGTGGTGCTATACAGGCAAATGAATATTCGGTGTGTTCTCTGTTGCTAAGCAATGAGTTTTACTAGGATGGGTGTATCAACTGCATTTTTAGCTTACGATATGGTATTTTCTACTTACCATGGGATGGTTAGGCCATTGTCCTGTCATAAGTCAAGGTACATCTGTATGTTAAAGGTGGAGTCATCGTGGTATACTGACTAGAAAAGGGAAGGGGGGAGGAAGAGGATTGTCAATGACCTGAAGGGATAAAGGCTCAACTTGAGGAAGGATAGAACCGGTGTTTTTAAGGCGACATAATTCTGAGCAGTTCAGGAGAGCAGGAGTCAGTTTTAGACATGGAATGATGGAAGGGCTAATTATCCAGAGGGATCCTCAGCTTCAGAGTTCACTGGGGAGGTTGAAGCAGGAGACTAATCAGAATAAGATCTGCATTAGGACAGTGCTGTTTAAGACCGTGGTGTTAAAACTGACCTCACATGCTCCAATATTCTCCACAAGACGGGAAAGCAGGCTCCCTATTCTGTGTCTGGGCAAAACTGCAGGCTGCCTTGAACATTGCAGGTTGCCACATTTGGCCCTGTAGGACTTCACAGACCCCTAGGAGGCACGCCGTCCCCGTCTTGTTTTGAGAAGTGATTCTTACAGCCCTGAGCTAGGTCAGCAGCCTTTGCTGCTTTCATGCTGAAAATCACCTCATGTACATCCTGACTGACAGCTCCAGATGAGTCTTGCTTGCTGGCCTTCCTGCAAGACCACTCTCAGGGCCCCACAGACCATGCCAGCACCAGGCAAACCCCACAGAGTGGCTTTCATCAACACCCCGTGGATAGAAAACTCACCCAACTGGGCCGTGTCGATATTCTCCTCCTATGCAATTGGTAGATCCAGAAGGCAGGTTTATGTTTGTTTTATGTCACTCAATTTCCTGTTGTTTGGTTCTGTATTCGTAGGCATAAAACCAAAAGGGTACATTTAGGTTTTTTTCCCAGTTATTAAAAGAAAAGTTATTTATCTGGTCATAGTAGTACACACCTCTAATCCTAGCATTTAGAAAGCTGAGGCAGGAGGACCTCAAATTTAAGACCAGCCTATGCTACACACTGAGATTCTTTCTTTTAAAAAAAAAAAAAAGTAATGTTGCTACACAGCTTTAATCCTAGCACTCTGGAGGCCAAGAATGTAGATTTCTGAGCTCAAGGCCAGCCTTATCTACATAGCAGTTCCAGACCATTCAAGGTTACATAGGGAGACCCTGTCGCAAACAAACAATGGCAAACAATTCTTTCTAATAAATATATGTTTTGGAGGAATTCTGTAAGAGTATGTTTTGAGCTGGCTCAATTGGTGTGGTCTCCTCATGCATATGCAAATATGTACACATAGGTACATATGCATACTTCACACACACACACACACACACACACACACACACATACATACGTGCGCACGCGCGCTCGTGACACCATGGGGGCTGCTTTACAGATCCTCATACTGAGAGGTTGGTAAGTCCTTTTTCAAATGCATGTGCTCTTGGTCAGGTGTGTTTTCACTTGGGTCCAGTCTTGGCAAGAAAGAACTGTAGCATTTTTTAGTTAGAGCTCACTAGTCAAGGTGTCACCAAACAGGGCTCAAATGTTTGATGGATAAGCTTGAACCACATTGAGAATCAAGCCACATTGAAGTTCACCTCTGCCCATTGGCAGCCAAGTGACTTGAGCAAGTGCTGGAGTTGGGAAATCTCTCAAAGTCCAACCAGTTTAACAACTCCCATTTTACAAGGAAATTTGAGTCCCAGGGGCAGAAAATTGGCAGTGGTTTGAAATTACCCATCCAGTCTCTGTACCTTGGGTATCCTGTTCTTTTTTATGTAGAGTTGGGAGATCTGCTAGTTAGGCCCAGCTCTCATCAGCGGATGGACATGGATCAGGCATCTCCCTGGGCCAGGCCCGCATTAGCATCTGAGAGGGACCTGCTTTACCGATGTCTAGTGTCTCTCTTATTCAGCAGAGCATTAAAGAAAACAAATGGCAGAAAGTAGAATAATGAAGATCATCCCAGCCTCAATGGCAGCAGTGTGGCTGGTGTCTAGCCCAGCATGAGGACTCATTTGAGGGGCTGCTGTCTGTGCAGAATGTCAGAGGAGTTGGTAGCAATGTATCAGAGGAAGAGGAAATGAAGAGTGGGGGTGGGGTGGAGGACAGCAGACAGGTTCAAAGGAACACAATGACACAATGTGAGTCAGGGGACACTTTTTTTAAAGATGTATTTATTTATTATATATAAGTACACCGTAGCTGTCTTCAGACACACCAGTAGCGGGCATCAGATCTCATTACAGATGGTTGTGAGCCACCATGTGGTTGCTGAGATTTGAACTCAGACCTCTGGAAGAGCAATCAGTGCTCTTAACCGCTGAGCCATCTCTCAGCCCCAGGGGAGTTGCCATAATGGAATCCTAAGATTTAGAAAGGACGGGGATTAAAAGGCCCTTGGTGATGCCCATGGATTACTCTGAAAACTGAAGTTCTCATTGGGTTGGAGTAGGGAAACTTTTCCTCTAAATTTCAGGGTTGAGCTGCATGTCCTGTGGTGGTCCTGAGGTGGTAATCTATTACCAACATCACCTTTGGCTAACTGGAATAGAATCTAGGCACGAATCCCTATGAAACACAGCTTAGCAATGCTTCAAGAGAAATGTTTGTTTGGTTTTTTTTTTTTTACCTAAATAATCTGGTGTTTAAGGAAAAGGCCCTAAGGGAATATCTATTGCTAAATAACAGAATGCCAGCTGCCTTCTGTCTGTGTGTATCTCCAGTCACAAGGATTAATCCTTGAGGATCCTCCTGCAATGACAGACTCTGGTCGGTGAGCTTGTCTGGAGAGACTAGAAGCAGTTGTGGTTGAGAGGTGTGGTGGTGCACACCTGTAATCCCAATACCCAGAAGGCTGAGGCAGGAGACTGCTGTGCATTCCAGGCTAGTCTAGGTTATGGGGTAAGACTATGGTTTTTTGTTTGTTTGTTTGTTTGTTTTGTAAAGTTTGGCAACTTCATAGATGAGTTATGAGGGAAAAGAAACCACCCAGTAAATCAGTGAATGAAAGGCTGGGCAGCTCTCGTCTGTCTTGCCTGGAGGGCTGTGGGAAGCATCCTCTCAGACTGTAGTGTTTCGTCCTTGCTGGTGAGACAAGAAGTGGCCTGCATCATTGCCTCATAGCAACTCCCACCCTTATCATCCTTTCTTCAAAGGAAGAGTCAAATCCCCCTCCTCCAAATCACTCACCTACATTTCTCCTAGGAGAAATGTTCCCAGCAGGCAATGTGGGTCACATCATTCTGCTGTCCCATCTCAGTCATTCTTGATACCTGTGACAGAAAACCCATGCTTGTCAGCCCAGCAGACAGGGCTGCAGTCTTGGTGCCCACAAAGTATCCTCCCACTTTAGCCATTGTCCCTGGGCTATCCCTGTTCCAGCCTGGCATTTCTGTAAGCATCCTTAGCCAGAGGCATGACTGAAGGCTGGTGTGACTCAAATCAAGCCCTGCTTTGCCAAGAATTCTTTCTGAGCTCTTGGGCCACAACTGGTCTCTCCTCTCCTTGCAAAACCTCAGGTCCTTTGAATAGATCCAAGTGTAGGCTCTGAGGTCCCATGGGGCAAAAACCTGTCTTATAAGAGACAGGAAAGCTTGCCTCTCAAAAATACAGCCCCATGAGGCAACCTGACTGGTTTGTCCCTAGCTCTGACAAATGCCAGTTTCTTGGTTTTGAACAAGATATTTAATTTCTCAGGCTCCCAGGTGCTCCACTTGGAAAGGAGAGAAAATAATATCTGCCGCTTAGCATTCCACAGAGGCTTAAATATATTCCTAGGAATAAAGAACTCAGACCACCCCACCAAGCTCAAAGGGCAGATAATGCTACATCTGACATAACAGTAACTTACAGAAGGAACAAGTGGCTGCTACAGTTGAATTGTGTCAGCCTTATACTGAAGGCCCGCAGTGCTTGGAGAGCATAGGTGTTATTTCGAGGGTCTTTACAGAATAGTCAAGTTGAAGCGAGGCCACAGGAGTCAGTTTTAATCCAGCACGAGTGATATCCTCAGAACAGAGGATTTAAACAGGGGCTATGCAAAGAATAGACCGTGGGATGTGAGAACACCCTGTGAACATCAAGAGCACCATTGGGCTCCAAGCTGAGTGAAAGACCTACACTCCCCAAGAGGGAACTGACCCTACCTGCCTCTTGAACCTTCCAGAACCATCAGACAACAAATGTCTCTTGTTTAAGTCACAACTTATGGCATTTAATCATGGATGCACCAGCAAAGTTCTGCAAGAACCCATCTATGCAAGTTAACAAGAAAGTTGATGTTAATATTCGAGATTTTTTTTTTTATGCAGGGTGATGTTTCATGTTTGGACCCACTCCAAAACAGTAACTATGCTTAGTTCTTCAGAAAAGGGACTTGGGACAGACATGAGGTTGGCATCAAAGTTGGTGTTCTACCCAGTTAACAAATGCCTAGAAAGAGTTTCAAAGATTAGTCAAACTATCACCCTATGTGCGAGGACTCATTAAATACAGACAAGTTGCTTAGACTACTTTAGAAAGATCAAGCAACTTCGTACCCTGACTACGGAAAGAGTTCGGATTTCCCCTTTCTCTCATCTCTTGACTACTTTTACTGTTACCTTTCCATTCCAAAGATAGGGCAGGATCCTGGTGCAAACTAAGACTGCTTAACTCAAAGTGTGATTCTTCTGTGGTTTTTATGTTTTATTCACTCTCTCTCTCTCTCTCTCTCTCTCTCTCTCTCTCTCTCTCTCTCTCTCTCTCTGTGTGTGTGTGTGTGTGTGTGTGTGTGTGTGTGTGTGTGTGTGTGTGTGTATGCGCACAGACGCATGCCATGGTGCACAAGTGTGGAGGTCAGAGGACAACTAACTAGAAGAGTTAACTCTCTTCTGCCATGTGTGTCCTAGGAACCAAACTCAGGTGATCACCCTTTGCAGAAATTGCCTTTCCCACTATGCCTTCCTAATCCTGCAGCCTTTTAATACAGTGTTGTAGTCGCCTCCCACTATAGTGTTGTGGTTGCCTCCCACTATAAAGCTATTTCATTGCTACTTCATAATTGTTATCTTGCTACCCTTATGACTCATAATGTAAATATCTGAAATGGGACCCTGAGGGGTCTCGACCCACAGGTTGAGAGTCATGCACTATGCCATCTTGCTGGCCTTCCGGTTGCAGTTCTTGTTGACTGGCTTTGTCCCTTTCATCGTGACGATAGTGGATGCTTATGGAACAGAGGGCTAAAATGTTAGTCCAGGACCTGCATGTGATCCACCAACCTGCCATACACTTGCTGTTTGTCCCCAGACAAGTAGGTTGTCTTCTCTGACTTTAATGTTTCTCATCTGTTTGTGTGTATAGTAACGCCTGTCAATTTAGTCAATAAGGATTACATTTTGAATCGTGTATTTCAATAAACAGGAAGACTAAAATGCTACACTCGCAGTTGTTGATAGTGCCAAGCTCTCCCGTCCATAGAATTAGAGCAGAGCCACCACTTACCAGTGGTGCAAACCACCTCCAAGCCCTGCATCCCCCAACCCCCACATCTTTGGTGAAGTAGTCCATAACTTGTCTCAAAAATCAGCCATGGCTGGAGGCAAGAGGAGACAAAGGAGCTGGAGGCGAGGATTGTTTCTAAAACTTTTGAGGACTGAATTCTTATTAAGCCAGTATCATTTATAAAGTTTTAAAGGACAAATAGAGACATGGCAGCTTCAGATGCCCTCTAAAACCAAAGTACCCACCACTGGTGTGCTCTTTCTTGTTTGGTTGGCGGTGGTTGTTATTGTTTATTGTGCTTGTTGTCCTTATTTTGAGTGACAAGGATCGAACCTAGCTAGTACTTTCTGTATGCTACTCTACCAACCCATTCTGTTCACCTTTCTTCCCTTTTCTTTTCTTTCTTTTCTCTTTTTAAAGGCAGGGTCTCATTAATGTTTCATTGCCCAGTCTGGTCTTGAACTCACTCTGTAGCCCAAGAAATCCTTGAACTTGTAGCCCTCCTACATAGCCTCCCAAGAAGCCTCTCATAGGCCTGTGCCCCCCAGGTCTGCAGTGATGCTCTTTGGAGTGTGTGGAATGTGTGTCCTGGGACTTTCCTGTCTTCTGTGGTGTGAGCAAAGAGCATGAGGCTGGTAGTCTTGGGACTCTTGTCCAATTTGGTGTCCTCCTCTCATGCCTGGATACCTGAAGGTGAATTATTTTACCCTCTGTGGCCTTTCGCTTTATTGCTTGTGAGAGAGGAGTTAAATGTGGAGAGCAGACAGCTAAGATCATGTAGCAGCAGAACTGTCTGTATCATCTGACTGATGTGCAGGGCAGCTGAAGAGTGTGGTACATGAGACGTAGCCCTGATCTGAAGACTCCAAACCAGAAATACTCTCACATGTGAGCTGCCCTGAGCACTGACTGACAGGGTATCACAGAGGTTTTCACACCATCTCCTTTTGGTTCATACAAAGAATTATTTAGATTACCTTCAGGCTACGGTATAAGATATATATGATATATACATGAATCTTGTATTTAGATTTAATATCATAATACATATATAGAATATTCCAAACTTATAAGGAATACGAGAGAAACCCAATATACTACTGGGCCCACACATTTTGAATAAAGGATGCTTAAGTATTTATGTCTTCTGCCTTGTTTGATTTCCAGGTCATAGACCAAGGAACCCAAGGTCTGGTGGTGTACCACCACCATAAACCATTTATACCTGTAGATGTGTGTTCTCTGTTCTCACTTCTCCTTGCTATTTACCACAGTTCTGTGCTTAGTGACTATTTTAATGAACTCAATGTCCTGGGGAGGATGGAAGATATTTATAGAGCACGGTCCAACAATTTCATTCAGACCTCACCAACCCCACGAGAAAGACTCTATCTCCATTTCAGAGACAAGGAAATGGTTCTCTGGGTTGCCTGGTTTTGTTCAAAGTCTCATGGATGAAGAGCCAGGGAACCAATCTTTGAACCATATGCTTCACTTAAAGTCCCTAGATGTTCAGCAGAATAGACCACCACTTTCTGAGTTTATTTGGAAAAACACAGAAACATTAGCTTATGTACTACACTTTTAATTTTCCATTTGGAGTAGAGTCGTATGTTTACTATGATGACTGGTCTTGGTCATAGACTTAACTGAATCTGGAATCAACCTACTGGGCACTCCTGTGAGTGCTCCTTCAAATGTGAACTCATTCTATCAGTTTTCTTCCTCCAGAGAATACTGATTAGAACATTTACCAAGAAATTAAATAGCCATCACTGTCTTAACTTCTCTACAAGCCAGAAACTCTTCCTTGCAGCCAGGTTACAATCTCTGAGTATCAATCATTCATCACAGAGGAAATAGAGACTCTGACTCTGTCTATCTTTTCAGAGAGAAGTTTCTGGAAAATCTTAGGACCTAGCCTGCCTCTTAAAGATTCCCATATCTGTCTGAATAGGAGTACTGGACCAAAGACATGCATGGCCTGTAAATCTATATGTTCTGTATGACCAAGTGTCACCACCCCCAACTTTTCATAGAAAAAGAGAGGCTCTGAGGGTTTGGAGACATCTCCCATGGGTGGCTCCAGGTCTTTCTCAACTCATTGTGCCAGCAGGGAAAGGCAGTCAGTAGGTTTTCTTCTTATGCACCCTGTTCTCCATCACATTTCTTCATTATGATAGAACATGGAGTTTCTTAGTAAATGTCCCCAGTGGTGACTCTTGTAGTTAAATATCCTCTCCTAAACAGGATTCCATAAAACTGCATCAACAGTAGCATTGCCTCAGCTGGGATGTGTGGGAGAGTCATACACCACCAGGCAACATCTACACACACTGATGCTTCAAGGACTTAGTCGGAAAGTGCTCAAACGGTCTCAGCTGTACTTTTAGTACAACTCTTTTAGGTGGAAACTATTAATGGGACAACATTCTGTGAGATTCATTGTTGTCCTGTTACTGTGAAGAAACACCTTCTCTGAAAGAAACTTGAGGAACAGTGAGACTATCTTGGCCATGCCATTTCCCTGCTTGTGCGTAACCAAAACTGCTTTCATTTTTCCACAGAGACTCACAGGCAAGTTGTGCTTTTATGTCTCATGGGCTTGGTGTGTTGAGACTCTTCTCCTTCGGCTATGACTACTCTTTCTGCATTGTTTCAGGGATTATGGGAAGAGGGAACTTTTGTAGAATGCCTCTCAAATCTCTTGTCTTCAGGGTGGGCTGTAGCTCGGTGGTAGAGCATCTGGGAGGCATTTTTGAGGCCCTATTTTCCATCTCCAGCGTCACAAAAGCGAACCCCTCTCAGTCCCTGCGTCTGAATGCCGCTACTACCTCCCACTGGGTGTGTGATCTTCAGCCTGTTATTCACCTCTCTGAGCACCTCGGTGGAGGACCCTACCCACTTATTGACAGTGCCCGAACTCTCCTGAGCTCAGGGTTTCTACCGAACACTTAGAATGGTGAACACTATGGTGGCATTAGCTGATGCTGCTGGCAATGATGACAGCACACTGTGAAGGCACTCACGGTCCACAGAGAAACAGAAAAGCAGATGTGGTGAATAAAGTGATAAACATACATGATATTAAAGACCATGCCTGATCAAACAGGGTCAAGAGAGGGAGATGTATCGTGTCCTGGCTATGGTAGACGGGTTGCTGAGAATAGTTAAAAATATATTAGTGAGTCCTTTAGAGGCTAAACAGTTGCCTAACAGAGTTGGGATGGGAGAAGGGAAGAGATGGGAAACATTTGTTTGTTTGTTTGTTTGCTTGCTTGCTTGCTTGCTTGTTTTTTAATGCAGACTGCATGGCTGGATTCACTAGATACAAATCACCCTGGCTGCTTGCCCTTGGGGCCCTGTTCCACTGCTCTATACTTTCCTTGCTTTATCTACAAAATACATCATAATAATAATGGAGCTTGCCACATAGATATTTTTATAGATGTGAAGCTCTTAGCATATTACCTAACACATGTCATTCCTTTAACACTGGCTGTTGGTAATAAAGTGCCCACGTCCCCTACATTTTCTGGAGGATGGTGAGGTAGAACTTGTAAGCATGAAACATCACAGAAGAAGGTGCACAAGGCAATGGTGTACCTGACCATGGTTGACTAGGGCACAGCCATATGGCCAAGCTGCTTAAGGCTTTTGAGGTTAAGTTTCTCTTCTGTTGAATGGAATTGAACGTCACCCACCTTCTTTCAGATGGTTATGGAGATCAGATGACGTTAGTGAGGAAAGGGTTTTGTGAATTACAATACAAGGTGCCAACAGAAGGAAATTATGGCAGTGAGTGACGTGTAGACTGGATAAATACCTAGGTCCCGCTCTCTCCTACTCTGCTGCAGCTTGAAATTATTACTTATCTCATCGCCTTGACAAAACACCTGACAAAGGTAACTGAAAGGAGGGGTCTTTTGTCTTTGTGCATAGACTTCCAGAAAAGAAAATGCAATCCAAGATGGAGGTGGGGTGAGAGGTGGGGAGGAACAAGAGGCTGCTGGCCACATCACATCCAAAGATCATCAAACACAGTAACCAATACTTGTATTCAGCTTTCTTTCCTCCTTGGTTATGGTCCAGGACCACAATGCATGTCATTGTACCTCTCACATCTAATGTATATCATGGTTAGCTTTGACTGTCAACTGGACATAGTCTAGCCGTCTGAGAGGAAGTCCATCGAGGAACTGCCTAGATTCCTCAATGAATTGAGGAAAAAGGATTGGCCTATGGACATGTCTATGAGGAGTTGTCTGGATTTTTATTGATGTAGGATGACCCAGCCCAATGTGGATGACACTAGGCATGGTCAGGACAGGCAGTCTTGGGCTATGTAAAGAATCTAATTAATCATGGACTTGCTAGTAATCGAGAAAACAGTGTTCTTCCGTGTTTTCTACTTCAAGTTCCTGCTTGCATTCCTGCCCTCATGTCCCGTAACCTATAAACTGAAGGGAACCGTTGCCTCACCTACGCAGCTTTTAGTCAGAGTGGTTTATCGGTGTCACAGAGATAAAACCAGAATAGGGTGTGTCTTCCTACCTCAATTCACTTAATCTAGATAATCCCTCAGAGACTTGCCAGGAGATAGTTCCCCTGGTGACCCTGCATCTTATCCAGGTGATAATCAAGATTAGCCCTCAAGCTTGGTGTTGAATCAGGCTGGGCTCATAAAGGCCTGCTTCAAGTTAGTAAGCCCAAGTATAAGTTACGTAGGAACATTAAGGATTCCACTGGCGAGATGTCCACACAGGAAATTTTATCATATAACCTGACCTTCAGCTAGAAAGATTTCTGAAAGGAAGAAAGCAGCTATCCTCAGCTAATCTCAAGACCCTGTTGGAATCCTTTTGGAAAGAAATGGGGAAAAATATGACTAGCCTTTCCACCAAGCAACTAGAGATCTTACGCAAAATAGAAATCTGCTGCAAAGGTAGTTTTAGTGCCTTTATGGCTTGTCAAGTTTGGGCAAACATGTGTTAAATTCAGCATGAATGTTCATACCCATCTGACCTTAGAGAAGTTCAACATGCTTTCCTCTTCCCTCCATTTTTTTTTCTCTTCACTCTGCAAGTTTGTCCATGGTTGGCCTGTGATCATCTCTCTACCTACCTCTCCTGACCTCTAGTTACCATGTTAAAAGCCTCTTTGAGAAGTCTTACTACTCCACATCAGTTTTTAGTGCTGTGGCCAACAATGCTCAGTACTTACTTACCAGACATCCCTTTGCTTTCTTAAGGATACCCCAGCTTTTTTTTTTTTTCTTCAAATTATGGTGAAGTCATGTGACACATGCTGGCCAATAGGATGTGAGTGGAAGTGACACTCCAGGCACCACAAATGGCTATGAGTCTCTTAGCCCTTCTGAACCTGCCCCAGATGCTGAGGTATAAGATGTTGCAAGGCAGATCTCTGAGTGAATGTAGAGACCAGTCAGTCCTTCTACATATGTTGGGCATGTGGAAGAGAGGGCTGGGATGGAGGAGCCTTGGGTTAGGCCACTGAGATTTGGGGTCTGCTTGAATTCAGCAAAACCTATCCTATACTAACCACTGATCACCCTGTTTTCAAAATCGCCTGATTATTGGTTTCTATTGATGGTGTAACAAGTGGGCCGCAGGTTACACGCCTCCTGTCGATATGAGAAAAATCTGTCTCCCTGCCTTTTTCCTCTTAGAACCCACTTGCTCTCATTGATTGGTGGCTCCTTCAGTGTCAAGGGCAGCAGGGTGGAATCTTCTTTTCTCTCTGATCTTGGCTTTCAGCCTTATATCTTTTAAAACAATTAATTTCTTATCTCTGTTCTATAAGGGCCCTAAGAATATACTGAGCCCACCCGGGTGAGCCAAGACCTTATTCCCAAAGTTCCTTTCACCATGTAAGACATCATAATAAAACAGATTCACAGGTTCTCAGAGTTTGGACACGGGCATCCTTAGGTACTCGGGAGGGTACTATGTAGGTACTCGGGAGGGTACTATGTAGGTACTCTGGAGGGTATTATAGCCTACTTCTTTCCTAGCCCATCCTGACCAGTTGCTTGTAGAGTATTCATCCAATTGCGTTTAGTTTATTTGTTTTGTTGTTTGTGTTTTTGTGGGCAAATAGCTATTTCCTATACAACTTATTTCCCATATTGTGACTTTCATTCTGAAAAAATAATCAGAGGTTATTTCTTATTGTTATCTTCTCCACTAATTTATTTGATCAATAAGAATGACAACTACAATGATAACAAGTATGTTCAGAGGCCAGGTCATGGTCTCCTTCCTGTGAAGAATGTAACTGCATCACCTGGCATTCTGACAGCGATCACTCTACCTATCTCAAATAGAAAGATTGAACCCTCATGGGTTTAAATATATATTCTAAGACCACAACTCAGTCATGAGTCCAGGGCTTGAAACTTAGTCTATGTGATCCCAGAGATCTTTCATTTAATAAGCAGAGTGCCAAGAGTCCATAAAATGAAACAATTTAGGCCTTTCTCAAACATCTTGGCATTTAATAAGGAAGATATACAACAGCAATATCACATCATTGCAGTGGGGACAAAAGCATCACACTCAAGTGACTGGACTCACTTGGTGAGTCAGAAGAGATCATTTCTGACTCAGCCAAAGGATGACAAGCTATTGCAAGAAGGCTTTCTCTAACTAGGAGTAAACACTTATCTGCCTTCTCTCACCATCTGGAGCACCTTCTGGAATAAGCAAAGTGTAATTCTACCAAAGTCTAACTTGGGGAGCCAGTGCCTTGATTGGGCTCACTTACAGAGCATGGGTGAGAAGTTCTCGACTGTATAGGTGACCCAAAGCAGCCACACTGTCAGAGAGTCTGACCCTGCAAGAAGGATGATGTTCCAATATTGGCATTGATGGGAGTCCACCTTTTGGTTAACTTTCTACACACTGTATAGTCTAGTGCCTTCTGAGATCACAAGACCTTATGTAATTAAGGCAGAATTACATAAAATAGGTAGGAGTGTGGAGGAGGAAGATGAATCTCAAGTGAGGATCCACTTTCTTGCTTCCGCACCCCCTTCTTCCATGAAAGAACATCAACAACCCAGAGGCTAGATCTTGAGGTCTCTTAGGAGTAGCTATGGCTACTTTGGTAAAAGTTGTGTCTGTTATGCTAGACGGACAGCATGCATAGTTCTAGCAATGGAGGACAGATGTGAGAAAGACATTGTAGCCATAGAGGATAGTGTGTCTCATGGACCTGTAGCAGAAAAGAATATGCCTTGTGGAGCAACAGGCTTTGTGTATAGCAGGGAGTGGGACTGTAGACAATAGAATCATGGATGCTTGTACACCTCTGCGGAGGGTTGAATAGGCTCTCCGACGAAGAGCCAGGGGCAGATGATGATCAGAGCAGATCCTGGATTCGCTACATCTCCCTCCTTCACTTTGTTCTCCTCTGGGCTCTTCATGAGCCTTTTAAGTGCATGGTTAGAGCCTGGTTTTAAGATTTGAAGCAGTTTCCCAGAATCCCTATCGGGGCTGTGTTCAGCTACATCTGGTTCTCTAGACATAGGTGGGCATTATGGTCCCCTCATCAGGTCACAGTTATTTTTGAGCTGCCACAGGTAGAATGCTGCTCCGTACACCAGTGTCCTCAGCGAGCTGTACCTGTCTCTGCTAATCTAGGTCTAGGAGCTCAGTTCTTTGTACCCAGACCACCCTTTCATGCATTGCAGACATTTAAAGGAATTCCTCCAACCTGAGTTGCATTCTACTCTATTCATAACATCTTCCTACTTCACTTGATATTTACAAGAACTTTAGTAATGCAAAAGAATAAATACAATTATTTTCATTTTAGATATTACCAAAATAAAGAGAGAGTATATATCTCTAATTGGTCAACAAATATTTTACCTAACTTCCTTAAGCTGTGACATACTGGATGAGAACAAATTAAGATTAACTTTTACTCTAGTGACATGGTAGGCTCTGGGGTCTCTAATCCCTACTACAAACTTCCAAAACCAGAAGAGAACTCATGTTCTAGATCATCAGCTCTCAACCTGGGGAGTGAACAACCCTTTCCCAGGGCTCACTGAAGACCATAGGGAAACACAGGTCTTTACATTATGATTCATAACAGTAGCAAAATTACACTTATGAAGTAGCAACAAAAACAATGTTTCATTTGGGATCACTTCAATAGGAGAAGCTGAATTAAGGGGTCCAGAAATAAGGTTGAGAACCACTGCTGTAGATGAACAGGCCTAGGCTCTGAGATTCTACTACCCTAGTGTTATTTCTCCTTTCAGTTTGGGCTCCAAGGAGTCAGATCCTCTTGAGGAACCAAAGCTTGCACAGGATCAGAAAGTCATCACTGCAGACCTTCTATTCCTTCAAAGTTAAATAATTGCCTGTGGTTTTTATCTGTGCAGTATCCTGTGACTTTAAATGTCTTAATCATTCATCTTGTCTATTAACACACAGAAAAGAACACCCATCACTCTTAAAACCATGCATGCTACACAGATTGCCTCTGTCACTCCACCCTCCCCTTATTCTCACCATTAACCTCAATCTGGTTTCTTAGCCAAATCCCAGATCTGTCCCAGCACCCGTGAGAAAATTCAAGGCCATCTCTAGCTGGTGGCCTCTTCAGATTCTTTCCTCATCAGGGCTCCCTTTACTATTCCCCACATTTACTGACTATACTTGAAGAGAGACCCCCAGAATAGGGTAGTAATGGGCAGAATAAAGTTTTGAAGTGGGTGGTCTGGTGCCACTCTTCTGAGTGAATATCACTAACAGACTTGGGTATAGGTTAGAAGTAGGAAGGAAAACATGAGAAGAGAGTAAAGTCATAGGGTTTGTCAAGGTATGTAGATCAGGAATGAATGTGACTCCTTAAACATGAGGTGAATGAAGACAACACTAGATATGCTAACATGGACTGGGTTGGAGGAGCCCATGAGCCCTCAACCCTAAATAAAGAACTGTAAGCAACTAAGGAATGCCCCAGAGAACTAGTCTTCCTCGGGGAACAGCACACGGATTGCACACAAGAGCACACATTACCCAATACCAAATGTTCAGCCCTGAGAACATATATACAAATAACATTATGCAGACTGAACAGGCTGTTTTTATGTATTTAGGAATATATATGTGTGCATACATATGTATGTATAACAAGTAATGGAAAAAGGGCATGACTTGAAAGAGAGTAAGGAAGTGTACATGGGAGGTTTGGGAGGGAGGAAAGAGACAGGGGAAATGATACATTCTTAAAAAATAAAAGAAATAATAAAGAATTCTGACCCAGAATATAGGTCAAATGGGATGGAGAGGTGGTTCAGCAGTTAAGGCCATCTGTTGCCCTTACAGAAGACTGGAGTTTAGGTCCCAGCTCTGACACGGTAGCTCACAACCATCCATTACTCTGATCCCAAGAGTTCTAAAGCCCTCCTCTGGTCTCCATGGGCATCTTAAGACAGGCATGTGTATATATACTCCTGCACATCACACACACATAGAAATAAAATAATCTAGCTTATAAAACAAGTCTTCAAGAAACGATACTTTGAAAACTCTTGCAATATCATTGCTACATATTTCCAATGAATCATCGATAAACACATCTTTCCTTTTTCCTATGAATCACAATTCATTTTTAATTGTGAATATATTTATTTTTGAACACATCACACAAGAGGCTAAGTGTTACTACCTTTGTAATCTAGGTTGTATATATCATTGCATTGCTCTTGAGAATTGCTATATTGAAATTTGATTTCAAAATTTGATTTCTTTATTCATATATCATGATACATTAATACTGTACATCAATGAATTAGCAAAGTATTAGGAATCCAGAAGAACATGAGTGCCTCAAGCGAGAAAACTAAAAGGTAACACCTTGGGTTTTTATGTTTTGTTCTCTGGTGATAGTTATATCTTAATAAGTTGTCTTTTTGCCATTTCGTTACTTCTATGGTCATGTGAACTCTAGCTCCTAGGCTAACAGTTGTTTTAGATACAAAATAGAGTTTGCCTTATATTCTTCAATGCTGATAATAATAAGTAAGTGTATATTACTACTAGAACGTTTAAAATTGAAGAGGAGGAAGAGGATTGGGTATGATGAGTGCAGAGAAAGAGGGGCCAAGACTCGCCTTTGTCACTGGCAAGTAAAATGCCACCTGTCAAAACTGATAAATGATCCTCCCACGTGAAAACACCAGGCTGATTAACTTGGGCACGTGTTTTTGTTGCCTCAGATAATCACCCTGCCAGCACTCACATGATAATCATGAGTGGATCGGCATTACCTCCACCATCACCACTCTCACTGCAACTCTCTGTCCCAACACCATTACTTAAGAGCCTCCTTTATGCCAGTTACCAGGCCAACATTATTGCCTGTGATGGCAGTGCTTGGTAGCCCATTTCATGTGTCAGAAGACAGGAAACAACTTTGTTAAGGTAAACACATCAGGATGCCAACCTAAGGCATTTCAACCCTCAAACCCGTGCTTTGAGCCCCGCTCCCATGATTGAAAGTAATTCTCAGCCTAGGGAGAAAGATAAAAACTGGACCACAACAACAGCACAGTAAGACCATGACTGAAGGAGCACAGGGCATTCACCACCTCTCACTTTGGGAGGCTTACCAGGTAAGCGAGATGTATAGTAACTATTGAAACACACACATTAAGTGAGGAGAAGGATACAGTGCAGTGCTCTGGCATGGCATAGGGTTTCTTTTTAAAGCCATCAGTTCATGGTGTCCTCGAAAGGGCACCCAAAGTGTGGGAGCTCACATTCAAACTCAAGAAAAGTTTATTGTTAAACCAAACTGCCTCTTAGTAATGGTACAAACCGAGAAACCCAGGGAGGATCAGTTAGTCTTCCCAGGCATAGTTAGTACCGGGTAACATGATGACCACTTACCACGGGTTGTCTTAGTTAATGGATACTGAGTAGATGGACCCTACTTGACTGATGGGAACTGAGATGAAAAAGATTCAGCTGAAGGTCACCCAAACACAGCCCCTCTACTTCCCACATCCACAGCACGGAGTTTTAACCCTTGACTAAATTGTTCTCTCTCTAAGCCAGCTCCTAAGACTGTAAAATGGTAATGCCACATACCATATCATATTGCTAAGGGGTTCAAAGGTCGTGTCTAAAAGGCAGCGGCTTATAGACACCAAATGTTGGCAGTTTTATAGTGGGGGTGGAGGAGGAGGGGGAAAGAGGAGGGGGAAGGAGAGAGTCGAGGGAGATAATGGGGGAGATATGTTCAGGGCAAAGCTGCCTGGCACTTCATATCTTAAAAGCAAGTTTTCTGAAATTCTAGCAGAAAGGAGGCATGGAATAGACAGAGAACCTGGGGGGCTTGTTTGTTCCTTCTTTAAAAAGTACTAGCACCCCATAAGCTAGAATGGGGTCCAGTTCCTCTCAAGGTTTCTTCATTTGGCTGGGATTCCAATATACAAAACAATCTAAGAAATTTAAATGGCCCGGTCAGCTGAGGCATTTGCATCATAGAATGTAGGTCAAAGCAATAAAGTGACTCAGAAAAGCTACTTAACCCTTCTCCTTTAGGTGCTTGCTAGATTGCACTTTATGTAAAGCTGTCATAACCCTGGTAGGGAGTGACTGGCTAGAGAGGACTTCAGGGTACAGCACAGGGAGCCCTGTCAATTAGACTGGCTCTGTGGCCTGCTTCCCAATAGGCAGCTTCTGCTGAAGCCTCCTTTCCCTCCTTCCTCTCCTCTTTCTCCTTCACCCTTCCTCCTCCTCCTCCTAATTGTGTATCTGTGTATGGAGATATACACATGTTAAAAGGCAACTCTCAGGAGAGATTCCGTTGTTTCCTTCCACTGTGGATTCTGAGGATCAAGCAAGGGGTTTTACCCCAAATATCTTGTCAGCCCAGAAACTCCATTCTTGCCCCTAAGCTCCTGTACCAGATAATGAAGAATGGTTGGGCAGTTGGTAGGGCTGTGGCACATTTGCACAGATTGTAAATTCCAAAATAAGGCCCCATCTCCTGTCTGCAGATATAATTAAAACCTAGGCTGTTGGCTGGGAGCTTCAGTTTGAAACTGGCCTCAGAGGCTTATGGCCCTAATTTCCTCAGAGACCCTCTACACCAACACTGAGCCACTGCTCGGCAACGTTTTGATGTCTGGAAGCAGTGCTGAGCCTCCACTGCTCGGCTGACTTCCTGAAAGGCACCGTAAATCCTGCGTCTGCAGTGAGCCGTGGTTTGCTTGGCAGGTCATCCTACTCGGTCGATCTACAGACCTGTGCCTTGAGGAAGGGCTCTGGTGGCTCTGTGTGTAAAACGCTTGCTGCACAGCTGTAAAAACTGGAATTTAGATGCCGCAGTACTCGCAGAGAAGAAGGCAGGCTTGGCACCTGCTCCTTGCTAACCAGAAGGCAGAGATAAGGGATGCCTGGGGTAAAGCCAGCGAGAGACCTTGGACAAATAGACAGTGATGGAGGGAGATAACAGTGTCAATTTTGGGCCTACGCCCACAGAGAATATCACTTTCTTGTTACCAGATCTCACTACATCCCAAAAGGCATTTCGAACCATGACACTGAAAATGTGCTGCTCATTTAATGGTGTGCAGGCCTGGGGGTTACAGCCATCTCCATTCTTCTCGTGTCTCACTCCAGCCATAGGTGTGATAATCGTCCTAGGCCAGGAATCTCTGCCTGTTGGGCTCTCTAGGCCTCAGGCCTTTTAAAGCTTTCTCTCCTTGCTTCACAACTGGTAAATAACTGTGATTTCCACTTCCTAAGGGCAGCAGCCTCCTTTTCTCTGTGATATCACTTGTTACTCAAGCCCAGTTAGGTTTGTCCTGTCCTGCCTGTCTGCCTGCAGCGCTCTGTCCTAGCAGTGTCCTTGGGAAATTGTCAGTATCGCAGTATGTGGCCTCTTACACGAGACAATGAAAAAGCTGTGTGTGTGTGTGTGTGTGTGTGTGTGTGTGTGTGTGTGTGTGTATGAGTTGGTGCGTGTGTGTGTGTGTGTGTGTGTGTGTGTGTGTGTGTTTGTGTCAATCCCACCAGGCCTTGGATGCTCAGGGGAAAGATAGCAGACTTTATCATTGAGGAAAAGGAGTGTATAACAGTGTTCTTTTGAAACCCCACAAGCTTCTGGTTGTTGCTGGCTTCAGACCTTGTCTTCAGTGTTCATTTGCAGCCTGAAAACAGCTTCAGAAAGCTCTGGTCCTCTGCTCTGTCCTTATCTCAGAAGCCTGTTGGTGGAACTACAGAAACTCGCAGCAGAGACATACTGCCATGCACACCCGGAGAGGTAGTAACATAAACAGAATGGAATCAGAGTCCAGAGCACCCTTTACCTGTCTAGAGTGAAGCCTAATTGTTCTCAGTCCCTACATGCATAAATGCATAATTAAAAGGACCTGTGTCATCTTTGTATTCTCTGTGTGCCTAAGCACCGTGACAGGAACATGAGCTGGGAAAAAATGCACTCCTGGGCTCTGCAGTCCTCAGTGTGAAACAGGGTGAGGTCAGAGCAGCCAGACACATGTACACATAGATGACTGTGATCAAAGTAGGAAACTGGAAGCCGGTGAGCAGAGGCTGCTGTAACAGCGGGGTGTGTGTGTGTGTGTGTGTGTGTGTGTGTGTGTGTGTAGCACGCTTTGCCTAACCCCAGAGCTAGAAGACACTTCTGGGAACTGACACCTCAGCTCTGGGTCAAATGGTGACTACGAGCCCAGAAAATAAATATGGAGAGGTATTCAAGGCAGAGGGCACACTGTGGACAAGTGCACATAGAAAACTTGGTTTTCTTGGGGGATGGGGTGGAGGGGGGTGGGGGAAGAGTCTAATGGAGTAGAAAGTACTAGGGAAAGAAGATGGAGGTGAAGGCAGACAGGGCCTTATGTGTGCAGCTCAGGAACGTGTAACTTAGCAGCAGGCCATGGGGAACTCCTGAAGGATTTTAATAAGGGAGTGCCATGATTAGAAGAGCAATTTAGAAGCACTGTTGGCAGCAAATTAATTGGTAGTTCTCTGAGAAAGCCCTTTTTGAGATGAGAATCCCCTCTAGGCCGCTATCTGCTCATTCACTTTGTTCTGGGTTGCTTTGGTAAATATTTATTGAGCACTCGGAGCCGCTTGTGGAGAACTCATGGGCTCTGTGAAAATGAGAGCACATCTCTACCTGCCACCAAGGAGCTCATGGAACCCAGGGAAAGCAATGTTTTCCCTTGAGTCCTTACAGCAGGGCGCAGGAAGTGATGAAGTATAAGACCGGAAGAGAATGGCAGCTGGAGAGCTCTGCATCCAGATGTGTTGTTGGACAAAAGGCTGAGATGGCCACACAGAAAGCATTATGGTGCACAGGTACCCTGTCCAGTGGGGGGCTGTTTAGAGGTCCCACATCCAAGACTGAGAGCCATTTCCAAAAGAGGTTTGAGAAGTGAGAGGTTTTGAGGGGTAGTGATAACAGCTTCATGGGAGTTTCTGAGCCCCATGTAAAAGAAATAAGTATGGCTTGAACAGTGATTGTCTAGCAAAGATACCCCACACATTTCAGAAAACAGGTGAAGCACAGGCTGAGAGGATGAAGGAAGTCATGGTCCTTACCCATGAACCACAGCAGGTCTACGTGATCATAAAATAAAGAGATGAATAGCATGGGCTTGGTGTTAAAATACTTGTCTAGCATTATGTAAACTCTTGGATTAGAGACTCAGTATGAGGGAGGGTGGGAGGAAAAAGCACATTTAACAGTGGCTTGAGATCCAGGAGCTGAAGGAGTTACCATTTGAGCTGGCTGGCTTTATGTCAACTTGACACAAGCTGAAGTTATCTGAGAGGAGTTAAAAATATGCCTCCAACAGAGCAAGCTGTAGGCAGGCTTATAGGGCCTTTTTAAAATTAGTGATTGGTGTTGGAAGGACCAGTCCATTGTGGGTGATGCCAGTCCTGGGCTAGTCATCATGTGTGCTATAAGAAAATAGGCTGAGCAAGCCATGAGGAGCAAGTCAGTAAGCAGCACTCCTCCATGGCCTCTGCACCAGCTCCTGCCTTCAGCTTCCTGCCACTGCTATGTCTGATTCCCTACCTGATTTCCTTTGATAATGGATTGTAATACAGAAGTGAGACAAACCCTGTACAAGTTACTTTGGTCATGGTGTTTCAGCACGACATTAGAAACCCTAACTACCACAGCATACTATCTGATTAATAGTTCAGGGGAAAAGCCAGCTTTTGAAAAGAGAGTGAAAATTTGTTATAGAAATGTATTTTAGAGCCATCGAGTCATTGAAGGGTTGCTTGCATGAAGCTAATTGCTAGTGAGAAAATAATTGCAAAGATACCAGCTGAAGCCGATGGCCCACTGGACTCTCTGCTAGGGGTTATCTACAGCCACGGCTGCCATTTTCTGTACCCGGCACAGACTGATTGCCTTGTTCTCCTTCCTCCAACCTTGAAGAATTTCCTGGGAAATGGATAGGAACTCATTCATAATGCCCTACCCATGTCTCCCAATGTGCTTTTAGGATGACTAATTTGTCATAACTGTCTAAGTATCAGAACCCTACCTGAATCATCCCAAGACAGTTTCTGGTCAATACGTGTGGTACCTTCAGCAAGCATACATTGTTTTCCTAGGGAAACAGTAGCAGGTCTGAGCATATAGCATGCTACTGCAGTAAGAACCTTAACTAAGACAGGACTCCAAGCAACTTCCCAAAGATAGAGAGAGAAGTGAAGCAGGTTCTGTGACTTGTAAGACCTGGATGGGCAGGGTTTGATGAGGGAAAGTTGGTCATTAGTATTCATTTGGGGCACTGGAGATAGGATTATTTATATTGGTACCAAGGTACTATTAGGACCTTTGAATTCCAGTTCCAGTGTTTTTCTGGTGACTGAACAGAAAAACTTCCTCAAAAAAAGTTGTCCGTAGATATAGACTAAACATTGTCATCTCTGCCCTCCGAAAGGCTTTGCATCAAAACACCTTTTTCTTATCGCCCTGAAAGCAGCCAAGAGCATGGCTTCCTTCTTCCATTGCCCCTGCACTGTTCTGGTTGCTCTGATCTGCTTTCCCGCTTTTATTTATGCTGTCCTGTCCACCCAGAATGGCTCTAGTCAAAACACTTCATTTCACTTCCTCTGCGCTTCACCAAACTTAGTCTTGTGTCTGTGTGTGAGGGTGTGCACACACACGTCTATGTCTCTGCGTTTGCCTGCCTATCTGTGTGTCTGCCTGTCTGCCTGTCTATCTGTCTGTATCTGTGTCTGTGTTTCTGCCTTTTTGTCTGCCTGACTTCCTGCCTGTGTGTGTGTGTCTGTCTGTCTGTCTGCCTATTTGTCTGTATCTGTGTCTGTGTGGGTCTATGTTTCTGCCTTTTTGTTCGCCTGTTTGCCTGCCTGTGTATGTGTGTGTGTGTCTGTCTGCCTGCGTGCATGCACACGAGCGTGTGTGTGTGTGTGTGTGTGTGTGTGTGTGTGTGTGTGTGCTCATACATGCAGATGTGGAGGTTAAAAGACAACTCACAGGAATCGGTTCTCCCCACCTTGTAATTCTGTCACATGGCAAACTCCAGGAGTTTCTGTCTCCTGTCTCTGCTTCCTGCCTTGCTGAAGGAGTGTGAGTTCGGCAGGTTGATCTCAGGCAATCAGACTTATGAGGCAAGTACTTTTACCCACTGAGCCATCTCAGGGCCCCAAACTGATCCACGAGGCCACGGCATGTTTATTGACAAAACCTTCAGCCTTGGGTTAGGTGGCTGTTTCCATAACTGCCTTCACTGAGCAGACAGCCACTGAATGTTTAGGGTTGCTTTCCTCAGCTGGCCCAGCTATCACTGAAGATAACAGAGATGAACCGAGCTCCTGCACTGTGAAAAAATTGAAAGGCTCATTGAGCCAGTGGGCAGTTGAGATAAGTTAGAAGGTGATAAGCAAGCCGAACTCACCCAGAAGAGTGCCTGGAGGCACATGACCACCGTGGACACTGGGAATTGCCTTCCTGTCTGCATAGTGGAGATACGATGAGAGAGGAATTTGACCCGTAGTTCCAGAAGTTCTAGATTCCTTCCTTAAAGCATATGGGAAGTGCTCCTTAGGATGCAGATATCTGAGGACACAGTTACACTTGTCAGCCCTTATACTGATGTCAGGGGCTTTAACTTTTCAGATTGAACCTGTTCTCAGGGAAGGTGAGGGGACCTCAGACTGCCCTGTGCTGTTTTTAGCCTTTCCTGGTTGTCTTAGGTGTTAATCTCTGATGCCAGGAATACAGACAGTCTTCCCACTACCCAGCTCTTGGAGTGGTGTAGCCTGTATTCATGAACGGTGACTGTCTACATGCTATTCTGAAGTTGTCCCCTTTAGCATCTGGCAGCTATGACTACTCCTTTTACTAGAGCATAATTCCTTGGCTTCTGCAGCCTTCCCTGTGCCTTGGATTGTTAGCTTGCCTGTTCCTTAGGGATCTTGCACTTTGCTTATGAGGAGGGACAGTTTCAGGTTCATGATAAACCTTTGTCATTGATGTTGCCCTGTGGTGAACAATAATTCTCAGCAATGTATAGACTTAGCCTGCACTTATGTTTTTACGTCAGCATTCAGACACGAAGTCACGGATAATTCAAACCTGTAGAGTTCTTTCTCACGTGGAGCTGGGGTGTGATGTGATGTAGGCACCACAGAGAGACATCTAGAGTACCATGACACTGCGTCCAGCAAAGACATGAGGCCAAGTAGCCTCCACCCCACGCTGTGTAAACTTCAAAGTGATAAATGATTTGACACCAAACTTGCCTCATTTGCAAATTTACTTTAAAAGCATTACATCACCTAATTACATTTTATTATTTAGTTTTGCGCTTTTATATTTTAAAAATTGCATCAAGTCAGAGCTGCTTTGAAAACCCAAGGAGGCATGGGCATGTTTGCTATGTCATTTGTTATAAACATTTAGAATTTTGTTAAGAAAAAAAATGTTGTGTTCCTGTCAATATAAATAACAAAAAGCAAATAAAGATTGGTTTTCTGAGGGCCAGAAAGATGAGTCAGTGGTTAAAAGCACAAGAGTTCCATTCCCAGCCCCCCCCCCCCCAGAGCAGTTTACAACCACACCTCCAGATCTAGGGGATTCCACAGCGTTTCCTGACCTCTTCAGGCCCAGGCATGCACACAATGTACACACAGATATACAGGTAAAACACTCATACGCATAAATATAAATTTTTGAAGTTTTTTGTTTTTGTTTTGTTTTGTGTCATTGTGACATGGCTTTCTGCATAGACCTGGCTGTCCTGGAACGCAATCTATAGACCAGACTGACTGGCCTCAAAATCAGAGATCCATATGCCTCTGCCTCATGAGCCTTGGGATTAAAGGTGTGTGAGACCATTGCCCAGCTCAAAGGTTATGTTGTTTGTTTTTTAAAAGGTGGGTTTCCTGGAATTTTAAATTGCTTCCATAAAATAACTATTAGATAATTTTTGTTTCCGTTTGTTTTATTTATTGTAAATCACAAATGTGGTTTACATGGATGTTAGAAAATAGGCACACATGCTCCACAGTGAGAGCATGCATGGTCCCACGATGGTTTTCAGGGGTCCAGTTCTCTCCTTCTGCAATAGAGTTTGGGAATCAAACTCTAGTCTTTAGGTTTGCTCAGGAAGCCATTTTATTCACCAAACAGTCTGACTGTGACTAGGGACAGTTTTCGATGACACTGTGACATTGACACAGTTAGTTGTGGGACTTCTGTGAGACAGGAAAAGAATTACAAGCCAGTGCTAAATGTCAACCTACAGTAGCAGAGGGGTTGAAAGCAGTCCTGGGATTCTAGAGAGGAGGATTTGAATCTCTGTGTAGTGTTCTTTGTCGGTGATTCTCAACCTGTAGGTTGTGGCTCCTTTGGGGGTCACATGACCTTTTCACAGAGCTTGCATATCTGATATCCTGCTTATCAGTTATTTACATTATGATTCAAAACAGTAGCAAAATTAGTTATGAAGTAGTAGTGAAAATAATTTTATGCTTGGGGGGTGGGTCTCCACACCATAAGGAACCATGTTAAAGGGTCGCAGCCTTAGGAAGGTTGAGAACCACTGATCTTTATAAACTTGAGTCATTTAACCCTGTTCCTCACATTAGCTTATCTATAAAATGGCACAGTAATCACACCTGCATGGTGGGGCTGGTAGAGATCAATCAAGACTATGCATCAGGGTTCGTGATGAGGCTGAGGACGGAACATATGCCTGTCAGATGTGTCCTGTGCCCAGGAGCACAAGAGCAGTGCACTTATAGTCTCAGGGGTGAACGTGACCCTAAATCTAGGCTGTGTGAATCAGTTCCTGGGTTGATCTTCTGTGACCTGGAGGGATGCACTAGGCTTTCTGTGCTTGGTATCTGTCTGCCCCTGGGAAACCAACAGAGGTGAACTGGTACTCAGATCAGCGTGTGGATGTGGACATGTGGGAGAAGCATCTGCCTCCTGTGTTATCACTGCTGTTAACGCTCCACGAGTCTATAAAATAAAAGGTGAATGAGAGACACCTGCTGTTCTCCAAGTTTGGCTAAACGGAGACATCATAATATCACATGCAGGGAACTGGCCTTAGAAGTGTTTGACCCTGGTGGCCTCATCCTTCTGAAGTGGCACTTACTTCTGTTTATGGTGTCTGGTTGCCCCTCCTTTCTGTGGTGGAGATAAGCCTCTTCTGTTTAGAGGACATTACACCTTTCATCTTTGATTGTCCCCACAATAGCTCAGGCATGGCTTTGCAGCTCTCCTGGTCCATCTAGAACAGAAGTGCCCAGGACAGTTTCCAAAACTATTTTTAGGGTGACCTGCTGACATTATAGAGGACTGGTTTTCTCTGTGGGTGTTCAAAGCTGACCTCACAACGATGGTGCAAGAAAACTTTAAAATTCTACAGTTCCCATTCACGTGTTGTATGGACCTGCTAACTTTTCCAAGCGTGCGTTCTCTGGTTCATCGATTCACCACAGACTTTGTGAACAAGGGAGCTAGAGGTAGGCTGAGATAAGTAAGACTCTGTGTGTCTGTAACATCTAGATTCTGAAAGGCTTGTAAATCTTCATCGATTCACTATTTTTTTTTTTATTGAGCGGCTGTTTAAGATAAATATTCTTCCAGGCTCTTACGTTACATTGCAGGAGTGATCAAAAACTAAAACACAAGCAGGGGCCTGCTTTCATGGAGTCTCCACTCTGACTGAGGGAGGTGGACAGTATGCTGGGTGCTCAGCGCTGCTGTGGAGCAAAGCATAACAGTGTGTGTCAGCACTTTTCACTGCAGATCACCTGATCTGTTGTTCCTGGTCTAACAGCAAAGGGTTCATTATAGGTTCCTTTGGGAATTACCAAGAGCACTAGGAAGAGTGTCATATTCTACACCCATGGACATTACACATCCTGGCAACCTCTGCCACACTTGGCTCCCAAAAGATAGGCTCTGGTACCCATCTCCCTCACCGGTGCTTGGAAACTTGGATGCCTCTGCTTGGAAAATTTCAGCATAGAGACTACCTGGAAATTTACGTCTGACCTTTGCAGCCTCTGCTTGAAGGGCAGGTTCACTGCACCAAGCTGGATGAGTCAAGCTACATTCAGGAGAAGGCAGGCAGAGGGAGTGAAGGTGATGTTGCTGGTTTGCAGAGACGCGGACAGGGTATCTGTTGTAAATTGTGTTTGGCTCCTCGGTGGGAGAGCCACCCGTCCTGCTCCCTGCACTTAAGATGGTTGCCTCAGGCACTCTGAGAAGACCGACTTTATAGCCTCACCCTCTGACCCTGGGAGCAGTTGTGAGTGGAATTCTTTGCTCTTCCGTCAGCAGCAGGCTGCTCCACACTTCTAGGCCCATGGTTCTTGTTCTCTGGATACCCTTTTCCTGTTCATGCTCCGTTGGTGTCGCCTCCAGGAAGCTTTCTTTGTAACTCCATTGCAGCACAAGCCTCTATTCCTGTGTATGTGACAGTCTACTGTATTACACTGGTGTGGTCCACAGGTGGCCGTTTCCCTTATTTCATGCGTCTGACTAGGAACTAGTCTATGTGTCACTCTAACTTCAGTGTCTAGCTCCCAGAAGACAAAGCAATACACATCTTAAAGCAACATGAATCAGATTTGCTAATTTGAGGAATTAGGAGAAGGATGGGCATTCCAGGCAGAGGAAATCATACATTTGAAAGTCAAGCGCTGTGAGAGGGCTATGTATGCACTTGGATTTGGTGAGAAGCTGGGCAGCCTGCTTCTCACCAAAGGAGTGGCCGCAGTGATGGCAAACCAACAGGATAGGGCTTAGGAATGTCTTAGCTGATCAGAAAATGTACTGGAGCTGGTTTGAGAGCTCGAGAAAGCCAATTTGAAGGATTTTCAGCATGTGAGGGACTTACATAATCAGATTTGTGTTGTTAAACAGATTTGTCTAACAGCTGGGTAAATGAAGGATTAGAAGAACCCAGAGTCACAGTAAAGAGACCACAAAGAAGTCATTTCAAAATAATGAGAAAGGCTTTGAGGCGGTAGGAAGAGCAAGGAAACAGAGAACAGTTGCTGAAGAAGACAAGGTCACGGGGATGTGGGATCCATAAAAATGGGCTGCGGTTCTGGTCAGAAGGCTTTAACCCACTGTCAGCTCCCAGCCCATCCCCATGATGTCTATGTACCTCATGCTCTCAACTCTGAATTCTCAGAGGGTGATAAACTGTCCCAAGTCACACCTATTTCCCATGCATACCAGGAAGAAGAAGGCAGTGCAGTGCCGGAAGACGCTTTGGGGACCATTGAGGTGACACTCGCTATGGTACATGGCTGAGTGAAATAGTGGCCTCTCTGTGGTACCTCTGAAGATCAGATATGATGCCTCACGTTGCATGGCACCTACCCCGTTCTCTATCTAGCTCCTGCCTCTAAGCTTTTCTTGCGTGTTATACTTACAGGTTATGTCTCCCTACTATTAAACTACAATATCCAAGAGAAGAGCCTTTCAGTGTTGAAAACCGTATCTCGTCCACATAGTAGGCACTTAATGGACATTTATTGAAGAGGAAATGAGCTGAGCATTATCAGCTTTGCCCCACCTTGAAGCAGTGATCTTTGCACAGGCCCTTGGCTTAAAGGTTATCTAATGCACAATTCTGTTTTCTAATTTTTGCAAAATCATTTCTACAGAGATTAAATTTTACCAAGTAATAGCTTTTTGGCTCACATGGCTCCAGATAGTAAAGAAAAAAAATTATCACATTACTTCAAAACCATTAACCACTGGCTAGTTCACACCCATTTGGATGGCCAATACAAAAAAAAAGAGCTGGTGAGTATGTTGATAAATAAGAATCCTTGTGTCCCAATTGTGGGAATGTAAAATGATGTGATTGCCATGGAAACCAGTATGGAGATTTCTAACAGCTTAAAACCAGAAGTGTCATGTGATCCAGCAATCCAACACCTGGGAACATACCCATGAGAATTGAAAGCGGTGCATCAAAACAATGTTTGTACAGAGTTTTATAGAAGTCTAATACCCAGTAACTAAAAATATGCAAAGAACCTAGGTATATGACCCAGGCTAGCCTTGAGAGCAGATCCTCCTGCTTTGACCCACCAAGTGTGTGCCAGCTTGCCTGGCTGGAAGAAAGGAAATGTAACACTACATCATGGCTAATCCTTAAGGGCACTGCACTAAGTTAAATCGCCAGTCACTTAACCATACCAAGCTAAATAGCCAGACAAATGCTATATGTTTTTTCCATTCTTAAATACCCAGAAGAGTCAGACTCAAGAGTCAGAAAGTGACCTGGGAAGGGAAGACAGAGCTATTGTTTGAGGGATGTAGAGTCTCGTTTGTAAGATGAAGAGTACTGGAAATTGGTTGCACAGCAGCGTCAGTCCTTCTCATGGTGCTAAACTGAAATCTTTCAGTAGCTAAGGTCATGTATTTTATATTAAAAAATATTTACCATGACATATGTACATCTGTTATCTTGATCCTGAACAGTTATGAGAAATGCATGTCTATTCCCAGCCCCATCGACCACATTTCCTGCCTATATTATTTATGAGAACAGGTCCCCTTGAGTAGCCAAGGCTGGCCCTGAACTCCTAATCCTTCTGTCTCATCTGAATAAGTAAATACTACTCTATAGTAAGGAAAATAGGTTAGAATTACAAAAAGGATTTCATAAGGTACCTGGCTGGAGAAGGACTAGCCTGAGACATCACACTCAGGATCTCAGATTTCACTCCCAATACAGTCTTCTGCCATATCAGGAGAGAGGATGCATAGATGATTTACCTGGTCTGTTGACTAAAGTATAAGAAATGGACCACTGAGATTTGGAGAAAGAACTATAAGCAAGTGCTGGGCTGGAGGTGTTTAGTGATTTCAGAGGAAGAAAAACAACCATGGATATAGCATGAAATCCAGCTTGCAGCCACCTGCCTTTTGCAACGTGTCAACTTCCCTCCCTTCCTAAATCCATGGAGGGCAGGTGTGAGTCAACTGTAAACATGGTGAGGAAAGGGCACGCAGAGTTCCTGCAGCTGGCAAAATCCAAAGTCACTGCCATGGCAATGGCCTGTGTACATGCAAGTTACAAAAAAAAAAAAAAAGGGAAGAAGGGAGGGAGGGAAGAGGTGGGGAATGGGAGAGCAAGGGAGAGAGGGAGGAAGGGAGGGA
Source organism: Rattus norvegicus (assembly GCF_021556685.1). Lineage (NCBI taxonomy): Eukaryota > Metazoa > Chordata > Mammalia > Rodentia > Muridae > Rattus > Rattus norvegicus. Next base: position 125,604,292 of record NC_141538.1, read on the forward strand.
GGGATGGAGGGAGAGAGAAAGAAAGGAAGGAGGGGAGGGAGGAAGGAGGGAGGAAGGGAGGGAAAGAGGAAGGGAAGAAGGAAGGAAGGGAGGGAGGGAGGGAGGGAGGGAGGAGGGAGGAAAGAAAGGAAAAAGGGGGGAAGGAAGGGGGAAGGAAGGGGGAAGGAAGGGAGGAAGGAGAAAAGAAAACTTGAAGCATGATCAGAAGATAATGGCTCTTTCTTTTTGAAATGATTCCATTAAATGTCTTCCTACCTCCCACGCAGGCAGAAGATGCCAGAATGCACTTACAAAAATAAATGAACTTTAAGAGGAGAAAGTGGGAACTCTAGTAGAAAAAGCATCACGCCTATTTGGCTAGATGAACGGCCAGATCACTCTGTAGTCCTGGACTCTCCCTCACTGTCCCCAACCCCGACCTTCTTGCTGCCCTAGACCTGAGCCACCATTACCAAGTGGTACGGTAGCTTTTCATTTGCTTGAGTTGACCTGATCTCCAAAGGAACCACTAACAGGAAAATATTATCTAGCTTCTTGCAGCGTTTCTTGATCACAGCCCTACTATGTGTTTGGCCCCATACTGGACACTTTCCATATAGTAGCCCCAACCCTTCTAGTGTTTGTAATATTAAGCGACTACATGTGACGTTAAGATAAGGTTGCTTATAGTATTTGGCTGGATTAGAGGAGGCAGAGTCAGAACTTGGATATAAGCCTCCCGAATTTGCTACTAACACAGTGTGAAATTCAGCAGCCAAGTTATAAAGAGATTTCAGGGCACCATGGAAGCAACTGGCCCTACCTGGTCTGCTAGAGGCAATCGCAATGGAGAAACGAACTCGAAATCAATCAGGAAGTGAAAGGAAACTTGACATGGAGATGGGAGTGTACAAGGAGGCCAGGATGGTAAGCAGGGCACGGTCTTCAGGTGGATTGTAAGCCATTCATCTGGTGTAAGACTGGTCATCTTTTAATTGTTTTATATGGAGATAAAGTTTCATTATTCTTTGAGCAAACAGAGACTATATTATGAAGACAGTTGCTTTATGCCAACACAGATTTTAACTAATTCTTTTAAAAGAAAGAAGCCATCCAAAGGTTTATCAGCCAGACATAGTGGTATGCGCTTTTAATGCCAGCACTCTGGAGACAGAGGCAAATATACCTCTGTAACCCTGGTTCACACAGAGTTTCAGGCCAGGCAGGGCTGCATACTGAGACCCTACTTTAACAAAACACCCAAAAGGTTTATGATCAATTGCTATGATTGTCTCTACTTGGTCCTTCCATGCAGTAAGAACATCCAGCACAGCCAAATTTAAGAGGAAGAAAATCATTAACGCTCATCTCACAGAGATGGCAGTAGCACCGTCTAACTCAGCTCACCTGGGGAGCAATGCTGTCACATCAGCCATTGGCGACATTTAACATGAACAAGGAAGCCAACTGATCACGCTAGATGTTTCCCCAGGGTAATTTGACTCTTTTGTTCTCCTTTGTGCTTTAGGAAGGAATAAGAAACTTCAAGGAACTTCGAGCCAAATTTCAAAAGCTCAATGCTGTACCTCTTTCAGGACCTATTAAGTTGCCAGCTGGTGTTTCTCGAAAAGACGGTAGAGGGTACACACAGCCAAGTCAGGATCCGGCTAATAGGAAGCACCTCTCATCCCACCACTATCGGACCCCATCTAATTCTTCTGCTGGACTGTCCCATCCTCTTAAAACCCAGAAAATAAAGTCGGCTCAGAGAGATGACGTTCAAAAGAGTTCCCTGGGAACTCCAGAAAACTCTACTGTGTATCCTGAAAGAAATTTCCAGAAAGCTGCCATGCCATTGGATGTGAATAAATCAAGATCTGAGACATCCAATGAGGAGAGAGGAATGACCCTCAGCAGCTTCAGATGCAAGCTTTGGAACTGGGAGAAAGTTTCATCTCAGAAGAGTGAAATGTCTCCAACTGCACTCCTTACCAATGGGAGGCTTAAGACCTTCCATCTCGAAGGGCACAAAACCATGGAGCTTGCTCAAGAAAAACCAGAGAAGAACCTGAAGACAACAGAAGCCCAGCCTCTTCCTCCCCAGAACCATTTGATGGCCCAGGGAAAATCACCCATAGCCTCTAAAGCCTCTAAAGGTTCACTTCCTCGGTATAGCAGGAAGCAAACAGAAAGCCCTGGCACTGAGGGGAGCCATGAGAGCAGCCCATGCCAACCTGTTTATGAGTGTGAACTTGTCAGCCTGGTTCCAGGTAAGAAACTGAGACTCCTTGGGACTGGGAGTGAGACCGTCATGTTTTCTCAGCCCAAGCCTGCAGACTTGAAGTGTATGTGGCTGGTGCAATAGAAATACAACTTGGCTGTGGTCAGCCTGTCCAAGTGTAGTGTTGGGTGTGAATAAGCGTTTAATTCTGAATTACGCCATGACAGTTTGGCTGAACCTGGACTTGAATCCCAGCTCTACCTGCCACAAGCTGTGTGAGTGTGATTTATAAACTTCTTAAAGCTTAGTATGTTCTGTGAATCGAATTCATCACCAGCCTTCTCTGAGTGGAATACATAGCTCAGAACTCAATTTTCTTTTTCAAAATTGCAACCTGGAAGGGACACTCCAGTCTTCTGTCCTTATTCTTTGCATCGAATCCACCAACTGGCTCTTTGACTCTACCTTAAAAGTATCTTTGGAACCCCTCAACTTCTGTCTCTGCCCCGGGCTGTAGTCTCTACCACACCTTTCTCTTACAGGGCCATTGCTAGTGGTCTCATCACTTCCATGCGGTTACTCCCTGTATTCTGTGTCCCTCCCCACAGACAGGGTGATCCTTTAAAATAACATGAATTGGGCATCATCACACTGTGCTCAAAATCTGCTCAACCATCCAACAGTGCCTCGCATAGCGATGCTTGCCTGTTTCTCTGTCCTTAGCTCTTATCCTTGCCTGCTTAGTCTTTAAATACAAGATGTTGGCTCCACCCCAGGTCTGAGCACTGTCAGTCATCTGTCAGGGTAATTCTTCTACAAGCTTCAGGGTGGCCAGGTGATGTCTTCCTCCCTTGTAGTCTCTGTCGTAGTGTCTGTCCCCTGCTCTGCCATCTCTGCTGTCCCTGTTACCCTTAGGCTTCCGGCAGTTCTTTGTTTTTTTTTCAGGTCACTTGCCTCAGCCCAGGAAACTGTCATACACTTGTTTGCCTTTATAAGAAGGAGATTTTCAGAAGATAAAACTTGCCTTCCTCAGCCCCTTACTCCCACAAAACAAGACCAGGTTGATGAAGTCTTCAACAAATATTTAGTGATTGAGTAGATCGATGGATGGATGGATGGATGAATGGATGGATGGATGGATGAATGGGTAGATGGATGGATGGATGGATGGATGGATGGATGATGGATGGATGGATGGATGATGGATGGATGGATGGGTTAATGGATGGATGGATGGATGGATGGATGGGTTAATGGGTAGATGGATGGATGGGTAGATGGGTAGATGGGTGGGTGGATGAACAGTTAGATGGCTTGATAGATAATGAACCAGCTACATACAGTTCTATGGCTTTTCCTTTTACTTAGAACAGAAACTAAACTATCTACTACAATCTTAACAATGTCTTTGCACATTAGTCCTTCCATCTCTGACTTCTCTTCCCCTAACTCACATGCCAGGTAGACCTCCAGAACTCTCTTCTTTGTTCTTTCTTTATTATTAATCTCCTCTTATGATAATAAAAATTCCTGAAAAGGAACTATGTTTGTTTCTGTTCTTGGTTCTAGCTCTAGCCCCCATGTTAAATCCTGGAATACAATAAAATAGGTTCTTAAGAAAGATGGGAAACAAGATGAATGAAAAGAAAGGTGTATGAGGAAAAGCGAAGAGTAGGTCATCTCCAGATAAAACTAGGGAGAGAGTTTAATGAGATAAACATGTAAATTAGCTTCACACAGTGCTGAGGGTTGGGAGAGACCACGAATCTAGTTAGAAAGTGATATTTCATTTTCACTGTGTCTCTCCTTTGTGAGATTAAGACTAAAATTCCCAACATTACAACAGTTGACTTACAGTTGACTCCTAAAGAGAGTGTTGTTTGACTGTGAGCTTCTGGAGACATGGCATCTCGTGAAAGGACAAGAAGGAAGCAGTCCCTTCCATCTCAGCTTGCGAAGGATACAACCTTCCCAGAGGCACATGCCCAACCCAGTCTACTTGTTTAGTCTTAGCACGGATGGCCTATATAAACAACTACTGTATTGTGTTAACCAAGAATGAACATGCTCTATTTATTAAAAACTTGTGTCCTTTTCTGCCAAGGAAAATCACATATACTTTTTACATATAATGGAATATTGGAGTTGTATTTATGAATACAGAAAGCAAAAATACAAACCATTGGGACTGCTTAGAAAACTCTAGTACACTGAACTCATATATTCTAACAACCTTGAAGCCAGAGCCCTGTAAATTCAGTGATTAATTTCAGATCAATTCAGAGATCTGCTTTATAGTCCTGTGCTATTTGCTCAGCCGGTACTCGAGGAGTCTTTCCAGTGAGTAATCATAGCCCTCCTTCTCTAACGTAGGCCCTGTGCTTCAAGCTAGGACAGCAGTGTCACCGAGTCCCACAAAAGGCCCACTAATGACCAAATTACTTACTAGATTCTTGGTTTTTCCCCAAGTATGCAGCAACCTGAGAAATACAGTAGAGTATGCAGATTTGAGGGTGGTTAGTCCTACCCTTGATTCCAGGAAAACTCAAGAGTGCTGTAGGGGATCTGCCACTGGAGCTCAGCCTTAAAATGAGAAGTGGAAATTAGGATGAAAGGAATCAGCGTCCCACAGTCAGGAGGAGCATACACAGAGTCTCGGAGATGAAAGACTCACAGAAAGCTTTTAAAGTCAGTAGTGGATCACCGAGAAGCCAGTGGCAAGAGTGGAAGATGTGTGTGCTAAAAGGTCGGGAAGCAGGACAGTGCCACTTGCTGATGAAAGAATCTGGAAATGTGAATCCAAATTGGACTGAAATAGCAGATCAATGACTGGGCCACATTGAAGATCAACAAGACAGTGACGTAAGTGGGTGTGTGTTGGGGTCAGAGTGTTCTCACGGTTGCATAGAGACTAGTCAGGAGGTCAGGCTGGTTAGTTTTACCCAACAAATGTAAATAATACCTTATATGTTTTCCGATTTGTACTCAGAAAAACCAGAGAGCCAGCATTGCCAGCTTCCCAAAACAAAGCCACTGCCTTCCATTGAGACCCTTGGTCCACCTCCCCCGAAGCCTTCGAAGCCCCCATTCGTGAACATCTATGCTTTCCCCAGGCAGCCAGCTGTTGTCTCCAAGTCCCTGAAAGAAGGTAAGAAGATGCACAGGGCCCACCCTCACTGGCCAGAGTCATAGGTGTCTGGACCACATATCCTGTCCATCTTCACCCCTCCCACATAGCACACTGCTCTTCCAAAGGGTTTGGGCAGTATCACTGCTGTTTGCACACACAGACTGTGGCAGCTTGCCTGTGATATGACACACAGGTAGAAATTGGCCCCTTCTTGCTCTTGAGCCAGTCCACTTCCCCCAAGAGAACTGCATTACGTCACTGAAAATCTGGCCAAGAGGAAAAAAATGAAAACTCTTTAAGTGAGGAGGCAGTGAACCTTTGTGTGCACTATAAACAGTCAGTGCGGGAGGAAGAAGAGTAAGGGAAGGGGGGAGAGTTGGTGTCAGCTTGACCTGACATATTTGCTCATCTCCCTCAGACTCCCATGACCTGTATCCTCTGTGGGATGCAAGGCATCCTTGGAAGACATTTTCCTGTGTTCTTTTGTCTCTTCCTCTGCTATTTAAAGGAACAGCTCTGTTCCTTTCTGTCCTTACACTGGTGTCATCATCCTGATTTCTTAAACACCTTTCCTTCTTCCTCCAATGAGCGAGAGGGGAAAGCACACTTCAAGGCTCTGTGCAGTGGGCGATGTGCTAATGTTTGCTTTACCACGCAGATGGTGTGGTAGCAGGGCTAATATGGGCTTTGATTGTTCATTTGTCTGCTTTGGGCAACCTCATAGTTGAATTTCCCTAACTCAGATGTAGATAGAATCTTTACATAATGTGTGGAAACATCGCCTGTCAATAAAAAAGCCTCTGGCCAATGAGCTGAGGCAGGAAATAGGAGGTGGGAATTCTGGCAGAAAGTGAGAGGGGGACTGGATTCTGAGAAATAGACACTGGAGATTCGCCCCAGAACGCTCATGGACGCAGTCACGTGAACCCAAGGAGAGGTAACTAGCCCTGTGACACTCGTAGAATAGAATAAGTGGCTAATTAAGTTATGAGCAAGTTGGCCTAAGCATTTATTCATAGATGAGACGTCTCAGAGTCGTTATGTCTGGAAACAAAGAGGTCATGTGGAAAAACACAAGGTTACGGATGGCTTTAGCTACACTTAGTGCCTCTCATAATGAAACCAGCATCAGAATCACCTAAGTTTAAAAAAAAACAAAAAACAAAAAACTCAATCCTAGAGCTTCTCATTCTGAGGGAGACTGAACACATTCCTTTTGAGCAGGTAGTGGCATGCTGGTACGTGCATATCGAGAACATGCACTACAGGCCACCATCAACTTTACCTTTTTAAGAAAAGTCCACGCGCAGAGACAGAGCTCTCCTAAGTGTGTGCTGGTAATGTGGCAGTTCCTCACCGGAGAAGACTAAGTGACTGATTCCCCCTCTGACCCCACCCCCACCCCCGAGCACGCACCTTGTTGTTTTTTTCCAGACAGGACATCTCTGTGTAGCTCAGGCAGTCTCTGAACTCAGATGCCTTCTTCCTGCATGCTGGGATTAAAGGTTTCTGCCTCCATGCCTGGCTGTGATCTTTATAAATGTTGAAGAGCTCAGGTTTCAGACTATGGCCACAAAAGGGAAGATGACTGTCTAGAACCAGACGCTAAGTCTCCTGTAATAAAACAGGCGTTTTGGATCTCAGCTCCGCACCAGCAGCTGCTTCAGGTTGAGCATGGTGGTCAGGGAGCCTCCTTTTCTGTCCTGCGAGGTGGGAACTGTGGTACCTCTGAAAATGTGAAATTCTTGTGAGAAATTGTTCTGACCATACTTGGCACCCTGCACATGCTTAGTGTATCTGAGTGTCCTTCAGAACACAGGGCGAGTGGTTCTCTTTGCCAGTCCGTGTGATAAAAATGAGCAATTAAGAGATTGAACCCTGGGTTCCTACCCCTATGGAGGTCAAAGTGCCCATAAATAGTATATAGGTATGTGCTTCTGTTTAGCAATAGGCAGTCCTTAGGGTAACCAGGGTGGAAGCATCATTCGCTTTAACCAGACTGCTACCAACACCTTCTTTTCCTCTGCCTCTTGCTTTTGCAGTGACTACGAAGGAGAGCCCCCTGCCTCCGGACAAGTGAGTACCTGTTCCTCTCCTGTGGGAGAGTACAGCCCACTGGGGTAGGGTGGGGGGGAGGGACCCATTGGCCTTCTCAAGCACAGGCAAGTTGCTCAAAACCAGTATGCATATCCCCCAGAAAGGCTGCAGGGAAAAGAAAAACAGACTTACAAAGCAAACAGGAATTTCTCGTTTCAAATAAATAAAGATGCATTTAACTTCTGTGCTGATGTTAAGTTGGAAATGTCATCCTCTGAGGTACTTAGTACTTCTTCATTGTACAAGTGGATTTAGTAAATTAAAACATTGGCCTTTTTAGGTATAAATCAAATAAGAGGCTAAAGAGTGCTTTGGGCAGCTCTGATATTAGGCGTTGGAAATGGGATAAAAAATGTTCTATTTTTGGTGCCCCCTCCTGAGAATTTCACTACAGAGAGGTCAGGTCATTAATTCACTCAGCCAAATAATATCTCTTGAGCCCTCTGAAGGGACCTGGCCTGAGCGGCCTAGTTTTCGTGTGTTTGCTTAGGAGCTGCAAAGTTGCTTCCACAGCCCTCATTGTAAGGCCTCAGATGCCCAGCTTCAGAAATGTTCTACTCTCCGGGGTCATGATTCCTGTCTTGATGTAGCTAAACCATTTTGACTAAGCCTCACTTCCCTCCTAGAGATGTTCTTGGCAAGGACAGACAGTCTTCAGAGGGGAAGTGTACAAACAAACACAAGCCATCAGCTGATCACAGTGTTCAAGCATGCAGTCTGAAATAGAGGATGCATATGAGTCAGAGATCGCACCAACGAGAGAACAGTACATTTTCCTCAGTGGGGACCAGGAAGTCTTAAGAGAAGTACTCCTCCATTGCAACATTAGTAACCCTTAGTAAAAGCAGAGTTTTAGTACGGCAAGTCCTTGGGGACAGCCATTATGGCCTCTAGACTAACTCCTGTGTTTGCAGACCATTAGTGATGCTGGCTGGAGTTGCTCAACGTCTGCAGCTCTGGAAGCTGGCTGATGGAGAACTGCTTCTAGGACTGGGTACTTAGACTTAGCACTGACCATCATCAGAAGACAGAAATGTCCCCTTCTTGGTGGCAGCAGACAAGCAAGACAGTAGCGTGAACACTCACGTTTCCCAGCCTTTACCAGGTCTCTTTCACTAAGGATAAAAAATTGTTCAAAACACTTCATCGGCCAAGTCCAGAGTCAGTCTGGAGGAGCACTGAAGACTCACATGCCAAAGGAAAGGGGTTGAGGGAAGGGTAATAGAGATGTTGGTCCAATCAACCCATTAGTGCCAAGTTGAGTGTTGAGGATGAATGTTTGCTCCATATAATATAGTGAAGAAATGCTACAAGAGGAGACTGGATGTGTGACATAAACACTCTTGTTTGTGGAACAATAGAGTCATGTGAAATCAGAATGTGGACAGTATAAAACATCTACACGGGACTGTAGAGCGGACAGGAGCATTGTGAAGCATCTTGTATACTCAAGGATTGTGGAGGTGGCCTTGTTCGACCAGGCTCTGCCTGGGTTGTGCTAGACATAATTCATATGCTCAGGAAATCCCTAGTTGAATGTCCATTTGAGAGCTGTGCGTCGGATGGGCCAGTGCAGCTACGTGCTACGTACAACTATGTGAAAGAGACAATAATGTAGATGGCTGTAGCTGTGGTTCACAGTGGCCACTCTGTGATCACAGGCACAGAGTGACAGCTGAAGTGGCAGTGAACCGCTGCAGTACTCAGTCAGCCTCGTCTCATGACTGCCATTCTGGAAACATCTCAGGATGCATGGAACTATACTGGGTACATTGTACTAAATGAAGATTTCTCTAGCATTTTAACCATAGCAGCAGCAAGTCATTCCGCACTGAGAGCTGTGAGGGGCCCGTTGGGAGACTGTTTCCTGTGTGGCACTCTCTTCTTATAGGATGTGTGAAGGCAGTTTTGACAATTCTTCCTTCTCACACTGGCTTTAGAATACACCTCCATCTGAACTGGGGTTTTGTTATATGTGAATTATGATATAGGCACATATGATAAGAAAGAGATAAAACAGGCCATGTGACTCAGGTGGCTTCATGGAAGAGGAACTAACTTGAAGAATAACCTACACAATAAGCAGGAGGTAGGTAGGTAGGTCTACATTTCATTTTTTTGATGATACCATAAGATAGATAGCAGAGTGTTCCTCCTGGGACTAACCATGTCCAGACATATTGATGGGTGGATGTTGTGGTTTGCCCTAGAGTTATCTGTATTTTGATGCTAATTCCACTGCGCCAAGGACAGCTGCCTAGTCAAGTACTCAGGACTCAGGTGACTTTAACAGAACCTTCTCCCCATTGAATATATAAAATACAGGTGAGGGGCAGGTACAAGGTAGAAGGAGACCTGTCATTGGAGGAGAAGGAAGGATGGGTGGGAGAGAAGTTTGAAAGAAGAGAAGGAGACTGGAATGGAGAGGAGAAAGAGACAGGGGAGAGAGGGCAAGAAGCCATGGCAGGTGACGTTAAGATTCCACTCTGCGTGTTTACAGGTTGTTATTAATGTTCTTAAGGGATAGATGGTACTGGGCTTTGTATATTTAGGTGAACAATTATATCTTACCAATTGGGTCAAAGGTTATTGTGTTGTGTGTTCTTTTATGTGACGGGTTGAGTGTAGCAAAGTGTGCGGCAGCAGGAGACACTGGGCCGCCGTGGAGTTGGGAATGTGTTTCCGCCAAGATATCTAGCAGATACCTGGGGCACTGCAGTGTGACCTAGCGGGGATAAAAGACAACCCTACTTTTTTTATTTTTAATATTTTTACAACAATTGGATGGCTTGATGAACAGTCAAGATAGAAGTATAATGAGATATGACAGCACATGCTTGGAATCCAAACACTAAGAAGGCTGAGGCAGGAGAATAGACACACATTCAGGGACAGTCAAGGCTACATAGTGAGACCCTGTCTCAAAAAAAAAAAAAAAAAGAAAAGAAAAAAAAAGAAAAACCCAACCCCACCCCCCAAAAAAAACCCAAAATGGAAAACAATGTGTTGAACATAGGCAGCAATAAAGAGAAGTAAACAGACCAAACCATCCTGATACAGAAAAAATAATTGATATGTTTAGTATAAAATACAATCAGCCATCTGGGTTCTGATCTATAAATTCGAATAAGCCGTAGGTGAAAAAAATTGGAAAAAAATTCTGCCTGCTGAGTATCTAAAGCCATTCTTGTCCTCGTTCTCTGAGCATATGGTGTAACAGTTATTTGCACAGCACTGAAGCCACACTAGACATGCTAATAAGAGAGAGGTGAGGTAAGTGTGTGGGAGGGGAGTATAGGTTCTGTGTACACACTAAGCATTTTATAAAGCACTGTGGGCATCCACAGCCTTTCTTGTTTGCATGGATACTAGAAGCAATTCCCTATAGATACTAGGGGGCAGGCAACTGTATATTAAATACCATGATAAGAAGTTTGGACTTTGTCTTGTCAATGACAAGTCAGATGTAGCTTGAACACATAACTGTCATAATGCCCAAAAGCCTTAGATACAATTTCCATGGAAACTGGTGCTTGCTAGAGAAGAATATCTCCCTTGTTCAAGTGCTAACCTTCAATACAGATATTAGATTTAGGCATAAATTTATGGTAATGGGGAAAATACCTTGAAATTTCCTGATATAGCCAGGCATGGAATTAATGAGATCTGGGCTTTGAATCCCAGCACTACCACTTAGTATTTGGAATACTGAACATGCTTTAACCTCTGCAAACCTGCTTCCGTTCTTGTCTAATGGTTAAATGAGATAAGGGTTGTAAAGTGTTTATTACAGTGTCTGAGACAGTAGCTTACTTGGCTATTACATAACAGACCCAAAGATAAGAACAATGCATGAACCCTATTTCCAAACATCTATCACTGGAGAACTCAGTAGCTAGAATACTCAGTACCTGTTTTTCTTTGTTAAACCCTATTTTAATTCACCTAAAATGTATTTCTCCAGCATGTTTGGTATACTGAGCACACTTTAAGTCTTTCAAATTACTCTGGTGTAAAATTGGCCTCCATACTCCAATTCAACCATTTATACCATCTAAACTTGATTCTTATGTATAATAGACAGGAGTTTAATCCCCCTTCTCAGGACAGCGCTTAAAGCAGAGAATTGCAGTTTCTCAAAGTAAAAACACGTCTTGCTTTCAGTCATTATTGATGAAGTTATTGTATTTTTGCTGCATTAGAGGACATGGAAAACACACTGTAATTATTTTGCTAAGAACCCAAGGCCATCAAAGGCAGCCATCTTCCCTGTGTTAAACCTGAAACACAATGCTGTATAACACAAGTGCTTCTGGAGTCAGAGCAGTATAAGTTCAAGTCCCTCTTCCACAGTTAAGAAAAGTACCAGTGTGCCAGAGCTTTGTCATTCACAACCGCAAATAGACGCGTGATAGTAGTCCATTCATTGTGTTATGGAGACCAGTGTGTAAATATAAGCAGGATATAGATGATGCCCAGTGAGCCTTAGCTACTTCTCCCACACTTGAACTCACCATCCTTGTTGCTTCTGAAACATCAATATCCCGTTAGCGCCCAACAGTGATAGAGGTCTTTAGACGATGCTCCTTCCCATCACTCTTTCGTGCAGACCAGGCTGGCTGGCATCCCTCTTGGATCAGCAGTTAGAGCTTGTGTGAACAAAGAAGGCTGGTCCCTGGGTAACAGTTAGCTTTAGGTTGCCGTCAGGACTTAGCAGGGTTGGTTGATGTTTTATTCATGAGCTACAAATATGGCTTTCTCCCATTAAAAAATGGCAGAGGGTAATCCTGATTCAGGGAATGTCTGAGTTAGATGAGAGGGAGTAGAGAGAGTATTTACTTCAGAAGTAGGAAAAAATGCCCACATATGGGGCCTCAGAAGAGCCTGCAAGTGTGTTCGTAGAAGTCTACCACTTGACTCTTGTGTGTTTGTGTGTGTGTGTGTGTGTGTGTGTTTTGAAGAAAGTCCTACTATCCAGTCTAAGCTAGCCTTGAATGTATAGTCACTTTGCCTCTACCTTGCAAAAGAACTTTAAAAAATAGTTAAGATTTATTTTTATTATATTTATTCTGGATATGTATGCTTCTGTGCATGCGTATGTGCCACTGTGTACAGGGATCCTCTGAAGCCAGAGGTGTGAGATCACCTTGGAGCTGGCTGTAAGCTGTTGACGCAGCTGCTGGAAACTGGCCTCTGACCTCCAGAGAGCAGCCTGTGCTCTTAACCACTGAGCCACTAAGGGAACTTTTTTTTTATGTCTCTGATTCACAAAAGTTTTAAAACACCGGTATCAACTTATTTCAAGTCATGTGGCTGGTCTCTTTCATACTTAGTGTTTTGAAACAGACTTTTGTATTTGTGCTTTTTGTATACTTACCTCATGTGAAACACAAAGCCTTCTAGGATGGCTATTTGACTATGTCTAGGGCACTCCGCACTAGGAGCAGGGAATGGTTAGTGCCATGGAAGTGGGGGCAGGTAACTTACATAGGGTCAGGTGGTAAAAAATAATGATAATAGCAGTGCTGAGAACAGCCAAAGTCACTCACAGCCCTTCTCTGAAACAGCCACAGAGAAAGCTTTTAGGGAGTATTAGCATAAAACTGGGAATTGAGAGGACCAAAAGAAGTTTAGAATGAATGGCTGGCTGAGAAAGGCCTAGAGATGATGACATCAGCTTAACACCTGAGTGAGAACCCATTCTACTCATAGACAGGTCTAGGAAAGAGCATGCCCAGAAAGGGAGTATTTTCAAAGACTCAGAGTCTCAGAGGATTCGCACCCTCCACTTGTTAGAAGAACCAGATAGGAGGCAGTCATGGCTATAGCCCACTAAGCAAGAGGGAAGGAGAGTCTCACCAGTTGGGGATAAGTTTGGAGTTTGTCCTAAACGTACTAGAAAGCCATGGGAGAATTTCAAGCTAAGGAGGGGTGTGAGCTGGCATTTGTTTTGTAAAGTTCACTATTAATGTTGAATAAATAATATATTTAGAGAGGAAATAGGAAGATAGCCTAAGAAGTCACTAAATCATCAAAAGTAGCAACATTCACAGACTAATTCAAGAGGGTCTCTTCTGTGTCCTAGCATTCCTATACTAGGTAGTAGCTATCCCCTTTCAGAGCTAAGAAAACTGAGTCCCAGAGAGGTTAAATAAACCAGACCAGGACCAGGGGGGATGAGATTAATGAAATTACTTGGTTTATGCTGGGGCTGTGTGGGGGGAACCCATAGCAATTGCTGGCTCAGGCATGGGGACAGAAAAGGGGAGTGGCATCTAGGATGGCTTCTTGCTCTTTTCTACTTCCCTCCTCATGGCTGATAACACAGATGAGGACTTGGCAAGCAGCTCAAGCTCAGCACAAGGCAAGAAAGTTTCTTCCGGAAGCTGCTTGGGCTCTTTCTACTTTGTAGCAAGAGAAGCACAAAGCCAATCTGCCTTATCAGTGAGACAGACGTAGCTCTCAAGGCCACTTTTTAATTACTTAGTTTCTTCCCTGAGAAGTTGTGCTGCTGGAAATCAAGATGAATGAAGAGCAAAGGAAGCTCCTCTTGTTCTGTCCTGAGGGATGGGGGTTCGGAGCACCTGGAAACCCCAGTCTTCTCAATTAGAGTGCTTGGGGGGTAGGAAGAGCAAGTGTGGAGAGGACTTTTTTTTTTTAAATCTGTCTCCTAAGGAGTTTTAGATCCAGAACATTCTAAAGCTTCTGTTTAAGTTACTTCAAAAATGTCCCATCTGTTAAAATTGGACTTAGGGGACATTCCACAGTCATGGTGTACCCTTCTCTTCACAAGGGCAGTGGTTTTGGGAGACATGGATGTACTAGAAGGCTTCTCTTATGCCACATTTTCAGAAGTCTTCCTTTGAAACAAATCACTCCCAGTTTCTATTGTTATTTTCTAGCCACAAAGCCTTGAGTCTCATTTTCAAGCTCCCAGCCACAGTCTCCCTGGAAAAGAAGTGGTTTTCAGTGGCTCCTAGATATCTGGAATACAGAGTCAGGTCAAATAGTTTATAACAATGTATCTGGATCAGGAGGACCTGGGTCTGTCCTAGTCAGCTTGGCTCTCGAACATGGGGACAAAGGTTCCCTGTGGCTCTTCTTCACAACAGAGGAAGCTTAAGAAGCCTAAGAGGAGGTCCACTCTAAAAATTTCTCTTTAGGATTTCATTTAGGAGCCGGCCGGGGCAGAACTAAGATGCAAAAGGGTTTGGAACCAGCCAGTCTTCACCCATTGTGAGTGGCATTCAGATGCTAAGTTAGAAAATTCCAGAACTGAGGAAAACAGACATTTTGCAGGTTGCAGCCCATTTTTGTCTATTCTTTAAGGTTGACTAGAAGCAAATGTTTAAATATGACCACATTCCTGGCACTTCTTACATTTCCCATTGCTGTTAGACTCGTGTAAGATAGCATTTAGTCTTGTTTCACAGAGGAGATATCGGGGGTGGTGATGTTCCCTGACTTTTTCTCAAGTGGGAGATATACAGACCGCCCCAGTCCCTGATAAACTCAGGACTCAGTAAGGATCTCACCTGCACTGTACTGTCTCAGACTTACAGCAGGAAGGGCTGTGGAGGAATATATTGTACTACAAACCATGAGTAAAAGAATCATTTTCAGCTGTTTCCCAGCCATTGTCTTGCAGGGTGGGTGAAGAATAATCACTGGATGGCCAGTGGACCGTCAGATAAACTGATGAAAGGAGGATGGTCAAGTGAACTAAACAATAAACCCTCCACTAACTTTTAGGCAAATGACGATAGGCTTCATTTCTGTATCTTGCACTGATTTGCAAATCTGGTGCCATATTCTTCTGCTGTTCAAGCTTAGTGAATGGGCCAAACTGAGCTCTTCACGTTTGCGTGGGAGCCCTGTGACAAGGGGCTCACATGAAGCCTTTCCTCTTCCTCTCAGGCTAGAGCCCAGCACCAGCTGAATTGCCAAGGCCTTGTCCTGATTCTTTTAGCTTTCAGGAAATACATGTTCCTCTCCTCCCCTCTTTTTTTTTTTTTTTAATGAACTCACTGGTCTGTGGATAAAATATGCCGTGAAATTAGTCATCAAACATTTGTCATCCATTTTGAACTTAGAATAAAAACTTCAAAAATACGAAGCTTTTTACCAGAGTCCAGGAGTCCTTTTGTCCTGTCCATTGTCTCTCCAGGCTTCTCTCCTAGAGCCCCTTTCTCCTGATTGCTGCCTTTCATCCTATTGCAGCCTATTGGCCATTCAAGCAGGGTTGCTACAGCTCTGCAGAAATATTAGCCGCCTCCTGTGTGTGGAAGAGTCTTCTCCCATGCCATCTCTAGTTAGCTCCTACTCGTCATACACGATTTGCTTATATTATGTAATTCAGTAATAACAAACCAAAGTATGTTCAAGCCATTGTTTATACTCTGCCTTCATACCGGATATTTTTTCAGTTGGAAGAAAGACAAGTAAGCCCAATAATGGCATGGACCATAGGCGGTGTCAATTTTGTCAACTTACCCGCCTTTAGCTCAGCTTCCTCATCCAAGGTACAGTTCACAGACGGAAAGGAGTCGGGCTGTTCCCAACGATTTATTCTTGTTTCTTATTTGACTCCTGTACTGCTCAGATCATGAGGCTCCTGAGTGCAGGCTCCTTGTGATACTCATCCCCATGTTCTAGAACAGTGAATGTATGAGAAACACCCTCATAGTCTAGATCAGAGAATGTATGAGGAAAGGAGTCAAGCCGGGAAACGCAATGATGCAACATTATATTCCCCCCTGGGAATGTCTCAAATGATGCAATACACCTCTGAGCATTGACACCGTACCCAAAACTTTCAGGCTTTAGAGCACTTCTGATTTTCAATTACCATATGTGGATGCCCAACTGATAAAATGTATGCAAACATTCAAAACATGTGAGAAACACCGAAAACTGAAACAGTTTGTTTCCATGATTTTCTGATAAGATATCCTGGGTTTCTGTTGCTTTCAACACCAGAAGGTGATGCAGTTGTCAACTGGCACCCAGTGTGACACAAGGTTTGTTGATCTTAGAGCCTGTGCTAACGGTGTTCTGCTCAGAAAGTCTCTTTTTGTGCCACTTTAAGGATATTCCGCACTTTCTCTTCTATCAGGTGCAGTGCATCTGGTTTTCTGTTGAGATCTTTGAGAAATTTGAGTTGAATTCTATGCATAATGATAAACGTGGATCTATTTGCATTCTTCTATATGTAAACATCCAGCTCGACCAGCATCATTTATTGAAGGTGCTGTATTTTTTCCCCGTGTATATTTCTGGCTTCTTTATTAAAACCTAGGTTCCTATGTATGTGTGTGTATTTGTGTCTGGGTCTTCAATTCCATTGATCAACCTGTCTGGTTTTGTGCCAATAGCATGCTGTTTTTATTCCTATAGCACTGTAGTATAACTAGAAATTAGGGATCCTGATACCTCTAGAAATTCTTTTATTGGTCAGGATTGTTTCAGCTATCCCTGGGTTTTACTGAAAGTAGGCCTTTTAAGATCTGTGAGGAATTCCATTGGAATTTTGATGGGGATAGCATTGAATCTGTAGATTGTTTTTGGTAGGATGGACATTTTTACTGTTACCCCTACTGATTCACAATCATGGGAGATCCTTCATGTTCCAATATTTTCTTCAATATCCTGAAGTTTTTAATCAAACAATTCTTTTCTTTGTAGTTAGAGTTATCCCAAGGTATTTTATAATAGTTGAGGCTATTGTAAAATATGGTAGTTTTTGATTTCTTTCTCAGTCTGTCATTTGTATATAGGAGAGCTATTCAATTTTATGATTTTATATCTGGCTAATTTGCTGAACGTGTTTATCAGCTGTAGGAGTTTCCCAGTGGAAATTTTCAGGGTCACTTATATTTGCTACCATATCATCTGCAAATAAAAACAACCTGACTTCTTTTGTTCCAAGTTGTATTCATCCCCTTGATCTCCTTTAGGTGTCTTATTATTCAAGCTAAGGCTTCAAGTAATGGATTGAGTCGGAATAAAGAGAGTATATAACCTTGTTACTAATTTAAGTGGAATTGTTCTGAATTTCTCTCGATTTAAGTTGATGTTGACTATGCACTTGCTATAAACTGTCTTTATTATGTTGCGGTATATCTGTTGTATTCCTAATCTCTCCAGGATGTTTATCATGAAAGAGGGTTGAATTTTGTCAAAGGTCTTTCTGCATCTAATGAGAATATCATGTGGCTTTTGCCTTTCATTTGGTTCATATGGTAGATTATATATTTATGTTTTTGTACGTTGAACTATCCCTCATCCCTGGAATGAAGCCTACATGATCATGGTGGATGATCATTTTTGATGTGTTCTTGGATTCAGTCTCCAAGAATTTTGTTGAGAATTTTTGCATCTATATTCATGAGGGAAATTGGTCTGTAATTATCTTTCCTTTTGTAATTTATGAGGTTTGGGCATCAGGGTAACTGGCCTCATAAAATGAACTAGACAGTGTTCCTTCTGCTTCTATTTTGTGTAATAATTTGAGCGGTATTAGCACTGACTCTTCTTTAAAAGTCTGGTAAAATTCTGCACTAAAAATATCTATCCTTGAGCTCCTTTTTGGAGGATGAGATAGAGGGAGTCTGGAAGACTTTTAATGACTGGTTCTACTTCACTAAGGGCTATGTCTGTTTAAATTACTTATCTGAACTTGATTTAACTTTGGTAGGTTGTATTTATCAATAAAAGTATCCACTTCTATTAGATTTTCCAATTTGGTTGAATACAGTGTTAAAGTATATCCTTGTGTTCTCTGGATTGCCTTAGTATCTATAGTTATCCCCCATTTTTCCTTTCTAAATTTGTTAATTTACAGCTTCTTGTTCTGCCTTTTAGTTAATTTACCTAGGAGTTTGTCAATCATATTGGATTTTCCCCAAGAACCAAATATTTGTTTCATTGATTCTTTGAATTGATTTTTTTTGAGACTTGCTTTCTCTCTGAGTATGTGGTCCTTTGGAGAAAGTTCCAGTAAATGCTGAGAAACTATATTCTTTACATTTAAGTGAAATGTTCAGTAAATCTCCATTATGCCCATCTGGTTTATAACTTCAGCTCCAGCATTTCTCTGTTTTTGTTTAATGACCTGTCTATTGTTTAGAGTTGGGTATTGAGGTCTCCCACCATCAGTGTGTGAGAGTCAATTTGTGATTTAAACTTTAGTAATGTTTCTTTATGAACTTGGATGGCCTTGTATTTGGTGTATAGGTATTAATATTTGCCATGTCCTCTTGCATATTTTGTTGTTGTTGTTAAGTTTTCTTCCCTATCTCTTCTGATTAGTTTTGGTATAAAGTCTATTTGTCAGCTGTTAAAATGGCTACACCTTTTACCCTGAAGTGATGTCTATCCTTAAAGTTAAGATGTGTTTCTTCAATGTAGCAGGAGGATTGATCTTTCCTTTGTATCTATACTGTTAGACTATATGTTCTTCTTGGGAAATAGAGACCATTGATGTTAAAAGTTATCAATGAGTAACATCTTTTTAAAATTTATGTTATTTGGTATTGGTGGTAGTGGTATGAATGGGTATGTGTTCCCTCTTTTGATTTGCTGGTTTGTGATCATTTATTTATTGTGTTTTCTTGGTGTGTTAACCTCTTTTGGTTGAAGTATTCCTTCTAGCACCTTCTTTAGGGCTGTATTTGTAGATAGATATTGCTTAAATTTGTTTCGTCATGGAATGTTTTATTTTCTCCATCTATGGTGATTGAAAGTTTTGCTGGGTATAGTAGTCTGGGCTGGCATCATTTGTCTCTTAGAGTTTGTAGAACATCTGCTCAGGCCCTTCTGGATTTTAGTGTCATTAAGAAGTCAGGAGTTATTCTATTAGATCTCCCTTATCTGTTAATTGGCCTTTTTCTTTTAAGCATATAATATTCTTTGTTCTGTAATTTTAGTGTTTGGATTATTTTGTGCTGATGGAGACTTTCTGTTCTGGTCCTGTCTATTGGTGTTCTGTATGCTTCTTTACCATGATAGGCATCTCCTTCTTAGGTTAGGGACATTTTCTTCTATGATTTTTGCTGAAAATGTTTTTTGTGCCCTTGGCCTGTGCTCGTTCGTGTGTTCTCTCTCTCTCTCTCTCTCTCTCTCTCTCTCCCTCTCTCCATTATTCTTAGATTTGATCTTTTCATAGTGTCCCAGATTTCCTGGATAGTCCACACCAGAATCTTTTTATTTTTAATTTTCTTCAACCAAAGTATCCGTTTTTGTTTTGTTTTATTTTTTCTTCAATGTCTGAAATTCTCTTTTCTAACCCTTTGTATTCTGTTGGTAAGGATTGCCTCTGAGGTTACTGCTAAAATTTTCTTCTTCAGATTTCCCTCAGTTTGTTCCTTCCACTTTTTGTTTGTATTTTCATATATTTCTTTAAAGGATTCAGTCCCCTTTTAAGGACCCCTATCATATTCATAAGGACTGTTTTAAGGCCTTTTCCTTATGTTGTTGTATTGTAATTCTCAGGGCCTTCTGTGGTAGGGTTGGTGGGCTCTAGTGGAGGCATATTGTGCTGGCTGTTATTGAGTTACTACTCTGGCGTCTAGGCATCTGGGTTAGACATTATTGTAATTTTAGGTACTGATATTGGGTCTCATCTTTGTTGAGTAGGTTTTTTTCCCTGCCTTGGTTTCTGTTGCCCTTTCTGGTTCTTAGGAGAGTGTGATGGCTGTGATCACTGGTAGGAAATTCTTCTGGTATCATGCTAGAAGTGGCCATTGTGAGTTCCAGGTCAAATGTATTTCTAGGTATTGAAAACACTTAGGAATGGGAATGGACTGGGAGTGGGTGCTGTGAGAGTCCACAGGAGGGAAGAAAGCAGAGCATTCCACCAAGGTCTGTTTAGCCCATGGTAATGGGGGCAGAGGATGAGGAGAGTCCATAACAGGTAGTCTGCTATAGAACATTAGAACTCTAACAATGATCTCTTATCAATCTCCAACTGCCACCCCCACTCACCATGGACCACAACTGCTCCTGTGCCTCAGATGGGTCCTGTTCCTGTGCTGGTTCCTGCAAATGCAAACAATGCAGTTGCACCTCCAGCAAGAAAACCTGATGCTCCTGCTGCCCTGTGGGCTGTGCAAAGTGCTCCCAGGGCTGCATCTGCAAAGGGGCTCCCGACAAGTGCAGCTGCTGCCTCTGAAGTGGGGGTGTCCCCACAACTATGTAAATAGAATATGTAGGAAGGAAGCCTTTTTTTGTAGAACCCTGGCCTGTTCTCCATACCTTTTTCTATAAATAGTGCAACCAATAATAAAATAAATAAATAAATAAATGTTGACTTGAAAAAATAAAAGAACTCTAGATAACACTCAGGGATCCCCTTTGACAAAGTGGAGGGAGAGTGAAGATAAAAAGTTCACCTACCGGGGCTGGGGATTTAGCTCAGTGGTAGAGCGCTTACCTAGGAAGCTCAAGGCCCTGGGTTTGGTCCCAGCTCCGAAAAAAAAGAACCAAAAAAAAAAAAAGTTCACCTACCTGCTTCACTGGGCTACTTGTCTCTGTCTGACTTGGAAGGTGGGTTCCCCAGGGAATGCCTTTGGAGTTGGGGGTTAGGGCGAAGAGATGGTGGGGAGAAAGGTTAGAGGAGAAGACCTGTGTGATTCACTGTAGACCAGGAGCAGAGAGGGAGGTGAGGCTACAGCAGGTGCTGAGCTCCAGAGCTGGCTATGAGACTTGGGAGATTAGATTTGGAGGAGAGGAGAAAGAGGTGAAGATCTTTGGTTAGCCTCCCTGCTTCCCAGGTTAGAGTGATCTGCCAATAGTTTCTTCATCATTTTTATTTCCTTTTCTGAGATCTCTGTTCAGATCCATAGCCCATTTTTGAATGTGTCATTGTTTTTTCCTCTTTCTTTATTTCCATATATATTCTGCATATTAATCCTCTATCAGATCTATAGCTGGCAGAAATTCTCTCCTATTCTGTGGGCTCCTTTTTCTCTCAGTTGATTGCTTCTTTAGTCACACAGAAGTTTTCAGTGTTTATGACATCCCACTTGGCAGTTGTTGGCCTTTAACTTTTGGGCAAATGCCATTCTGTTCAGAAAGTCCTTTCTCGTGTCTCCATACAGCAGGGCATTGCCCTTGTTTTCTGCCAGCATTGGCAGTGTTTCGGCTTCATGTCCAGGTCTTTGATCCATTTTGAGATAGTTTGTGTGCAAAGATAGACATTGGCCTGATTTCATTTTTCTGTGTGTGGCCATCCAGTCACCCCAGCACTAGTTGTCAAAGATGTTGACAGTGTATATTTTTGGCATCGTTATCAAGTATCAGATAGATGTAGTTATGTGTCCTCTGCATGTGTGGGTCTTCTGTTTCGCTCCATTTGTCTGTATGTCTGTCTTGTGTCAGTATCACAGTTTTTATTTCTGTAGTTCTACAATCTACCTTGAGATCTGGGATGGTAATCCCTCCGGCATTGTTCTTCTTGGCTCCTGATTGTGCTGTCTTTCAAGAGTTTCCGGTGCATCCAAATAAATTTAAAGATAGGGGGTTTTTTTTTTCTCTATTTCTTTAAAGAATGAGATGGGAATTTAGATTGGGAAATCATGAATCACTGAGTAAGTAGCTTTTGATACTTTCACAATACTAATTCTACCAATCCGTGAGCATGGGAATGAAAGCCTTTGATGGTTCCCACTGCACCATGAGCTACTCAATCTGTGGTTCACTTCACCTAGCGCATGCTTCATGTGAGTGGGTGTCAGAGTTGTGATCAACAGTTCAGATCCTGGAGTCCAATGCTTGGCTCCTGTACTCTGCTGTACCACTTACTCTCTGGGAAGTTCAATTATATCTTAATTTCCTCATCTGCATATGGAAAGAATTATAGTGTTTACTTCATAGGGATAAATAATTTGACACATAATTAATACAGTGCTTAGCATACAGTAGTGATCAGTAATCATTAATTAGCTAGTATTTACCTGTCCTCATGAATATAATAAAAAATTTGATAACCTACCATCAGAGTCAGCCACATTAATTTTGAAATTTAGAACAGAGGAGGTGGTATATTTTATAAGCGTATCTAGCACTTTAATGGCATTTACTTGGTCCTTATAGATTTGAGTGTTTTGTGAAGAGAATTAGATTAGAGGTACAGGTGTCTAGGATTGAGTGATACTGTATTTATTGTTTCCCAAGTCAGAATGCTAAGTTATATATGTGAATGCATGTTTGTGTGCATATATAAACATGTAAAATATATGTAAAGATACATATACACAGAATGTGTGTGTGCTTGCTGTAAGAATGGTCTAATAGGAGAGCTAGTAGTGGTAGCAGAAATTGAAGCCCGTGTGGTAGGAGTGGAGAGCCATGTAAGAGCAGGTGGCCTCATATCTTCCTATAATTTATGTGCTATAATTTATGTTTGCTGGTAAATACCATAGAGAACAAGATACTTGTCATTCTGAAGATAGACACAGGCAAATGTACTCTGTATTTTGAGAGCACAAGAAACGTTTAGTTCCCTGATGAATTTTCATTTACTTATTTATGTATTTGTTCCTTTTTTTCCCTTTAAGACACCTTGTCTTTGGCCTGGTTCACCTGGTTCTTGCAGTGCTTCTGCTGAAGCCTCTACCTTGTTGGTGTAGCACTTGAATCTTTTTTCTCTCATCTTTATTAACTTGGGTATTTCTTATTTACATTTCGATTGTTATTCCCTTCCCCTCCCCATCCTACCCCCATTACCGCCCTCCCCCTCAACAATCCCATTCCCTGGGGGTTCAGTCTTGGCAGGACCAAGGGCTTCCCCTTCCACTGGTGCTCTTACTAGGCTATTCATTGTAGCACTTGAATCTTAAAACTATTTTGTTATTTTGTCTTTTTTTTTTCCAGAGCTGAGGACTGAACCCAGGGCCTTGCGCTTGCTAGGCAAGCGCTCTACCACTGAGCTAAATCCCCAACCCCTTAAAACTATTTTGTAACAACTAACAAAATATCATTGTGCAGAAAAGAACAAGAAGGTTTTTAATTATAGTGTATGGAAATTTTGAAAAAACAAGCAAACATTGTAAATTAGATTACTTCTAAGAATTCAACTGAATGGAAACAATTCTCCAAAGCCAGTTGGAGACAACAGTATGTTACAAAAGGGCCAAATGTGATTAGTATGTTTCTAATTCTGTGGCATTACTGATTTAGGCCAATTTATTTGTATTAACAAAATTAAGACTCCCTAATCTCTTTTTAATATCAAATACACATATCTTGCTCTGAATAGAATTAAAAGAATTTTTCTTAGGATTATATACAATCTACATTTATGTCTGCTAGAAAAGACTTAGAATGAAAAATATCAAAGTATAATAATATTTTTATTCAACTTGTTTCCTTTACCTACTAATTTTAAATTTTTATATACAATAAAATTTTTTATTTAAGTGACAATAGAAGAGCATGTGGGCTCAGTGGTGGGAGGAGGTGGACTCTGTGAATATTACAGTAAACACATATTTTATGTCACCTCAGTATCATCAGAAACAGGAAAAGGGGCTGGAGAGATGTTTCAGTGCTTAGGGTACTTGCTGTCCTGCAGAGGACCCAGGTTTAGTTTCTAGAAACCACGTAGTGTCCCACACCGTCTCTCTAACTCCAGTCCAGGGAAATGAATCTTCTCGTCTGATCTCTACCAGGTATATGTGTGGTGCACATGCACACACACAGGCAAACACTGATACACGTACATTAAAATCAATCTGAATATCTCTTTTTAAATAAGAAGTTTATTTAAACAACAAGTTGCTTGACTTGAAGGGAAAACTAAGATTATTTTATTCAAGAGTAATTTGTCCCTACTTAAAGACGGATTGCCCTACATGTAACAGTCATGCACTAAACAGTTATAAAAATTGCCCTTGGTTTTACAATGATCAATGGAAAACATTAAAATTCTCCAATCAAACAAGATACAAAAGGATTTTGTGTTGTTGGGTTCTTTTGTTAAAACAATGAGAGCAAAGTAACTTAATGGAATAAAAAGACAAGAGTTGAATGACCGTGCCAATAGTGGAGAAGGGGGATTTTTTCTCACAGAACCAGTACTGTCCCCAGACTATCTCCATCTGATGTCAATCAGTCAGAACAATGGCCCTTTAATTTAAAAAGGGAAAAGAGAAAAAGAGCAATATGCCTGTGCAATACACCAGTTGCTTATGTACAATAAAGAAATGGGGACAGGAAAATGAAGGAAGAGGGAAAGCTATACTGTAGTTGTCGGGATGTGGTGGGACTGAGTTGTCACTTTCTAATTGAGAATGTGTTCTTGGTCTATAACAAGCTTCTGGGGTAAAGTAGCAGGCTCCCTTTTCAGTAGACCTCTCCCCTCTGCTGCTGGAACATATCAATCGTACCGTCATCCTCCATTTCCAACTGTGCAGGTGTGTCTGTTTCGTTGATTGGCTGCCCATCAAACCGGAAACTGCTCTGCCTCATTGACAGACCCTGTTGTTCACAAAAGGCTTTCATTGGTTTACTAAGTTGTGTATGTCTCCTAAACCTCACCGCAGAACCATCTCGTCCCACCACCTTCGAATTAATATGACTGTTCTCCTCAGTCTTGACTCCTCCTGTGGGTTTCTTGTCAGCCTTAGCAAGTGCCGGAGTTGCCTCAGCTGCCACTTCACAAAAGAGGCACCCAGTCCGCACCGAAGGAGCACAGGAGCAGCATGGGGAGCAGCGGAAGGAGGCGGCAGCAGTGGCGGATGAGGCAGAGGGCGCATACACATGTCCTGAATATCTTCTAAAGTTTATAAAAGGATAATAGGCCTTGGGTCAAACTCCCTATTTAATCAAGGCCTCAACCAAGGACAGCTGATAACACCTTTATCTTCTCTGACGCCGTTTCCCCTCTGTAATCATTTGTTGTTTGGTGGTTGTCACATTTAACCATTATCTTATGTGGAAAAGGAAACAGTTGTCATGGCTTGTAAAGAGAAAACTCCCTTTGACCATAGAATTCTGTGACTCTGGTGTAATTACACTTTGCAATACTTCTTAGCCTGATTAGATGTCGAGGTTTTATTTTGTGTGTGTGTGTGTGTGTGTGTGTGCGTGTGCACGAGTGCTCATATATGTGAGTTTAAGTGTGCAGAGCATGTAGAGGTCTAAGAACAACTTGTGAGACATTGCTTTTCTTTCACTGTGAATTTGGGGACTCAAACTTAGGTCATCAAGCTTCCACAGCAAGCTGCTTTACACACTAGGACATCTCCCTGGTGGCCCTAAATGTCATTATTAAACTTAGGAGAGGATTTCTTAGAGTTAAGTGCTTTGGACTGGTGGCCTTGCACAAAGCATTTGCTAGTGGGAATTTGCCAAGTTTGGAACCTCACGTAAATGTGAAGTCAAATACTCTCTGGAATTGCTTCCTGCCCATAGACTGTCACGAGGGGCACTAGCTCCTCGGTGGCCCCCATTCTCCCTTATCTTAAAGCCCATGTCCTATTAGAACTGAAAGTGGGTGCAAAGCTCCATCCTGGTAAATATAAGAGGGCATGTGTGGGTCTTGATACTAAAGTTTCAACCTTTTCAATTCTTTAGATCTTCTGGAACTTCCTTTCAGTCACATTTTTTTTAACCTGTCAAATTATATGTGTGGCTCCAGAAAAATCAAGAAAGGAAATTTCCTTTTTCTATCTGGTAACACACAAAATCCGCCATCATACAGAAGTGAAGGTTCTAAGAATCCGAATGGCTGCTCAGACCAGGTAGCAAGAGATGAATAATGGTGACCCTCAAGAAATATTAACTATTATCGTGATTAATAAGTTTACTGTTTGAGAACATAGTTTGTTGACTAAGCCATGGGAACCCCTTCTATGGATAGTACAGCTGGGTATGGGGGCTGACAGACTTCTCTAAAAAACACAGGGATTGTACCAGGACCCCAGATTAATGGTCCCGAAGTAGATGGGCCAGTAGAACCAACAACAAAAAGTCCCTTATCCATGCATTAGCCAGAGATCTTTCTTGCTCAAAGCTTCATTTTGAAGATAAGATTCCAGGGGTCCACACAAAATTCAGAAAGTTCTAGTTTCTAAAACCATCTTTAGCATTCACAGTGCAGGTAAAAGAGTATCGATGCTTCTTGAAGAAAAGATGGTCATGATGAAGGCATTATTAAGAAACATTAAAGCTTTATGATGCTGAATTTGAATTACGAGAGGTTCCCCACAGGAAAGTATGAAATTTAATGTTATATCTGTAATAAAGGATCTTTATAAGATACCTTATAACATCCTTCAAAATACAATAACGTGACCAATGTAATATTACTAGTATGATTTTTGTGGCACCATTATGTAGAGGAAAAATGTTTCATTCCATATCCCCACCATATCTGTAAAGTAGATTCTGTTATTGGTATTTTACACAGTGGAAAATGGAGGCTCAAACTGTTCATCCAGTGCTTTCAAACTGGCATTTGAAGAGAGCTGGAGTTCCGGTTCCTTCTGTCTGCAGCCATGCTGCTGGCCTGGCTGGCGTTCTATCTCCGCATGGTTCTAGCATTCTGCACACATTTTTCATAAATGTGGAGATAAATAAATTGAACCGTATAGCTCTTATTTACCCATGCTCTCCATATTGATCCACGCTGTTTAAAATCCAGATGGATCTTAGATCTAGCGCCAATGTCTTGGAAAAAGCAGCACATTCTTAGACAGCAAGAAAGGGAGTTTAATCACCACCGACACTATCTCTTTCCTAATGATGGGCGTGCAAAACGATCCTTGTAAACTTGTCTGAAAGATGTTGCTGCTTCCCACCCCTCCTCCTCCTCATCCTCTTCTTCTGCCCCTTCCTCCTCCTCCTCTTTTTCTTCTTTCCCTCCTTTTTTCTTCCTCTTCCTCCTCCTCTTCCTCTTCTCTTCCTCTTCTTAGAAAAATGGTTAAAATACTTTATAATCATCTAAAATCAGATACTTACTCATTTTTGACAAAGCTTATGCAAGAAATTGATTGTATATCCTCTTTCAATTTCTCCAAAACTGTTTCTTATTAATAAGGCTAATTTCCCACTGCTCTGATGAGATCATTAAATCATCAGAGCGTGAGATACACAGCAAAGTCTCTAATTTAGCAACGTTTCTCTCAATAATCTTCTGCAGGGGGTGAGAATATGAAAGAAAAAGTTCCTAAAGGATTAGAATTCTTAAGTTTTCTTTTTCAGAAAAATGGAACTAGTCTTGTATTTTTTAAAAAACTGTAGAGAATATGCAGATAAAGACCAGGAAAAAGGAGATGGCTCAGAGGTTAAGAGTGTTTGCTGCTCTTCTAGAGGACTCAAGTTCTGCTCACAGCACACACGTCAGTCAGCTGACAAGTGCCTGCAAGTCCAGCTCCAGGGCATATGATACTGTCTTCTAGCCTCCACAGGTAGCCTTATGTAGATGTATACATGTACGCACACGTGCTCGAGCGCACGCGCGCGCACACACACACACACACACACACACACACACATACACACACACACACAAGCATGCACGCACACATATGCTTACACGAAATAAAATTCCTTAGCCCTCCTGTGTGTGGAGGTAGAAGGATTGCATGGAGTGATGTCTCCTCTAGGTCTCCACATGTGATGTGCGTGCCTCCTTTGGCCTGCAGCACAGATGTACTTCTCACCTCTAGAGCCAACACCTATTATGGATTCAGGGGTGTGTCCAGGCAGACCTTTTCTATATTAGAACTACAAGTTCATTTGCTTGTTAAAATAGAACTTTAAGTTTTTGTATAAAAAGCAGGTTTCTCTACCTTCCAAGGCTTGTTGTTGAGGAAAGCGGTTTTCTAAGCAGACGTAGGCAAGTCTAGTCTGTGGCGTTAGACTGCTGTGCTGTAGCCTATCAAACGAACATCACATTTGTTCACATGTTCCTCACTGGGCGGCTAGGCTGCTTGAAAATGTCACACATGTGGTTGATCCAAGTGAGTTTTCCAAAGCCATTTATTTACCAAAGAATAGACTTGCAAAATAATAGCAATTAGACAGCTTCAGCTTTCAAGACCCAGACATACAGTCTCCCACATTGGCTGTGCCAAGTCTCTCCCAAACCATATAAAGATTTACTACTTCTCAATTTTCCCACTGAACATGGTGTCATCCTCAAGCCGAGATTCACGAGGATCTGATGGGTGAAGGAAG
Organism: Rattus norvegicus; assembly: GCF_021556685.1. Lineage (NCBI taxonomy): Eukaryota > Metazoa > Chordata > Mammalia > Rodentia > Muridae > Rattus > Rattus norvegicus. Next base: position 125,632,902 of record NC_141538.1, read on the forward strand.
TGGTTCTCTTTCCATTTTCCTCTTTACTGCGACTTTAAAGAATTTAAATTCAATTTTGTGAGGGCTTCAACCTGATTTTTCTGTGGTCACTATAACGATAGCTTTCCAGGTGCTATCTCTTTTCTATTGATGAAGAGCTTTCCATGGGCTATCCCTTTTCTATTGATGAAGAGCTTTCCATGGGCTATCCCTTTTCTATTGATGAAGAGCTTTCCATGGGCTATCCCTTTTCTATTGATGAAGAGCTTTCCATGGGCTCTTTTTCTATTGATGAAGTTTCTGATGGAATTATTACAGATATTAACACTTTTTTGCACTTTGTCATTAACTGCAGTATTTGTTGGAGATCAATCTAGATAAGAAAATTTAACCCCATGAAATGCTTTTTCGTGTTTATTGACATCTGGTATTTTTTTCATATTAAAACTGTGATTGATAAGAGTGGTATATTCTTTAAGGCTGAGACATCCTTGTGGTTGTGGAATAAACTCTTTTGTTCTGGAGGTACTCTTAGTACTGATTAATTTCTTTTTCTAGGATTTCACAAGCAGGGCTGGGTTGAATCCTTGTAAGTGAGCTTTGAACTCTTTCAATTTTCTTTTTTTTTATTTGATCATATTGTTTCTCATGCGAAGATAATACACATTAAGAAAATAACTCTTAAAATTAGTAACTTTACCTTGATTCTATTTTCTGAAACTTTCTCTTCACCTCACTGGCAGGGGCTGGGAGGTGGCTGAGTGTTAAAGCTCGTGCTGCACAAACATGGGACCTGAGTTTGTTCTTTCCTGTTTATGTTGGTGTTGAATTGTGCTGGCCAAGTCTCTGCCTTCTGCTAGTGCTGATTCAGTTTCAGGAGTTTCTCTATGCACAGGGACCTCTGCTGACCACACCTAGCTTCACAGCTGTGACTAGGACAGGTTCTCCCTCCCTCTTGCTTTCATTTGTTTGTCTTTCAAGGCAGTGTGGTAGTGGTAGTGATAGTTAATCTCAATCAGGGGTTTCTATCCCGCCTTTGATCATTCAGTTCCCAGATGAAAGACACACAACCTTTCTATTTATGACAAGCCTTTAAAGCACTAGAGCTGGGCAGAGATCTCCCCTCTAAGCTATCAGTGCCTACTTGCCCATCAGTAACCCCACATTATAACTTCCCATGTTCCACCTGGGCCACTCTTAACTCAAATTGGCCAGCCCTCATGGCCATGTTTTCATAATCACCTACCCCATGGCATCTTCTTCTCTCTCCACCTTCTTCTCTTCTCCCTTGTGGTCCTGCCTCAGACTTTAAGCCCCAGGAACCAAAAACTCACCTACCTCTCCTCTTCCCAGCTATAGGCTGTAGGCATCTTTATTTAACCAATAGTTTTTAAATTAAGGAGCAAGGTTACATAGCATCACTCAGTATATATGAAGATTTCCTCATCCCTTGGGTCATCCAGACCTTGGGAGCCACTATTGAACATAGCTACAGACCAAACCTCAACAAGCCAGGGTCTTTTCAGTGTAGCCTTGGCTGTCCTGGAACCCGATCTGTAGGCCAGGCTGACTTCAAACTCACAGCAATCCACCTGCCTCTGCCTCTGGAGTGCTGGGATTAAAGGCATGCGCCACCATTGCTCCAGTCCTACCCTCTTGAGTCTCCCCAGATTGAGTCCTTTGGGGTAGCTGATGTTCTAAAAGGAATCGTGTCACAAGTTCAGTGGGAATATGGGAGGCAGGCACCGTGCTGAGATCTCTGCAAGTTAAAATACTGCTTAGAACACACACTTGCCCTACGTGTGTGTGTGTGTGTGTGTGTGTGTGTGTGTGTGTGTGTGTGTGTGTGTGTGTGACTCCACCAGCTTAAATGTAGGCTCCCTAGCTTGTGGTTGTTCCCTGTTTTCAGGCTTCCAAGATAGCACAATTTTATTTATTTTATTTATTTTATTTAATTAGATGTGTGTGTGTGTGTGTGTGTGTGTATGAGTCTTTTGCCTTCATATGTGTTTGTGTACCACATCCATGCCTAGTGCCCACAGAGGGCATCAAATCCCCTAGAACTGGAGTCAACGTGTGGGTGCTGAAACCCAGGTCCTATGGAAGAACAGCCAGTGCTCTTAACTACAGAGCTACCATTACAGCCAGGTAGCTCAGCTTTGAACACTAGACTCCCTCTCAAGATGGCACCCAGCCACTGCCCTCCTGCTCTCACAGGCCATTCTTTTCTACTGCTGACCTACCACAGAGGAACTGCTGCCTGACCAAAGTCTACAACTAGATTTGAGACACCTAGCAACTATGGCTTGTCCTGAAGGGTGAGACTACTGTTCTCTTTGCTTCAGCACCACCTACCTTATTGTTGGATGGGGCTTTTACAGCCCTTTCCCAGAACAGGAAGCCATATTGTACTTGTCTTCAGTTTAGCCAACTGCCAGTCTTTTTGTTCTGCTTTTCAACTGTTTTGTCATTGCCTTTGGGAATTTCCAACACTCTTCCCCTGTGAAATAGAACCTGTTCTTTCTTAAGCTACCTCTCATCCTTAACCAAATCACACAGAGGCAGATTTCTAGCCTGGTGCCTTATTAATCTCAGGAATTATATTTATGGGCTAGGGAAATGGCTCCATCAGTCAAGTTCTTGCCTTGTAAGCACAGAGACAAATTCAACCCCCTCCCCAAATCTTATAAAATGGCCAAAGGTGATGAAACACACTTGTAATCTCAAGGCAGGCAAATCTCTTGCCAGCCAGCCTAGCTGTTCCCGGCCAAGTGAAAGTCTCTGTTGTAGAAAGCAACATAGATGGCACCTAAGGAATGATGCCCAAGGTTGAACTCTGGCTTCCACATTCAGGAACATACAGGTGCACACATGAACACACGTGCACACAAACAAAAGAATTATCTTTATGATTTCTTTATCTCCTTTCTCTTAACCTTAAATATGTAGAGTCTTCTTTTTGGGGCTCTCTTATTTTTACCTAGTAGTTACTATTATTGACATAGTTTTTTTCAAATACTTAAATCACACTCTAGTAAGTTTATTGTCTCCATTGTATACATCTTCCCACTGTTCTAAGGTGGCTCACATTATCCCATGCTTCTCAAACTTTGACAATAATCTTGTTCTAAGTGAGGATTGTTTCCTTTGGAGGCTTAGATATTTTGGGCATGAGAATATTTCTATCCAAGTACACCAGAGTTGCTTTATAATGCAATGAAAACTCAGATGTCACTCTTAGGCAATGAAGAGATAGTTTACTATGAGTCAACATGAATGAGGACGGCCTGGGGATATGAGTGTAAGTTGCCCCAAATGCATTCTTATAAGAGGAACCAGTTACATGAAACTTTTATAGACACAGAACAAAAGAAAGCCACAAATCAATAGATTTGCCAAGTACATTGAAGGGGACAGCCTGGATTGAAGCAAAGCAAGGAAGTCTCCGCTACATGATAGCAGTATTAGCCCATGGTGTTCGAGGCTCTTACCCGCTTTCTCTTCTATTAGTTTGAGTGATTCTGGTTTTCTGTGGAGGTTCTTGGTCTACTTGAACTTGAGCTTTGTACAGGGTGATAAGAATGGAGTGATTGATTTTCCGTCTTCTCTATGCTGACTGCCAGTTGAACCAACCCCATTTGTTGAAAATGCTAACTTTTCTCCACTGGATGGTTTTAGCTGCTTTGTCAAAGATCAAGTAGCTATAGGTGTGTGGGTTCATTTCTGGGTCTTCAGTTCTATTCTACTGATCTACCTGCCTGTCTCTGTACCAATACCATATAGGTTTTATCACTGTTGCTCTGTAATAGAGCTGGAGGGGAGGGATAGTGACTCTCCCTGAAGATCTTTTATTGTTGAGAATAGGTTTCACTATCCTGGGTATATTGTTACTCCAAATGCATTTGCAAATTGTTCTAACTCTGTGAAGAATTGACTTGGGATTTTGATGGGGATTGCATTGAATCTGTAGATTGCTTTTGGCAAAATGGCCATTTTTACTATATTAATCCTGCCAATCCATGAGCATGGGAGATCTTTCATCTTTCCATCTTCTAAGATCTTCTTTAATTTTTTCTTCAGAAACTTGAAGTTCTTGTTATACAGATCTTTCACTGCTTGGTTAGAGTCACTCCAAGGTATTTTATATTATTAGTGACTATTGTGAAGGGTGTCATTTCCCTAATTTCTTTCTCAACCTGAGAAAATAAAGGAAGGCTACTGATTTTGTTTGAGTTAATTTTATGTTCAGCTACTTTGCTGAGCTGAAGTTGTTTACCAGCTGTAGGAGTTCTCTGGTAGAATTTTGGGGGTCAGTTAAGTGTACTATCATATCATCAGCAAAGAGTGATATTTTGACTTCTTTCTTTCCAATTTGTATTCCTTTGACCTCTTTTTGTTGTCTAATTGCTCTGGCTAGGACTTCAAGGACTATACTGAATAGGTAGGGGGAGAGAGGGTAGCCTTGTCTAGTCCCTGATTTTAGTGAGATTGCTTCAAGTTTCTCTCCATTTAGCTTGATGTTGGCTATTGGTTTGCTATATATTTCTATTACTATGTTTAGGTATGGGTCTTGAATTTCTGATATTTCCAAGGCTTTTATTAGGAAGGGGTGTTGAATTTTGTCAAATGCTTTCTTGGCATCTAATGTGATGATCATATGGTTTCTTTGAGTTTGTTTTTATAGTGCATCCCTGGGATGAAGCCTACTTGATCATGATGGATGATCATTTTGATGTGTTCTTGGATTTGGTTTGAGAGCATTTTATTCAGTATTTTTACATCGATATTCATAAGGAATTTTGGTCTGAAGTTCTTTTTCTTTGTTGGGTCTTTGTGTGGTTCAGGTATAAGTGTGATTGTGAATTCATAGAACAACTTGAGTAGTAATAGTTTGGAGAGTATTGGTATTAGGTCTTCGAAGAAGGTCTGATAGAATTCAGCACTAAACCCATCTGGTTCTGGTTTTTTTTTTATTTGAAGACTTTTAATGACTGCTTCTATTTCTTAAGTGGTTATGGGACTGTTTAGATGGTTTATCTGATCCTCATTTAACTTTGGTACCTGATATCGGTCTAGAAAATTGTTCATTTCATCCAGACGATCCAGTTTTGTTGAGTATAGTCTCTTGTAGTAAGATCTGATGACTTTTGGGTTTCCTCAGTTTCTGTTGTAATGTCTGCCTTTTCATTTCTGATTTTGTTAATTTGGATGCTGTCTCTGTGCCCTTTGGTTAGTCTAGCTAAGGGATTATCTATCTTGTTGATTTTCTCAAAGAACCAGCTCCAGGTTTTGTTGATTCTTTGTATAGTTCTTTTTGTTTCTACTTGGTTGATTTCAGTCCTGAGTTTATTTGGTACCATCTACTCCTCTTGGATCTATTTGCTTCTTTTTGTTCTAGAGCTTTCAGGTGAGGTGTGAAGCTGCTAGTGTACGCTCTTTCCAGTTTCTTTTGCAGGCACTCAGAGCTATGAGTTTTCCTCTTAGCACTGCTTTCGTTGTGTCCTATAAGTTTGGGTATGCTGTGCCTTCATTTTCATTAAATTCAAAAAGTCTTTAGATTCTTTATTTCTTCCTTGACCAAGTCATCATTGAATAGAGCATTGTTCAAATTCCATGTGTATGTGGGCTTTCTGTTGTTTTTGTTGTTATCAAAGACCAGCCTTAGTGCATGGTGATCTGATAGGATGCATGGCATTATGTCAATCTTCCTCTATTTGTTGAGGCCTGTTTTGTGATGGATTATATGGTCAATTTTGGAGAAGGTATATTCTTTTGTTTTAGGATGAAATGTTCTATAGATAAACTGTTAAATCCATTTGATTCATAACTTCTGTTATTTTACTGTGTCTCTATGTAGTTTCTGTTTCCATAATCTGTCCATTGGGGAGAATGGAGTGTTGAACTCACTCACACTTATTGTGTGAGATGCAATGTGTGCTTTGAGCTTTAGTAAAATTTCTTTTATGAATGTGGGTGCCCTTATATTTGGAATGTAGATATTCTGAATTGGGAGTTCATCTTGGTGGATTTTTCCTTTGATGAGTATAAAAAAACTTATCTTCTTTGATAACTTTTGGTTGAAATTTGATTTTATTGGATATTAGAATGGCTACTCCAGCTTGTTTTTTGAAACCATTTGCTTGGGAAAAGATTTCCCAGCCTTTTACTCTGAAGAAGTGTCTGTCTTTGTCACTGAAGTATGTTTCCTGTATGTAGGAAAATACTGGGTCCTCTTTACATATCCAGTCTGTTAGTCTATGTTATTTTAATTGGGGAATTGAGTCCATTGATGTTGAGAAATATTAGGGATCAGTGATTGTTGTTTCCTATTATTTTTGTTGTTAGAGGTGGAATTATGTTTGTGTGGCCATCTTCTTTTGGCTTAGTTGAAAGAAGATTACTTTCTTGCCTTTTCTAGGGTGCAGTTTCCCTCCTTGAGTTAGAGTTTTCCATCCATTATCCTTCGTAGGGCTGGATGTGGAAATATATCCCCCAACCCCGTCCCCTCCCCTTCTGCATGTGTGTTCCCCTCCCCATCCAATACCCATTAACGCCCTCCCCCCAACAATCCCGTTCACTGGGGGTCCAGCCTTGGCAGGACAAAGGGCTTCCCCTTCCACTGGTGCCCTTACTAGGATATTCATTGCTACCTATGAGGTTGGAGCCCAGGGTCAGTCCATGTATAGTCTTTGGGTAGTGGCTTAGTCCCTGGAAGCTCTGGTTGCTTGGCATTGTTGTTCTTATTGGGTCTCAAGACCCTTCAGCTCTTTCAGTCCTTTCTCTGATTCCTACAACAGGGTTCCTGTTCTCAGTTCAGAGGTTTACTGCTGGCATTTGCCTATGTATTTGCCATATTCTAGCTGTTTCTCTTAGGAGAGATCTACATCCAGTTCCTGTCAGCCTGCACTTCTTAGTTTCATCCATCTTATCTAGTTTGGTGGCTGTTTATATCTGGCCACATGTGGGGCAGGCTATGAAGGGCCGATCCTTCAGTCTCTGTTTTAAACGTTGCCTCCCTATCCCCTCCTGTGGGCATTCTTGTTCTCTTTTTAAAGAAGGAGTGAAGTGTCGACATTTTGGTCATCCTTCTTGTTTTTCATGTGGTCTGTGCATCTTGGATAATTCAAGCATTTGAGCTAATATACACTTATCAATGACTGCATACCATGTGTGTTTTTCTGTGATTGGGTTACCTCTCTCAAGGTATTTTCTAGTCCCATCCCTTTGCCTATGAATTTCATGAAGTCATTGTTTTTGATAGCTGAGTAGTACTCCATTGTGTAGATGTACCATATTTTCTGTATCCATTCCTCTGTTGAAGGCATCTGGAATTTCTGCAGCTTCTGGCTATTATAAATAAGGCTTCTATGAACATAGTGGAGCATGTGTCTTTGTTGTATGTTGGAGCATCTTTTGGGGACATGCCCAAAAGAGGGATAGCTGTGTCCTCTGGTAGTGCAATGTCCAATTTTCTGAGGAACCTCCAGACTGATTTCCAGAATGGTTGTACCAGTCTGCAATCCCACCAACAATGGAGGAGTGTTCCTCTTTCTCCACATCCTCGCCAGCATCTGCTGTCACCAGAGTTTTTGATCTTAGCCATTCTGACTGGTGTGAGGGGGAATCTCAGGGTTGTTTTTATTTGCATTTCCCTTATGACTAAAGATGTTGAACATTTCTTTAGGTGTTTCTCAGCCATTCGGCATTCCTCAGCTGTGAATTCTTTGTTTAGCTCTGAACCCCATTTTTTAATAGGGTTACTTGTCTCCCTGCAGTCTTACTTCGTGAGTTCTTTGTATATTTTGGATATAAGGCCTCTATCTGTTGTAGGATTGGTAAAGATCTTTTCCCAATCTGTTGGTTGCCGTTTTGTCCTAACCACAGTGTCCTTTGCCTTACAGAAGCTTTGCAGTTTTATGAGATCCCATTTGTCGATTCTTGATCTTAGAGCGTAAGCCATTGGTGTTTTGTTCAGGAAATTTTCTCCAATGTCCATGTGTTCAAGATTCTTCCCCACTTTTTTTTCTACTAGTTTGAGTGTATCTGGTTTGATGTGGAGGTCCTTGATCCACTTGGACTTAAGCTTTGTACAGGGTGATAAGCATGGATCGATCTGCATTCTTCTACATGCTGACCTCCAGTTGAACCAGCACCATTTGCTGAAAATGCTATCTTTTTTCCATGGGATGGTTTTGGCTCCTTTGCCAAAAATCAAGTGACCATTAGGTGTGTGGGTTCATTTCTGGGTCTTCAATTCTATTCCACTAGTGCATCTGTCTGCCTCTGTACCAATACCATACAGATTTTATCACTATTGCTCTATAATACTTCTTGAGTTCAGGGATGGTGATTCCCCAGAAGTTCTTTTATTGTTGAGGATAGTTTTAGCTATCCTGGGTTTTTTGTTATTCCAGATGAATTTGCAAGTTGTTCTGTCTAACTCTTTGAAGAATTGGATTGGAATTTTGATGGGGATTGCATTGAATCTGTAGATCACTTTTGGTAAAATGGTCATTTTTTTACTATATTAATCCTGCCAATCCATGAGCATGGGAGATCTTTCCATCTTCTGAGATCTTCTTCAATTTCTTTCTTCAAAGACTTGAAGTTCTTATCATACAGATCTTTCACTTGCTTGGTTAGAGTCACACCAAGTTATTTTATATTATTAGTGACTATTATGAAGTGTCATTTCCCTAATTTCTTTCTCAGCTTCTTTATCTTTTGTGTAGAGGAAGGCTACTGATTTATTTCAGTTAATTTTATACCCAGCCACTTTGCTGAAGGTGTTTATCAGCTTTAGTAGTTCTCTGGTGGAACTTCTGGGGTCACAAATATACTATCATATCTGCAAATAGTGAGATTTTGACTTCTTTTCCAATCTGTATCCCTTTGATCTCCTTTCACTGTCTGATTGCTCTGACTAGGACTTCAAGAACTATACTGAATAAGTAGGGAGAGAGTGGGCAGCCTTGTCTAGTCCAGATTTTAGTGGGATTGCTTCAAGTTTCTCTCCATTTAGTTTAATGTTAGCAACTGGTTTGCTGTATATGGCTTTTACTATGTTTAGTTATGGGCCTTGAATTCCTGTTCTTTCCAGGACTTTTACCATGAAGGAGTATTGAATTGTGTCAAATGCTTTCTCAGCATCTAATGAAATATCATGTGGTTTCTATCTTTGAGTTTGTTTATATATTGGATTACATTGATGGTTTTCCATATATTAAACCATCCCTGCATACCTGGGATGAAGCCTACTTGATCATAATGGATGATCGTTTTGATGTGTTCTTCAATCAGTTTGCAAGAATTTTATTGAGTATTTTTGCGTCGATATTCAAAAGGGAAATTGGTCTGAAGTTCTCTTTCTTTGTTGGGTCTTGTGTGGTTTAGGTATAAGAGTAATTGTGGCTTCATAGAACAAATTTGGTAATGCTCTGTCTGTTTCAATTTTGTGGAATAGTTTGGATAGTATTGGTATGAAGTCTTCTATGAAGGTCTGATAGAATTCTGCACTGAACCCATCTGGACCTGGGCTCTTTTTGGTTGAGAGACTGTTAATGACTGCTTCTATTTCCTTAGGAGTTATGGGGTTGTTTAAATGGTTTATCTGTTCCTGATTTAACTTTGGTACCTGCTATCTGTCTAGAAAATTGTCCATTTCATCCAGATTTTCCAGTTTTGTTTTATATGTTTTTGTAGTAGGATCTTATAATTTTTTGAATTTCCTCAGTTTCTGTTCTTATGTCTCCCTTTTCATTTCTGATTTTGTTAATTTGGACATACTCTTTGACCTCTGGTTAGTCTGGCTAAGAGTTTATTTATCTTGTTGATTTTCTCAAAGAACCAGCTTTTGGTTCTGTTGATTCTTTGCATGGTCCTTTTTGTTTCTACTTGGTTGATTTCAGCTCTGAGTTTGATTATTTCCTGCCTTCTACTCCTCCTGGATGTATTTGCTTCTTTTTGTTCTAGAGCTTTTAGGTGTGCTGTCAAGCTGCTGATATATGCTCTCTCCTGTTTCTTTCTGCAGGCACTCAGAGCTATGAGTTTTCCTCTTAGCACAGCTTTCATTGTGTCCCATAAGTTTGGTTATGTTGTGCCTTCATTTTCATTAAATTCTAAGAAGTCTTTAATTTCTTTCTTTATTTCTTCCTTGAACAGGTTATCATTGAGTAGAGCATTGTTGAACTTCCATGTATATGTAGGTGTTCTTTCCTTATTGTTACTGAAGACCAGCCTTAGCCTGTGGTGGTCTGATAGGACCCATCAGATTATTTCTATCTTTCTATATCTGTTGAGGCCTGTTTTGTGACTGATTATATGGTAAATTTTGGAGAAAGTACCATGAGGTGGTGAGAAGAAGGTATATTCTTTTGTTTTAGGATAGAATATTCTATAAATATCTGTTAAGTCCATTTGGTTCATGACTTCTCTTAGTCTGTGTATGTCTCTGTTTGATTTCTGTTTCCATGATCTGTCCATTGATGAGAGTGGGGTGTTGAAATTTCCTACTATTATTGTGTGAGGTACAATGTGTGCTTTGGGCTTTAGTAAGGTTTCTTTTATGTATGTAGGTGCCCTTGTATTTGGAGCATAGATATTTAGAATTGAGAGTTCATCTTGGTGGATTTTTCCTTTGATGAATATGAAGTGTCCCTCCTTATCTTTTTTGATGACTTTTGGTTGAAAGTCGATTTTATTCGATACTAGAATGGCTACTCCAGCTTGCTTCTTCAGACCATTTAATTGGAAAATGGTTTTCCATCCTTTTACACTGAGATAGTGTCTGTCTTTGTCTCTGAGGTGTGTTTCCTGTAGGCAACAAAATGCTGGGTCCTTACTATGTATCTAGTTTGTTAATCTGTGTCTTTTTATTTGGGAATTGAGTCCATTGATACTAACAGATATTAAGGAATAGTGATTGTTGCTTCCTGTTATCTTCGTATTTGGAGAGGTGAGATTATGTTTCTGTGCTTGTCTTCTCTTTGTTTTGTTGCAAAACGATTAGTTTCTTGCTTTTTCTAGGGTGTAGCTTGCCTCCTTGTGTTGGGCTTTACCATTTATTATCCTTTATAGTGCTGGATTTGTAGAAAGATATTGTGTAAATTTGGTTTTGTCATGGAATATCTTGTTTTCTCCATCTATGTTAATTGAGAGTTTTGCTGGATACAGTAACCTGGGCTGGCATTTGTGTTCTCTTAGGGTCTGTATGATATCTATCTGTTCAGGATCTTCTGGCTTTCATAGTCTCTCATGAGAAGTCTGGTGTGATTCTGATAGGTCTGCCTTCATATGTTACTTGACCTTTTTCTCTTACTGCTTTTAATATTCTTTCTTTGTTTTGTGCATTTGGTGTTTTGACTATTATGTGACGGGAGGAGCTTCTTTCCTGGTCCAATCTATTTAGAGTTCTGTAGGCTTCTTGTATGTTTATGGGCATCTCTTTCTTTAGGTTAGGGAAGTTTACTTCTATGATTTTGTTGAAGATATGTACTGGCTCTTTAAGTTGGGAGTCTTCACTCTCTTCTATACCTATTATCCTTAGGTTTGATCTTCTCATTGAGTCCTGGATTTCCTGTATGTTTTGGGCTAGTAGCATTTTCTGTTTTACATTATCTTTGACAGTTGTGTTGATGTTTTCTATGGAATCTTCTGCTCCTGAGATTCTCTCTTCTATCTCATGTATTCTGTAGGTGATGCTTACATCTGTGACACCTGATCTCTTCCCTAGGTTTTCTATCTTCAGGGTTGTCTCCCTTTGTGCTTTCTTTATTGTTTCTATTTCCATTTTTAACTCCTGGGTGGTTTTGTTTATTTCCTTCTCCTGTTTTGTTGTTTTATCCAGTAGTTCTTTAAGGGATTTTTATGTTTCCTCTCTAATGGCTTCTAGTTGTTTACTTGTGTTGTCCTGTATTTCCTTAAAGGAGTTATTTATTACCTTCCTAAAGTCCTCTATCATCATGATAAAATGTGATTTTAAATCTAAATCTTGCCTTTCTGGTGTGTTTGGATATCCAGTGTTTGCTTTGGTGGGAGAATTGGACTCTAATGATGCCAAGTAGTCTTGGTTTCTGTTACTTGGGATCCTGCACTTGCCTCCCACCATCAGGTTGTTTCCTATGTTAGCTTGTCTTGCTATTTCTGACAGTGGCTTGACTGTCCTGTAGGCCTGTGTGTCAGGACTGCTGTAGACCTGTTTTCCTGTTTTCTTTCAGCCAGTTATGGGAACAGAATGTTCTGCTCTCAGGCGTGTAGTCGTTCCTGTCCACTGGCTTTCAGCTGTCCCTGTTGGCGGAACCAGAAAGGCCTGCCCCTACTTCTCCTGGGTCCCTGTGCACAGGGGGCACAGATGGCACAAGGTGTTTTCCTCTTGAGTCAGGAATGTGGGCAGAGAGTAGTCTCCTCTGGTTTCCCAGGAGTGTCTGACCCTCTGAAGGTCTAGCTCTCCCCCACACCGGATTTGGGCACAGGGAGCTGTTTGACCGGTTCAGTTCAGATCCGGGTTCAGTCTGGACCATGGGGCTCCTGCAGCTTGACTGCTCATATCTTCCTGTGTTGAGAGACACAGTTTCCTCTTGGGCCAGGGATGTGGGCAAAGGTGGGCAGAAGTGGCAGTCTCTCCTGTCCTGCAGTTTCAGGATTGCCCACACTTCTAGGTGATCAGCTCTCTCTCCCACAGGGTTTGGGAGCAGGGAGCTGTGGGCCAAGATCAGTGAGGTTCGGGCGCCAGCCAGGAAGTTTGCCTTTGTGTGTCCTGAGTCCACCAGGCAGGTCACTTGGAGCAGAAAAGTTGGTCTTACCTCTGGTCTTGGGCCTGAAATCGCTCCTCAGGGCTGACTTTCAGCTTTCCATGAGGGCAGCAACCAGAAGCTCAGGTATCTCCTTCTTTAAGTTAGAAAATTTTTTCTTTTATGATTTTTGTTGAAAACACTTTTTTTGTGTGTGTCTGACCTGCGTTTCTTTTCCTTCCTCTATTCCTATTATTCTTATATTGGGTTTTCTTATGATGTTCCATATTTCTTGGATGTTTTAAACCAGAATCTTTTTAGATTTAATATTATTTTCTTTGACAGAGGTATCCATTTCTTCACTGTCTGAGAATCTCTGTTGCATCCCTTGATTGTGTTGGCAAGGCCTCCGTCCAAGGTCCCCATTCAAGTTTCTAAACTTCATATCCAGATTTCCCCCAGGTTTCTTTATAAATTCCATTCCACTTTCAGGTCTTGAACTGTTTTATTCACTTCCTTCCTCTGCTTGTGTTTTTATGCCTTTCTTTAATGGATTTATTAATTTCCCTTTTAAGTACCCCTATCAGATTCATAAAGGCTATTTTAATGGCTTTCAGACATTTTCCAAGACTCAAAACCTATTGTTGTAGGGTCGCTGGGCTCTAGTGGAGGCATATTGTCCTGGCTAGTTTTGCTGTTTTTTGTTTTGTTTTGTTGTGTTTTCTGGCTTTTAGGCATCTGGGTTTGGGAAGATTATAATTCTTGATAGTGATATCTGATTGTGTTTTTTTGGGTGGGTGTTTTGTTACCCAGTTTCTGCTGCCCTCTCTGGTTCTTAGGAGGGTTGGGTAGCAAGAAATTTTTTGGTATCCCACTAGATATGGTCACTGGGGCTTCCAGGTAAACTGTGTTTCTAGGTATTGGAAGGTGACTCTTAGGAATGGGGATGGGCTAGGGAGATCTGAGGGGATCCACAGGAAGGAGGAGAAGGCATGGTGCTCTACCAGGATCTGCTTAGTCCCCTGGGAATGGGGACAAGGAGGAAAGAGAGGCTGTAGTAGGTGGTTTACTGTAAGGCTGGATATGAGATTTGAAGATTGGATTTAGAGGAGTGGAGGACAGGTGAAGATTTACAGTTAGCCTGCCAGCTTCCCTAGTTGGAGTCAAGAAGCATGTGATTTCAATGAACCCTTTTTCTTCCATTCTTCTCAGTGCAGAGTTGGAAGAAGCACATAATTATGACACAACAATTTCATATCTGAGACACTCTGGCAACTCCATTAACTTGTGTGCTGCAGGAGAAAGTGCTGAAGGTAAGTCTGCCAAGGCCAACTGATATTATAACCAGTGTGAGTAAAAGTGTGTCAAGATCATAGTTCCCCTACAGCCAGTGAGACATTAAGGTTATCACATTCATTCTGCTCTGCTGTCTTAACTTCCTTTTTATCTCTCCCATATCTACTCTCTTAACAATCTTATATACATCAGTCCAGTTGGGCATCAGCGCTGATCTACAACCTTAATACCTAACTCCTCTATGGTCCTCCTCCTTTCTCCTATTTCATTCCATCTCCAATAATTTTAACCGCTTTGCCCTTTGTATGTGTGTAGGAGGAAAACTCAAGATGCTGTGATTCAATGTTTCTCACTTGTCTTATGGAAACCTCACCTCTCACATCACATACCTAGTGTGTGGAGATGGAGACAACACATGATGATAATTAGGCTCTGTGGTCAATATAATTAAGAAAAGAGGGGTTATCTAGTAACTCATAGAGTCCGAACCTAAGTCCCTCAGCCTTTCATGATGCTCAGAAGGTTCATGAAACCTTCTGAAAAAGGAGATGCCCAGAGGAAAAGAATGAGAAGCAGAGACTCATAATATTACTGCAAGTTTCAAGGTCTTTGTTTTACTGACAGAATCATCCAGTTCTCTGTAGAAGCCATAAATATCAGCACTAGACTCAATACTAGGACTTACAGGGCCAGCACTATGGACTGCATTTCTCTACTAGGCCCTCTGTGCAGATGTTTGATGATTGAATGCTCCCACACTGCTAGAGACAGGAGACTGAAGATCAGAGAGGTTGAGCTGTACATGGTTACCCAAGTACTGTTGGTAGAACAGTAGTGTAAAACAGGCTCAGCCTGTCTGGACACACCATGCTCTGTCCATAAATCTAAGCTGCATCTGACTCAGGGGAGCTTATCTCCCTTATTCTAGAAGGCTCTTCTGGCTCAATTATTGCTGTACCAACATGAAGACTAGGTTCCAGGAAAGGAGTCCTGGAATATGTACTTAGAAAGTTTGTACTGACATTTCACTGTCCTTTTCCAGGAGTGAGAAGTTGAACAGCTACTAGAAAATTCTACTGGGCAATGTCTATTATCAGTGATGCTACCTTGAACACTTAAAATTTAGAAGCTAGATCCAGGCCTGGGATGAAGCCCTACAATTGGCTACTGATATCTGCCAGAGATGAAGGATTTTGTTGTTGTTTGCTTTTTGTTTTGTTTTCAATCCACTGCCCCTCCTACGATTGTAAGGTTCTAACAATCTAAAAGTCAGATGGTTGTCTTTGTGCCCTGATAAAGTTTGAATTGGGATAAATCAGATCACCTGTAAGAAACCAGGATTCTCCCCAAGGTAAAATACTAGCCATAGGAACAGAACAGGGCTTTGTACTTTCTAATGTTTGCACTGAACCCAAGAAATCTTACAGTACAGATTCTGATTCCATGGCTCTGGTATGGGGCCTTGGAGCTCCTTTTCTAACAAGTTCACCATTCATCTGATACTCCTGGTCTGTCCACTGTACTTTGATTAGAGATGCTAGGGCCACATGAAGGCAGAATTCTCACTCCTTAACTTTCTTCAAGACTAAAGGCTCACAGAGACAAGGGGAAGTTTCAGTCTGAGCCTACACCTTTTTTCTCTGGATCCCTGAGTTAACCTTACCCAAAATCTACCATTGTGGAAATGCCTCATCAGGATCCTGGTTAGGGATTCTCTGTTGGTCCATCTTCCTCATGACAAGCTGAGCTGCAGGGGAGGTCTATGGATGTCTTAGACATACAGGACTACTCGTGCTAGAGATGAAACTGAGGGTTGACTAGGGAAAGCTGGGAAAAATATTGTTCATTCACTCTGGGACACAAATTGGGCCTCATGGGACAACATTTCAGATACCTAAAGAAGGAATTGCTCACCTAAGCCTCTCTTCAGTCTTTTCTGAAGAGTCACTTCTTTGTCGTACTTCAGGAGTAATGCCATCAAGTAGAGTCAGAAAGGGCTCAGAAAATGAGACCTGGTCCAACTAAGAAACGACTGTGTAGAACAGCAGACCATCAGATGGGACAGGGTAGAGGTGGCTAAGACTACCTTTGTAGAAGGGCATCTTCGTAGTAGATAGGGATAGACCAGGTAAGACTTAAGAAACTGGAGATCTATGGTCAGTGGTCAGGAAGATTTCTGTGGTATGCCCTACCCCTTTACAAAGACCAATGGAATTGACAAATCTCTAGAAAGAGTGACTTAAAAAATTAACAATCTCAGGAATAAAATGAGGATCTCCTCACAGACCCTGTGGGTACCAAGCAATCAGGAAGCATTAGAAAGCACTGCACATCCATGAATTTGGCAACTTAGACAAAAGCAAAACAATCCTTCCTAAAGCACAGACTATCATGGATCACCCAAAATAATTTGATAACCTGTGACACTTAGGAATATCTGAACTTAGAACTTAAAGTGTCCACCCAAATAGGGGCTGAAGTTATGGCTCAGTGGGTAGAGCTTGCCATGCAAATATGAGAACTAGAGTTTTAATTCCCAGGGCAGGCGTGAAAGCTAGGAGGCATAGCTACTCCCTATAATCCCAGCATTTGGGAAGCAGAGATAGGAAGCCCTGGAGAATCAGTGAGTTCTGGGTTCAGTGAGACAGCCTGCCTCCGAAAGTAAAATGAAGAGCAGTTAAGGATACCCAACACTAAGCTCTGGCCTCCAAGTATACATGCACATCCCTAACACACATGGGAGTCCACATACATGTGAACGTAATATACATTTGCACATCTCCATTACACATGGTGTGTGCGTACATGATATATACATACATGTGTGAATATACATACCATATAAACAAGTTCCCCAAAGAGCATCTACACTCAGATGATTTCATTGAAACGTGCTTCCAAACACTTAAAGGTTTGATGTTTTTCACTGTCTTCAAGAATAGAGGCAAACCATTTCTGGCTCACCTCATGAAGTTAGCATAAGCCTGAGAGTAAGACTAAACCGACAGCAACCCGCATGTCAATGTCCTATCTGAGAGTGACTGTGAAGACACATAATAATTATTAAAGATATTAATAATAGAATTCAGCAAACATAAGTGCCCGTAGTTTGTTTCAGAGATGCAACACTGACTCAGTATCCATAGGTCAATCAATGAAACCCACCATAATGAAGGAATGAAGCAGTTAAATCACACAGTATATTCAGAAGGGACACTGGGAAAATAAGTGACAACTACAAGAAGCCTGCAGAACATGCTGCTTGATGGTAAAGGCCAACAATTTTCTCTCCAAAATCTGAAACAAAGCAATGTCCTCACTTACTGTGCTTACTCAGTGTAGAGCCAAGAGTTCTAACCAGTAAACAAGGAAATAAAAGGGCAAAGGAAGATAGCATCTTAATCTGCAGAAATTCCTAAGAGTTTACAAGAACCTACCAGAGCTACACCTCTACCCCCACCATCACTGCCCCACCCCCACCAATAACTACAATACAATGGTGTTTGAATGTTCTATTCCCGTGCACGTGGATGCTGATTTTGAAAAAGTACAATACCTTTAATGTTTTCTCCCCAGAAGATAAATACATAGACTTAAATTTGTCACAGCATGCATAGGATTTAAACGTTAAAGAGTAGAAAATTTGGATTAAACAAATTTAAATCTAATCCAAAAGAATGAAGGGACATATTGTGTTTGTGGATCAGAAGACTCAACGAGTAAAACTGACAGTTAAAAAAAAAAAAAAAAAAACATCAGTTGTCCCCAAGTGGCACACAGGCTTAAGGCAGTGCCTATGAAAATCCCAGCAAGGAGTTCTGTAGCTGTAGACAGGATTATGCTAAGATTCCTATGGAAATACAGAGGGACTTAAAATAGCTGCAGACAGTTTTGAGAAAGAAAACAGGAAGGATCAGGCACTTGACTCCAAGGCTGTGAACCACAGTGATCAAGATCGTGTGGCTTGGGTGGAGAGACACAGTATAGGAGAATGACGTTGAGAAACCAGAAACAGGAGGATACAAACACATCGAACAATTACTTATGAAGATGAAAGACAACTTGATGGAGACAGCCTTTTAACAAATGGTGGTAGAGTGGATAAGCGTCTCGAGGTTAAAAAAATGTGGAACCTAGCTCTCACACCTTTAAAATGTAAATGTTTCTCTCGCAAGAGCAAGAAGTCAAATTTCTTATTAAAAGGGAGTGAAGAAAAACAAAGTGAGACAGGGAGGGGAGGATACAGAAGTTAGTATCTGGCGGTTCAATCCCTTGAAACAAAGCCAGCAGTTTGGGGTGCATAGCACACAAGGTGCTCACCTTACAGAGCTCGATCTTGGATCACATGATTCAGGTTGTTCTGGAAACTACATAATTATCCACAGAGGTTATCAAGACCAGTGCTCTCTGACTAGTCTCTTGGATGCCCAGGAATTCTTGAGAGCTCGGGCCACCTTCAGACTATTAAGTTCTAAGCTGAAGAGCTACTGCTCTTGCGTGGCCTTGGGCAAGCTTCTTCACTTGCAGAGTATCAGTTTCCATATTGCTAAGTGTGACGATCAAAAGGAAAGGCACTGCCTACACTGTGAAGTTGTTGGCTATCTTTATTATTGAGTTATTTAATATTGATGATCCTCTTCTCACCTGATGTAAAAGGGAGACTTGTCTGAGATCATGTGGGAAATAGGGTCTCCAGAGCATGATGAATCTCTGCCGTTGGAAAGTGGCTGAGGAAAAACTCTTCTGGATTTTTCTCTTTCCCCACCACCCTGGAAAGCCAAGTCATAGAAGGAAAGTTAAAGAATCCTGCATAGAAACAGAGTCAGACTCCAAAGCTGTGGATCAAACACCATTGCCATTCCTAGTCCCTTGCTGACTCTTTTGGAGTACACCCCCCTTCTTTTATGTTTGAGATTAGAATCATCTCTCCCTGCCCCTTCCTTCCTCCTAACCCTCCCATCTGTCCATTCTTGCTCTTTCCCAAGCCTTATATTCGTCCCTTGGAGTAAGTCTGGATGCCAAAGCCTCCTATTGGAGAGACTTCACTTTGATAAAGCGTTGGTGTTATGAGGACATGTGTTAGCTGAGTTAGCTGAGTAGGTGATCTCTGCCTGCTCACTGGAGCAAGCATCCTCAGGGCGTCTGCAAGCCTTGGTTCTGTAGTTTTTAGACATAACATGCACTGATATTCTCCATGGTAGCCAAAGGGAAGCAAGTGCAATCACAATGTGTTAATTCTGTGAAAGACAGAAGACACGCACATGAAAGAGAAAATTATCTGTTTTAAAAAGTGGAAACAAGTCAACACTCAGAAGTGTCAAAACCTGTGTCATAAGCAGATTTGAATTTTTCTAGCTTAATGAGTGTTTGGCCAACACGTGTGCCCGAGACCCAGGAGATTAGAAGAGGCTCTTGGATCCCCTGAAACTGGAGATGCAGGCGGATCTGGGCTACCATGTGGGTACTGGGACTTGAACCTATGTCCTCTACAAAACCACAAGTGTTTTAACTGCTAAGCCATCTCTCCAGCCTCATAAACATATTTATCATTTCTTTTAAAAATGGTGAGTGTTAAACAAAAATTAAAATAAAGGGCATAAAACATTTCTCCTGAATACTCACTAAATATGAACTTCTGCAGTTACCTAAGCAAAGCTACATTATTAATCATGCATGCAGAATTTTAAGTCTAAGAAAACCTAAATTTTAGGGAAAATTAGGATTACATTTATTTTGTCAGTGGACTGTATGTTTACATTAAGGGCTGATCAATGCAGCATTTTTGATCAATTTCAGGCCAGTAGTAGAAGAAACAAACCAGAAACCCTGTCTGCTCCACACCTCCATCCACAGTTCAAAACTTTTATACATGATTGCTAAGCAAGAAGCAGTGAGAAGCAAGTTTCTGGAAAATCTGATACTTTTCATAAAGTCCAGTGTCTTCTGCTATCTGGGAAGTACTGATGGCCCAGCTTCACAGATAAACGGGCTCCTGGGACTTCATCTGAAACTCCCAGGAAGAAAGTGGCAGGACTCATCTCTGAAGCCAATTCTTATATTTTTAATAAGCCACCACTTAGATTTTTCAATAATTTGAGAAGTCATGATCTGGTTAACCATCGGGAAGGTCAGAAGACATTTATGTCCTCTCAGGTTCCTCTTTCAAGCTGAGTTTAAGAAAAAGGCACTTGGAATAGAACCTAGCAAATATCTGTTGAGTTGGACTCGGATTCCTGTTAGTCTGTCTCCCCAGCCCCCACCCCCACCCCAACACACCACACACACACACACACACACACACACCCCTCCCACATAACCCACCCACATACTCCCACCTTTCATATTTGTCTTCTAAGTGCTGCTACTGATTTTCAATGCTTTCTTTTAAGCAGGATGTAGGCATTTATTGACTAAAGCAGGAAACCCAAGGTAGGGTTTCTTAGGCTTTCATTGGTTATAAATTCCACTCTGGAAATCCCCATTGAATTCAAACCTTGAACCTTAGAATTTCCCTACCCCTGCAGAGCAGGTCCCAGATCAATGTTCTGAGGGGTGAGAAAACTGGACTTTGTGACCTTGTGAATTGTGTTAATCCTGAACACTGTGAGAGATGAGTGGATAAACTGACTGGAAATATCTTTTGTTTATTTTAGCCACTTATGAAATTGAGATTGAAGAACTCCAAAAGGTATTGCTTCTCCTGTCCTTACTGATGTGTGACTAAGAATACCACACTCCCACGGACGTGAGTCTAGGGTACTCTCCAGCAACATGAAAGATCCTTATTTGCAGCAGGCTTTCCCAGGCTCCCAGGTTGTCAGGATTCTGTACCCTGAACCTTTTGTGTAGAGTTAGAAGTTGTGTACTGAGGTGAGCAGACATGGCCTGAATTGATTCTTGGACCCTCCCTCATCTCCTGAGGTCTATGCCCATAGCTTTAATAACTGTCTCTTTCAGAGAGACACGTCCTTTAGGATAATGTCCAAATTTAAACATTTTATGCTTTCAAGAAAATAGCCAGAGTCAGGAAGGCATACTGGGAGATGATGTAGCAACCCAGTTGTGGCCCCCAATAGAATTGTACAGGCTTCAGTCAGATTTTGACTATGACCTTGAATGCTAGTTGCTATCCTAACCTGTGCAATGGAGAGAATAGAACACCGATATCTCGAGTCCTTGTGAGGGTTCATAGGGCAAGCCCTGAAGGAATGGTAGTTCAGAAGTACCTGGGACTCAGCATTCAGCTCTCCGAACAACCACTCTTCTGCAAATGGAGTATTCCACATGGAGACAGGAAGCATGTTTTACCACTGTGTCTGCCATAGCAAATGTTAAGTAAAGAGACCAGTTAGTCCTTCTTCAAACTGCAGAGAGCAGTAAGTCATATGAACTCTTGCTACAATGTCTGATGTGTAGTAGGTGCTTCCTGAGCACTTTTGTGGGATCAGTGAAGGATCCCACAATCCATGCTCAGTGGGAACATTTTGGATTTTTAAGCTGAGTGACCAGAGTTCTAATTTTATCTTCAGTCATGCTAAGCTGGCTGTAGGGCTCTGTGAGCACAGTTCATGTTCTTACAAGATGCCCTTGGATCCTTAGAGAAGGGCTGGTTACCTCATCTCAGAGCTCAGAGCTCTGTTTCCTGTGGTTGTCGTCTTGCCTGCCTCCTGTTTGCATGTTGAGTCCTTTGTTTGACCCGGAATTACATAGCAACATCCAATCCTCAAGATGGCCCTGGGAGTCAGCACCCCGATCCCAACGATAAATAATAACTTGAGAACTCAGAGCTATTAAGTAGACAGCAATTAATAAATCAGAGATATTAAGAAGAGTCTGTCTGACTTGTCTTTTGGTCCTGAATTCCCAGAGTTCTATAAAGAACCACTAGCCATTAGATGAAGGCCCGTGGGTCTCTCTTCCAAACACTGCCTGGTGTGCTTGGCATCCAGGCAGTCTGTCAGATCCTTATTTTCTGTCTTCTTAGGGGTTCTTGGCTAGAGTCCAAACAATTACTGACATCAGATGTGAGTCCAGTGATTAAGGGGAAGGGAGTTTGTATTATGTTGTTATCACTGGGGCATAATCTTAACGAAACCAAATCTCTGCCACATAGCAGTGGAGTTTTGATCAGAGAGCATGAAGCTAGGATTCGGTCCAAGCAAGATTCACACACTGACCTACGTCAGTTTTGGCAACTGAGCTGCCCAGATGCCACAGGTTGTGCCCTCCCAGGATGTGGACACTCTTATTCTTCACAGTCATGCCTGGAAAGGGATGCAGAGACAATGGTCCAAGCCGTTTTATCTGCTATAACTTACACACGCTGTGCATTCAGAAATGTGGGTCTCTCTTCTGCTTTGGCTTCAGTCCCACCAGAAAGGTTCATGAAACTTTCTGTGGCCATTGTCTACTTTCGCCATGTTCTTAAGACTTACTTCCCATTGGATGAAGTCACCTGATGATCTATAACCAACAACAGAGCCTGCTTTGGGTAAACGCACAAAAATGACTGCTTTCTTTTTTTTGTTTTTAGCCTCAGAGGGGTATTCTCCTTCCAGAACTGAGGTAAGTTTTATCTGCAAACCGAAAGCACAGTCTAGTCACTGATGACTCACTGCTGAACTCATTTTCTTGCTATGGGCTGGCCATGGTCCCAGTGCATAAACTGGTTCTGTCCCCTGGCACCATGTAAGGTACCCAGTGCACAGCAGGTTCTCAGTGACCCCGCCTGGCCTTCCTTGCCATTGTCGTCTTAGCTCATACTATACTCATGCAGCAAACTGGAGCTGACAAAACAGCGAGGAGGTAAGAGAAGATAGATCCATAGGCAACATGCAGTGATCTAAAACACTGGAGACAACATGACTGCTTGAGGGTATCAGTGGCGGACTCTCAAGTATTGTGACTTAGACAAAAGAGATCTTGGGTTTGTTAGCAATGTAAGACGCCAATGGCATGTTTGGGAAAACTAAATAGCTAATAAAAAGGGAGACACACTCAAATAGGCTGGTGTGTTGGGGAAAACCGAGAAGCTAAATCCAAACAGAAGTGGAGGAAAGGAACAAAGAGATATGGAATTGGAAAGGAAGAAGCCTGGCATAGCACAAGAGACTTAGATTGCATCTTAGAGGTACTGGAGAATGAAAAGATTTAAGCAAGAGTTAGCACTCAACTCATACTGGTTGGAATAGGCGGAAGCTATCTGTCACGGGAGCTATCTGTCTGACTCGTTTGGTCCTAGCTCCTCATCTGAAAGGAAAATTCACTGTTCTCAGGCATCTCATTAGGACTGGGCTAATCTACCATCTACAGTCAAGACCTTACTTCTCCTTGGTATCCTCCTATTACAGTCCTAGACCTAAAGATGGAGAAAACACCACAAGGGAAAAGGAGCCATGTGCATCAGAACCTCCAAAGCCAGGGAAGGTGTCGTACCCTAAGCATCCTTCCAAGGTATCTGTGTCCTAGGGCTCCTGATGTTCAACCATGTGATCTGCCTTAAGTATGTATCTGATCAGTATCATTCACTGCTTGTCTGTCAAAAGTAAGAACTAAAATCCAAACTCCTTGATTTGTATGTAACACCACTCAGAATTCAGCCACCGCCCATCCCGCTTTCAGCCTCATCTCATCTTCCTCATCTATTTCTTCCCCCTTTCCTTTGGCTTAGTTCTCACTACAGCTTCCACCCAACCCTCCTAGGCCTCTGACACTTCTCCATTCTTTGCTCATTCTGATGAATCTGCCAGACATTCCTTTCCCCTTCGATCTGTCTCCTACCTACATTTTACAAGATAGGCTTGAACGCATTCTGCTTTTGGAAGATTTCCTGAACTCAATCTCCCAGTGAAAAAGACAAATCTCTCCATCCTCTGTTTCCAGGGCTGTGAACCCTTCCATAAGTAATATCACATTGACCCTAATTTCTCATGAATGTGCACCATGACCTGTATTTGAGATGCTCAGTCAACTGTCTGGGCTACTACCAGAGCTTCCCATGCTATCTTATATTCAGTACAGGTCTCATAGGTCAGAAAATGGAGACTTGGGAAGGGACACAGGTAGTGGATAGAAAGAGAAATGTCAGGTAAACTGTAGGGAAGGAAGGAGAAGTAACCAACAGCTTCCTTATAGGTGATGAGAACAGGGATGGAGGGCTAAGCCCTCCCTCAGTAGATTACTAATAGTGTGGTCCATCATCAGTTATTTGACCTGCCTAGATGCTTTATCAAGAGGACTAACAGCGGGGTTGGAGATTTAGCTCAGTGGTAGAGCGCTTGCCTAGCAAGCGCAAGGCCCTGGGTTCGATCCCCAGCTCCGAAAAAAAGAAAAAAGAAAAAGAAAAAAGAGGACTAATGGCATTTTTTTTCTCATGGGATGCTATGACGATTGACATAGAAGGAAGAGCCTGACGTAGAGCTAGCACTCTTGAGGGCCTACCTCTGTGGGACTCATTAGCACTCAGAAATAAATGAAGGGCATGGTGTGTACTCTAAGAAGACATGGGGTCTGGTAAGAGAGCACTCAACAGCTAGTAATAATAAGACGTGTTCCCACTGAGGAGAACATCCTGAAGACCAGGTTGCGTGAGCAAGGAGCTGAGGTGGCAATCAGCCCTAGCAGTGCTCTCCTTGCATGTGTTTAGATTGCTGTCTGCGAAGGGACTCCAGGAAAAACGCAGATGTCTGGAGTCCAGGAGAACAGAAGGAGTATGCCAGCTGGAAACCAGCAAGCCATTATCGACATCATTCAGAGCAGGCACGTCCAGGAGGATGCGATGCTGACTAGGCATTCCCAGGGTAAGAGTAAGTTGCATTTCCCCTGGGCTCTCATTACCACCAAACTGTTTTAAAGGGAATTGTGGCTGAGATCATAATTTACTTATGGATATATAAAGGACATTTATTATGTACCTAGTAACTCACCTGGAAAGGCTATCTCCCCAGAGCAGTGGAAAGATCACTAGATTTAGAGGCAAAGGGCTTGAGTTCAAGTCTACACATAAGTGAACTTAAGGGTTGTATGGTTAGTTCGTATTCCAGTAGTCCAGTAGTTCAATTTCTCTGTTACAAGGGGAATCTGAACATGAACTTCACAGGAATGTAATGAGGACCAGCTCCAACAGCATGTCATATGACAGTCTTGCTCTTTTCTTGTCTACCGTCTGACCCCTGCTCTCACCATTGACAAGCGGATGTATCACTAAGTGGCCATTTCAGCTGCATTTCAAAAT
Organism: Rattus norvegicus; assembly: GCF_021556685.1. Taxonomy (NCBI): domain Eukaryota; kingdom Metazoa; phylum Chordata; class Mammalia; order Rodentia; family Muridae; genus Rattus; species Rattus norvegicus. Next base: position 125,658,138 of record NC_141538.1, read on the forward strand.
TCTTGAGTATAAACAACAATAATTAAATCATACTTTGTTAAACCACATACATAAAAGGGGCTCACTTGGCAGAAATTCTAGGCTTGGTTTGATCCAGGAGTACAGATAATACCACAAGGACAAAGTATCCTGAGTTCTCCTCTGAGGTAACTCTATTTTTCAGGCAGAGTTGGTTTCTGTTCCGTCAAGCTGGCAGCAAGCAGTGAGAGTTACAACCTATTCTCTGATAAGCCCCAAAGGAAAACTAGTAATTTTTGTCTCTCAAAATTGATTTGATTGGATCATGTGCCCTCTCAATTTAAAAAAATGCGATGCCCTGATGGAACCTGACTGTGTCATACATGGAGCTAGGGGTGGATAGATTAATTTCTACCAAACAACATACCATCTGTCTTGGTGACTTTTCTGTTGTTGAGAAGAGACACCATAATCAAGATAACTTAGATTTCATGACCATCTTGTCAGGAAACATGGCAGCAGACAGGCAGGTATGGTGCTGAAGCAGTGGCTGAGAGCTTGTGTCTCATCCATAAGCACAAGGCATGTGAAGAAGAACTAATGGGGGATAGTATGAGCTTCATTAAAGTCCACCCCAGTGATACACCTCCTCCAACAAGGCCACACCTCCTAATTCTTCTCAAATAGTTCTACTAATGTGGGACCAAGTATTCAGATACAATGAGTTTATGTGGGCCATTCTCATTCAAACCAAGACTTCATCACATGGAAGGAAAACAGGACAGCTGTTGTCAGGAGAATGAGAGTAGATGTTTCATGGATGAGGAAATGCACACTGAATGAAGCACACTGGGTCATTATAAAGCCATGGATGTGATGTATACTGCCAGACTAGAATGAATTCAATGATCAAAAGGATGATCCTTGACATTTACTCTAGGCTCATGGGCTTTACCTATGCCACACGTATGCCCCCTGCATACTCTCTGCCCTGGAGGAATGATTTCAGACAGGTCATATGCTTTGATGGCCTTAAATTTTGACTTGATCTCTTTCCTCCACCTAGAATGTTTTATGTCCACTCTCTTATCTTACTGTGTCCTACTCATCTCTACAAACTCATCCTTGAAGTCACTTCTGGAGTTTACCTTAGCTTCACCTCATTTTTCCCTTAGCCCAAATATTAATTTATTTTATCCTGAAAAGACTTAGACAAACTAGGATCTATTTCTTAAATCATACAAATAAAAGAGGTGGTGGTAAATCACAGAGTGAAGATTATATATATATATATATATATATTATATATATTACATTAGTTACTTTGTGGTTGTGATTAAACCATGTCTACAGCAACTTAAAGCTGGCATTTATTTGGGCTAATACTTTCTGAGGGATAATAGTCCCTCACAGCTAGGAGACACAGTAGCCAGTAGCAAGCATGGTGACAGAAAATGCAGAAACTCACATCTTCAACGGCAAGCAGAAACTGTAAGTAGGGCAAGGCTGTGTTTAGTCTCAAAGTCCACACCCTAGTAATATATTTCCCTTTGTAAGTCTGCACCACCTAACTGTCCCCAAATAGTGCTACTAACTGGGAACCAACCTAGTGTTCAAATATGAGCCTGTGGGGGCCATTTCTCATCTAAACCACTGTACATGTTCACAAGTTTAACAAAGGACTCATAAAGGGAATAAATAAATCTTTTATATAGACATTTTTTCATTCACAAAATATAAAGCAGAAACTAACCATGTTTAAAAAAAGAATGGTAGATATTGAAATTGAAAAAATATTTGAACTAGCAGTTGATCATAGGGGAAAGAGGGCCTCCAAAAGGTGAATATGCACTAAGAACCCAAGGTCATTGACTCTCCACTGCAAGTGGAACTGTAAGTGAAGAGCATTTACCATAGCATCTTCAACAAAAAAAGACTAAAAACATTCAGTGTTGGTGAAGATATGGACTAGGTCGAATGCTCCTATTCTGAGGAGAGTGTAAGCTAGGATCAACACCTTGGAAACATTTGTGAATGTTAAAAGCAAACACATGTACTTTCAGTCTCTAGACATCCCAGGATACACATATCCCAGGTGGAAATATGTATTTAATTCACAAAAATATACAAATTGTTTACACCAGAACTTTATAGTAGTCTCTGACTAGAACTTGTCCAATAAGGAGTAGAATGGAAGGCTGGAAAAGACAGCATCCTGAAAGTCCAGCACTAGGGACACGGAGGTAGAAGGATGAAGGTCTGAGGCAGCTTGACCACATAGTGAAGACTGTGCTTTTCTTTCTAAATGATTTACTTTTTATTTTATGTACATTAGTGTTTTGCCTGCATGTTGTCCGTCAAGTTCTCTGGAATTGGAGTTACAGACAGTTGTGAGCTACCATGTGTGGGCGCTGGGAATTGAACCTTGGTCCTCTGGAAGAGCAGCCAGTGCTCCCAACCATTGAGCCATCTCTCCAGCCTCAGGGCTATGTCTGATGGGGAAAAAGGCAATAACAACAATGAAAAGAGTAGACAAATACATCATATCCTGTTCACACAACAGAACAGAAAATGCAGTCCTAGTAATGGTCACATTGCAACTATCAGCAGCAACCTGGAAGAAATCTCTCAGCATAATGCAGAATGCAAGTGTGCAACACCAGGAGTGCAAACTGCATTGCTGCGTGAATACAAACGTCAAAAGCAGGCAGAATGGACCTAATGGATGGGAGTCAGACCGTGGTTACCCAGAAGTAGGGAATGGTGTGGGTGCAGCTGGCTCTTCATCTGCACCTATGAAGATGCTCAGGTTAAGACAATCCTTGGTCAGTAGTCTGGTGATGTATTCCCCCATATCATGGCTGTCCTTAAACCTTACAACATTCCTAGGGATGCCGTTGAGCTGTACTGTGTTGCCCAGCATGTACAGGACTCTGGGTTTGATCCACAGCACTAAAGTCTAAGGACCAACAGACAAGCGAAGAATATGAAAGCAAAAAAATAGTAAAAGGTTTTTAAAAACACAAACATAACATATACACCCTCTAAAATGAGAAAATGAAAAATATCAGAGAAGAAAACCTTGGTTAAATCAAGAAAGAGGAAGATTTAAAAAGCAGAGAAAAATTTTAAAATATGTTATAAGATAGAAGGATACAGACATTTCAATATCAGTAAAGGCTGGGTATGTTTGCTTTAAAAATGCATTGGAATTGTTCAAAATTTAAATATTTGAGTGTCTTTTACAGGTCCTATACTCTGGGTGTGGGGATTTAGCAGTAAAAGAAACAACAACAACAAAAAAAATCTCTTCTTCATGAACATGGGACTGAAGGTCCTGTCTTTCATACTGTACAAAACTCAATTCAAAGTGGATCAAAGATCTTACTGTAACTACTAGAACCCAGGAAGTCATGAGAAAGACGCCTGGGAAAACTTTAGAAATATAGAGATAAGCAACTAGTTCCATAAAATAATTGCCACAGATGAGACTATGCAAATGTGAAAGCTTCCAATGGCAAAGCAAACAGCAGACCACACAGAGGGCGACAGAACAAGTGAAGATCGTCGCCAGCTATGATGGACTACTAATATAGAGAATGTATAAAAGTTTAAAATTCAACACTGAAAAATCAAATAATCCAACCAAGAAATGGCACATGAACACAACGGGGTCTGCTCAAAAGACATATAAAACATATTACATGGAAAAACATTCAACATCCTCAACCATCAAAGAAATGTAGGTCAAATCCATGTTTAGAGCCCATCTTACCCAGTCAGAATGGCCATCACAACTAAACAAAGTCTAGAGAGAATGTTGGAGGAGGGGGCTCAACCACTGCCGGTGAGAATGTGAATTAGAGCAGGTGCTATGGACAGTGGTATGACCAAAACTTTCCAAAAGCTAAAGTGGAACAGCCACATGACACAGCTATACCAGGGATGGCTCTGTGCAGATGCGGCTCTAAGTCAGCCCACCCTTGTTTATCAGAGCACTGCTTAAAACAGGCAATTTATAGAGTCACCATCAACAAATGAATGTCTAAAGAAAATGGAACAGAGAGGGCGGGGGAGGGGAAGGTGTTGGAGAGTGAGGGAACGAAGGAGGAGGAGGAAGAGAGTGCTTGTGTTATGAAGAATGAGAAGGCTGGGAGACAGGGAGGTGGATCCATTAGTAAAGATCTTGCCTTGAGAACTCAAGTTCGGATGTTATAACCTGTGTGTGAACAAGCAAACAGAAACCACAGCAGGCATGGTAGTGTGCTTTATAATTCCAGCCCTGCAGACAGGAGCACCCAAGGTCCCTGGGGCTCACCAGCCAGCTCAGTAAGTTCCAGGCCAGTGAGAAAGCCTGTCTCAAAAAACAACACCCACATTTGACCACTGGCTTCCACACATGCATACACACTTAACAGAATGGAAGAATGAAGCTATCATTCATACCAAAATGGATGCAACTGGAGAGGGACTGCGGACAGGCTCAGAAAGATTTAATCATGTTTTCTCTCTCATGCGGAAAGATACTCACAAGGAAGACAGAAGGGTCCGTGTGGAGGGAGACATAGGTAAAACCAAGATGATGGGGTAAACAGGATCAAAGTGTATAAGCTGACTGTGCGAGCATGCCACAGTGAAGTACATTCTTTCTACAATTAATGTCGATTGATAAAGAGTCCCTGTCCCCATAGGGGTTACTTTCTGATCAAATGCAGCAGACAATACATAAACAATAAAATGCTCTTCTGTGAAATGGAGGTAAATAAGTCAAGAAGGGAAAGAAAAGGAGGTCATGGACATTAGAACTTGAGTGTGACTGTGGTTAGCTTCAAAGACCTCAGGTATATACAGAAAGGATAGTTCATGCTGCACGTCTACATGTTTAGAGACACTGGAGATGCACCTCTGGGCACGTCCATGGGGGAATTTCCTGAGAGATTTAGCTGGAGAGGCTAGATGCATTCTGCGTGTGGGGCTCACCATCCCACATGCTAGAGTTCTGGACTGGATGAAAACAGAAAAAAAGGAGAGAAAGTGAACTAGTCACTGCGTTGGTCTCTCTTGGCTGCCTGAAGGTAGAGGCAGGGTGACGAGCCACCTCACGCCCCTGCTGCCATGGCTTCCCCTGCCGTGACGGACAGGAGCCAAATTACACTCATTTTTCCTTAAGATGCGTCCGTCGGGGGTTTTAGCAAAGCAGTAAGAATAGCGGAGGGATGTGTGTATCTGACGCAAGAATATTATAGGGCAAGGAGAACAGGAAGCAAATACCTCCAGGCCAGAGCTGATCATCGGTGTTGGTGGAATATAAAATCTTGTGGTTGGCACAGAGAAGAGAGAGGTGGAGATGGAAGACAGAGAGCTTTGGTCTTTGTTCTCAGTAAGACTTTCCAAACCATTCAGAGCTTCGAGCACACACTAAAAGTCATGATCAGAGTCGGCATGGGAGATACAGAAGAAAAGAATCAAGGATGTCTCCAGCACTTGGCGCCTGATGAGCCTGAGGAACAGAAAGGATACATTCGAGTTTTCAGAAGCAGGGTAGATTTAATGACTAGCAAGTTCTTTCAAAGAAATCATGAGATGGGTTTGCAATCCAGTATACCTAGGACAACCCAGTGGAAGAAACATGAAGGATTTTGGTGGATTTGGAATTCACTGATCTGTTCCTTAAAGACATACATCTGCAAATTTTGTTTCTACGAAGATTCCATGGTGTGCTTCATAATTCAAGAAGAAAAATTAAGAAAGGCGATAAGGGAGTTGGAGAGATACCTCAGTGGTTAAGGGCATTTGATATCTTAGAGGATCTATGTTTGCTTCCCAGAATCCACATGGTAGCTCACAGTCACCCGTAATTCCAATTCTGTGGAATCCAGCCCCCTCTTCTGGCCTCTGAAGGCACCTGGTATACACGTGATATACTTACATACATGTATACATACACTCAGACCCTTAAAGCAGAACAAGTACATTTTTGAAAAAGAAAGAAAAAGTACCTGACTATGTGCTTAGCGTATTTATTTATTTATTTATTTATTTATTTATTTATTTATTTTGCTGGAACCATTCTGATAACTTCTTCAGAAAAAGTAAGCTCCTTCCTCTGGGAACGGACACTCTCTGAAACAGTTTGGGGGTCACGCACTTCTTGCAGCAGGATACAATCTTCTCATTTGGTTCATTTAATTAATAGCTACAAGTCACTTCGCGAATATCTTTAGATACACTTCTTACGATAAGTGGCTCATGTCTGAAATGAAAATAGCTCTGAGTCACCCACAGCCTAAATGTGAAGCTGCACCAACTGATGAGGAGGTGAGACTTACGGCTGGTTTACAAGTTTACAGCTGAGAAATACCTGCATTTATCAGGCTGGCTCCCTGTACAAACAATCCCTACAGACTTTTCAGATTGGTGTGTTTCCTTGTGGTTGATTCTGTCTTTAACAGGACACTTGACATGTATTCAATGAGCTTACTTAAGAATCTTTAAGAAAAAACAAAACAAAACAAAAAGACACCAACAGATTAGAAGCCGCCATTTTGATGGTAGAGAAAAGCTCCAGGGCTGAAGGACTTCAGCACAGAAGGTCAGAAGAGGCATTTCACTGGGGAAGAGCTTTGGTTTCCCAGGGAATTAGCACTCATTGAGCTTATACACTGTCCTTGCACAGTTACGTTGTCAATTTCACTGCAGTGACTAAAGAGACAGCAGGAGAAAGGAGGGGTTGGGTTTGACTTACAGTTTTACAGGTCTTACTCCATAGTCCTTGGCTCTGCTACTTTTAGGTCTGTGGTAGGACAGAGCATCGTAGTGTGGAAGCATGTGGAGGAGGAAGTGGATCATGGTGGACAGGAAGCAGAGGAAAGAAGGGACAAGGGACAGCCTCTAACGGGTGCCCCTTACTGACCTAATTCCTCTAACCAGGCTCTACCTCCTGACGTTTCAGACCCTAACAAAACAGCATCTCTCTTGAGGACAGAGCATTGCACACCTGAGCCTGGGGTGGGGGCACCTCTTGCTCAAATCAGCACATGCCAAGGTGGCAATCCAGCTTGATCCTGCCTTTTCCCGCTGTTGCTCCATTGCCAGCGATGAGGGCAGATGTGTCCCTAAAAGCCAATGACAACTGTCTTGGGGATTTCCCTTACAGGTGGATATGTGGAGGCTTTGGGGGTGACAAAGGAAACGCCCAGTCCAAGCACCGTTAGGTCAAGCTCCTCTTCGGAGAAGACGTATGATGATGTGGAGTGCTCCAGAGAGGACATGTAAGTACATTCTGCCCTTCAGGGGGACGCATTCCGTGGGGCCGCGGACGTGCAGTAGGCGAATGATCTTTATATCTTTCTCCACAGACAAAAGTGGGACTTCTCCAGCTCATTCACCTCAGACAGTGGTGAGTACTGGTTGGAAAAGCAGGGTACTTCTGAGGCTGAGCGGAGACCACAGCCGTTTATTTGGGCACATTTTCCGCGATTAGAAACTGGGTGGTGTGACTGTAAGCTTGGAGCATGCGCTTAGAGGAGGGAGTAGTATTCTTGTGGCCAAAAGTAATTTCACACGAAACAGCTCTCTTTGGGCTGTCTTCATAGCACAAGTCTGAGAAGTGATGTGCAATTTTATTTAAAATATCATCATGGCTTCCTAAAATAGATTTTAATTATGTGTATGTAGGGGCTGTATGTGCCTACCTGTTGGAGTCTCTGAAGCTGGAGTTTCAGGCATTTTATTAGCCAGCTGATATGAGTGTGGAAACCAAACTTAGATCCTCTATGATCAAAGTATGTAGCCCCAACTTCCCAGTGCTTTTAATAGCAATAGCAATATGGCCTAATGGCTTTGAATGGCCTGGTGTCTCCCCAGCATTTGTGTGAGTCCATCTATGTCCCACACCACATTCAGGTTTCCCTTGAGAGGCTTCCATGTTGACTCTTCTCTGCTTCTGCAAATGCCAACCAAAATGTGTTTGCAGATGCCCATCCCCAATTAAAGGGACACGGTCCTTCTCGGGATACCTTAAGTGGCCCCACCCTCAATTGAAGTGACCCTGGCCTTCCTGGGTTACCCTCAATGGCTTTTGTCACCCTTGTTTCATTTTCATTCTTGACACTTTCACACACTTCCATGAAGAATTTTAGCTGTTTTCACACTCTTATCCTCCTCCCTCCCCCACTAAAACTTTTCTCCCCTTCAAGTCCCTTCCACTTCCATGTTTCCTTTGTGTGTGTGCACCGCTGGATTTGGGTTTCTTGCCAGAGCCCGGGTGTGAAGTCACGAGAACAAGGTTGTTCATCCGTGGTTATGCCATGAAGAAAACAGCAAACCCTCCCTGCAGAACTGTCTAGTAGTCCACCAGGGAAGTGGACTATCCTGCAGGTCCCTCTGTCCTTGATGAGATACCATGGGTCCACTCTTATGCAGATGTGTGGTGATAACCACTGCTGTAGTTACTTGTGCAATGGCCGTGTCACATCCAGAAGATGCCTTTGGGGGGGTACATCTCTTACACTATTTCAGTGCTCTTACCCACAGTGCTCCCCAAGCATTGTAGGCAGTGATTCAGTGGCCTCATTAGAGCCAAGCCCTCCACTACACTAACTTTTGGCCAGCTATGGACTTTACACCGTGAACTACCTATTCCTATAGTGTCTCTGATTATAGCTGAGTGCCGTTCTAATCTGCAGATCTAAGCTCAAGGTCTAGACAGCAGTTTGAGAACATGATCACTTAGCAGTAACAACAACAACAACAACAACAGCAACAACAACAACAACAACAGCTAGTGGGGCTGGAGATGGCTCAGTGGTTCAGAGAACTTGTTGCACTGCCAGAGAACCCATGTTCAATTCCCAACACCCATCTGGCAGCTCACAACCACCTGTAACTCTAATTCCAGGCTCTCTCATGCCCTCTCCTGGCCTTCATGGGTACTAGGCACACATGTAATGTACAGTAATATATGAAGGAAAAATACACATAAAGTAATAGTTTAAAAAAAACAATAACAGCAGTTTCCCCTTGGGTTTATGAGCCCCTCCCCAGGCCCCATGCATCTACTCTTTACCAGGTTTACAGAACCAGACATGAGTTTCTTCTTGAGAAGTGGGCATCAAAACCAATCAGAAAGTGAAAAGTTACCACCATACCGTCCATGCCACTACTAAACCAGAGGGTGTGTCAGGCCCGGCAAGGCATGTTGTAGCTTACAGATCCACAGCTGGAGAACACTATTGATGACTTTCCCCCATCGGTAGGCAGCAGAGCTCCTTCTGGCACCATGAAGCTAGACAGCAATGAGGAAGTATCTCTCTCAGCTTTAGCTTGATTTTTCTGTCACGAAATGGTGTATGATGTCTTTGGGAATGGAGTCTTACCATCAGTTCCGCTGGGCAACCTAGAACAAAGAAAGCACCTTGTACTGTGCTGGGAACTCTGAGGTATCTCATATCTGGTGCTGATATTTCTGTTTAATAGCCAGAGCTCCTGAGAAAAGCATTACCTACCCATACAGGGTGTCTTAGTTACTGTTCTATTGCTTTGAAGAGATGCCATGACCAAGACAATTCTCATAAAAGAAAGCATTTAATTGGGGACTTGCTTACAGTTTCAGAGAGTTAGTCCTTGATCATCATGGCAGGAAGCAAACAGGCATGGCACTGAAGCTGGAGCTTTATACTCTAGATCCAAAGGCAGTTGGAAAAAGGAGAGGAGGAAGGAGAGGGAGAAATGGGGGGAGGGGGGTAGAGAGTGGAGAGAGAGAGAGAGAGAAATTGAGACAGAGATAGCGACTGGGGTGGGGCAGGGGAGAATGAAACTGGCATGGCATTTTGAAACCTCAAAGTCCACTCCTAATGATACATCTCCTTCCCGAACAGTTCCACTCCTTGGTGAGTAAGCATTCAAGTATATGAGCCTCTGGGGCTATTCTAAAACCTCTATAGAGGATGCCTCCATTCAAACTTTGTTTTTAGGTAGTATTTTCTAATGAAATAGCAGGAGGGAGAAGAGACTAATCAAATACTATTCCAGGCTCCCTCCTTAGAATCCAGAAATTTGACATGTAGAAACAACCTCAGAGAACATTAAATCTAATACCTTTTAATGAGAGAACAGAGGTACAGAAAAGCTCAAGAACTCTGCATGCGCACTGTGTTCCAGTCAAGTTTGAAACCTTAATATTTATTCCTTGAATCCAGTACTGTTTCCTTTAGACTCAGTTTCCAGGCTACACTCAGCGCCCTTCTATGTGTATTAAGCATTTTGTGTTACATTGGTGCAAAGGAAGACATTCTTCACCATACATGGGTGCCCTTTCTTTCCCAGCATTTAGCATGCTGTTCCTCACTAACCATGGGAAGGAGGGAGAATAAAAGGATCTGTTGAGAAATAGCTTTCTTTGGCTGACCCAGATCCCACATGGAATCAGAGGCAGAAGATAGATCTAATTCTTCTCATTTGTACAAACCTTTATATAAATTTATGAATTCATGCTTATGAAACTTGCATAATTTCGACAAAACCACTTAACTAAATAAAGATGAGGGACTGGAGAGATGGCTCAGTGGTTAAGAGCACTGACTGCTCTTCCAGAGGTCCTGAGTTCAATCCCGAGCAACCACATGGTGGCTCACAACCATCTGTAATGGGATCCGATGCCCTCTTCTGGTGTGTCTGAATTTACAGTGTACTCATATACATAAAATAAATAAATATATCTTTAAAAAAATAAAGTTGAAAGTGCCTGGCAGCTCCTAGGTATTCATTCATGTGTGTGTGTGTTTTAATTTCAGAAGAAAATAGTGAAGAAACGTATGAAGATATCTACAGAGCAAAGACTAGTGACCCCAAAACAGAGTGAGTGTCTTTCTCAGATTGTGGGCTCAAGGTATTTCCTGTCTATCTAGTAAACCAGGATTTAAGACATGGCCCCATTTCCCACCACCATTGCTGGGGGAGACTACAGAGGGGTGATAAGCTATGAAATACTACACTGTCAATCGTCAGCATATTCATTACTGTGTACAACCACACGCCATAATATTAAAGATTCATTGCTTTCTCCTTTGAGCAAAATGTCCGCTTTCTGGAGTAGAGAACTTTTATATGATGTGGTAAGAAGTAGTTGAGACAAGGAAAGTAAATAACGATAGACTTTGCTTTGACTTTCTAGTTGGTTTCCCAGGAACAAAGCAATAAGTTTAACTAAGCCCTTGTCTTTGTGAGTCAATCAGACAGACTCTGGGATTTACCCGCTGGCATTGCAAACGACATTTGTTTGTTCAAATGAGCAGCACTGGTCAAGTTTAATTATAAACAGCAAGAAAAAGAAAATAGTATGTTCTAACAGTGATGAGTCTGGGGATGAAGGGCACAGTGGTCTGGGTAGTTATGTGGGTACACTCCTTTCGTCTCCATCCCCCTAAACCGAAAGGATATTTAGAAGAATTTCATCATGAGCATGTCACCACAGGTGTACACTCAGTTACTGAAAATCAGTGATGGCAATTTCAGGAGCCAGTAGTTCCTCTGATGTGTCCCCAGTACCATTTAGAGGGAGCATTTCCTGGGTTATTTTCTCCCTGGAAAAGCAAGATTTTGCTTTATAATCTCTACAGAAATGCACACTATTTGTGGTAGATGAATGTTTGTACACACTATAATTACTCTACTCATGGTTGCCTCAGATATGCTTCGTATCTCAGCAGGATCTCAGGAGACTTCACTCCTCGTTGCTGAGACATTTCCTTGTGCTTCCTTGAGGCTGAAGTCTCTGGTCCTTGATAATCCAACAGTGTTGTCTCCCACGTCTAGTACTCTCTCAAATGCTCCGTGTTTCCTCTTAGTGCAGCGGGGAGGGCAGCCCTGAGAAGGTTGCAGCAGCTCTTCTCGAGAGAAAACGGCGTGTTCAGAATGAAGAAAACCAAGTCAAAAGAAATTGTCAGGTAAACCATCCCCTTTAGCCTTTCCTGCTGGTTGCTGCCATCAGCAACAATGGCCTTGCACACACATAGGATACTTTTTTTCCAATTCTCTGCACCAGTGACGAGAGAATCAGATCCTACAACTGTAAAGGCCCTGATTACATGATACCCTAGGAAAACAAGTGAGGAGAAAAAACTGCCAAACAGGCAAGCAAGATCCAGAATGGAACATGTGTTGTCATCTTAGACACCTTGTATCATTAGCACTAAACATCATGTTAGTGGTTACAAGGTTTCAAGTTCTCTTGGCCACACAGATTCCAGTGGTCTTTCTTGTGTACCTGTCCATATGAAAGCAGTGATGTACTCGTGATGTGGACATAGGTTTCCTGAATGGTTTGTGTATCTCAAGATCTTGGACTTAGAACCCCCATCCCCACCTCCTTGTGTAACCTCCATGATTAGTCTTTGGGAAGGTTCCAAATTCACCAACAGTGAAAGAGAGAGGGGTTTCTTCCGTATGTGCTTATAGGACTTGGTTCCCTCAGGGATGCAGTGGAAGGGGGACTGTGTAGCCTCTGGAGACATTTCTCTTCACAAGGTCGATACAGATAGGCAGGTCTAGATCTGCACTTTGTGAGAGCAATTGGCCAAGTAATCATCTGCATTCAGATAATACGAAGCTATTGCCCTCTCAAGTTCTTCCCAATTATAAAATCCTGCACTTTTGTGATTTTTAAGCTCAGTGGTCCCCTGGAGCTAGCTCTCCCAAGAGATCCAAGCAGACATGAGTGTGGGTACTGCAGTTCCCATTGCAGCACGGGACATGCTGTTACTTTATTTCTATCTCCCTTCAAGACAGAAACTGTATCCAATCATCTCACTAATCTGGCATAAGAGTCTGGCTCATGGCTAATACAAAAACGTCTGTAGTATTGACTCAAAATTAAAGATGCAAAGGCACAGATCTGTCTGTCTGACTGTGTCTCCTTCCTTGCCTCCCTCCCTCCCTCCCTTTTCCTTTTCCTATCCTGCAACTCTTTCCATGTGACATCCTTAGCAACCAGAGAACCAAACGCCCGCTCCTACTTGGCAGGCTGCCATCTTACATTTCCACCTGACCTGGGTTTCTCTGTGCAAGTCTTCCTTTGGCTTAAAAAACACAGAAAGAATGCAGTATATGCAGAGCCCCTCTGGATTTGTCTGTACACTGTTCCTTTTCCTTCCTCATGGTCATTAGTATATCTGACTGCCTCTCAGAAGGTTAATGACAGTTGTGGATTCTGTGGGTGCAGGTCTAGGTTAGGTAGTTAGGAAGTGAGTTACTGCAGTCCAGAGAGATGAATGAGCTCATTTGGAATGGGGTAGGGACAATCAAAACAGAGCTGCAAGACTCTCACTTGACAGCCTTGCCTAGGAGTACCATCTGGGCCAGGCACCTGCCTAGGAATACCATCTGGGCCAGGCACCTGCCAAGGAGTACCATCTGGGCCAGGCACCTGCCAAGGAGTACCATCTGGGCCAGGCACCTGCCTAGGAGTACCATCTGGGCCAGGCACCTGCCTAGGAGTACCATCTGGGCCAGGCACCTGCCTAGGAGTACCATCTGGGCCAGGCACCTGCCTAGGAGTACCATCTGGGCCAGGCACCTGCCTAGGAGTACCATCTGGGCCAGGCACCTACCTAGGAGTACCATCTGGGCCAGGCACCTGCCTAGGAGTACCATCTGGGTCAGGCACCTGCCTAAGAGTACCATCTGGGCCAGGCACCTACCTAGGAGTACCATCTGGGCCAGGCACCTGCCATCAGGATGACATCTGGGATATGTCTGCTCCTGAGCATGACTTTTCCCCTTGACCTTTTTTGTCTTTTCCTCAGTAGCAATGGATTTTCCATGTCACTGCCTGACTTAGGTAAGTGCCATTTACTTTCTGTTGCCTACCAGTATTGCTGTCTTTGGGGTTGGTATACTAAGGGTCAAGGGAAGAACATTGGCTTCCCAATGAAAAAATGGACTCATCAGAATGAAAGAATATACCTCAAACAGTGGAACTTCCTGCTTTGGAGAGATGAGAAACTTTTTTCTGGTATTTCCATAAATAGATGTTACTCTTTTTAGGAAGCTTCTAGGACTCACATCCATACTTTGTGATTGGGATTTGTACCCAAGTATCTCTGACTGTGAAGTCTAGGCATTCTGCATTGATCCGCACAACTCTGATGGGTTTGCTAGCCAGATTAAGACATGATAAGTGAAGTATGAGCATGCTGCAGTATACACACTAGCTGATTAAAAATGGGTCACTGGATGTATAAATCATCACAGAGGATGCTCTCAATACACATCCAGTACATGGAATTTGCCAATAAACAAGATTTGTGTGATTTTTGTTCATTGATTTTTGTTCATTGGCACTAGAAATACAGTTTCTTTCACTAACAACTGTGACTCAGTGATTCAAACATGTATTTCAGAATTATAAGCTACCAAATCAAATGACAAAGGTTATATAGTCCTGATAAAATTGCAGCTCTCTCAAATATTGTCATAAAAAACTCAAAAGGCAACCTGGCATGGGAATTCGTCTTACAGATGGATTGCCTCTAATCCCCCAAACCATAAACCAAAATTGCACCCAAATCTGAACGTCTTTTTATTGCTGACAGAATTGAGAACTTCTACATGTGACTCCATGTAACATCTGCATCACATGGCAGGCACAGTGAAATATTATATGAAGTTACCATTAGGATATGTGTAGCAAGTGCACATGAAATAGTAACTAACTTTGTTTGTATTTAACTTCTATTTCCAAGATACAATCTGTATATTTCCCACTGTATATATGCAAATACTCTGAACCCAAAAAGATTTGATGTCTGAACCTTTCTGTCCCAAAGCACTTAAATAAGAGAGGTTGAATCTATACCCCCACCCAAAGCTTAAAGGTACTGAGGGAAATTAGTAAAGTTAACAGTGACTATGAACACTGGAAAATGAATTGGGGATATATCAAAATGTCCCAAAGTTTTTCAAATAGTGAATCATTTAAAAATCATAGAAGTGTATATTGCATGTTATGATGAAATAAGCTAGAAATATCTAATTATCATTATACACTAACTCAGATTCGATGTAATACAATAGTATTCTAAAGAAACAATGTGTGTGTGCATGCACGTGTGCGTGCGTGCATGTGTGCGTGTGTGGTAGGTGGAGACCAGCAAAAACATTCCCATTTGCCCTCCACTGGGTATTAAGAAAAGTTCCCTCAATGTTGTAGCAATATAAATCATTTTTCAGCTCCAGAAAATGGGACAACTTACAATTCGACGAAATCAAATTGATGTAAATGCATATGCAGATCAGATGCTCAGCGAGCTCACTGCTTCTTATTCCCTCAGTTGAGTTTCTTCCCCAAAGAGACTCATTTTGCTCCAGCCTATCTATGTAATCAGATAAAAGGCTTGAGGACACATTTGGATAATTAGGTCATTGTGTATAATTTGCAGAGCCAGAGGTGTATGCTGCATAGCTAATAATTTTTTTGATCCTGTCTGTGCCGTAGGACCTAGGTCTCATGATGGTATCATCTATGATGATGTGGATGCACGTGAGAAAGAATCGAAGTAAGTCAGTTTACTTCATGGTCATCCCTGGGGGCACCAACCACTGGCTGATGCTTCCCTAAATACAGCCAGAGGGGCAGATGCCGACAGACTGGACAAAGGTTCTTGACCCTCTGTTCTGAAGAGAAAATGATGAATACACCCACTGCTGGCCAACAGTGGGACCGAGCCACAGAAAGGCATTGGAGCTTCGTAGTCTGTGTTTCTTATCTGTGAGCCTCGAAAATTTCAACACATTCAAATAGTAATCTTTTGTGTACACTGAAAAATGCTGGATAGCAAGTGCTGTTTGATAGAACAGTTTTCAAGGACTAAATCACTATCACTATTATCTGTAGAAAGGAAGCCATCAGACTTAGTGCCCCTCCCCGTTTTTGGCTGTCTTCCATTCAATCTCCACCAAGCAGCTGGTGATGGGGGCTTCTTATTTTCTGTCACCTGTCCCTGTTCACTGTACCAGGACTCTTGCTGGGTAATAAGCCTTTGTTAAACCAAGAGGTATTTTTAAGATCATACCATAATTGACTTTTTCTACAGTGTTTTAAAACTCTGGTCATGCTATCCTTACAGGGAAAAAGTGTCCTGTTCTCCCCATGTTTCCATGGAATGGTTTCCCATTCCTTCTCTTGGCTTGTCTTAAGCTTTTCATGTGAGGTTTCTTCTGCCACCCATGCCTTAAGTATCAACTGTTCAGACACCCCATAACCGTTCTGTTATCCCTTCAAACATCCTTTGTTTTTACTTTTTGCAGGACTGGGGATTGTTATGAGGCCTCCTATATGCCATGCAGACACTGCACCACTGCCCCCTCTAGGTGGGAACGGCACACAGTCCCCTCTTGGAGGACACTCTGCACTGCCCTCTCTAGGCGGGCACTGCACACTGCCCTCTCTAGGCGGGCACTGCACACTGCCCTCTCTAGGCTTGCACTCTGCACTGCCCTCTCTAGGCGGGCACTGCACACTGCCCTCTCTAGGCGAGCACAGAACAGTGCCCGCCGTCCTTTCATTTTATATATTTCACTTTATTCAAGGTTTTCCTAAATTGCCCAAGCTGGCTTTGAACTTGGGATTTTCCTGCCATAGATTATCAAGTGGTTTGAATTAGAAGTGTGACATGCCAGTCCTCCCTCCACCCCCATATGTTTTTTAGTGTTTTCTCAGCTACCACCAAGACTTTAATATAACCAAAATATCAAAAATTATACATTAAAGTGAGATTTGTTTTTCTGAATTCCTGTAAGCCAGGAGAGCAATATGACCTAAGCTCAGGGGGTTTGTAACAGTGCAGGATACAGTTTTCTCGTATCCAAACTTGCCTGCTAATCTCTACGGTAGTGATTAGAAACACAGTTGCCCCTGGGCTTTCTGATCCTCAGTTCTTGTGCCTGCTGTCCCAAGGTTTTGTTCTAATGTCTCTGACACTTCTCACTTCCCTTCCTCATCACACAGCCAGGACCACCACCCGTGTTGCTTCTTAAATTCCCATAAAAGTCCCCGAGTGGCCTTTACTAATTAACAAATATAGTCAAGCCACAAAATCCACAATCCACCAGCTTTAAACATTTGGTCCTTATGCATTATTCTCAAAATGCAGCCCACACTGCCTCCTCAGCCTCACCTGCACCCCACCCCCATTCTACACTACTGAAAATTCCTTGAACTCTAAAACTGTCCATTATTTCAAATCTTCAAGTATTTCAACACTATTAATTCATTCAGCAAATGCTGATAATGTACTTGGTACCAGATATTGGGTGTAAAGTAATTCAAAAGCAAGATGTAATACTTGATTTGGGGGAGGAACAAGTTTTCTCCAATTATGCACTAGAGTTTGGTTGTGCTGGACAGGAATATTTTGAAAGAGATACAAATATGTGGGAAGCATTCTACACAGCACTCATTATTTGTTTTATTTTACTGAGGGTTTTTGCCAAATTGTCCAAGCTGGCTTTGAACTTGGGATCTTTCTGCTTTGGATTCCCAAGCTGCCCAAATTACATGTGTGATTCTCCCAGGTTTGGCTTCCTTGTGGAAGAATTAGCAAAGCCTTGTGGAGAATTCTCTCATCCATACCAAAGACTTTAATTACAATCATGATAGAAGTGATATCACAATTCATATTTTGAGGTCAGATTTTTTTTTTCTGAGTCTCAGTAATCATCAGGAGGTGTTTGATATTAACTTACAGTAGATCATTCACCTCTGTGACTTAGGCACTCCCTTTTTATGAAAATATTATTCTCGTATCTAGAAAAGGCTATTTTCTTGTTTATGTCTTCTGGTAGTCTTAGAACTCCAAGACCCTATGCATGGTGGTTTCAGATCTAAATCATGTGGCCTGATACCAAAATGCAGTATGTAAAATTGGACTTATGAAACTGCACAAAATAATCTGGAATCTCGACATGGTAGCTTTTGTGTCTGTTAACGTGTTGGTGTCTATACTGAGGCAGTGAAAAAAAGCATTTGACAGGTGGGATCTGGGGATAAGAGAAGAGTCCAGAAACAGGGCAACAGCTTAGTAGACAACCATTTACATGTAAAACACTGTGTTTAAGAAGTTTCTTGAAGCCAGGTAGCGGTGGCGCCCTTTGGGAGGCAGAGGCAGGTGGAACTCTTGAATTTGAAGCAGTCTGTTCTACACAGCAAGTTTCAGGATAACCAGGACTGAAACCCCATCTTGATAAACAAACAAGAAAACAAACAAACAAAACCAAACAAATGAAGATCGGAGGAGGAAGAGAGGAGAGGGTGGTGGTGGTGGTAGTTGTTGTTGTTGTTGTTTCTTAGATGAGTGTGATTGTGCATGCTTAGAGGAAGTTAGATCTCTGTGAGTTCGAGGGCAGCCTGATCTATATAGTGAATTCCAGACCAGCCAGGGTAAGACTGGGGAAAAACAAACAAATCAAACTAAAAGCAAGTTGGAGCATAAGGCATATAATCAGAACATAAGCAGATGATGGTAGGAGACTGGAAGGCAGCCCTAGAATTTTTAGTCAACCACCCTATAATACCAAGTTAAAATAATAAATAAATTCTATTTGTAACAGTACACTATAAAGCACAATAAAACCAACCAGCCATCTCTGTCAAACAAGAACTAGAATATAGCCAGTACTAGCCATTCCCATATGCTCACTCCCCACCTGCTCATTCCTCACCTGCATATCTCTCACCTGCACACCCCTCACCCGCTCCCCCTCCACCTGCATGCTCCCACCTGTACACACCCCTCACTCACTCACCCCCACCTGCTCAACCCCCACCTGCTCACCCTCCACCTGCTCACTGCTTTCCTCCAGGAGGTGTTCAGGACTTTTCTGTTCTGTGTGTTAATGTGGGAACCGGGGCTAACCCTTATGTGCTGGGATGGCACTTGTGAATTTGTATTCCATGTGTGCTTCTGTGCTTTTCTTGTTCAAAACAAAAAAACATATTTATCAAATTATAGATGACAAAATTATTGTTTCATTATAAAAATGATTTCATCATTTACATTGAATTCTGTAGCTTCTGGTTTTACTCACATCTACTGTTTTGCTGCCATGCTTCCTTCATTTTTACTGCTCTTTGATTAATATTCCAGTATGCGTGTGCCACATTAATCCATCCTCTTGTATGGATTTAGTTCCGGAGTGATTTTGCACTTGCGATCAGTACTTCCACAGATATTGATCCCTGTTACCCTGTGTGTACTTGTCATGTTGGTGCCTGTAAATAGTATCACGTCATAGTAATTTGCGTCACTAACAAGCTTCAGTGCAGTTATACACGCTCTGGTCTTGCTCCTAGACTCTGTTCATATCCTTTGACTGCTTTTCTGAGGTGTTGCCAGGATTTCTCTTCTTCTTGGGTTTTAAATCAATTCATTTTGGATACAACTCTTTCCTTTCTCACGTCACTACATCTTCTACTACTGTTGAAGATTACTACTACATCTTCTCCACCTGTTGTTCTCAACTTCCTTTCTAGTCTTCCAAAGAATAGAAAGTCAAATTCTTAATGTACCTTTAAATGATCACTCTATGTGCTCTCTATACATTTAAGAGGACTTCTCCCAGCTCGTTCACCAGTCTCCTATATTCTCTTCTAACAGTTGCACCTTGGCCTTTTAAACTCAACCTCAGGTCCATCTGAACGGAGGGTTTTTGTTTGTTTTGTTTTGTTTTGTTTTTGTTTTCAAGAGAGGGTTTCTTCCCTGATTGGGGATTGAACCAGAGCATCAGTGGCAAGAGGGTTGAATCCTAAACCTGAGACCACCAGGGTGCATCAAGTATGGCATGAATTGTGTTTTATTTTAACAAGTGACAGCCAGTTGTTTTCCTCTATACAGATAAATGTCTCTTATTCTCCCCAGCAACTTGCAATGCCATTTTGCCAAATCAAGTATCCCATCACCTGAAGGTCTGTTTCCAGGTTCTTCTCTTCTGTGGTTGCTTCTATCCTAATGGCATTGTGGAAGAGGCTGTGTTTTCTATTTCTTCTTCCTTTCTACTGCTTCAAAAACTTTGAAGACTTGGCTATACTGTTTTAGTAAAGAAAATAATCATGGGAGAGGGTGTCTGCCCAGCCTGCACCTGTTCTCATGCTGTAGCTTCCTTCAAATTTTGTGCACAAGCTCATACTAAACTCTGTTCTGTGCCTGGTATTGTACAGAGCTTGTAGCAGATCCACTGGGACTAGGTCAGAGTTCCACCTTCTGGGAGCTAATACAGAAACCAAAAGTGAGTGAACATGAGACCATTAGAAAAAAAGAGTAGTTTCTAGAGTCTTCTTCCAGGCTTCAAAGGTTAACAGATCATGAGAAAAGAGAGGTGTGAGATTCCCCAGCAAGTCTTAGGGCCTTGCAAAAGCCTTCTCAGGTGCAGCTTTCAATGACTGGAAGGGGCTGAATCCTTCATATCCTGAGGACCCTGTGACTATAATCTGAAGAAAAGGCAGGCTTGGTGGCAGAGGCCTGTAATCCTGGCTACTATGGAGGCTGAAGCTGGGAAGTCACGAGTTTGAGACCTACCCGGGCCACATAGTGTGTGGTCTGGAATATAGTTAAGTGGTAGAGTGCTTGCCTTGCATGTGCCAAGACCGGAGTTCAGTCCCTAGGACTAAAGGGAATCATAACATAACATCTATGAAAATGTAAAGTTTCTTAACATGTGTATCTTTGTACTTAAAGGTTTCCTAGCGCAGAGTTACTGAAGTATTTAGGCTCGTCAACCCTAGAGGTACCTGGATTGTTCTTAAATCACTGAGCCATCTATCCAACTCCTATTTTATTATTTTTAAAACTAGCATACAAAGAATTTGATACCATTATAGCATTCACAGCATTTTCTAACAAAGTTTGTTTTTGTAGATCCTCTCTCCCACTGCCCTCTTCCAACCTCCATGTCCCCAACCCCTCTTATAACCTCCTTCCTCCCTGCCCCTCACCCTCTCGTGCAACCCCCTCCTCTCTCATGTTACACATGTCCTTTCCCCACTCTGTATGCGGCACCTCTTTACCTTCCTGGTCTCCTTTCTAGACTGTTGGACTTTGCCCATCTATACATGTAGAGTAATTTAAATCCACAACATGGCTGCTGTAGCAAGGGGTCACATCCAAAGGTATGATCCAACTAGAATGCAGATGTGCCCTGGATTATAGTATGATCTGGCTGGAATACAGACAAGCCCTCACGACATATCTTTGGTCCTTAATAGAGAAGGTAAAGTTAGTTTAGAAGGAAGCAGTCACATTTGAGAGTGGCATCTAATTGAGGAGCAGAAAAAGGGACAGATCAGAGTAAGATTTGACAGAACGGGTCAGAGATATTATCACCCAACTCTCACATGAACAGACAGGAAATAGAAGCTACTTAGGAACAGTGTAGAGTGAGTCAGGGGTAGAGGGCAGTTGATTGAGTGAAGTTCAGTTGAGTTCAGGCAATGAGTTGAGTTCAATTGAGTTTAGTTGAATGTAATTGGGTGCAGTTCAGTTGAATGCAGTGAGTTCAATTGAATTCATGCTGTTCTGTTCAGTTCATACAGTGAGTGGAATTCAGAGGCAGGTTTTCCAAGCAGAACAATTTAGCAGAAGCCAAGAGCAACCAGTTTGAATCAATTAGCTTGGAAAGGAGTTTTGAGCCAGAACAGCTGAGTTGAACCAGCCAGCCAGAGTTCAGAAAGAACTAGAAAAGGTGAGCTTATTCAAACTAAGCCTTTGAGACAATTACATCTGGTGACTACAAGTTACTTGGACATGTATGCATACATGTAAACTCTACTTACTAGGATCTACATGAGAAAGAACATAGGTTTTGTCACCTCATTTAACATTATACTTTCCAGACTTATCCATTTTCCCACAAATTTCATTTTTATTTACAGCTTAAATTCCATTATATAGATGTACCACACTTTAGAAAAAGAATTATTTTAAGTATGTGAATGTGTCTGTGTGTAGATATGTACATGTGAGTTCAGGTGATCTCAGAGATCTCAGGTGTTGGGTCCCCTAGAACTGAAGTTACATGAAATTGTGACCTGGGAACTGCACTGGGTTTTTTTTTGTAAGAGCAGCACATTCTTTTAATTACTTAGCTGCCTTTCCAGCCCCCAAGCCATATTTTGATTATCCACTTATCGGTTGATAAATATCTATCTGGTTCTAATTCTTTGTCATTGTGAATACTGCAGCAATGAATGTGGATGTGCAAATATAGCTGTAGTAGACAGGGAGTCTTTTGGGTATATACCCAAGAGTGCTAGAGTTGGGTCATGTGGTAATTTTATTTTGAATTTTTCAAAAACCTCCATACTTATTTTTATAGTGGTTATGCTAATTTGTACACTCACAAGCTTCATTGTAGGTAATCTTAGCCATTCCTACCAGAGTGAGGTACATCCTTAGCCATTAGTGAATTGCAAGTTTACCAGTAGGATTCACATTTTAGAGAAAAAACAAGCAAGCCAGCAAGCCAGCAAGCCAGCAAGCCAGCAAGCAAACACACACACACCTGAGGCTCAGAAAGGACAGGTGTGATTACAAGCTGGCTAATTTTGTTTCTGGCTTCAAATTTGGGCCACTGAGAAGCCAACAGATTTTGTCCTGTGGGCCAGTGTGGCCTAGTTGCTTTTGTAAATGAAGTCACAACAGTGGGGCTAACAGGATGTTCACTGTGAGTATGTATATGGATTTCTAAATGATGCTTAACCTACTTTGGTCACTGACCTAGAAAACACTGGTGGTTTGGTAAATGTTTACTAGTTGAATCTCAGTGTACTTGATCAAAACATTTTTCTCCTCAGAGTGAAAACTTGGAAGGCTAAGTTTTTGACACCAAGAGGGAAAAAGGGGAAAGGCAGCCGTGGATCCAAACGGTAAGAACACAAATGCACTCACTTTCAGCTTCAATGCTGCGGTCTCTACTCTTGCCAGTTGTGGGACTGTAGGCCAGTCCTTAACATGGACTCTCAGGTTCCTCACCTGCAACTGAGAGCTAGCAACACTTGCCTCACAGTACAACTAAGAGGGGACAAAAGAGACAAAGGTACAAATACACAGTTCCTTACACCCATCTCCAACCTCCACCCTACTCTCCATCGAGGAATAAAAAAGCAAGGGAGGTAGCCCCTAGCAAACAATGAAGGACATACAATCTTCTTGTCTTTTAGACCATAGGAGCATCCCTCCAGAAGGATAGAACTTCAGTAGAACATCAGCCAGATCTGACTTTGCTAAAATGTAAGTTTAGTTATAACTACAGTCAGAATGCAGTCAGAGCATTTCATCAGCTCAGGACATAATGGGCACTCGTGGTGCTTCAGATTGCACTCGCTGCTCAGGGAGGGAGGCCATATCCTCTAATGATCACTTAGCTATGTGCTCCTCTTCCCTGATGCAGGATCTGGGGGACTTTCTTTGACATACTTCTTGGGAAAATTCTTAGCAAATAGTGGTTTGTTTGTATCAGGAAACCTATGGTTTTCTCAGGGTATCCCAAGAGAAGTCACATTTGTTGGTAGCAAATTGAAACTCAGAGTGGCAAAGGCAGCCCTTCCCTTAAGCTTATTTTTCCCCATTTAGAAAGAGGCATCCAGACTAGAAAAGTTGATTTTTGTTTTTTACATTAAACATCATACTTATTTGCACAGGGCAGCTGAAGAGAAATCCAAATGTAAAGTCAGGAAGGTTTCTGACTCCTTGTCTAACACAGTGTTATCTATCATCAATACACGTCTGTTTTTTGGGGAAACAATTTTCTAAACTGATTAATATATTCTCAATTTGAAAATACAATAATAGACTGTCATTGTTTCCGAAGAGCAACGGATCAAGTTCTTGGATCCTTTTATAGTGGTTTCTGGGACAACTATCCTACCAATAAAGTGTTTTTGGTATTAGTTAACTGACAGCTTAGTCTCCAGTAAGTACAAAGTTTGGGTGAATATTCAAATATAAAGGCATGCATGGTCTAAATAGGCACTGTATGTAGAGGGAATGTGTATGATTCTAATGGAGCCGGCATTTGCTGAAGGTGCTCAAGACCCTGAAGGATGTTATCTGAGCATACTTAATTTAGAAAGATATCTCTGTAACGGGTATGCAGATAATTTTTTTTTACAAGAATGGACATGGAGAGTGGTGTTGTTACCAGTTGTCAGGGTCTAAGAGGGATATTTCCAGGTTCTTGGCTTCTTATTCAACAAAGGAATAAAAACAAAACAAAACAAAACAAAACAAAACAAAACCATATGCTGCAAAGTATTGGGGAAAATTTATTCAGAGTAAAGAGCTAGAATAGGTCAGAATACACTATAAGGCTGTTTTATTTGCTTAAAGTCTCACCCATGTTTGCTGCATCCCGCTGTGTAGTCTTAACTCTGTTCATGCATTCCTTACATTTCCTATCTCTATAATAAGATATTCCCCAAACCGACTTAAGACAGAAAATTTTATTTTGACCCATAGTTCAAAGGTACAGTCCATCACCACGGCTCTTGTTTCGTTACAGTAAAAACATATAAAATCTATAGTTAAATGTTGTCAAAACCAGTTACCTTGTTGTGGTGTTTTATGATCAAGGCCCCCCACAGTCTCAGGCATTTGAATACTTTGGTCCAGTTGGTGGCACTGTTTGGGTACATTTAGAAGATGTGGCCTTGCTGAAGGAAGTGTAACACTTGTAGGTGGCCTTTGCAAGTTTAAAGACTCAGGTTATTTCCAGTTCTCTACTGGGTGCTTTCTGTTCCAGCTACTGTGCCCACCAGTTCCCTGCCATGATGGACTCTAATCCCCCAGGAACTGTAAGCCCAAATAAACACTTTCTCCCTATAAGGTGCCTTAGTCATGGTGTTTTCTCACTGCAACAGAAAAAGAAACTAAATGATACACCTACCATTCTAATAAAACACATTATTTCTCCTATTCCATTGCTCCTCCTGCACTCAACCATTCTCAAGTTTGTTTTATTCCATGCTTTCTTGCTATAAAAATATTGGTAGAGAGAAACCTCAGTAGTAGGACGCTCACTTAGTATCTATGGAGTGATGGGTTTGATCTTCAGCACTGGGGGAAAAACACATATATGTATGTATTGAACAGAAAAATAGTTATTACCTTCTTCTGAAGTTATGACAATCTGCTGTAGTAGAGGGATGTGTTCACATAGATAGATGTGTGTATAGATATATGTAGATGTATACATGACAGTGGTACCTGAGTTTACCCTGAAACAGGACGAGTTCTAGACTCACAGATGCAATATCTTTGTCATGCTATACTTACCTCTACCCATGTTATTTCTTGCTAGTTTTTCTCCCAAGAATTTCTTCAGAACTAAGAAGAAAAAATTAGAAAAGAATAGAGTGGAAAAGGAAGAAAAACTGTTCAGAGAAAGATTTCAGGTATGTTCTCTTTCTCAAAGTAAAAATTAGCAGAAAACGAATGCCACTGACAATCAAACCTTCCACTCCTGAAGACTCCACTAGTTTGTGGTGTCTCAGCCACTCTGATGATCTTTTTAGAACAGTCTGATACATCCCTATATTGGCATGCCTTTGGATATTGCTATTCGATCGGTTAAACCTTCTACAGTGTTTTTTAAGGCTCTGTTCAAACCTCCCTCCCTCAGCTCATTTGTACAGCGTTGCTTGGAAAAAGAACTTTTCATATGTCGGTTCCCAATGTGCCGGCCATGTAGTTTCGAGCACTACTGCAGCAGCGTCTCAAAGTCTTTCATTAAGAGCCTGTGGAGCATTTTCTACTTCTCCCAAGTTGAAGTGGTCCTTCCTGATTGCATATCCTGCCAAAATGAGAACTTCTGAATTCAGGAAACATTTTTATCACCATCCATGCGCTAGACAGCAGATGAAGGGAGACAAGTGCTATAAAGAGGAGGCACACTGTAAATCAGAGCTCCAGCAGAAATGCTTCTTGGTAGTTCCCTCAAGTCAGGAACACAGCTAATCTTTGTTTTCTCTCCTTACATCCTGTCCCTGCTCTTTTTGCTTTGCCAATAAACCACTCATAGTTTGGTTTCTAAGAGAGCTTGCAGCTCCTTCCTCCAGGCCCCGACTTGGTCTACTCCACATCTGACATGCCCACTCCACTTTGCACGTGCTGTGTTCACTTACTGAGGCATCTTCTCATTCCAGAAAGACCTGCTCAGACCTTCTGATTAAGGGTTTGCTCTTCTTCCCTAAGGAGCAACTTCTGTGCAGTTCATCACACTGCACTGTGAACTTCTTGGAGACAGTTTACCTTAGTCTTCACACCCATGTGCTCAGCAGAGCCACTACCTCAGGCTTCACACACATCCCTAACTGTTTTGAAAGTGAACTAAATAGGAGGTTACATAAACCCTTAACCACTGCTATCATCTGCTTGGTCCAAAGGTGATGATGTGATTTGATTAGCTCAAAACCAACAGTATAGCAATCTCTGGTTGAAAATACCCCTATAGTCCATCTAGCACTTACTGCCTCCCCTCTATCCCACATGGGACAGAAATCCCATCTCTGTATGCAATTTAAGTCTATCCTTAATTTTCTGAGGAGCTTCTAGTTACCTTTAGGGGAAAATATGACATTTCAGTCCAGCTCAAATGAAGAGACAGTGTGCACTTCACTGGTGACAGGAACTGCAGGTACACGATGAGGAATGCAAGCTTCTCCTTTAAAAGGAAGCCAGTATGTTTAGTACACTGCAACAGTGGGCTGTTCATGGCAGTCCCCAAGGTCTGAGAGGTCACTGGCAGATGAGTATTTCAAGTAGAAAAAGGAAGTGAGCATGCTTGAGCAAAGGCCTGAGGAGATGGAAGCACGATGCATTTACAAAGTCTCCTGGAGCTTCCTCAGGATTCCATAAGGAGGACAGAGACAAAGGGACAAGGGATGACAGTGTGCCAAGGACCTCTGATAGGAAAAACTACTAGCAAAAACCATGTAGACCTCATCCTAAGAGCAACAGAGTTTTCAGATTAGGTGACCTATGTCAGATTCGTATTTGAAGAAAGCATTGAGGATTCCTAGTAAACACAACGATGTGTTTCCGGGGGAAGCAGGAGCACTCTTAGCCAGCTGAGGAGGAGGCTGTAAGTGGAGGCATTCCATTCTAATCTGCCAGGGTGGACATCTATGACCTAAGCTACCTTTCCTAGGTTCTCTTTTCCCAGTCAGTGCATGACAAGGTGAATTACTTGTAGAGGCTAGCTCATCAGGAAGAAAATATCCTGTAGGTTTAGGAACCAAATTTCCAATCAAAGACCGCTCCTTCTCAAATGCTTGTCTTTCATCAGACATGGAGAGTGGGTCTTTCTGTCTTATACCCAACTACTGCCATTTTAAAGTACATGTACTCTGAAAAGCTGAGGCTAGAGCATCCTCCAAAACAAAGTCAACTCTGCAGCTCTGTTAGATGTTTCCTCTCCTGAGTTGGGAGGCACCTTTGCTATTGTAAAGCATAACAACTATGGTTTATTCTAACCCACGAGGACTTGTTCTAATGTGCATTAGTGGATGTGAAAACAGTTTCAAGATATAATCAATTAGACAAATGTTTTATTTGGGATTTTACTATTATTTTTAGGGAGTTCTACTGTAATACCCCATTTTTTATTTTATCCATCTTATAGTTTGAGATTATTATAGTATATGTGTCATTAATTCTGTTATAATAACCATGCAAGCATGCCCTTACTACTAATTTCTCATTTTAGTATGGTAAAGAAATCATGGTCATTAACAGAGCTGTAGCATGTTCCGGTAACTCACGAAATGGAATATTTGATCTGCCAATAACTCCTGGAGAGCAGCTGGAGGTCATCGACACCACTGAGCAAAACCTAGTAATATGTCGCAATTCCAAAGGCAAATGTGAGTTTATGTTGAGATTATTTTCTTTATATTCAAGAACTTTCTCTACAACTCTCAGGTTAGTAACATGAGTTTTGTTTCTACAGATGGATATGTGCTCATTGAACATCTGGATTTCAAGTAAGTTGTTTAATATTATATCCAGTCATGAGTTACAGGTACTTAATGTGATATATATTCTAGCCTTCAGGGACCAGAGTTTACTTGGAAACCAGCTATGTAATGCACTGTCTGGGATTGCATCAGAGAAGGCCATGTCACTGGACTTCCAGTATACTTACCAAACTAATACATAGAGCCCATTTGTAAACAGGTTTTTCTTTTAAGATTTTTTTATTTTGATTTAAATTTTCAATTGCATGTTTTTATTTACATTTTAAATGTTATCCCATTTCCTGGTTTCCCCTCCAGAAACCCGCCATCCCATCCCAACCCCTGCTTCCATAATGGTGCTCCTTCACCCACCTACCTACTCCCTGCCACCTCCCCACCGTGACATTCCCCTATACTGGGACATCAAGCCTTGACAGGACTAAGGGCTTCTCCTCTCATTGATGCTACTACATATTTGAATGGAGCCATAAGTTCATTCCTGTGTTCTCTTGAGATGGTGGTTTCATCCCTGGGAGCTCTGGAGGTCTGATTGGTGATATTGTGTTCTTATTATGGGGTTGCAGATCCCTTCAGCTACTTCAGTCCTTTCTCTAACTCCTCCACTGGGGACCATGTTCTCAGCTCAATTATTGGCTGCAAGTATCCGCCTCTGTATTTCTCAGGCTCTGGCAGAGCCTCTCAGCAGACCACTATATCAGGCTCTTGTCAGCATGCACTTCTTGGCATCCACAATATTGTCTGGGTTTGGTGGCTGTATGTATATGGAACTCATCCCCATGTGGGGAAGTCTCTGGATGGCCTTTCAGTCTCTGCTCCAAACTTTGTCTCTGTATTTCCTCCTGTGAGTATTTTTGTTCCCCCTTCTAAGAAGGTCTGAAGCATCCACACTTTGTTCTTCCTTCTTCTTGAGCTTAATGTGGTTTGTGAATTATATCTTGGGTATCCCAAGCTTTTGGACTAATATCGACTTACCAGTGAGTACATACCATGTATGTTCTTTTGTGTTTGGGTTACCTCACTCAGGATGATATTTTCAAGTTCCATCCATTTGCCTAAGAATTTCATGAAGTCATTGTTTTTAATAGCTGAGTAGTATTTCCATTATGAAAATATACCACATTTTCTGTATCCATTCTTCTGTTGAAGGGCATCTGGGTTCTTTCCAGCTTCTGGCTATTATAAATAAGGCCTCTATGAACATCATGGAGCATCTTTTGGGTATATGCCCAGGAGAGGTATAGCTGGGCCCTCAGGTAGTACAGTGTCCAGTTTTGTGAGAAACATCCAGACTGATTTCCAGAATGGTTGTACCAGCTTACAATCCCACCAACAATGGAGGAGTGTTTCTCTTTCTCCACATCCACGTCAGCATCTGTTGTCACTTGAGTTTTTGATCTTAACCATTCTGACTGGTGTGAGGTGGACTCCCAGGGTTGTTTTGATTTGCATTTCCCTGATGACTAAGGATGTTGAACATTTCCTTAGGTGCTTTCAGCCATTCAGCATTCCTCAGTTGAGAATTCTTTGTTTAGCTCTATATCCCATTTTTTAAAATAGGGTTATTTGATTCTCAGGAGTCTAACTTCTTGAGTTCTTTGTATATATTGGATATTAGCCCTCTATTGGATGTAGGATTGGTAAAGATCTTTTCCCAATCTGTTAGTTGCTGTTTTGTCCTATTGACAGTGTCCTTTGCCTTACAGAAGCTTTGCAATTTCTATAAGGTCCCATTTGTCGATTCTTGATCTTAGAGCACAAGCCATTGGTGTTCTGGTTAGGAAGTTTTCCCCAGTGTCCATGTGTTTGAGTCTCTTGCCAACTTCCTCTTCTATTAGAATCAGCGTATGTAATTTTATGTGGAGGTCCAAGATCCTCTTGGACTTGATCTTTGTACAAGGCGATAAGAATGGATAGATTTGCATTCTTCTACATGCTGACCTCCAGTTGAACCAACACCATTTGTAGAAAATGCTGTCTGTTTTTCCACTGGATGGTTTTAGCTCCTTTGTCAAATATCAATTGCCCATTGGTGTGTAGGTTTATTTCTGAGTCTTCAATGCTATTTCATTGATCTACCAGCCTGTCTCTGTACCAATACCATACAGTTTTTATCACTATTGCTCTGTAATACTGCTTGAGGTCAGGGATGGTGATTCCCCCAGAAGTTCTTTTACTGTTGAGGATAGTTTTAGCTATCCTGGGGTTTTGTTACAGTTTTTAGAAATCACTTGCCATATCCTAACTGAACAGTTACTGATACTGTGTATTTCATAATGTCATCATGTGTTCCTTTCTGTCCCAGGCATCAGGGCTGATCCCGTTAGGAAGGTATGCGTGACGTCAGGATGTGTCCTAGGTGTGAGTTCACCCCTACAGCACTTTCAGCTCCTGCCTCAAAATGACATGGACAGTGGAAACTTCTGTCGGAAACTCAGAAGAAAACCTTCAACAACTCAATGTTGGTTTTACTCCATAAAAGTTTGTCTTTCAATGTCTACGTTCCTGCTGGTTCAAGAAAGCATGACACAATATGTTAGTGTGCGAGCATTCGCCTAATGAGCCATAGCCCAAATTAGAAACCTTGCCTTCTGGCATCGGGGAGTTGGGCAGATAGTAAGTGAACTTCTAATGTTAGTCCACTGCATGTGCAGCCTCTTGGTGCATAGCTACATTTCATATGAATTCTGTGTAGTAATAATGTGCTCATATTCCTTTACATGACCATGACACCACCACCTGAGCCACCATCACCTGATTTGTTTCTTAACCAAAGCAAAAGACTAGAAGACGAGGACTGATGAAGGGAACAGTTCGCTGCAGGGGGTGGGGGTAGTGGATTCTTTTCTGGACTCAACCAGAACTATCATTTGTGTTTAAGTATATTTAACAAAACTGTGAAGATATATAAAATATATACATGTTGTACCATGTTAAAACGGTGGAAATGATTAGTCTCTGTGGCTAAAACACATCCAAATGTATTTCCTTTACGTAACAGTAAATAGAAATTGCAGAGTTGTAAATAACATTCTGGTTCTACCTGATATGCACTGTATGTTAATAAAGTCTGCATATGCTTTCAACTACTACATTTGAAGTTCATTTCCTAATCTTCTAGAGGACTCCAGTTCAGTTCCCAGCACCCACATGCAGTAGTCACTGTATCTGTAACTCTGGGAGTTGGCATACCATGCTCAGCTCTCCAGGACACCTGCATTCAGGTGGCATAGCCTTGCACATGAAGGAAGAATTGTGCTTTAGCAGAAGGGATGAAGAAAGCTTTTCCCTGACAGACCCATTCTTCCTCCTTTGAATCTACTTTGTAGGCTTCCCTAGTCTCCTATCTTCCTTTACATGGTCCCAATGGCACCTGCCATAAAGGCCATTTCATCCTAAATCAGATGAATCAAAGGTATTTACAGAGTTCTAAGTTTATAGAATAAACAGGTACATTACCACAAATAGAAAGACTAATCACATTATAAATGGAATAGCTTAAGGATTAAGAAAGGTGTTACAAAGCTTGGTCTGAAAGAAAGGCAGAAACTAGAAAAATCAATAGTCTTTCTGGAGACTGTCGAGAAGTTCAGGCAAATAGTATGCACAGAGTCTGACCGGCAGTGCTGCTTGGAAGACTTCCTCTAAAGACTGGGGACCCAATCAAGGATTGAGCTAAAA
Organism: Rattus norvegicus; assembly: GCF_021556685.1. Taxonomy (NCBI): domain Eukaryota; kingdom Metazoa; phylum Chordata; class Mammalia; order Rodentia; family Muridae; genus Rattus; species Rattus norvegicus. The sequence goes on from NC_141538.1 coordinate 125,689,798, forward strand.
GAAAATGCCAATGTTTGGGGGGCTCAAGGTTAATGGGGTTACAGATTACAGAGACAAAAAAGGCTTCTTTGCAATATTCACTAAGGGAAATTTCACAAGGCTCCCACACTTAGATGAAGAGCTATAGGCAATCAGTGGCTGCCAAGAGAGGAACTCTCTCCTATAGGAATACGCTCCCTGCTAGGATTCAACCCTAAGCACACGTACAGAGAAGAACACTAGATGAGCCCAGTAGGTTGTTTGTGTGCCAGTAGCTCATCTGTTTGTTGTGTTTGGAAGTGAACTCCAAGGGGCAAAGGACAAATGCAGTCTTAACATATCAGCACAAGTAAACGGAACAAGCAGGCACAGCTCTACTGTGTCTGACCCGTTAGACTCAAACGGAAGCCAGGCACAGGAGGCAATCAATGTCACTTCTTTTTGATTCCAGGAACAAATCTAAACATATACTCAACAATACCAGTGCACCTAATTTCATTAGACTGACCCAGCTGGATATAAAGACATAGACTGATCTCCATATAGAAATACTGGCAGGTGACTTCAACACCCTGCTCTCACCCAGACACATAAGCAAGTAACCTTCAAATGTGTGGGACAGACATCTGCATAATATTTCCCCCACAGAGTGCACATTATTTTCAGCAGCCTAAAAATAGACCACAGTTTTACAAAGCAAGTCCTATCAAATCTTTAAAAAGAACAACTAGAATTCTATAGCAGAAAAATTAGAGTAGTTTTCATGAAAATAGAACAACACATTATTGAACAATGAGTGGGTCATTTTTATAAAAGAGAGAGAAATTTCAAGACTTTTTGAACCCAATCATAATAAACACATAACAGAACCTATGCTATATTTTGAAAATCTCTTTACAATGGGAAGAGCACAGCTATAGGTGGTGGTCACACTCATCAGATCAGAGTTGCCATGAGCATCCCATGGTTTTGCCAGTATCACTCTAGCAGTCTGTGCACATTCCTCAAGGCTTTGGTGCTTGTCAGTCACCCTGGAGGTCAGCTTATGCTGCCAAGGCTTCCTCTAGTCCCTAACACCCAAAGCTTTAGCCACACCCAAAGTCCTGCTATCACCTAAGCAAGTCCAGATCACCACAGCCACCCCACGTGTGAGTAAGCACCTGTCATCTGGGCTCCACAGCTGAATTTCATGCAGGCACAGTGTTGGCAACAAAGCACACAACCCTCAGCTATGACCCAAATACAGACTGAAACATTTTCCAGACCAGAAAGGATAAGAGCTATCCTCCTCCTGTTTGTTTTGCTTTATTGGTTTGTACATATTTTTATTCTGTGTATTTTTGTGTTGTATTTTTGGTTTTATCAATATTTTAGTAGTGTGTGTGTGTGTGTGTCTGTGTGTCTATATGTGTAAAACTAGTCGCAATTTTGTACATTAACTCACTATGTGTCTTAGTTAGGGTTTAACTGCTGTGAACAGACACCATGACCAAGGCAAGTCTCATAAAAGACAACATTTAATGGGGGTTGGCTTATAGGTTCAGAGGGTCAGTCTATTATCATCAAGGTCGGAACATGACAGCATCCAGGCAGCCATGGTGCAGGCAGAGCTGAGAGTCTACATATTCATCTGAAGGCTGCTAGCAGAATACTTGCTCCCAGGCAGCTAAGATGAGGGTATTAAAGCCCATACCCACAGTGACACACCTACTCCAACAAGGCCACACCTCTCAAGTGCCACTCCCTGGGCCACGCATATATAAACCATCACATCCCACTCCCTGCCTTCCCCCATAGGCTTGTTCAAACATATGAGTCTAGGACGGCCATATCCAGCCATAGCATAATTTAAAAAGTACATTTAGTCCAACTTCCAAAAGTCTGCATAGTCTACAGAAGTATCAACAATGGAAGAAATCAAATTATTCATTTCCAGATGACATGATTCTATACTACTCTATATTAAAAAACCTTTTAAAGTTTGTGAGGAAGAGAGCTAATAGGAATTTTCAGTAACTTTGTAGTATACAAATCAATATACAAAAAGCAGTACCTTTCTTACATACCAGCGATGAAACTGCAGAGAAAGAAATTAGGTAAACATCCTAGTCACTATAGCTCCAGAAAAAAATTACCCGGGAATAAACTTAAGCAAGGACAAGAAAGTCTTCTAAATGAGGTCGTTAGGACACTGAGAGAAAATGCTAGACAACAGAAAGGTCTTCCCTGCTCCCAGAATGGCAGAATATTGTAAAAGCCATTGTATTGCTAAAAGTAATCAACAGATTCAATGCAAGTGCCACCAACATCCTAATGTCACTCTTCACAGAACTAGAAAGAAGGATACATGTGTCATGTGGACACAAAGAGTCACAACAAGCCTGCAGGGAGAGAACACGGTGACAGGCAGGCATTATACTACCTGGTTTCCAAGCACACTACAGAGCTACAGGACACGGATGGCCTAGGAACAGCACAAAAACAGACACAGGCCAGAGGAACAGAACAGTAGTCCCAGAAATAATCCCAGTAAGTTCGACCACCTAATTATTGACAAAGGTTTTAAAAACATAGTGAGGGGGGAGGAAAAGGCCAGCTGTTCAAAAGGTGAGAGAAAACCTGTAGTCTACCTGCAGATAAAGTTAAATCCACACCACTTCACCCGATACAAAAAGCAATTTAAAGTGGATCAAACAAAGCCCTAATATAAAACCTAAAATGCTGAATCTGCTAGGAGAAATCACTTCAAAATAAAGGTATGGGAAAGACTCTCAAAACAGGGCTCCACTACCAAAGGAAACATAATCCCCAAACTAAGATACGGAATTGTGTGAAATTAATTTTTTCTGCAGAGCAAAACAAAACTATCACACAGGGTGAACAGTCTATAAAATAAGAATATTTTTGTCACCTATGCTTCACATAAGGAGCTAATATGCAAAACTGAAAAAAAACTGTTGAAATTAAATGAACTCAGAAATAAAAATCAACACATAGGCTAATGAAATGAACAAACAGACCTCAAAAGAAGAAACATAGATAGCCAATTAGTACTTTCATTTTTTAAGGGAAATAATATTCATTAACACACTGTAGTGGCCGAGCACCTGACAATATTAGATATATGTATATCTAATTACATATAATATTATATAAATATGCATATATATTCCTTAAGAGAAAAACATAAGGGCCTTTTGAGTTTATACATTGCTGCAACCACTTTTTAGATAAGTACACTAAATTCTAAGAGAACTCCTAGATCACTCACTCAATGTATTCACTGGGAATTTAGCAATAAGCATTTTTAAAAGTATTCAACATCCCTAGTCATCAAGGTAGCACAAATTAAAACTACTGTGATAGACCATCTCATTGCCATCAGAATGACTATAATAAAAAACATACACACACACACACACACACACACTCCACATTCCCATCCCATACGCACACCACATTCCCACTACACACACACACACACACACACACACACACACACACACACACACTCCACAGAACACCAGCAAACACTCCTTAAAATGCACAGAGGAGGAACCCTTACTTATTCCCAGTGGAAACATGAACTAGTGCAGTCATCATGGAAATCAGTGTGACAGCTTCTCAAAGTCAACACAGGACCCAGATGCACCACTCCTGGGCACAGAGCCCAGGGTCTCTGTTTCCTGCCCATAGAGACACTTGTACGTCTGTGCTTATGGCTACACTACCCACAATAGCAAGGAAAAGCAACCAGCTCCAATGCCCATCAACTGATAGATGATGAAAATGTGCTACATATGCCTAATGAAATTTTAGTCAGTTATAAATAAAAATGAATTATAAGAAACTAGGTGGCTCTAGAAGTATTTTACTAAGTCAGCCAAATTTAGACAGCCAAAAACTGCATGGTCTCTCTTATATGTAGATCCTAGCTTGTAATGTACACATGTGTGCAAATAAACGGGCATAAATGTGGGTGTAGCCAAAAAAAAAAAAAAAACCCAAAACAAAAACGGAAACAAACCAGGAAGTAACCATGATAGGAAGAAAGAAATGCTGAGGACAGACACAGGGACGTCCGTGGCTAAAAAGCTGACAGCTAGGCAGAGGAGCATTCGAGCAGGACAGGGGACGGGGAGAGGAGAGGAGCAGGAGGAGCACCAGCTAAAATTCTGTTGAAAACACCACAGCAATAAGTAGTACTTTGTACGCTAATTAAAGTAAAATTTAAAAAGAGGAATCATTACAGCCAGTCTAGGGAAGTCTGAACCATTAGAACATATTTTGACAACTTACATACCAAAAAACTGAGGAACACTAGAGACAACTGATGTATTTCCTTCCATGCAGCTACAGCCTACTAAAGGGGAGAGTTAACAACTAAAACAGATACAAGACAAGCAGTGCAGCTAAACGGATCATAGTCTCTGATATAAAAACAACAAAACAGTAAACAAAGAACAAACAGGACCAAAGGACTCCTTACTGAATCCTGTAAAGAATGCATGAGCCCCCTCCCAAATTATTCTGGCAAGCAGAATGATGCCAAACTCACTTTATGAAGCCAGTGTTACCCTGATACCCAAACCAGACAAAGACACAACACAATAATTACCAGCCAATCTCCTTAATGAAGGTAAATGCAAATTTTCAATAAAAATACTGGCAAACCAAATTCAGCACATATAAAAAGGATAACTCACCATGATGAAATTGATTTAATTCCACAGTTCATAAAGTATGCAGATCAGTAAGTGTAAGACATTATCATATAAATAAGAATTAAGGACAAAAACCATATGATCATATCAGTCCATGGAGGATTTGCCAAACTCAACATCCTCTACATGCAGAATTGTGAAGAAACTAGGAACAGGCAGAGCAGATTTCAACACAATAAAGAATGCACACATCGAACCTAGAGCCAATATTCTACCAGAAGAGGAAGAAAAACAAAGGATTTTCTCTGAGATTAGGAACACAAAAAAGGGGGGGCCTACTTTTGTGACTATTATCTATTTCATTTTAGCCTTGAAAGGAAGACAAGACTGTCTGAAGGAATGAAGAAAACTAGCAGGCAGAGTGAGACAGGAAGAGAAAGAGGAGACATGGTCAAAGCACATGTTACACTTACAGAAAAAGGACATATGTACAATTCATATATCAACAAAGTATTGTATTTTAAAAGTAATCAGAGGGGCTGAGGCCATAACTTAGATGGTAGACTGCTTACCTTGCACGCATGAGACTCTGGGTTTAATATCCGCCACAGCATGAAATGGGAATAGTGGGGCGTGCCTCTAATCCCAACGCTGGGGAGGTAGACACAGGAGAATCAGAAGCTTAAGGTCACCCTCAGCTTCACAGCAAGTCCAAGGTAATTTAGTTGCCTGAGATCCTGTCCCAAAAACAAAGAAGACCAAACAGAGGTGAAGAAGAAGGGAGGAGGAGAAGAGGGGTGTAGAGAAGGAGAACGAGAGGAGGAAAATGATGACAATAATGATAACAGCACAAATTAGTAGTAGTAGATTTGTGCTTAGTCTCCTGAGAGAGCCCAAGTATGCCCACGGCACGTCCAAAGAGTAAAACAATAAATCTGTGCTAAGTCCTTAAGATGGTGGTGGTTTGTTATAAAACGCAACACCCAGACGTGCCTCCAGTCACACAGTCACAAAGACGAACGTGGACAGCGACGGTGTGAAAGAGCCAACAGAGTCCCAAGCAATTTCTTTCTAAAGAAGCTTTCTCTTAGCTGGAACATGGAATATTAGCCTAATTACTGAACAGAAACAAAAACAGCCTTCAAATTAAACAGACTTTAATTTGACTTTGTGGGAAATGCAGACACACGATTAGATGGGCCACTTTTCTCTTATGTTTGTTGCCAGGGAGTCCCACACAAGTGAAACATCCATCAGAGATAATCTGCACATAGGAAATGCTACTCAATTCACTGATCTTCTCTACGTGGTTACTGAAGAGAAGTCCTCTCCACTGATCACTGAACTCTCAAGAATGCATAACAAATAAAACTGAAAGTATGATCTATAGTCATTTAAACAAAATCACCGTGAGTCTGCTGGTTCCTATTCTGAAACTGATTACAGAAAGTAGTCCCGATTTCAATAACTTAACAATGCTTTTAAATAGAGATGAACTCTGGCACTGTGCCATTATGGGACTATTTTACAGGCTAAGGATGAATGCAGGGTATCCCCAAAAGCAAATCAAACTATTACTCTCCAGTAATACACTATGTTATGATCATGGATATAACCTAGATCTGTCAACTTTGTTTTATTTTTTATACTCAAAAATCAATGTATTATAGTAAATGTGATAAAAACACAACCATTCCTACCAAAATAATATCAAAATACTATGACCCTCAAGATCATAGTTCATAACAACCTCACAATGAACACTCAAAACAGTACAACCATGAGTAGTTGTGAACAGTCTTGACAGCTGTATTTTGGTACATTAAGGCAGCTTCAGACAACACTTTGAATAACAATATTTATTGAATCAAAAGACAGGTCTGATATTTAAACATTTGAGGTTTTCAAGAAATTCTGAAGTGTCTTACAGTAAGAATATTATGATTTGTGAAACTGTGTCTTAAACATTCTCAGCACTATGCCCTTATTACATATGACATCTAAAAACAAGATACTCATTCTATCATTATCAAAGGTGTCTAGTAAAAAAGGAAAGATTGACATTGAAGATGGGACTAGAAACCCCTACTTAGGGGCCTTCAAACGGTTTCTCACACACATCTGTGAGGTAGGTTATTATCCACATTTTGTACAAGAGAAAACTACACAAGGTTACATACCTTGTGCTGCCATAATAGCAAACAGGGAATTAGATCCAATTAGATCCGGTCCTTAGCTTTGCATTTCTTTTCTTTATAAACTTTAAAATATAAAGACTGCTAGTAATTGCATTCATTTTAAAAGCATAAGAAGGCAGCCAAATAGTTTCCCGGGTGGCTTTACAAAGTGAAACAAATGAACAGAAAATGCATTCAGTGAAGACATTCCAATGGTGACGCTGTAAGGTCTGGTCAAGTGGAACCAAAAGGCAGAAGCAAACCACGTGACCGCCTGTGGGACAGGTCTCAGGAAAACGGGGGAGCTGGGGGCAGCAGACTTTGAACACACGTTTACGGCTACTCTGCAAGTATTTGAGAAGGCACCAGGTACTCTTTCTTTCTTTGTGTAGACTGTGGGTCTGTGTCTCTTTAATTCTGGAAAAATGTTCTCCACTTAGAAAAAAAATGGGCTTCAAATTTGGTAACAAACCTTATTTACAAGAGACTTTTAGCTGTGAAAATGCACATTCAGACTAGCAGGAGAAAAATAACAATGCAATTCTTTCCCAGGAGGCTTCGGTGTCTCTTTGAAAATTTAAATTAACACAAAGTAGCAAACCTTGAATTAAAAAAAAAAATCACTGTATAAACCTTATCTTTTAAAAAGTCTCCTCAATATTTTTTTCATTCTATGACATTCTACAAATCCTTGACTTTTTTTTAAACTGGAGACATTATGCCCTAGAATTTCCTTAATTGCACTTTAAATATACTTGAATTTACCCACCCTGCTTGTCCAAATAATCATGAATTACCTCTATAAAACTCGAACTGCTTTTAGACATAAACTACAGCTACCAAAAGTCACATGCAGTCACAAAGGGCATTGTTATGCAAGGCTGGCAGTAAATATTACTGTTGGCTCACAAAATACAGGCCTGCAGTCTGATAACTTCCGGATGGGACCTGATTCTGTTCAGGTTATGGCTGAAGAAGTTTAATCAAAACTCAACCCAGTCTAGACTGTGGGCCTGTCTCTCATGCTATTACTGTTTAGTGGCATCATAAATATTCCAGGAAAGGCTGGTAAAGATGCTGCTAACTTGTTTACATGATACATATGTATATACACATACATATATGCATGGTTTAAAGCTCATTAACTTAAGTTACATTTCCAAGTTTAAAAAGGCTTGGAGCACTTCTATCAAGCCAATAGTGATTAGGTAGTTCATAGAGACACACTCCATAAAAACAATGTCGTCCCATTTATGCACAAAATAAAAAATTATCAAAATGAAATTTAGATAAGCCTAATTCAGCTAACAGTCACAAACTGTGATCATTTAGGTAGGACTGGGGCTAATTTTCCTTTACAAAAAGAGACTGTACTTTAAAAATCACGTAACTAAGGTCATGGGGTTTAGGTCAGCAGTTAAGCACTTGCTTCATACATGTGAAGCCCTGGGCTCAATCCCCAGTACAAAACTCCCCACACCAAAATCATATAAATAAAGTTGCAGAAAAAAATATGTCCTAGAGATTTTTCTGGATTTTAAGCACCCTCAATAACTTATAAATACTTACAATAAAAATCAATATAATCATAAATACTTCACAAAATTACATCTAGTTAGTGCAATCAATGAGCTTTTATAATTAGATTAACTATGTTCAGTTATAACTACTATATGTCATTCCAGGACTTACAAACAATACACCAGTGTTTGTTTTTATTATTTGTCTATCCGATGTTTCACAGACGCTTACCGCTCAGCCCAGAAGAATACAACGGCAATGAACAATTGGTCACCACTGCATGAGTGCATGTATGCATACATACATGAATACATGTATGGCACTGTGACTTATGGAGAGACTATTGAGCCTGCGTACTGGACTGCTTACTGCAAGGGTGCATTAGCAGACCTGGAAATGCATCACACCACCTCTGCTACATATCAGTCATTTTCTAATTAATGCTAAATCCCATGCCATGTTTTGATTTTTGCATTCCAGCAGTCCAAGTAGTTATGGTTAGTGTCCCTTTGAAATGCCTCAAACTAAGACAGAACACTCATACTAGTATGACACAAATACATAAAATGTGAACACTAACCCTGATGTTCTGAAGAACTAAACAAGGCAGGGCTTTAGAGCTCAAAGGGACGAGAGCTCTTTATCAATCCCTTTCATTTTAGGGTTTTAAATTGAGGCCAAGTCCAAGATCAAACTTACTACACTCATAGCCTTCATCAAAGTTTTCAACAGAGTTGCCAAGAATACTAAGTCATAATCCCTACTTAAACAAGCCACAGAGGAACTGAAGGACAAGTCGCCAGACTGAAAAGTTTTAGGTCTTTAAAACCAAACACAAAGCAGACAAGGCTAAGGGCAGATCTCACATTTAGGTATGAGACTTCACACTGGGAGTTTAACTTAGTCACCAGTGACCAGACAGAGCTGTAGTGTCTGTGGTAGGTATGTTCCAGGCTGTTAAGTTTTGTGAATATCAGTGTAAGACCCACATTAACTAAGCATGCTCACATGTCAGTAGAGACTACAGATAAAGCAGTATAAAAATCTGATTTGGTTGTTTATGATTATTTTCCAAATTGTGTTTCATCTCACAAATCTGTGTTCCCTGAGTACAAACTAGCTAAGGAAAGAGTATACCCAGAGTTAAGGAAGTGTCCTGGAAAGCTTACTGTATAAAGGAGAGAATTATGTGCTTCACATACCCAATTCCCTGGCACACAAGGACTTAGTGTTTCTGCTTAGCTTAGGCTCCCACCAGATGTTGCAAGGGTCTCTTACAAGGTTTCTTGATTAAAACAAAACCCTAACCTGTGAATGGTTTAGGTTTTTTTTTCTCTCCTGGTAGATTTAATTTGAGACAGCTTTAGTTTTGGTTTCCTAAATAAAAGGACTTAGAAAATGTTCAGTGACCACTGAAGAATGAATAAAACTGATTCACTCATCATGAAGCCACACCAGAAAGCCATTGGTCTCTTACTCTTCTGGTTTTCCATAAGTAACTGTCTAAGACTTTTCAGTCATCCACTAAGGGAAAAAGAAGGAATAGATGTTCTATGTAAAAACCATTAGTGTGACTCAGGATGAACATGTGTTCACGGTCAATGGAGTGGTTCTGAATTAGCATCCGGCTCTGGGAAAGAGGTGCTACTCAGTGTCACTAATGAACACACTGTGTGTGGCACTCATGTTTTCTTACGGGATGCTAAGGTTTCTTTACTGTTTACTTTGAAGCAAGATCTTGCTATCTATCTAGTCATTAGGCCCCCAACTATCTTCCTGCCTCACACTCCCCAGTAGCACTACAGGTAAGCAACCATACTCAGCAGAAGTTTTAAAAGAGTAAACTAGCTTGGGCCAAGTAGAGTTTCGCATGGTTATATGGTTTGTTTTTTTCTGAAAGTCTGCAAGTCTTTTGTGTTAATAGTCACTGTCCTCTGCAAGGTGCAGAGCAGAACACAATGTATTCCAAAACTATTCTGCAGGATTTCTTTGTTTAAGGAAATACTATTTTGGGAAAAAGATGGACTCCATTTCCAGCCCACATAAATAAGCCCACATCTATAACCTAACAGTAATTCTCCTAGGATCCAAGAGGATAGATTGCTCTAAACTCAGTACCTGTCATACTTAACCGAAATGTGGAGACTGTAAATTGCAAAGAATTCTTTCCTTTTCTGTTGCTCAGAGCAAGAAAACCCTGTGCTGTGACTATATCCCAGCCTCTTCTTTTCCAGACGAGTCACTGAATTCTCTCTGCAAACCAACTTACTCTATCACCTAGATTCATTCAATAATCATGTCTTAAAATGTTAAAAGAAACAAAATGACCTTCGGTTTTCCTAAAATTCAACAGGTTAACTGTCAACCTGGTTATCCATAAAAACTAGAATGAGTAAGACAATAGTAAATAACTTTTAGCTCTCGAATGGCATCATAATCACTCACATAAAGTAATTTGGTTTAAATTCGCTAGACTAAGAAAGCATTCTGCATCCTTCCTGCCTTCATAAATGTTGTGGATACTGTTATTAGAGGTAAGGAATCCAATCAGTTCCTTATTTCAAGGTCTTCCACATCACAATTAAGCAAACATTATGAGGTGGTCTCCCCTACCCCACAAAAAAATGATACATACACATTTGGAGAAGCCAAAATTATGCCATCTTCATAAAACACATTAGACAAACCAGGACTAAGTATTGTTATTAAAATAACTACTAAAATTACCATCTATTACCACAAGATGGCAATCTTTCAAAGATTAAAACCTTAAGGTACCTCAAACTGTCCACCCTCCTTTCTCAATTAGTGAGCAAAGGTTCCTTTTTTTTTTTTTACTACTGAGATGTCAGAGTGATAAAGACTGACCGTCATTTTTAAAAGAACTATGAAGTTATCTGATGTGGTATGATGCAAATTCCTGATTCAAAAAGCTATTTAAAGATAGATAAACTTGCCTTTTGTAATGAAAAATTTGGTCTAACAGTCTCATTTGCTTCTTGGTAAATAGAAAATATACTATTTTTGGTGAGGAGAAACCTTTCAAGGCAATGTTACCTTTTTTTCAAGAGCTTAATATTTTCTAGGGTGAATCAGATCAATGATTTTGTTAATTACAACATAAATACAATAAATGAATAAATAATTATTAGATAAATTACACATAATTTAAAATACTTTTACCAAAACAACATATAATCAATTAACTATCTATCTTGCTATATAGTGTTTTTTAATCTTAAATTAAAAAAAACTTGTACAAAAAAGTTTGGTTTTTTTTTTTTTGATTAAAAGCACTGATGTGTCAATACATATGTATATATATGTAAACAACACATGTAGTTATTCCAGGAGAATATACTTTTAAATATTTAAGGCTTCCCTGTCCAATCAGGTTCAACAGTGAAGGTCACAGCAGATCAAGCTTTGAAAGTATTTAAAGACCCTATGGCCAAAGCAAGGTTTTGATCTAAAGGAGTTAAAAAAGGGAAAAGCAATGAGCAAAGACAGTGGCTACTGAGGAAGAGAGAGGACTCGGCATCAATAACAAAGTTCAAGTGGATTAGCAAAGATGCCCAAGGGCTGTGACTCCCAGCCCGCCCCCAAGCCCCCAGCTACCCAGTCTCATAAACACAAATGAGATCAAAGAATAGATTTCCTTTTAAGAGACTGTTGGTATCTGCCTGTTTCCTTTAACTATGCACTAACTTTGCATGGTTTTATATTGCTTTGTGGTAGTGGGATTTAACTAGGGGCCTTGCACAAATGTCAGGAAGCTAGGAGACTGGGCTCCTATTATCAGAAACACAGTCTGTATGGCTAATACTAGGCAGTATTTGCAGAAAGTATTAAAAAAGACTTTTGGTTTCTGATATTTAAGGGGACAGGATTTTCGGATTTCTACATTTAAATAATATTTCACTGACAGTTACTCTATTTCTGAATCTTCTTGTCCAAGAGTGCCTAGACAGCCTGACACCTATGGAAATTTAGGAGGCAAACAGGATTTACATGAACTAAACGTGAAGGAAGGCGGTCCCACCGAACCACCCCGAGATCAGCGGGTTCATCAGTGAGGTGTGCTCACCATGTGTAGTGAATTCACGGGTGTAAGTTAACAAGCTTCACCAGCACTCAGCCGTTCCTAGCTATTGATACCTATCATAGGCACAGCAGAGTTACAGAGTTCTAAAAGTAAACAGAAGGCCAGATTTCTGTGTTTCCAGCAGCACTGCATGTCACCTGGGAATGTTCACATAACTTCTATTGCAGAGCCTGTGGTACCCGAGAGTGCGGTAATAATTTGAAGAGTGTATGTGATTTCACAGTGCGGTAACAGAAAGACAGAGACCGGTGGTGGGTTATCAACGGGCTAAAGCAGTGATAAGACTGGCGCACATTTCAAAAAAATCCATGGTATGACTGCCCAGGCGCGGGGAAGCGGAGGACAAAGTGCTGCCAGTCAAAGAACCAGTGAGAGAGCCAGACAGTGAATGGTTCTCGGCTGTGCTGGAATCGACACTTGACCGAGGTCTGTGGAGGCCGGCAGCAGAACAGGAGCGCTGAGGTGTTGAAGAACCAGACCTCTGCTCCACCACCTCATCTGAAAAGACCAAAGATCAGTAAGCAACGGCCCTGCTGAGCACTTGCCCAAGTCCTCCCCGGAAACAGCTGCAGGAGCACGGGAAGTAGAACAGATCTGAGCGGGGAGCTTAGGAAGGACTGTCATGTTAATGTTTTAAAAGAGCCACTAACCCGCCCTTCCCACAGTCATAACACGGTACCCACCCACCATTCATGGCATTTCAGACAGTGGGCCCCTAAGTCCTTCTCCACATAGGATGCAGCATTTATAAGGAAATGAAAGGGAGTATGCTTACATCTGAAATTACCTCACATCCTTGGCAATTTATTTTCTGCTAAAGCTACATGTTTGGTTTCACTTACATTTTGTTTAGATCTGCTTTAAGAGTAGAGGACCCACCCACCATGTCTTTGTGATGATTTTAACACTAGGTCACATCGTGTCAGATTTTCTTTCTCAGGATTCATTCCTGTTGGCCTCCTTACCATCGATGCTTTTAAAGTCTAGAAGATAGCTCCGATTGTCAACCAGGTAAAGCTGTAAGCTCATTTTCACGTAATTGCCAGTCACTGGGTTTTTTCTTCTTACTCGAAGATGGTATGCATTCACTACCTAAAGCCGGAAATAGGTAAATATTTAAAAGTACCCAATGTCTCCATCTTAGCAAAGGACATCAAAAGCAAACATGGGCGAGGGAGAGAAGAATTTATGGTTGACTTCGATGTTACAAATAGTTTGGTATCTTTAATCCCACTATCAGCAGCATTTGTTAAAAACTCAGATCCTATAGTCTAGCCTTTAGCTCAGATACTAACCACACTCAGTTGCCTTTTCTTCAGTCGTTTTGAAGGAGTAGCTGAGAACTGAATGTTAGTGGTTTACATCAGGTAGAACAATAAAAGCCAAATACCACCATAACAGAGGATGGTGTTAGCACCTTTGAGAGACAGAAAACTGCAGCTCAGCTAAAGAGGATTCTGGGTCTTCAGAACTTTGGTCAGATTAGTTTCTAAATATTTCCATGGATATTTGAAAAATATTGGATTTCCTTTTATTTACATATTTCCATAGTAAGACAAGGCCCCACATTGGTCTGAAATCTAGAGAGATTCTCCCATCTCAGGTTTTATTCTGGAGTGGCAGTGCTATGGTCATGAGCCACTAGGTCCAGCAAAGTTGTTTTTAACTGAATAAAATAGCTTCAGAAAAAAGACAAAGGCTTGAGTTTAAGTAATGTTATTTAATCAAGTAAAACAATCAATGAGAGCACACTAAACTGATGTAATAAAATGTACTGGATATATGATAAATTTGAATTTTTTTCTCCCTAGTGACTTAAGTCACGAGTCGGGAAGGGGACAAGTAGGGAAGAGCTGGGGTACCGAGGCAGGGGGATAAGAGAGAGTTGGGAGAATAACAAGAATTCATTTCATACATGCATGAGGTTGCTAAAGAATTAACTTATTTTTAAAAATTAAAATAGGCCAGTTGTGGCACATGCCTTTAATCCCAGCACTTGGAGGCAGAGGCAGATGGATCTCTGTGAGTTCAAGGCCAAACTGGTCTATACATGCTATACATGAGTTCTAGGACAGCCACAATGATGTAATGGGACTTGTCCTATCTTGGGGAAAATGGATGGATGGATGGATGGATGGATGATAGATAGATAGATAGATAGATAAATAGATAGATAGATAGATAGATAGATAGATAGAAAGAAAGAAAGATAGAACACACATTCATCACCCTCAAGGAAAAACAAAACAACAGTTAGTTAAAGGGATATCTTTTTTTTTTTTTCTTTTTCTTTTTCTTTTTTTTCGGAGCTGGGGACCGAACCCAGGGCCTTGCGCTTGCGGATGAGCTAAATCCCCAACCCTGATATCTTATTTTTAAAATGTCCCATATATATTCAAATAGAGTTAAACTGCAATGAAATGCTAAGTTAAAAAGAAAGTAAAAATATGTGCTGATAGTAATAAAAATATGCCATAATGAAGTGTGACAGCTAACACTGAACAGTGTTGGCAGTGTTAAAGACCATCGGGACCTCTGAAGCTGTACTGAACGCCCTTTCTACCGTGAGATGGTTATGATTCTATAGGAAGAAGAGATGAAAGGTTACAGCTTTGAAGTGACCCAGTATGCAGGTGACAAAGGTAGACTGTGATGGTTAATCCTGTCATATGACAAGGTCTACAATCACCTCGAGGACACACCTCTGGGCACGTCTGTAAGAGATTTTCTGGATGATGTGATCTGAAGTGGGAAGGGCTGGAGTCCTGAACTGCGGAAGGGGCAGTGGGCTGAGCACCAGCAGTGACGGCGTTCTGCTTCCTGACTGAACATGAAGTGAACTTCTGCCTCACACCCCTGCCTCCCTGACGTCCTGCTGTGATGAGGCCTGTGTCCTAGAACACTGAGTCTGAATGAACCTTCCCTCCCTCCCTCCCTGACCCCTCCCTCCTCTTCCCTCTGACCCCCTCACTGCCTCCCCCTCCCCCCCCACCCCTCCCTCCTCTTCCCTCTGACCCCCTCACTGCCTCCCCCTCCCTCCCTGACCCCTCTCTCCTCTTCCCTCTGACCCCCTCACTGCCTCCCCCTCCCTCCCCTCTCCCTTCCTCCTCCTTCCCTCCCCTTTCCATCTGTCAGATATTTTGTTGCAGCATGAGTAAAGCAACTAACAAGTCAAGGATATAAAGTCTAGATAGGAGAATTGATGGACTTGGGGAAGAGGATTGCTGACTGAATGAACATGTCTGGATAGCATAATGTATACTGGACACTAGCTGTCCTAGCCATCAACCATCTATGCCAAAAAAGCATGGGGAGAAAACAAACTTCCTGAAAAGAGAAAAAAGTTAGAAAGAAATTGCCTTTTAAGATTTCAGACATTTTGTTGCTATGAACCATGATGTAAGAGGTGAGCTGTTTTCGCAGATAATTTCAATTGCATGGCCAAGAATGCTATTCTGTAAATCGAAATATGTTCCCAGCATCAATAGCTCTTTGTCCTTTATTATGTTTTAACTGTGTGTTATATAATTTAAAAGAATGAACCATGTCAACCAAAAGCATGAAGCCTGCTACAATTATTTCTAAATCAAAACCAACTTTGCATGGCCCTCAATACTGAACTGCTTTGACAACTTACATAAGAAAAATCTCTTGTGCAAACAGCCTTAGTACATTGCAATGCCTACCTTCCATTCAAAGTCCAGCTGCTTCATAGCTCGGTACACCTCCGCCATAATGTCGTATGGTTTGCTCTGGCTTCGGATCCCAAGGTGCCACTTGGCTTTTTTCACAGCTAAAGATTTGGGCTTAGTTGTGTTGAGTGCATCCAGTGGACAGCGTGCTTTGGGGCTGTCTGCTATGAGAGGTGGCATCCTTTCAGGATGTGGTTTCAGGCCGGGGGGAATATGCATGGCACTATCGTCCATGAAGGAACCCGTTGGAGGACTGGAGGCGAGGTAGAACTCACTGGCTTGGTTCATTATTCTCCGATTGTCAATGATGAGATGATAAGCCACTGCGAGCTGGTCTTGAGGGTCACCACTGTATAAACTGTTCATCACTTCTGATTCTGTACACTCAAATTTTTCACATACTTCTTTCACAGCCTCATCATCAATGACGTTAGCATCATAGGAGGGGTCTTCAGGAAAGAGGTAACTGGGCAAATCCTGTTTAAACCATTCATGCTCTCTAGGGAAAACACCATACACACTATTGTAAGAACATGCTTTGGTAAGTCCCACATAATTTAGACATGTGGCAATACAACAAAAACACTCTGAAATACCGGAATCTATTCCCAGTTCTCCCTATTAACCGCTTATTAACTATGTGACCCTACGTCAACTGCAGGCTATGTGCCCCTATTCCAGTCAATTAATAATTTATCCCTGAATAAATACAGGTATTTAGGCTCAAGATATTTCCCTGAAAATGAACAAAGTGGGTCTGTCACTTTGAGGAAAATGAGTGGCAATATTGTCACCAATATCAGAATCTAAGTTTCCTAGCAAATCCAGATGATGTACAGTAATTTGTTCCTGCCACCTAGAGTTTGATGGTTTCTCAAGATCCAAAGATGATCTGATTGTCAGTATTGATAGTACTGAACCTGACTTTTATAGTGTAAAATGAAATGTTCAAAATCTGTATATTTCAATAATGTAAGATTCCCCAATCATGTGATAGAATTATACATGTATGAGAAGGTCACTTAAAATTTAAAACATTATATAACTATAAAGTGGTACAATATAAAACTTCACTTTTCTCTCAGTTGATACTGAAAACTGTAAGCTTTGGTATAGTACCAAAGAATACCATTATTATGTGCATGACTATTAAAATACTCCTTTATTTTCCAACCACTTACCTGAGTCCACATTTTCCTCAGTAACTTCAATGAATATAAAATTTTTGCAAGATTAAGTGAAGAAGTAGATTGAGAATCTAGCTGCTTTGGGTTAAACTAGGCATTGAGGAGATCTATAAAAATGTAAGATGATACTTTTGACAAAGTTTTCCCAATACACTTATTATCCTAACTATTCAGAAGTCTCATTCAGAAGAATCTCAAGTTCAAGTCTTGCTTCAGCTACAAAAGAAGCTAGAGGCCACACTGGGTAATTTAGTAAGAGCTTATCTCAAATAAAATATAAAAGGAGCTAGGGGAGGAGAACAGAGATGTAACTCAGTGGTAGAGTGCTTGCCTAGAAAGCACAGGGCTCTAGGTCCAGCTCTTAGTTGTTTGTTTCTAAAAAGATATTTAAATGAATAGATTTTAGGTATATTTAATTCTAATTTTAATTATATATGCTAACTACTGGCATATTACTATTAAAAATTTCTTTGAGGTTCTCAATGACTTTTAAGACTAAAGAGCACTTCTCCATTGTTGGTGGGATTGCAAACTGGTACAACCATTCTGGAAATCAATCTGGAGGTTCCTCAGAAAATTGGACATTCCACTACCTAAGGACCCAGCTATACCTCTCCTGGGCATATACCCAAAAGATGCTCCAACATATAACAAAGACACATGCTCCACTGTGTTCATAGCAGCCTTATTTATAATAGCCAGAAAAGCTGGAAAGAACCCAGATGTCTTTCTACAGAGGAATGGATACAGAAAATGTGGTACATCTACACAACGGAGTACTACTCACTATCAAAAACAATGACTTCATGAAATTCATAGGCAAATGGAATGAACTAGAAAATATCATCCTGAGTGAGGTAACCCAATCACAGAAAAACACACTTGGTATGCACTCACTGATAAGTGGATATTTGCCAAAAAACTCGAATTACTCAAGATGCAATCCACAGACCACAGGAAGTTCAAGAAGAAGGATGACCAAAATGCGGATGCTCCCACTCCTTCTTAAAAGGAGAAAAAAATTAGCATAGGAGGGGATATGGAAGCAAAGTTTAGAGCAGAGGCTGAAGAAATGCCCATTCAGAGCCTGTCCTACATGTGGCCCATATATATACAGTCACCAAAACTAGATAAGATTGATGAAACTAAAAAATGCAGGCTGAAAGGGACCGGATATAGATCTCTCCTGAGAGACACATCCAGAGCATGTCCAATACAGAGGTCAATGCTAGCAGCAAACCACTGAACTGAGAACAGGACCCCCTTGGGGGGAATTAGAGGAAGTATTGAAAGAGTTGAAGGAGCTTGCAACCCCATAAGAACAACAATGCCAACCCCAGAGCTTCCAGGGACTAAACCACTACCGAAAGTCTACACATGGATTGACCCAGGGCTCCAACTGCATATGTAGCAGAGAATAGCCTTGTTGGGGCACCAGGGGAAGGGGAATCCCTTGGTCCTGCCAAGGTTGGACCCCCAGTGCAGGGGAATATGGGGGGGCAGTAAGGGGAATGGATGGGGGGAATACCTGTATGGGGAAAGGAGAGGGAAGGGGATGGGGGCTTATGGACAGGAAACTGGGAAGGGGAATAACATTTGACATGTAAGTAAAGAAATATATCTAATAAAATTTTTTTAAAAAGTGTAAAGAGTTACTAAAACTAAAATGTTTACACACTGCTCTCTTAATCTTATTTTCCCTCACTTCTGAAACTTTATTGCCTAATACTATGACTGGTGTCAAATAGTCTTCAAAGATTATATACCAGATGAATATAAGCAAATATTAAAAACAAATGGTTACAAGTACACAAATATTCTAATAAAACCTGGGAGTGGAAAAACAGTAAATGAAAGCCTTTGATTCAAAATGGGAGGCTGAGTAGGGAAGCCATTCAAGCTAACATCTGAGCACACACCAGAATGACCAGCACTCAGCTAACCAGTACATAGAAGTCAGTTATTGAAAAAAAAAAAAAGAAGAAGAAGAAGAAGGCACAATATCTGAAAATATCCTGAGACAACAAAGGGTTTTGCCATGGTATAAGAACCACTCTGGTCCAATATCATGAGTCGTAAGACATGGCAGAAAACGGTAAAAGAAATCAAGCACTGTAGACAGTTGTAGCAAACCTGTCAAATTAACCTTTTATAACTATAGCACTTTCCCAAAGGACTGTAATGACCTGGGAGGTTTATTTAAGCACTGGCTTTATAACTTTAGGAAAGTGAGACGTGAGTTTGTGAGCCGCCTCTCTCTCCTAAGCATCCATTATTTTCAGCTACACAGAAGACTTAAAATCCAACAGCCTCACACTCACGTGGTTGAGGAGAATCATTGGAATAACAAGAATGGAGAAATGGAACATCAGAGTTCCCTACAAGTCCCATCCCATTAAGAACAACCACTTGTATGCACCTAGTGTGCTGATTGCTCTTTGTCAAGTTGACACAAATCCAAACATATCTAAGTAGAGGGAATGTCAACTGAAAAAAAAATGGCTGGTTATGATTGGCCCTTGGGCAAGTCTGTTGGCCATTTTTTTGATTAATGATTGATGTGAGAGAGTCCAGCCCATTGTAGGTGGTACCACCTCTGGCAGGCTGGTAAGTCATTAGGAGCAAGCCAATAACCAGCTTCAGTTGTCTCTGCTTCAGTTCCTGCCTGCAGATTCCTGCCTTAGTGCCTGCCCTGACTTCCCTCAGTGAAGGACAGTCACCTGGAAGTGTAGGATGAAATGAATCCTTTCCTCCTCAAGTTTCTTTGGATCATGGTGTTTTATTACAGCAATAGAAACCCTATGACACCTAGCAATTCCCTGAATACTTCCACATACAGCTTTGTCATTGGTGTGACTTAGAATTCTATTACTGAAAGCCACCAGAGTATTTGCTTTAAAAAAAAAAAAAATCAGTGCCTATTGTTTAATATTCCGGCTCTCTGGAATGGCAACCAAAGCTGGGTAACAAGACACTCACCTATAAATGTAGGTTAGGAAATAAGCACACAAAAGAGTCTGAGAAGTTTTCCCAGATTCCTGGGACTCACAAAGGCCTGTGTGTACGCAGGAAAGACTGAGAAGACCCTAACTTCTCATCAGTGGCTGCCTTCGAGGCTCTTTGCAAGCAGGAGATAAAAGCAAAGGCAGAGTTACCACCCTCCTATTGGAGAACTAGAGATACGTCCCAACACAAACACAAAACCACCTTCAACGTCTGAAGGACTTAATACATTGTAGCATTTTAAGAAATTTCTGCAGCTCTTCATTTAGCTAACCAAAGAGAATTTTTGGTTGAAAAATGTAACAAGTGTATAGACTTTAACGAATTAGTTCAAAAGAATCACTAAGCACATAGGAATATCAACAACCAACAATATATGATAATTATAAAATCTAGGTAAATACATGAGAGATGAAACCATATAACTATTAAATATGAATGTAAATGGTCATAAAAATATTTATTAAAGTCACAATAGGAACATCCCAATGTCATCAAGAGAAGAACAAACAAAACTATAGTGTATTACATAATAGAATGGTTTTCAAGGTAAAAATAATGGAGAACTAAACCTACATATGGAGTCTGTAAGAGCTGGCGGATCGGGGAGTTTGCTGTGAGATGGCGTCTTCTAGTAAGATCAGAAGCCACACCCATGAGTCTCGGCCTCACCAATATGACTAAAAATGAGCTGAGGAAGGACAACAATTTACAAGGGAAAACCACAAGGCCTCAACCATATGCAAAGAACTTTTCCTCAGGTAAGGAAAGCTGAGAGCTAGGGAGGTGGTTAACCCAGGGATGACTACACCAACTAGTCACACAGTGCCACACTCATTAGCCCTAAAAACATGCACAAAAGTTACATTGTGCATACTTAGGAATACGTATGTACAGACACATACACCTACAATAACAATTACTGAAAAAGAGGCCAGGAATGTGAAGGAGAACGGGGAGGATTATATGGTAAGGCCTGATGGGAGGAGAGACAAGGGAGAAGGGTTGTCATTAAACTCTAATCACTTCACTGAGCAGGGCATAGTATGAACACCTTTGCTATTAGCACTCAAGGCAGAGGAAGGCAGACCCCCGAGTTTGAGGCTAGACTATTTTATATAAAGAATAGAGACTCTGTCTCAACCAATCAATCGATAACTTCATAAATAAAATAAGAGAAAGATAAGTAAATAAAAACAATGAAGTATGGATAAATAACTGCACATGCAAGTGTCTTGAAAGCATTATGCTAAACTAAAGACACTCAGTAGAGAAGCTGTTGCTAGCTATTTTTATTGACTGTGAACCCTGCGAGGTCTAAAAGGCTCCACACTTAAGACTACATGGGCAGCAGTAGCTGGACTCCAAGCTAAAAATTAATTAGTTGATTAATTAATAAAATAGAAAGGGGACACAAAGTTGGGAGGGTGTGGAATAAGGGAGGAGATGGGGAAGGAGAATGAATATAATAAAAACACATCAAAATTAAAAGTAATAAGTTTTCAAAGAACCAAAACCATTTAAGACAGTAACTTACTACATTGCCTAGGTTAGCCCCAAGCTTACAATCACCCTGCCTTTTAGCCTCCCAAATGCTAGAGGGCACATATAGGTCAGCACAGCACACTTAGCTGTTTCAAATTAACTTGATTTCAAGAGTTGAGGAAACAGGTTTCTTGGGACCAGTGGCTGGCCTTCCAATGCAACTTGGTGAGTTCCAGGCCAGAGAGACCTTTTCTCAAAAAAAAAAGAAAAAGAAAAGAAAAGAAAAAAGATACCACCTGGGGAACAGCATGAAAGCATGGAAGGTTGTCCTTTGTTTACCGCAAATGGGCGCCAATGTAAATGTACATCTGCACACATAAATATACATATGCAAATGAAGTTGAATAGTTGAAGGTTCTAATATTCAATTAATTTTAGACCTATAAAAATAGCAATCTCACATGGCTCAATCTGGAATTACCTTCTCAGTAATTTCACTATAAATAGAGAGTAATTAAAGAACAAATATGTTAAGGAATAAAATCCCTATTAGTAACCAGGAACAAAAACAATATCCAAATCCACAGGTAAGCTTCAGACCCACTGCTTTCAGGCACAGTAATTTTAATGCTACTACAAATGCTACTACTGGATCTAAAAGAGCTGAAGGAAACAAATCCCAGATTCCCAAGGCACGTGTCGCTCCTGTCTATCACTGTATTTCTGGCACTCAACTTAGGACCCCTCACACAGCAGATGTTAAACACATATTGGAAGGAAAGCAAAAACAATTAAATAAGCAAATAAGTGGAGGCATTTTTCTAACATCACAGCCTACGAGAACATTGTGCAGACAAGTTGAGCACCAGAAAATCCAAACTCTTAATGCTCCCAAATCTCAAATCTTTTTGCTCCCAATCTCAAACCTTTTAGGTTCTAAAACTTCTGCATTTAAAGCATTTCTGGGTTTTGGATAGGATGATTAACTGGAAAAAAAAACTATGCAAATATTCCAAAACCTGAAAAACTCTGATATGTAAAATACTCCTGTCTCAAGCATGTCATAATTATGCTCAATTTCCACAATAATGGTAAGCCACTAAGTATCATAGTACATAAGAAATACAAAATATTATGAGAGAATTAAGGAGAAAATTGTTACTCATGTAACAATCTAGGCAAGTAAAAATAGCACTGGCTTTAATTCAAAAAGGTTCTGAATTCCAATGTTTTCCTTTATAAATATCCCAGGCTAGCCGCAGACTTGCTGTGTAGCCAAAGATGACCCTGATTCTCTAACCCTTTAGCCTCACCCTTCCCACCCCACCCCAGTGCCAGGAATACAGATGTGCAGCACCACACCATTTGTGTAGTGCTGGGGATCGAACCCAGAGCTCTGTGCACACTGTATGTACAAGAAGTATGCCAACTGACCTATATTCAGAGTCCTAGGCTGTGTGATTTAGAACAAACAGAGTACTTCCTGTTATAAATATGTGCGACACACGCATGTGATATATTTAGTATGAAAATGTGGTCTGTAATTTAAAGTAACTTATACTTAGAAACAAATGGATATATAAATAAGTCATGACACAACCTCAATTTCAGTTTTATTGTTATAAAATAAAATTAATAACAGCTTGCTCTGAAAATGTCAGTGCAACGAAATAGGTGGAATGTATTGCAAAGTGCTTGCTGTGGATCCACTGTTGAAACTTTTAACTTTTCCTTTTGAAGTATATTTTATCAAATTAAAAATTCTTATACTGAAATATTGAACATAAGCATACAATGGTGAGAAGGATAAATCCAAGTTATTACTCTAAGTATAGAAGTGTCGTCGTTACTTTGTCCTTTGGCTGTGAGCTTTATCCTGTAATGGTTAAGCCATCTCTCTAACCTAGAATATCACTATTTTATAGCACTTCCTATGGGTCAATTAATTCATCTCAATAGATTTATGTATACTTTTCTTCTAAGGTCTATAAATATATGAATAATTGTTTTGAAATAACAGAATTAACTTTTTTACTATTCTATACTCACAAGTGCTTATATAAGCAAGTACAAATATATTAGCATGTCTAATTTTTCCTCTGAGAAAAACCCAATGGGAAGAACTATTTATTCCAAAGAATTATGAACAGAGGTTTTCCCCCTGTTGGTTCATTTCCATAACTAAATCTGGCAGCAATTTTACAGCTGTACATTGTTCTGCACGAGGCCTGGAGCACTGGAAAAGGACAGAGGAAGAAAACAACCTTGTGGTTTGAAGGTGCAATGCCCATCCCCTATAGGCGCCTGTGTTAGGACCCGTGATTTCCAGCAGGTGATGCTTATGTAGGTGGCAGAATCTGTCAGGAGGTGGAGCCTCAGTTGACAAAGTAGGTCACTAGGGGTGGGGCTCTCAGCCTAGCACCCTTTCTATCCACTTTGCTTTCTAACTACTGATGCAGTGTCACCACCCCCTCAGGCTCCTGCCTTCCCCACCATGGACTACTTCATCTCCTCAAGCACTGAACCAAAACAAGTCCTTCCGCCCTTAAGTTGCTTCTTGGCAGGGATTTAGTCACGGCAATGAGGACTGTGAACAGAACTCCATCCTGCTTACAAGAGACTGCAGCAGACAACAGGCACCACCACCTCAGCCATCCTCTGACTGTTCCACGGGACACACGTGTCAAAACATTTCCTCTGGCTTTAGAGGAAAAGGGGAAAGGTTCTGAAAGATGTCAGAAGACTGGGCTTCTAAGCAACACTTTGAAACTTAGATAAGACAAAAGCCTTCTAAATACATAAAGAACATGTAGAAGGCATTGCATCATTCCTGCCATTACACTAGTTAATTCCTCAACAATCAAGTGATTCTCCACAGCAAATCCACTAGTGGCTACCAGATTAAAAATGTAACAAGCTTATTTTCTTAAATATACTAAGTAAGATAACCAGAGTGGTGCTCAGGAGGACAAATATTCCGTGTCCTCTCTGATTAGGATTCTAGCTTCTCGTGATAGTATGAATAGAAGGCCAGGAAACTAGAAGGGGCCCATGAGATCGGAAATATGGGCTTTAATGGAGAAAGGTATGGATGGAAACCAAAGATATTGGGCATAAACGGTGTAAGGGAAATACAGGAAGCAGAGGTTCGGGGGGGGGGGGGGGCGGAGGACGTGGAAAGTGTGGGTGGGGGGACAATGCATGCTTCTGAGTTGAAATGGGCAGGCATGATTTGTGCTTATTCCTTTAGTACTGTGTTTACATAGCATTTTCACTGTGTGAGACACTATAAATGAAAAGGGTGAGCCGGTTATAACATGGTGGTAAGGCTTCAGAAAAGGCCATGCATTACACCATCAACCACACTGAAAACACAAAGTTCTCCACTTTTCACATCTGAAATCTCTCCAGATTCCTTCTAAACTTCCACTTTCAGTAATGGTAAAGGAACAGGGAAGTATTCCTAAGACAGTTTGTTCCCTGACAGTTATAGTGCAAGAGAGGAGAGGCGCAGAGAAAGAACAGACACTGTGTGAAGGAGAAATAACAAGGCATGTGCTGGGGGCTGCCTTGCCACAATCAGAAGTTCCTACACAGCGTGAGGGGACCAGAAATGATTCCATGAAGCTGGTGGCACTCAAGCAGAATGTAAAAGAATGATTCAAATGCTATCAGGTGAGAGGGTGCAGAAAAAAATGAGGGTCAGAATAATATAATTAAGGCACAGAACCTGAAATCTAAGGTGAAGGATGTGGTGGGGAAGGCAAGACGAGACTCTAGGAGACTGAATCCTTCTCACCCAGGCCTAGATGTTGTGCTACTTATGCCAATAACCATACAATCAGTACAAGACATTTGAAAGATAAGTCATGTAACCAGGTTTGCATAAGTCCAGATGTCGAAATTCCTTGTCATTGACACAGTCATAGTCCATGCTGGCCTTGAACTGGAGATCCCCTTGCCTCATCCTCCTGGGTAAGCACAAGATGTACCACACACTTGGCCTTAAAATTCTCGTAAAGTGTTATGAAGCATAGATGTGGCAAATATTCTAGTATCACTATTACTACTACAATGAGAAGGCGTACAAAATGCCAAAAGCTGTAGTCACCGTATGTCTTTGATAGTTGCTCGCTTCAAGGGGTCCACCTGCAGCATGTGCATCAGCAGAGTGGCAATAGAACGGTTGAGATACTCCGGGATGTAGAACACACCCCCTCGGATCTTCTTAAAGAGCGTAGGCACGTGCTCATCGTCGAACGGGAGGGTGCCACAGAGAAGGGCATACAGGATAACACCACAGCTCCAGATATCAACCTCAGGACCCGCATACAGCCTGAGGAAGGAAGGCACAGGCCTGAGTGTCACTATCATTTCCCCTCATTGTTAGCGTCCTGCTTATATACATGATAAATGCAAACCCAACTTGGTTACATTGCTATTTAAGGTCTTCACTAAAACACAGCAATTTCCAAACCTCAGTAACTATTCTTTATAGGAAATTATCAGCCCAACTAATTACACAAATTTGTCAAAAGACTTGTTTTTACTTGTTAAAAATTAGTTATAAGTGCTCATTAAAATTTTATTATACTTTCTGGCCAGGCAAATGGCGTATGCCTTTAATCCTAGCATTCAGAAGGCAGAAGCAGACAGATCTCTCTGAGTTTTAGGTGCGCCTGACCTAGACAGTCCCAAGTCACCTGATGTGGTAAGATCCTGTCTCAAAAACAAACCGACTAACAAACAGAAAAATTCACACTTTCTGTCTTATTTCTTTAAGAAAACATAAAAGTAGATAAACACAAGTTAAAAAACAAAACAAAATGAAAAAACAATAATCTACCCCCACACACACACCAGAACTAGTACAAGAAAGAAAAGAAAACGAATATATAACAGAAATTTTGCCTTTGGGCACATATTTTAAACAAAAATTGAGATATTAAAGTACTTAACTAGTACCATATAGACAATGTTTAATTTGCATAACATCTTCTCTAAAACATTATTTATTTTTAAATTTTTATCTTCTATGTATGAGTATTTTGACTGCATTTATGTCTGTGTACTACATGTGTGTATGATACCTAGAAAGGCCAAAAGACAGTGTCAATGCTCTGGGAGTTGTGAGTCCTTGTGTGGTTGCTGGGAATTGAACCTGGGTTCTCTGAAGAACAGCCAGTGCTCTTACCCATGGGGCCATCTCTCCAGCCCTGGTATGACAGATTTCCTACTACTTTCTCTCAAAGTCATCGGTTAATTCATTGGACTGAGGCAGCTCGGCTCTGGACAGCTCAGCTCAGCAGTACAAGCCTCTCACTAATTTTGTCTTATCCTTTTACTATATTAACATTCCTAACAGCTCACTTCCAAAATCAAACTCTGGTCTGAGGTAAGAAATGTCTATGGGGTTGGGGATTTAGCTCAGTGGTAGAGCGCTTGCCTAGGAAGCACAAGGCCCTGGGTTCGGTCCCCAGCTCCCAAAAAAAGAACCAAAAAAAAAAAAAAAAAAAAAAGAAATGTCTATAGTTCCAGTGGAAAGAACATAATCTACTTCCCTAGAGTGCTGCCCCTAATTTACATCATCTGCTGTATCACCCAAGCTCCTTACTAAATAATGTGTCCCTAAAACTGACCAGCTGAAATTCTAACCTCAAACCGATGGTATAAGGAAGTGGTTATTTTAGGGAGATCTGGCCCTGAGGTGGAACTCTCATAAAGAAGGTTAACGCCCTTATATAGGACTACCCCAGAGAGATCCTATTACCCTTTGACCACACAGGCTTACAGTAGGAGACAGTGGGCTGTGAAGAATAGGCCCTATGCACACACCAGATCTTTGTGGAGCTACAACGCTAGGACAGGCAGACTGCTGGTGTTCGTCAGGATGGTGTGTGGTGGTCTTCCATAGCCCACGTGAACTAAGACACTCACAATCTCCACCTGTAAGCACATACTCAGTACTTCTCTCAATGCATTCTGTTCATTGTAAAACCAGACACTAGTCACTGTGAAATGGCTTCGCTTACCTCTGCAGCCTCTGTGAATATTTCCTAATGTACCGTTGAGCTAATTACACGAGGGGCCTCACAGTCTCCATTTGCATAGATGAACTGCTTGAAATCATACTGTCACCAAATTTCTCAGTCTTCCAGAGACAGAATATAAAACAGCTGCCTGAAGACTGTGAAACACTATTAAATAACCAACTATATCTGACAAGTAAAGACAATGGCTTCAATTTAGCAAATCTTTACAGCTACCTGACATTTTCTAGAATAGAAAACAGACATTGCACAAGCTCTGCCTCTGCCTCCACCAGTAAACAAAATGCAGGGACATATGTACCACAGTCAAAATGCAGGGACATATGTACCACAGTCAAAATGCAGGGACATATGTACCACAGTCAAAATGCAGGGACATATGTACCACAGTCAAAATGCAGGGACATATATACCACACTCAAAATGCAGGGACATATGTACCACACTCAAAATGCAGGGACATATGTACCACACTCAAAATACAGGGAAACAAAGACTATACATGGACTGACCCTGGGCTCCAACTGCATAGGTAGCAATGAATATCCTAGTAAGAGCACCAGTGGAAGGGGAAGCCCTTGGTCCTGCCAAGACTGAACCCCCAGTGAATGTGATTATTGGGGGAAGGGTGGTAATGGGGGGGAGGATGGGGAGGGGAACACCCATATAGAAGGGGAAGGGGAGGGGCTAGGGGGATGTTGGCCTGGAAACCGGGAAAGGGAATAACAATCGAAATGTAAATAAGAAATACTCCAGTTAATAAAGATAAAAAAAAAATGCAGGGACATATGTACTACAATCAAAACGCAGGGACATATGTACCACAATCAAAATGCATAAACATATGTGCTCCAAGGCCTACATGGAGTTTAAAAGTTAGCTATCCGACCTAAAATAAAAGATATGTGAATAATTGTTTCTATTAGTTAAAAAACATTAATGTAATTTCAATTAACCGTGTGTGTGTGTGTGTGTGTGTGTGTGTGTGTGTGTGTGTGTCAAAGTTTTCATGTAGTGAGGTTCATTCCACCTTCACATGTGGTACTCTTTATTATGTTAAAAAATCTTTTCCCAAAGGATTACAATTAGATGTTACCAGAATGGATGCAAGGTCACAAAAGCCTGCTTATCTCTAAAACTCTTACCTTCCTGAGATGACCTCCGGTGCTGCATAATTTGGCGATCCACAGCTAGTTCGTAGAAATTCACCATCTGACATCATATTAGAGAGTCCTGAAAATAAAAGCAGTTTATCAGATGCGGAAAACTGAAGATACAGGTAAAACTATGATGAGAAGTCTCAATTATTACATGCTTCAGAAATCTAATTCGTTATTTATGTTTAAAAGTAATGGTGGGTGGCAAGATAGCTCAGTGGGCAAAGTTAACAACCTGAACTCCATCCATGGATCATACAGGGAGGCAGGAGAGGACTGACTCTGGAGGCTTGTCCTCTGACCAACATGCATATCTGTACTCTCTCACATACACCTACAGACAACACACACACACACACACACACACACACACACACACACACACACAAATACTAATTAGACTGGAAAGAAATCACTTTAGGGAACGTACATCATCACACAGAATGCCAAAGAGCACCACATGTGAAGGTGGAATGACCCTCACTACTCACTTCACACACACACACACACACACACACACACACACACACACACACACACACACACACGGTTAATTGAAATTATATTAATGTTTCCAAAACCAGAAGCACCAAATATTATCTACTTCTGTGATGAAGAAATAAAATACAGGCTGCTACTTAAAAACAAACAGTAACTGCTTTTAAGAGTCTTTCTTAAAGGGTTGTAGTTGGGTATTACATCCTTAATGCCAACACTCAGGAGACAGAAAGGAGGATCTCTGTGAGGTTGAGGCTAGCCTGGTCTACATAACAAGTTGCAGACTAGCCAAGGCTACATAGTAAAAGTCTATCTTTTTCTTTAATTGTAATTAAACAGTGGACCAGGTCCAGCTGATAAGCAGGCTAGGGTGTCCTAGGAGCTAGGGTCTCACTGCTCTCCAGGGGAGTCTCCTGTTGCAACTTCCTAGGAAAGGTTTATAATTATTATAATTAGAGAGCTTCAATTCAACATAGTAAAACCAATCTTCTGAACCAAAACCCCAGCTGAATTACTTGCTGAAATGGTTTAAACAGAAATAGTAAAGCTAGTTTAAAGACAGGCACAAAACAGACAGACTGCAGCAGCCTTTCCAAGTATGCTTAGGCCAGAAAGTGTATGCTGATTTTAAAATGTACATTTTACCTTGCCTCTTACCAAGGACTAGTGTCTGATTTATGCATAAGTTATCAGATACTGCCCTAAAACTTACAGGTCTTTCCGAGATCAGTTCAGAAGCAGCACAAAGCTTTTAAAGCTGAGAACAAACGTTCACACACTTGTCTATTTACATTTATCAGGAAATACATCCAGTGTGTCAACAAGTTTTTCAAGGGAGTTTGGGACTCTTTCTCTTCCCATCATCACCCCTGTCCCAAAAAAACAAACAAACAAAACAAAAAAAAAAAAAAAACCAAAAAAAAAAAAAAACAAAAAAAACAAAAAACCCAACAGGTACCATTGCCTTAAGAGGAAAGGCATGTTGAATGGATCTGTCTTGATGTGGCTTTCTAATGTGTTTTCTAGAAACTTCAGCACTATTTAAGTGAATTTAAATAAACAAAATAGGTCAGTGTGAACTGCAATCAGTCCCTTTTTGTGGTAGAGGATTTGTGAGGGTGAATGGAAAGTTCTTAGTTCTGTAAGGCAGACACTGGTCCATTTTAGAGGTGCGACACAGCTCTGAGCAGCCCTGGAGTGGCATACCGAAGTCAGCTATCTTAGCATTCATCTGGGCGTCCAGCAACACGTTCTCTGGCTTCAGGTCCCTGTGGACAACCATGTGCCTGTGACAGTAGTCCACGGCAGACAGAATCTGCTGGAAGAGCCGGCGAGCTTCCACCTCTTCAACCTAGCGAGCAGAGGAGAAGCTGCATCAAGACTATCCGGGACATGAGTTATTATGCACTTCAGTTTGTAACCAGTCTGAAGACAACTGATCAGGCTAATTAAAATCGACGAATTAGAAATCCAACATGTCAGACAAAGCAAAGCAGCTAAAACCTTACCAAAGCTCAAAGAGTATTCTAAGGGATTTTTTTTGCTTGGCTGCATGACAATGATGTTTAATTTTCAACCAATATTAAATATGCACAATGTTTTGGGGAGTCAGTAAAACCAACTAAAACAGAACTTATATGAAAATTCTAAGAAAAGAAAATAACTGAAGCTTCAAGGTAACTTTATACAGAACAGATTGGGAAAAGCACAAGAATCACTTGGTGATTAAGTGCGATATAGTTTCACTACTCAAAAGGCAGACTTCTCAAGAAAGGACATACGTCCTGCATGTGCAGTTGATGTTACAGAAACAATTAAAGCACTTAAAATATCTTTGTGATTAGCTATTAGCAATTCTTTCCACTGCCTTACGTTGGGGCTGAGAGATACACTAGAAAATATGTCACTCACCCTCCCGTGTTTACAGATGTAGTCGAACAATTCACCTCCAGACACATATTCCATTACCATAAAAAAGTCTGTTGGAGTGCTGATCACTTGGTAGCTTGTTCGGAAATAAAAAAAAAGAAAGAAAGAAAGAAAGAAAGAAAGAAAGAAAGAAAGAAAGAAAGAAAGGAAGGGAGAGAGAGAGAGAGAGAGAGAGAGAGAGAGAGAGAGAGCGAGCAGGTTAATACAAAATGGCGCTCCCACAAATAATCAACCTCATCTGCTACTGTTGTTACAACGTCGTACTCTAATGTTTGTATCATATTGCAGGACAGCAGCAGATTTTACAGTGTTATCAAACTAATTCCAGTGCCAAAGCATGGAAGGAGATTACAAAAGAAGTATCCCACTTCCTGAGACTTACAGACGATTCTCCTTACCTTTAAAATCTTCACAAACTAAGTTAAGCATGTTCCCATTTCAACAAACTTGTTTAGTCAATAAAGATAGGTATTATATGCTTAGAGTATTCTTAGACATATAAAAATATATCGCATATATATATATATTCAACAAAATTCAGTAGGTAGACAAATCATTCTTTCTTAAAGGTGGCTGGAGGGAGGAGCTACATACTGAATCAATCCAAGAAACACGAGGATGAAAAACTACACCACATAGACTTGCTTTGGCTCTGACTCAACCAACTTTAAAAACATTAACAAATCCAGTGCGTGGCACAGCTGCGTATTCCTGTATTCAGAAGTCTGCGGTAGAAGAAATCAATGACTTAGAAGTTACCCTGGGCTACACAGTAAAGGTTTGTCTCAAACATACACACACCGTGTAACAACAGGAAGTTGTCACGTACTACGGAAAACTGAACTCTGACTAGATTACTAATAAGACTCATTGTGTTTTTATTTTTAGATGTGATACTGACACTCCGCTTATGTCATTTAAAATGATACATTAGAAATACTTTGAATCTGCCTCAGATGTTCTAGTAAGAAAATGTGGAGGGAAGGAGATAAAGCAACACACTGCTGACCCTGAAGCTGAACTCCAGATACATGGGCTCATCACTTCAGTTTAGTACATGTTTAATAGTTTTACAATAAAAGTGTGTGTGTGTGTGTGTGTGTGTGTGTGTGTGTGTGTGTGCGCGCGTGAGCACGTGCACACACAAACACATATACATGTGTGCAGACACCTAAAGCTGGTCTTTGTCTTAGTCAGGGTTTCTATTCCTGAACAAACATCATGACCAAGAAGCAAGTTGGGGAGGAAAGGATTTTCTCAGCTTATTTCCACTAAAGGAAGTCAGGACTGGAACTCAAGCAGGGCAGGAAGCAAGAGTTGATGCAGAGGCCATGGAGGGATGTTTCTTAATGGCTTGCTCTCCTGGCTTGCTCAGCTTGCTCTCTTATAAAAACCCAAGCCCATCAGCCCAAGGACAGCACCACCCACAATGGGCTGGGTCCTCCCACCTTGACCAGTAATTAAGGAAATGCCTTACAGCTGGGTCTCATGGAGGCATTTCCACAACTGAGGCTCCTTTTCTGTGATAACTCCAGCTTGTGTCAAGTTGACACACAAACTAGCCAGTACAGTCTTATTAAACAAATAGTACGAAATCAGCTTAATTTTACAAAATAAGGTTTTTCTCTGAAAATTATTACTTTCTCATACAATCTTACAAAATCAGATTTTGAAAATGAGTTAAAAACAATACTGATGTTTTAAATGAAGATTGTTTCTAACATTTACACAAATGTATACTGTTCTACTTTAAAAAAACAACATTTATATCTGTATTTTTAAGACTTATTTATTATGTTTAAATATACAGTATTTATACATACAGTGTATGCCTGCTGGCATCTCATTACAGATGGTTGTGAGCCACCATGTGGTTGCTGGGACTTGAACTCAGAACCTCTGGAAGATCAGTCAGTGCTCTTAACCTCTGAGCCATCTCTCCAGCCCCCATCATTATTTTCTTTACAAAGGATTCTCTATAGTCTTGTTGATTATGAGTACTGTTAGTTTCATAATGAGCTATTATTTAAGGCTGATAAATACAGCAATAAAGAGGTTGCTGGCTTCAAGTTACTCAGGAGAATACCCAAGGAGCTGACACCAGTCTCCAGGCAATCCACCTTGATGGAGACTGTGTTAGAGTAGGAGCCCTTTGCTGTTTGTCAGCCAATGGGCCACATTTTATTAGTGTGCAATAAAGCGAGTATGTTCTAGCTGGTGGTGGGCCGGGTAATCCTAATAGCCATCAAGTAGATGCATTACATTCTATCTATAGGAAGAGAAAACACATCATGTGTAAATCAAACACATGAAAAGATCGTCTGTCTGTAGCAGTGCTACTTTCTCGGCATTTTTGTCGTTGAGATAGATGTCTCGAGTCCAGGCTTGCCTCCAACTCATAACCTTCCCTGCTTGGCTCCCACATTCTGACACTTCAAGTGAATTACAGGGCCAGCCTGGAGAGACACTTCAGATGGTAATCTTTAGTCTTGAAGGACACAACGGGCAGGTATCCCATTTTATGTAAAACAAATGACTATAAGAGAAATAAACTCGAGACTATTTCATGTGAACTGTGGAAAGGTAATTTTATTTAGAGCTCTTGACAGAAATGCTTTGATAAAGACTATCTGACAGGTACTGAGTGATCAAACAAACTGAATACAGTAGGCAGCAGCATCTATTGCTACCAACTCATTTTTCTGGTCTGATTTATTATTATCCATTCTGGATGAGGCATGAACAAAGCAATGAAACTCAAACTTGGCTGGTGATCCTTTGGAATACACCACAAGTCTTCATAGGACAGTGCTGGGTTGAATTGTCTCATGAAGCCTCTAACTTCACAGTATATGCTAACACACACCAAAGGCCACTTCCTAACAATGAAAACTGTAGCTACCATGAGTGAGTCAGATATAACTGATCAAATAAGAGACCTTAATACTTCAGGAATCCCTTCTTACTGTCCCTGTGTGAAACTAGAAGTTGGATCCTCTGTGGAGGAATTTGCAGTCTAACTATATAGTAAGGCATTGAACAAGGATTCTCTTCAGACACATACCTGAATTTCAGGGCCAGAAGTTTTCTATCCACCCTAAAGCTCCACACTAATCAGGTCCTGTTATCTGTCATTTCTCAGTATGAAACCCACAGTTACAGTCTCACTACTTTTTATTAATCATGCTTTATTTTCCTCTGCTGCAGCTTCCTCATACAGGCTATTTCTGCTGACCTGTGTACCTTTGACAGGGTATGAGCCATCGCTTAGAATTTAGCTTACAGGCAACCTCCCAAGTGTAAATGAGGCATCTTGCTTGCATAGACACATTTACCTGGGCTTTACAACTCATATTTCTCAGTTTGTAATTACACGTTTCATAATGATGATAATTTGATTAATGAGTTTGCATCTGGAAAAGTACTTACAACAAACTATTTAAATTAATGTAGAAATTACCACGTTAAAATATGTAAATAGCTTGAATCAATACCACATTGAACTGAAAGTAAAAAGAAAAAATGGCAAAATTTCAACCAATAAAATTTCAGTTAATGAAGGGAAACAATTTTTGGAAACAGAAGAGTCCTAGGAAAACAGCTTCATATTAGAGAAGCTGCTTTGGTGGGAAAAGCAAGTCCCTGGGTTATTAAAAGGTAACTTCTAGTAATTACATGGAAATATTATAAAAATTACAATGAAGAATAATCAGCACACATAACAGCACTCTTTTAATGTGGCAGAAATGGAAAATAATATGCATTAAACATTTTTCAGAAACATTTTTAATTAAGAAAAAAAAGCAATTAGCCAGCTGATCCCTAAGCAATGTCTGGCTGGTAAGGTTATATCCATTGTTATGCAACGAACACA
The DNA here is from genome assembly GCF_021556685.1 of Rattus norvegicus. Classification (NCBI taxonomy): domain Eukaryota; kingdom Metazoa; phylum Chordata; class Mammalia; order Rodentia; family Muridae; genus Rattus; species Rattus norvegicus. Next base: position 125,725,119 of record NC_141538.1, read on the forward strand.
AAGTAATATATACAACTCAAGGAAAAAAGAAACCTCTCTGAAGCGAGCCAAGAATCAACATTCATGCACATCCCTGTTCCGTGGTAATGTCTATAAAGACTGTAAAGTGTTATTTATATAGTCTAGTATATACAGTAAGATTTTTCTTTAATTATAACAGCTGCGGGCTGGAGAGATGGCTCAGTGGTTAAGAGCACTGACTGCTCTTCCAGAGGTCCTGAGTTCAAATCCCAGCAACCACATGGTGGCTCACAACCATCTGTAATGAGATCTGATGCCCTCTTCTGGTGTGTCTGAACAGCTACAGTGTACTTATATATAATAAATAAATAAATCTTTAAAAAAATTATAACAGCTGCATAAAACGCAATAATCATTCTCCTGGTCTTTTCTTTAGTTGATTGCTGTTTTATAATAATATACTAGTAGGTAAACACAAACTATTACCAGGCAGTAAAGCGGGGCCTTGCCAATCCTTCCCATGTAGCCACACAGAGAACTGCACTCCACTGCAGCCCTCTTACCCTCACCCAAGAAAGCCACTGTCCTGAGACCCATTCACCTTCTCTTGCTTTCATTTTAGTTTTATTTTAATATATGAAAATATGTACATACATATTTATATATTTATACTTAACAGTGACTTATATCCATACACCTAACTTAATGGTTCGGGGTTTCAAATGGTATACATCATATGTAATATTGGAGAACTTCTTTGAGAAATCAGTCAATACTGTTGTGAGCCACGGTCATATGATATGACCATTATATAACAGTTCGCTGTAGTTATCCGGTTATTCCCAGAGCTGATTTATTCATTTCTCCACCACAGAGAGCTGCGAGGCTTATTGCCACAGTTCTGCTATTATGTGCTGCTTGACCATTTCAGTACATGATGAGTTTTCTCTCGATATATACTGAGGAGCTGAACTGCCCAGTTCCAGTACATGTGACTGCTCTATTTTGGGTGCCAGTTGTTTTCTGAAGAGATTTTTGGACGCTAAAATGACTAGAGAAAGTTTGTGGAGTTATACAGTATCTAGTACTTGCAAACTATCATATACATTTCTTCTCCAAGAAATGCTTGTGTCTTTTGGCAAATTTTATTGGTTTGTTTATGTTTTTCTAACTTATGCATGGACATAAAAACCATTTCCATAATAGTCTGGAAAATAGGATAAATATGCACTGGTTACTGAGTTTATAAAGCATACCTTCTGAATTTGCTTTCACTTTTCTCTATAAACAGATTAAATATACTCTAATGGGCATCTCCTTAAAATATCACTATCACTATATACACTATGTACGTGTATGTCACTATCAGACACACATTTTGAACGCCAAGAATATCTTCAAAGATCCAATCAGAAGACTCTTCAGTTACAATGTTTCTCCTTTTGTTCCTCATTTGCAGAATGAGATCCAATACCATCCACATATTTTAATTGGTTGTTCTGCCTGTTTTAATGTATAGGTTGCTGATAGTTTGTTTTGGTTTGTCCTTGAGAGGATAAGTTCACTTTCTCCACCCATCCTTTAGAGCATCATGATGAACAAGGTGTAGCTCTTATTAGAACTAGAGAGCTGATCAGATTTCCATCTCATTAGGGTAACGACTAGACTACATGCTACTGTGCACTTCTAGCCAAAGACACAATGTCTCTCCTTCTGAAAGTCTCGATTCATCAATTCATCAACTAAATATTAAATTATCTTTTTATGTAAATGGGCATTTTTGTCTGCATGTATGTCTGCACACCAGAAGAGGGCATCATAGCACTACAGTTATAGATGGCTGCCAGCTGATATATGGGCACTAGGAATTAAACCCAGGATCTCTGGAAAAACAACCAGTGCCCTTAACTGCTGAGCCATCTCTCCATCCCCTTTAATTAATAAAACTTAGATGCTGTAATATTTGAACAATATAGCAATAAACTGTGTTGCAAAGAAAAACTTCATTCCAATCTTCCTCAAAATAAGTTCAAGATCACTACCTCACAAGTTCAAAGACATCTTCGGCCACATAGTAAGACCCTGTCTCAAAACAAATGATCAAAGAACATCAAACAAAAACCCACTGCCTCTGTAGCATGCACCATTGTAACTCAGTAATGATCTCTCTCTCTCTCTCTCTCTCTCTCTCTCTCTCTCTCTCTCTCTCTCTCTCTCTCTCTTCCTGTACACCCTCCCTCCTCTCTCCCCTATCTTTCTTCCCCCATCCTCCTCCCTCTCTCTCCCTCCCCCTCTCCCTCCCCCTCACCATGTCTTTTTCCTCAGTGCTATTTATTGTTTGTATTTGGAACGCAGATGCTATGTATTTATGATATCTGTCTAACAGATAACCTCTAGGTTCCTAAACATTCTCATTTCTAATAATTTTTTCTTCCCACTACATACACTAAAAATTCATGGTCATAAATTTTCTAAGATTAACTCTTCAAATTATCTACTGAATTCTACCTGCTAAGGAACTTATCTGCTACAATTAGCCCCCTTTCACCTGCATCTATTGTCTGGTCTCCATCCAATTCTTCTCCACTGTGGCACACAAATATCTATGACTTTACCCACCCTAAAAGACACCCCCTTAGACAATACATGCTCTTTGAATTACTACTGCTCTATTTCCCCTCTCCTAAACTATTGTTTCTCTTCATCACATATTCTTTCTTTTTTTTTAAAGTTTTATTTATTATTGTATTTATATGAGTACACTGTAGCTGTCTTCAGACACACCAGAAGAGGGTCCCAGATAACCATTACAGATGGTTGTGAGCCACCATGTGGTTTCTGGGAATTGAACTCAGGATCTTTGGAAGAGCAGTCAGTCCTCTTAATAGCTGAGCCACCTCTCCAGCCCCACATATTCTTTCTTCATGTAAGATTTTTGACTTTAACATTCTAATGAAAGTTTTAAAACAAATGAACAAAAAAATAGTAACCTCCTGTTCACCAAATCTAATAAGTCCATTTTTGGCTTTCATCTTACTCAATAGTAGCCATAAGAACAGTTGACAACCTGCTGAGATCAAGCTGTTTCCTAAGTTAGTCCACAGCGTACTGTAAAGGGTTTGGGAGAGGGAGAGGTGGCCAGCAGTCCAGGCAGGTACTGCTCAGTGGTGCGAAGCTCAGTTCCCAGCACCACATGTGGTGGTGGCTCACAACTGCTTGCACCTCCAGCTGCAGGAGATCCAACACTCTTTTCTGGACTCCAAAGGCACCTACATCACATGTACACATATGTACACATGTACAAACACGTGTACACATGCACACCACACAAAAATAAAAATAAAACAACTCTTGAAGAGGAAGAAGGGGAGGAGGAAAAGGAAGAATTTAGGGGACACAACAAAGCAAAGTGCTTGACTCCCTCACCTGGATCCCATAAAGTGGTAGTTCCTAGCACTGCTATGCCATGGGCCCCAAAACAGGTCACTTATAACAACATGCACATCAAGGATGGCTGTCCCTGGCACTTCAGCTCAGCCTGTCTCCTGCTGTGAATTCGTTCGTTCTATGGAATTGCTTTTAGTCACTGGTCCACCTGGGCAGCTGATGACATCTCATCTCACACAAGAGTAGAAGTTAAAGTCCTTAACAATATTCAGTACTGTCCTATATAGTGTGGCTCCCTTTCTGTTTCTTACTCTACTAGATCAGTGTTCTCAACCTTCCTGATGCTGCAACCCTTGAATAGAGTTCCTTATGCTGCAGTGATCCCCAACCATAAAATTGGTTTGGCTACTTCCTAAATGTAATTTTGCTACTGTTATGAATCTGAATATCTGATATATGTTCCCAAAGGGTTGCAACCCACAGGTTAAGAACCACTGCCCTAGATCATTCTTCTCTTCATTACTGGAGTGTAGGATTTTCCACTTTAGACCCCCTTTGTATTGTCAGTTGCTCTGTGAATAATTCCTCTTCCAGGTTCCTTACCTCTTTACTGCGTGTGATAGAGTTGACTATTGTGGGTTTATTGCCTACTTCCCCACTCCCCACCCCCACACACACATGTTCTCCCTCTTCATCTCCATCCAGGGTGGCTTTTCTGTCGGTTACTGTAGCATTAATGCCCAAAGGTGGTATGTGTTAAGTAACGGATCAACAGTCCACCCTTCCGTCTTCGGCTTGCCCATCCTTTTCCCTATGCATACTCTGCGAACCAGCTACACTGAGATTGCTCAGACACACATGCTTACGTTCATTTCTTGTTCTTGACTAACCTCATAGAAATGCTGAGGCTTCACTAAAACATTTCCTTTTCATATTTACAAGTAGTTATTGAGCATTTATTATGGGCTGGATAAGCGACGATTCTATATGACATCTCCATTCAGATACATAGTAAGACACAATGTTTAGCATAGTTTAAACATTTCCTAATGGTCAGCACAACTCCATTGTTTCTTCCATTCCTCTCAGAAAGTAGGTACCACTATTGTTACTTGGTGGTTCAAACCAAAAATATAGACCCTGTATTTCCTTTCTTTACTCCTTCTTTCCAATCTCGCAGTCATTCATTAGTTCTGGTTCTGAACTACATGACTAATTTTGCTAAATGGACATAGAGTCACACCGACTTTTAATGTTTGTACTGATTAGTGCTGCTCTCACTCTTGGTCACAGACACTTCTGTGTGCAGTGGGTCAATGCAGAGACAAGACACTAGTCAAAATACTAAGAATAAGTGACTGTGTGAGATCCGCCTTAGATGGGACATTGTATCACTCATTCCTAGGCCCAAGGAACATCACAGAAGAGGGACAGAAAGAATCTAAAATGCACCAGATGGGAAGGCATATCATGGAATGCTCTCTTCTGCTCATGACAGAGTTGTGTGTTGATGGGTGCACAGCAGTTCTCTCTGCACACGTTTGCACCCGACAATATTCTATCATGGACAGACAGGGGCTGCCGAGGCCCTACCCTTCCCTGAGGAGATATAGACTGGTGACGGAAGGGGAAGGGTAGTCATACTCTTCTGTGATTGGGCACTGGTATGCTGCCCTTGCTCAAGTAAATCGCCCTGCAAGGCTCATGTAAGCAATTTCAATTCAATGGAATGGGGCGCTGCAAAAGACACGAGAGCAGAAGTGAGGGCAGCAGGGGGACTTGCTGAGAAGAAAATATCTAGAGCAGGGGTGGGGTGAGAGAACAGGAGAGAGTGAACATGATCAAAGTATATTTGTATAAAATATATAAAAATATGTAAAAGAATAAAGAGATTACTTTATATCTGTTCTTACTATATTACTTACTAAGCACAAAAATCAAACCTTTAATTACAATTATTTATATATATATATATATATATATATATATAAAAGAATAAAGATAGATTACTTCATAGCTGTTCTGTCTATATTACTTACTAAGCACAAAAGTTAAACCATTAATTACAGTTAATTTTATCTTTAAAAGAATACACATGTCTAGTGGTTGTTATATCAGACACCACAAACCTTATCCATCAAAGTAGTTAAAGCTACCACAGTCTCTCAGCTAGCCAACGGCAATGGCTTTCTTGCTGGTCTTCCTGCTTCCATTTCTTCCTCTATACCACAGTCAAGGCAGTCCTCTAGCTCTCCCAAAGTCCCCAACGTAGAAGACCCAAACCTGTCTCCCGTGACCTTATCTCCATTCTGCTCTGGCCGTTATAGCAATCTTCCCTTCCCAGGATGCTCACACTCAGTTTCACCCTAGAAGAGTGCTCCTCTCCTTTCTCACAACTATGTTCAGGACAGCAAAACAAATGGGAGGCCTTACAGAGATGACAAGTGATGCTTTGGTAGTAAGGAAGTCACTGAAGTGTGCACTCAGAAGGCTGCATGAGCCCAGCAGGTTGAAGTACACACTTAATGTATTTACTGAGCGTAAGGGTAAAGAGAAACTTTTAAGATTAGGCAGAGAACAAAAAGGGAAAACCAGGGGCTAGAGAGATGGCTCAGAGGTTAAGAGCACCGACTACTCTGCCAGAGGTCCTGAGTTCAAATCCCAGCAACCACATGATGGCTCACAACCATCTGTAATGGGGTCGGGTATGTCTGAAGACAGCTACAGTGTGCTTATATACATTAAATAAATAAATAAATCTTAAAAAACAAAAAAAGGGGAAAACCAGAAGATTAGGTCATGGAAACCTGAGGATCACAACATTCAAGATGGTGAATACTCTTAATTAAAAGCTGAAGATGGGCTTAAAGAAGTAGATTAAATAATTAGCCAGAAAAAAAATCTTTTCCTATATAAGAAGTATTCACCTTTTGAGTGTAACTCGAATTTCTTTAAGAACTACAGAGGAAAGAAGAAAACAAAAATAAAGACCAATTCCATAAATTCTAGAGTCTCGGAAAGTTTTCACTTTTCCTTTCCATCTCAGTTGTTATGTTTAGACTTTTGTCAGTGGCTCTCAGGATAAACAAACACTGCTCTTTTTAAGTTAATAAAAAAATAATTCAGTAAATATCTGTCAGTCTTCACTTTTTCTGACTGATTCTAAAGGCAATAATGAAACTATTCTTGACAGAAAGTTAAGAAAGAACAAAACAAAGATTATGAATCAGATCTCTTTGTGTGTATGTCTCTGTCTCTGTCTGTCTCTGTCTCTGTCTCTGTCTCTCTTTCTGTCTCTGTGTGTGTGTGTGTGTGTGTTTAACACTAACATTACTAGAGGCTATGTCAATAAACTTTCTCAGTTGGAAGAAAACATGAGTGTTTTTCTTTTTAAAAAATTCAGATTCACAATTCAAGAGGCAATGTGGATGAATGACTTAAGTTCATGGCTGAAAATGTAAGAGCTTTAAGCACTGATTCATCTCCGCTAATTACTTGCTGACCAACTCTGAGGCTGTTCTATAGCTATTTTAGTACAATGTTACAATAATTAACTCTAAGTCAGAATGAGACAAAAATTGTTAATAAATTATAGAAACAGCAACAAGAAAACACTGATAAATTACAATGTGAGAAATCAGGTTTTAAATTCTACAATAAGCTGCTTGTTGACTGTGCTCCTAGTTTTAATTAACAATTTGCCACAACCCAGAGTCACCTGAGAAGGAAGGCCCAGTTGAGGAATTATCTAGATCAGACTGGACTATGAACATGTCTGCTGGGGACTGGGCTGTCATAATGGTTAACTGTTGTAGGAAAACTTGGCCTGCTGTGGGTGGTACCATCTTATGCGCTGGTTCCTGAACTGTCTAAGAGGGGAAAGGGCTGGCAGCCAGCAGCCAGCAGGAGACAATCATTCCTCTCTGCTCCTGATGTGGAAGTAATGTGTGTGATTAACTATGTGTTCCTGACCCGACTTTCCCTCAGCAATAGACTATAACTGTAATTACAGGCCAAGTAAACTCCCTTCCTCCCTAAATTGCTTGTTGTCAGGGTATTTTATCACAGCAACAGAATTAAACTAAAACAGTGATAAAACGCAATCTATGTTTTCAAGGGCAGAACAAATCTATATCACACACTCCAAATGGGAGCTTCCAGGGCTAGCTTTTTAAAAGCCCAGTCAGAGGCATCTGTTCCTTCTCTACCCTCACTCTGGTACAAGATACTTTTAGTACGGCCATTTCAGGTTTCTCCTCTTATACATAATAGCTAGTAAGCAGCAAAACCCAAAGAGATTTAGCTTACAAGCCATTGGAGTCAATACCAATATGGAGTCAAGTCAGATGTAAGAAGGGCACAATGTCACCAGCACAGCATTAAGGAAGCAAACACAGGACTGTGAGTTTGATGGGGAGGTCAGACTGGGTTACACAGTAGTTCTATCTAGGTCAGCCTAGGTTATAACAGCAAGACTGTATTAAAAAAAAAAAAATGAACTGCTTCAGTTTACTGAAAACTACTTGGAGTCAGCTCAAGGAAGAATAGAATCAGCTCACAGGAGGCCAGTGCTTGCTTTTGTGTTGGCATTCTACCAATGCCAACAGTTACTTCTTACATAACACTACGAAGCATGCCATTTAAAAGTTAGAGAGTAAATGGGAAGAGAGGTGCATTATCCTCAACAGGTTGTATTGTATACTAACCCTCCAAACCTTTTACATTCACATTCTAGCACTTAGTACTAAAGGTAGTCTTAAAATCAAATATTGCCATGTGATTCTATGTTTATAATGGAACGAACCTAAAGTATCATATAGCATTGAAGCTTACTGCAAAGCTGGAAGTTTCATGGCAATTGTATCACCCAATGGCACACCAAACCAAGTATTAGCCAACTAGGAACAGTCGGTGGCATATTCTTGATGTTGGCAAGATGGCACTATGTGGGCTCCATCACCAAATATTTTAATTTGCAATAGTGCACTGACAAAAAGTACAACAACAAAAACTAAATATTTCAAAGCCTGTAAATTGTACCAACCATGCATCTTAGGGATTTCACAAGCTGGGCTTGGTGGCACCTCTCTTTAATTCTGTCACTTGGGAGTCAGAGGCAGGAAGAACTCTGTGAGCTTGTGGCTATTCTGGTACACATAATAGGTCCAGGCCAGAGAGGGCTCTCCTGTCCTGGGAGGGGAAATCACAACTTGCTGTTTGTTCTAGCTTCATTTTCTGTTGCTGTGATTGCTGTGATAATACTGACTTAGAGCAACATGGGCAGGAAAGGACTGACTTCATCTTGCAGACTACAGTGCAGCATGAAGACAAGTAAGGGCAGGAACACAAGCAGAGACAGTAAAGGAACACTGCTTCCTGGATCACTCTCCGAGGCTTTTTCAGTTTGCTTTTTACCTAGAACTGTCTCCCCAGCTTGGCACTGCCCACAGTAGGCTAGTCCCTCTAACGCCAGTCATTAACCAAGAAAATGCCCCACAGACATACCTGTAGGCCAAACTGAGAGGCAATTCCTTAACTGAGGTTCCCTGTTCCCAGAAAACTCCAGTTTGTGTCAAGTTGACAAGAGCTAACCAGAACAGTGTTACTGTTTCTTTGCCTGCATACTTCAAAGGTAAGAGGCTGAAGAGAACAGGCTTGAGTTATAGCTCTGCAGATTAGTAGCCTAACGCAGGAACTAAGGTGTTGGCAAGGTTTCGGTGCCTCTGGAGACGCCCAGAGCAAAGTCCACTTTGCAGATTTGGCTTTGGAGGCTGTCCTGTGTTGTTGCACAGACATTTCCCCATCTCGTAAGCCTCCACTAGCCAGCAGAGTCCTCCCATAACTGCTCGAGATGACCTTTCTGACTCCTCCTTCTCCCCTGTCTTGAGGATCACGGTGTCTACGTAGGCTCTCGAGCCATCCAGAACCATCTCCCCCCTTTCAGCGTAAGATAACAGTCACCTTAGTTTCTCTTTCCAATGTAACAGACAATATTCACGGGTTCTTGAGGTGAGAAGACAGACATTGGAGGGCTCTTATCCTGCTGACTATCATCAAATAAACCAAAGCACTCCACAGGGTTATCAAGGTGCTCCCCATTAACAGATATTCAAAGATTGCTCACTGGGGGTTTTAAAAGAGCTTTGAAGTTGGACTTGAAAAGTGGGGAAGGGGGACTGGAGGGAAAGGAATAGGGTAGATTGGATAAAATGATTTTCATAAAAGATTGATCACTAGCCAGGCAATGGTGGTGCACACCTTTAATCCCAGCACTTAGGAGGCAGAGGCAAGTGGATATCTGAGTTTGAACCCAGCCTGGTACACAGTTCAAGTTCTAGGGAATCTAGGGCTATACAGAGAACCCTTTTTCAAAAATTAAAAGAGAGAGAGAGAAAGAAAGAAAAAGAAAAGATTGTTCACTGACTAATTTTTAGGCTAAATATAATTTATTCTGATTTTAATATACTAGCAAACAAAATCTAAAAGATTAATATCTTTACATTGATCTTAAATAGGCTTTCTTATGCAGCAATCTTATTTGAATCAAGATATACATTAACTCTCTTTCTACGATTTCTAGTACTATATTCACTAACTAATTTGGCATTTATAAAAACCATATTGTTCTTTGTTTACATACTTGAATAACAATATATAAATATAACTGGGTCAAAACCATGGCTACAAATTAACTTTTCTAGTTGCTTATCCCTGTTGGGTATGCTGTCTTCTTACCAATAAAGTAAGCCTACCTTACAGACTTGTCATGATGAAATTATGGGATTATAAATGTAGAATGCTCGGCACAGTTCTTGGCTACCCTCAGGTACTCCTTGAGTGAATAAAATTAACATTTGTTTTATAAAAACTGCATCCTAGCTTTAAAGTACAATAAAGAAATTTTCTGCATCTAGAATGGTAATCTATTCTCTATAGAACTTTAAACATAACAGAAGATTACTGCATCCTTAATATCTAGATTTTCTATATCTAATTAGTTAAATTATCTTTCAGTTTAACTAACTAGCTTACAGCTCTTTCAGTATTTACCATTTTTAGACCAGTTTTGCTATATATCCCAGGTTGACCTCAAACTCACAACCCTCTTGCCCTGGTCACCAAGTAACATTACAATAATGTACTGTTACACCTGGCCTGATATTACTTTTAAATTAAAAATAGAAAGAGGAAAAAGAAGAAAAGAACCAACATAGAATTACAAATGCTGAGTGATCTCCAGAGTGAATTCTAAAGAATCAACCTCCAAGGCTATACTCATCACGTGACTAGTACCAACTCTGAATCAAGGCTTTAATTTTAAACCAAGAATGTGCACTGAAGAACTGACAGAGGGGTAATGAATTAAAACTGAACATGAACATGGAAACTGATGTTTCCTAAAATTAACTTAAGGTATTTATAGAATTTCGGGTCAACTATTTCAGGACAGTTCTCTTATATTTTCAAGCACAAAAATACTTACAGTTTGATAATATGAGGATGACGAAAGAGTTTAAGATTTTGAATTTCTCGTTTTATTTTTCCAACAACATCTAAACTGCGAATCTTCTGTCTATTTAAGATCTTAACTGCCACTTTATGGCCTGTCAATTGATGTTCTCCAACTGAAGAAAAGAGAAAGAGAAATATTGGCTGTCAGAAGAACAGAATCACTCCTCGTGCACCTTCCCACTGTGCTCTAAGCTTGGACGCACTCCAGCATCACGGGACACACAGGCCTGAAGTCCTCCTCCTTTACCTCAGCCTCTTCCCCTTGAGAAAGCATGCCTTCAACACAGAAGCTGTGCCTCCATCACCTCAGCATCCTCAGCAAAGCCGAGCAATGCTCCTTCCACCTTTGTGCAAAGGATTACTCAATTCTATATTCCATCATAGGAATACTAGGGAACATCTTTTAGACAGAATTCATTATATTTTCCTTATTTCTCATCTTCTATTTAACATCACTGTATTTATTACAGAAGTAATTTTTTAATAAACATAATAAAATAGTTAACTACTATTCAAAATTCAAGTTAACGCAATCTTTGCTACGTCCCATGCCGCTCCCTTGGTTCAGTGCCCAGGCTCATCTCCCTGGGCTGATCCTGCATTAATGGTTCTGCTGAGGAGGCAGTACTCTCAAGGTTACCCTCACTCCCTCCTATGAACTCCTAGGTGCTCTCCTCTCTGCTCTCTACTGACTCTTTAAAGATTAATGTCCGAGGCTTCTCCCCTAGATCCACGGTAGAGACACAAATCATCTCACTCATCACCCAAGGCTCATAGCTAACTAACGATCCTGCTCCCTCTTCATGTTCACATAGAGAATTTCAAGATGGGTGTTCCATAAGCACCTCAAGTTTAGCAAATTCAAAATTAGATGCAGCATCCCTGTCCTCTTCCTCTGCCAAACTTGTGTCCTTTACTAATAATGCACCGCTTGTATGCTAGAAAAAAAAGATCCCCACTGTGATAGCTACTGAGTATTCCTTTGATAGTAAGGAAACATCACTTAAACACTATAGTAAAAGTAGCAGTGGAGCGGCAGTGCTATTCCTAGTGTGTACTGAGCAGTGTCCGGAGTGCTAACTGGCTCGCTCACCCATCCTTACAACAACTCTGTGGAGTCCGACCGTTCTCCAGGGAGATACACATGATTTATCACAACAACAGGCAAGATCCAGCTCCTCCTTCCCCACTAACCAAAAGCACTGAAACACAGGTAACCTTCAAATCAAAGAAGACCATGGACTCCGTGCTGGTTAGTCCTATCACGTTGACTGAGTCAACGCTTTAGAGATTAGTGAAGTGCAATTCTGGGTCCGTCTGTGAAGGTACTTCCAAGATAATTAAAACCAGCAGACACTGACCTAATCAAGGGCAGATGCCTTGCTGTTCATACTACCCCATTACAGCTGACAGGTGAGGTACGAGGCGGGCCTGTGGAAGGAGAAAGTCACTGGGAAGCGTCTTTAAGGCAACAAGTGGTTCTTGTCTCTTTTTCCTTTCTGGCTGAGAAAATAGAAACAGCTCTGCTCCAACCTGCCCTTCCAGTCATGATGGCCTGGCACCTCTGAAGCTGGGAGCCAAAATAAATAATTCCTCCCTACATGTTGTTCTCAGGTATCCTGGTCACATGGTATAAACATATCAAATGTGATATTAGCCAAGCAGTTGGGTCATTTGTTTTAATATCACGGAATAAACTGAAAACACAAATGCTAGTGAACTGATTCAGGAAAGAATATAACGACAAAGTATTCCTTTGCCTCTCCCACATGAAATACTGAAGAAGAAACGGCATTTTCCCTACAAATGGTTACAGTGCTGATAAAGGAAGTACATGCCTTAAGTTAAAACAGTCAAATGTATTGACAACTCCCCCTTTTTTGTTAATTATACGGCCTAATGATACCTTCAGTAACGTGGTGCTTAACTACAATTAATTACATACAATAATTTGCCACACTTTTCCTTGAAAGCCAAATGAAAGTTCTAAAACTCTTTCGACAGCCAGGCAGTGGTAGCACTTGCCTTTAATCCCAGAACTCCGGGGGCAAACACAGGTGGTTTTCTGAGTTTAAGGCCAGCCTGATCTACTGGATGAGTTCCAAAACAGCCAGGACTACAACAGAGAAACCTTGTCTCAAAAGAGAAAAACAAATCTTTTCATAAATACGCATACAAAACTAAAAAATATCTTCTATGTATGTGGCAGACATGAACTTTGCTTTATGGAAATCAAATGTTTTCATTCATCAAAGTTTTACTTCCATTTACTTGACCAATTTGTAAATTTAACAAATCTAAAACATTTGCTAAGCATCTTTTATGTGCTTGTTGATCTTATGCACATGAAAAAAAGATTTACAATGGGTTTCAGAGTATCAATGGAGAAACAAGTTCAGCAACAAAATAACTATCCAAGAGTTCTTAAAAAGTAGAAAGCAGGGGCTGGGGATTTAGATCAGTGGTAGAGCGCTTGCCTAGGAAGCGCAAGGCCCTGGGTTCGGTCCCCAGCTCCGGAAAAAAAGAACCAAAAAAAAAAGAAAGCAGATCCACATGGCTTAAGAAAAACCATCAAAATTCACATTAAAAACTAATGATAGAGCTGCTATTTAAAGCCACATCTTGGTACCTTCAAAACTATTCTTGGGGAAAATTAAGTTCACTTGCTTCCCACTTCCCAGGAGTCCTACAGACCTGGTAAATATGACGGGAAAAAACACTGAGACTAGAAAGACAAGTACAATAAAACTCTTCCTTGTGTATTCTGCATATGCATGTGTATGTTCTTGTGGAGGTTAGATCAAATATCTTCCCCAATCACCCTACACCCACCTACCTACCCTACCTATTTTCCTTCCTTCCTTCCTTCCTTCCTTCCAACTGAACCTGCAGTAGCTAGTGTTGCTGTTGTCAAGCCCCAAAGATCTTCCTGTCTCTATCTCCCTAGTGCTATGACTATAGGTGCTACAACTGATTTAAAAAAAAAAAAAAAAAAAAAAAAAGTAAGTGCTAAGGATAAAACTCAAGTCTCTAGGCTGCAGGACAGCCTTTTCCTATGCCATCTCCCTCATTCTCCAAACAAGTATATAATATATACATAAAACTATAATCTGATGGATTTATTAATTTATCCATTTGCATAGCCATCCACACAAATAAAACTGATGATTTTTTTAATCAAAAGTGATGCAATCAGAAAAAAAAAAGACTTCCTTAAATTTAAATTTTAGAAGTCTTTATTTTAAGAAGGTACTTTGAAAAAAAATTTAATGAATGGCTGTGTGTCTAAGACACATTTGAGAAATGCATCGTTAGTAGCTGAGAGAAAACATCTGATAGAATCAATTTTTAAAATGTTTATGTTCCCAACTTTCTGCGAAACTGCCCACTTGATTTCCAAAGTCGTGCAAGTTTGTACTCCCACCAGCAGTGAAGGAGTTCCCTGTGCCCTACATCCTTGCCAGATGATCTGTCCCTTGAGTTTTGATCTTAGCTGTTCTGGTGGTTGTAAGATGGAGTCTCAGAGTCATTTTGATCCGTATTTCTCTGACGACTAAGGATATTGACCATTTCTCTAAGTGCTGCTAATCAATTAGAAATCCCTCTGTGAGAATTATCTGTTTAGATCTGTACCCCATTTTTTAATTGGGTTATTTGGTTTGTTAATGTCTAATTTGAGTTCTTTGTATCTTAGATGTCAGCCCTGTGTCATATGCAGGGTTGGTGACGATCTTTTCCCATTCTGTAGGCTGCCGTTGTGTCCTTTGCCTTCTAGAAGCTTTTCAGTTTCGTGAGGCTCCAATTACGAACTGTTGATCTCAGAGCCTGAGCTCTTGATGTTCTGTTCAGGAAAGTGGCCTCCTGTGCATTCAAGACTACTCCCCACTCTCTCTTATCAGGTTGGTGTTGGGGCCTTTGATCCACTTGGACTTGAGTCCTTCTTCTACGCTCAGACATCTAGTTAGACCAGCACCATTTGTGGTATATAGTGCCTCATCTGCCCTGAATAAAATGTATGTGTCCACATCCACCCCAATAGAGCAATATGAAGAAGCTCGTTCACCCTGAATAAAATGTCTACATCCACCCCAATAGAGCAATATGAAGAAGCTCGTTCACCCTGAATAAAATGTCTACATCCACCCCCATAGAGCAATGTGTGTGTCCACATCCACCCCAATAGAGCAATATGAAGAAGCTAAGATCGTACCCGTGAGCTGCTCGCTAGAGACCACGGCAGCGCAGGAACGAATGCCAACAACAACAAACCTTTGACAGCAAAGGTAGTGGTAAGAATTCTATAGCAATAAATGCTCATATAATATATAAAAAAAAAAAGGTTTAAAGCACACAGCCTAATCAGGCATTTTAAGGACCCAGAAAAGGAAGAACAAACCAAACTGAAAAGGAGAAAGAACAAAAGTCAGAGTAGAAATAAACACAATAGAACAAATACAAAAGATAAACAAAACAGGGGGTTTGCCTTTTCAATTTTTTTTCCTTTTCAATTTTTTTTAATTTTATAAACTTTATTATAGAAAACACTAACAAATAAATAACATTGGTTTTATAAAAAAAAAGTAAACTCAATACACCTTCAGTTAGATACTAAAAAAAAGAAGATTCAAATAAAATTAGAGGAAAAAAAAAAAACAAACCCTTACAGCCAATATTAGAGCTGTAATACAAATAACCTACATGCCAACAAAATGGAAAACCTACACTGATCGGACTTGATTTCTGAACACATATGATCTGCCAAAAATTTAACTGAAAGAACATTAAAAAAAAAACCAAACAGATCAAACAAACAAATAAAAACTGACTGTTTAACTATTGTAGTTAAAAATAAATAAACTAACAGGACAGAGTAGCTTTACTATTGAATTTTACCAAACTTTTAATAAAGGGTAATACTCTCCCCAGGGTATTCTAAAGAATTCAAAGGGACAGAAAACTTCCAAGCTTATTGTATGAGTCCAGCATTGCCCTGATAACTAACACACACACACATACACACACACACACACACACACACACACACACACACACACACACACAAGCTAAAGAACAGAAAAGTAAAATTTCCCAACAAAATATCCATTGAAGAGTGCCAAGGACCAGCCTTGGCTTGCAGAAGGGTTCCTGAGAGAGGGGGTGTTTGAGAGCAGAGAAACAAATCACTTGAAGTCAAATTCTGCGTCCAAGCTGATGGCCTATGTTCTGCATGAGTTGTCTCCCTAGCAGCCCCCTGTAGCTAGTTCTTGACTCTGTAAGTTACCTCAGACAGCTCTCTCTTGCTAGAAAAAAAAATTCTAAAAGCTCTCTGGATAGCTCATAGATTTTCCAACCAAAGTCAGAAAAGCTGCTATAAAAAGTTCTTCGATTTTCTAGAAAAACAATTCTAAAAGAGCTGTTTTAGCTCTCCAAGCTACTTTTAAAAATCTAAAAGAGCTATGGAAAATTCTAAAAGAGCTGTGCTCACTCTCCAGAGATATCTGGACAGATCAGCTCTTGCTAAAAATTTATCTAAGAAAAAGAGAGAGGGCTGGAGAGATGTCTCAGCGGTTAAGAGCACCCGACTGTTCTTCCAGAGGTCATGAGTTCAATTCCCAGCAATCACATAGTGGCTCACAACCATCTGTAAAGAGATCCGATGCCTTCTTCTGGTGTGTCTGAAGACAGCTACAGTGTACTAATAATAAATAAATAAATAAATAAATAAATAAATAAATCTTTAAAAAAAAAAAGAAAACGAAAAAAAGAGAGAGAACTGCCATTGCTCTCTGCTGGCTTGTCTCTGCAGACAAAAGTCCAGTCTTTTATTTACATATCAATTCGGTCATCTACTCCAGGTTCCCTCTCGACCATCCCAGGAATCAGCATTCCAGGACCTTAGCTTCTTGGTCTTAGAAAAGGACAGGAAGTACTTTTTTTAATATTGTAAAAGAATTCAGAGGTCTGCCTGCTTTTGTAAACTTAGCCAGTTGGGATTCTGTCCTAGAATTACATTCCTACCATGCCTGGGCCTGAACCTAAACTCCCTCGGTCCCAGGCTGACCTTGAACTCAGAAATCTGCCTGCCTTTGTAAGCATAAACAAACCAACAAACAAAAATTAGCTAGGTGGGATCTTGTCCTGTGATCACCACTCCCTAAATTTCTTTATCTCCCTAGTATCTTTCCGACAAGCTGGCTCACAGTAGAGCTGCCTCTGCTCCTTTACACCTGTGAGGCACCTTATACAATTCATATTCAATCCTTATATTTTGCATAGTTGAAAAACATTTTTGAGTTCATGTTTTCAGAGTTCCTTCCCACAGCCTTAAAGCCTTCACAATATTCTACAATTTTGCTGAGACATTAAGACACACCCTTGCCTCCCGAACCTGTGCTGTCTCTGATTATCATGGAGTTATTAAACTTGGCAGAGAGGACACTCCTCAAAGGAAAAATATGAAAAATCTGTACAAGCTTTATGCCCACAGCAACTATCAACACTCATGGAGGCCCACACCCTAATGGCTCTGCTTCAGGGCCCAAGCAGGACTCAGCAGAAGAGTACATCAAAAAGGCACAAAGGTTACATACATACATACATACATACATACACACACACACACACACACACACACACACACACACACAAAATATCACTATGATCAGTGAATTTATTTCAGGGATCCAAGAATGGTTCAATATTTTTAAATCAATAAACAATGAGACAGTTCATCAGGTAAGAGCACTTGCCACTAAGCCTCTCTGAGTTTGAATCCCAGGGCACTAAGGTAAAATGGAAGACCCAACTTTTGTGGGTTATCCTTTAACCTTCATATATGTGCAGTGTCATGCACCACCCCATATACATGCATGCACAAATAGACATGAACACAGTAAATGAGTAAGCTCATAATTGTTAAATAAGTGTATTAAAATTTTGATAAGGGCTAACAGGATGACTCAGTGGGTAAAATCACTTGATATGATCATTTCAAAAGATGCATTAAAAAGCATTTAATAAATGAATATCTTGCATGAATTTTTTTTAAAATTGAACGTATTGCTAACAAACTACAAAAATCAAACCTAAATGGACCAAAAACCTAAATGTAAAACTTGAAACTATCGTTTCAATTATCCATGTGTTTATGCATTTGATCACAAAAGCATGAAAAAAAAAAAAAGCAAAAACAGGCAAATGACAACACCAAATAAAAGGCTTCTAGGCAGCAAAGAAATTCATCAGTAAAATGAAGAGACGAAATGCTCAGTATCAACAGCTTCTGAGGTATTGTGTCAGGAGTGTCCAGACCTCGGCATGCCAGTCAGAGAAGACAGAGCAGAGGCCCAAAATGGAGACGCTGCGACCCGTTTCCCTTCATGGTGTCAGACTCTGTTGCACACCGGAAAGGGAAAGGCAGTCTGACATGAATGCTGTGGTTCCTGGTTTTCTCTCTAGCTACACAGGCACCTGGAAAGGAAATCAGGATTAGGGGTCCGAGGCCCATATTTCCCCTCAGTGTGTTTGCATGCCAGGCAGGAAGGGGAAGACAGAGCCTGAGCCGAGCAGGGTCTGATTGGACCAAGTGCCAAGTACTACACGGGTAGGAGAAGAGAAAGGCCTTATTTGGGAGTCAGTATTGAGGCTCTTTAGGCAAAGGCCTTCGCTGTGGTGATCTCTAGTGAAGCAGCTCACTGATACGATCTTAGCTTCTTCATATTGCTTTATTGGGGGTGGATGGGACACATGCATTTTATTCAGGGTGGACGAGGTACTATATACCAATTAGTGGAAGGGCAAGAGAATATCCAGGAAGGGAAGGTCATTGTTGAAGGCTAAGGCTATTTAGATACCTGATTAGCATGGAGAAGAACTCCAGGGCCTATGCTACACTCCTGAGTGCCTGTGGTCCTCTCAGTTGGGTGTCATGGTTACCTGTTTCAAAGCAGGCACAGAGAAAGGAGAGGCTCTACTCATGCCATTCTCAAATCACTGATATTCCTGGGGTTTGAGGTACTTGACACAGTCCACTAGCCCTACATGCCTCTAGGGAACTATAACCCAAACCCTAGTTAAAATGGCTTTTTTTTTTTCAAACGAGGAATTCTGTCATGCTGTCTGTTGGAAATGTAAAGCATAGCTACTATAAAGAAGTGTGCGCTCCCCACAATTAAAGGAAAACCCAGCTATCCCAAGCCTGAGAACACATTCGAAGGAAATAAAATCACTGTACTAAACACCTGCAGGTCCAAGTTACTGAGACTATGGATAAACCTAGGTGCACTGAGAAGCTCAAGAAAAAGTTATAGATAAGCACAATGGAGCCAGAGAGAAGACTGAAACCCTGCCTTTTACAGTAAAAGGAACTGGATGATGAAAAATAAACCAGGCACAACACGGCAAGTATCATACATTCTCCCTCAATGTGGAAGCTGAAATAGCATGACCTAAATGTAGGAGGGTAATTATGAAAGTCTGGGAAGGATGGATACGGGAAACTGAATTTCATCTACATGTATAAGAATGTCAAACTGAACCCTGTAGGATGGTCTTCATGACAAAATCGGAAATAGGGTAGAAAGAAACTAAAATAATATGGATGAATTTTAAATTTATGTCCTTTTTTTAAAATTGGACATTTTATTTATTTACATTTCAAATGTTAGCCCCGTACTGGCTGGCTTTGTGTGTCAACTTGAAACAAGCTGAAGTTTTCACAGAGAAAGGAGCCTCAGTTGAGGAAATGCCTCCATGAGACCCAGCTGTAAGGCATTTTCTCAACTAATGATCAAGGGGGAGGACCTGGCCCATTGTGGGTGGTGCTGTCCCTGGACTGGTAGTCTTGGGTTCTATAAGAGAGCAAGCTGAACAAGCCAGGGGAAGCAAGCCAGTAAGTAACATCCCTCCATGGCCTCTGGATCAGCTCCTGCTTCCTGACCTGCTTGAGTTCCAGTCCTGACTTCCTTTGGTGTTGAACAGCAATGTGAATGTGTAAGCTGAATAAACCCTTTCCTCCCCAACTTGTTTCTTGGTCATGATGTTTGGGCAGGAATAGAAACCCTAAGACAAATTGGTACCAGGAGGGGTTATTCCTGTGGCAACCTGACCATGTTTTGGGGAGGACTGTGGAAGGACTTTGGAACTTTGAGCTAGAAGAGCTATTGGGATGTTAAGAGCTTCTGTAGGAACTTGAAAGATAATGTTGAGAACAGTGAGGAAGATGGAGGCCTGGCTTGTGAAATTTCAGAGGGGAAGATTAAAGACTCTTGTCAGGGCCATGTTGTGATTGTAAAAATTCTGTGGTTTTGGTTAGCTGGGGTTGGAGAATCAGCTGTGATTAACAAGAAACCAGAACTAATAAAGTGAACCTACGAGATACTGGAACAATTGATGCTGGTCAGCTGGAGCTAAGAAGGTAGTGGTGATTAGGAAGAGACCAACATCATTGAGGTGACATCATCTGGGAAGTGTTTTTTGAGAGCTGTGTTCCAGATACGCCAAGGTTGTACCTCGTGCTGTGGCTGGACTTGGTAATGTGTAAGAGTCACTCAGCTGGTACTGGTTTTGAAGGCATGAAGAGGTCATGAAGAGCAGCTGAGGCTGGGCACTGTGAGAGGCCATGGAAGGCCGTTTTTCCTCCCCCTGCTCTCGTCCTCCCAAGTCCCTCCCACCCTTTAGTTCCCTTGATTATTTTGTTCCCTCTTCTATGTAGGACTGAAGCATCCACACTTTGGTCTTCCTTCCTCTCGAGCTGCATGTGAGTATTTTTGCATTGATATTCATGAGGGAAATTGGTCTGAAGTTCTCTTTCTTTGTAGGGGCTTTGTGTGGTTTAGGTATAAGCATAAGTGTGGCTTCAAAGAAAGAATTGGGTAGTGTTCCTTCTATTTCTATTTTGTGGAATAGTTTGAAGAGTATTGGTGGTTTGAGCTGAAGGGTATTTTATTGACCACCTGATTAGACCACCTTCTGTAGCTCACAGGGCAGCCTATCCCCCACCATGGTTTCCCTCTTAACTGAGTGTCTTTCTTCCAAATGTATCAAATTAGCAGGTTTGGGACGAATGTAAACGTTAGCTAAGGACTAATAGATTTGGATAGCTTATTCTAAGAATGGAGCCCTATAAATGACATTTTTATATTCTAACTAGCTCGTATAAAAGACACACAGCCCTGATATTTTATTTACAAGCTGGACGCCTAGATTCCACAGGTTTTGAACTATTCTAACTTGGTACTAGGTATTGGTATTAGGTCTTTTTTGAAGATCTGATAGAATTCTGCATTAAACCCATCTGATCTGGGTTTTTTTTCTTTGTTGGGAGACTTTTAATAACTGCTATTTCTTTAGGGGTTATGGAACTGTTTAGATGTTTTATCTGATCCTAATTTAACTTTGGTACCTGATATCTGCCTAGAAAATTGCCCTTGTCATCCAGATTTTCCAGTTTTGACTATAGTCTGTTGTAGTAGGATCTGATGATTTTTTTTAATTTTCTCAGATTGTTTTTATGTCTCCTTTTTCATTTCTGATTTTGTTAACTTGGATACACTCTCTGTGCCCTCTGGTTAGTCTGCCTAAGGGTTTATGTATCTTGTTGATTTTCTCCAAGAACAAGTTCCTGGTTTTGTTGATTCTTTGTATAGTTTTTTGTCTCTATTTGGTTGGTTTCAGCCAACCAAAAGTTTGATTATTTCCTGATGTCTACTCCTCTTGGGTGTGTTTGCTTCTTTTTATTCTAGAGCTTTCAGATGTGCTGTCAAGTTGCTAGTGTTTGTTCTCTCCAGTTTCTTTTCGAGGTACTTAGAGCTATGAGTTTTCCTCTTAGCACTGCTTTCATTGTATCCCACGAGTTTGGGTATATTGTGCCTTCGTTTTCGTTAAATTCTAAAAAGTCTTTAATTTCTTTATTTCTTCCTTGACCAAGTCATTGTTGAGTAGGGCGTTGTTCAGCTTCAATGTATATGTGGGCTTTCTGTTGTTTTGTTGTTATTGAAGACCAGCCTTAGTCCATGGTGATCTGATATGATGTATGGGATTATTTTAATCTTCTTATATCTCTTGAGGCCTGTTTTGTGACCAGTTATATGGTCAATTTTGAAGAAGGTACCATGAGGTGCTAAGAAGACGGTATATTCTTTTGTTTTAGGATGAAATGATCTATAGCTGTCGGTTAAATCCACTTGGATCATAACTTCAGTTAGTTTCTCTGTGTTTCTGTTTCCATGATCTGTCCATTGATGAGAGTGGGGTATGAAGTCTCCCACTATTATTGTGTGAGGTACTATGGGTGCTTTGAGCTTTAGTAGGGTTTCTTTTATGAATGTAGAAATTGCCCTTGTATTTGAAGCATAGATATTCAGGATTGAGAGTTCATCTTGGTGGACTTTTCCTTTGATGAATAAGTGTCCTTATCTTTTTTGATAACTTTTGGTTGAAAGTCAACTTTATTCAATATTAGAATAATATCTGCCCAGGATCTTCTAGCTTTCATAGTCTCTGTTGAGAAGTCTGATGTAATTCTGATAGGTCTGACTTTATATGTTACTTGACCTTTTTCCCTTATTGCTTTTAATATTCTTTGTTTTATGCATTTGGTATTTTGAGTATTATGGGACTGGAGGAATTTCTTTTCTGGTCCAATCTATTTGGAATTCTGTATGCTTCTTGTATGGTCATGAGTATCTCTTTCTTTAGGTTAGGGAAGTTTGTTTTGTCCAGCTTGTTTCTTGGAACCATTTGCTTGGAAACTTTTTTTCCAGCCTTTTACTCTTAGGTAGTGTTTGTCTTTGTCACTGAGGTGCGTTTCCCATATGCGGCAAAATGCTGGGTCCTGTTTACATACCCAGTCTTTAGTCTATGTCTTTTGATTGCAGCACTGAGTCCACTGATGTTAAGAGATATTAAGGAATAGTGATTGTTGCTTCCTGTTATTTTTGTTATTATATTATCTTCTTTTGGGTTTGTTGCAAGATTAGTTTTTTTTTGCTTTTTCTAGGTTATAGTTTCCCTAGTTGTGTTGGAGTTTTCCATCTTTTGTCCTTTGTAGGGTTAGATTTGTGGAAAGATATTATGTAAATTTGTTTTTGTCATGGAATATCTTGATTTCTCCATCTACGTTGAGAGTTTTGCTGGCTATAGTAGCCTGGGCTGGCATTTTTGTTCTCTTAAGGTCTGTATGACATCTGCCTAGGATCTTCAGGCTTTCATAGTCTCTGGTGAGAAGTCTGGTGTAATTCTGATAGGTCTGCCTTTATATGTTACTTGACCTTTTCCATTATGCTTTTAATATTCTTTGTCATTTGGTGTTTTGACTATTATGTGACAGGAGGAATTTCTTTTCTGGTCCCATCTATTTGGAGTTCTGTAGGTTTCTTGTATGTGTGTGGGCATCTCTTTCTTTAGGTTAGGGCAGTTATTTTCTATAATTTCGTTGAAGGTATTTACTGGCCCTTTAAGTTGGGGAATCTTCTATACCTATTATCCTTAGGTTTGATCTTCTCATTGTGTCCTGGATTTCCTGAATGTTTTGGGTTAGGAGCTTTTTGCATTTTGCATTTTCTTTGAAGGTTGTGTCAATGTTTTCTATGGTATCTTCTGCACCTGAGATTCTCTCTTCTATCACTTGTATTCTGTTGGTGATGCTTGCATCTATGACTCCTAGTCTCTTTCCTAGGTTTTCTATCTCCAGAGTTGTCTCCCTTTGTGATTTCTTTATTGTTTCTATTTCGAGTTTTAGATCCTAGATGGTTTTGGTCAATTCCTTCACCTGTTTGGTTGTGTTTTCCAGTAATTCTTTAAGGGATTTTTGTGTTTCCTCTTTAAGGGCTTCTACTTGTTTATCTGTGTTCTCCTGTATTTCTTTAAGGGAGTTATTTATATCCTCCTTAAAGTTCTCTATCATCACCATGAGATGTGATTTTTAAATCAGAATCTTGCTTTTCCGATGTGTTAGGGTATCCCGGGCTTACTGTGGTGGGAGATCTGGGTTCTGATGATGCAAAATGGCCTTGGTTTCTGTTGCTTAGGTTCTTGCACTTACCTCTTGTCATCTGGTTACCTCTGGTGTTAGCTGATCTTGCTGTCTCTGACAGTGGCTTGTCTCTCCTGTAAGTCTGTGTGTTAGCACTCCTTGGAGACCAGCTCTCTCCAAGCAGGAATTCGGTATGGAGAGCTTAGTACAGGGTCAGCTCTGGGGCACAGATGGAAAGCAAAAGGATCCTGTCCCAGGCTGCTCTTCCATTCCTGTGTCCTGAGGGCTCTGGGTCGGTCCCTCAGTGGTGGTCTCACCTGTGCTCTCAGGTGTGTCAGCACT
Organism: Rattus norvegicus; assembly: GCF_021556685.1. NCBI lineage: Eukaryota > Metazoa > Chordata > Mammalia > Rodentia > Muridae > Rattus > Rattus norvegicus. The sequence continues at coordinate 125,749,294 of NC_141538.1, forward strand.
CCTGGGAGACCAGCTCTTTTCTGTCAGGATTTGGGTATGGAGAGCTGTGGCACAGGGTCAGCTCCAGGCGCTTATATGCCTTTCTAACATAACAAAATGATATAAGTGGAAAACATAGAATGCTTAAAGCAGCATTATTCATAATAACCAAAATGCAATCAATACATCAATGAGTGATTACAAATAGCAATTATATGCAGCTACAGACAAAAAATTCACAAACATACTATTAGGTAAAAGAAGCAAGATATAAATGATTCCATTTCTAAAAAACTCAAAAATGGGTGCAATTCTAATGGGAAGGGGGTCAATCAGGTTTCTGCTTCTGGCACCTTCCCTTCCCTGCTTGCTGCAACATCTTCACCACTATAATGGACTGTATTCCTCTGGAGCTGGTTCCAAATAAATTTTCTTCCTCACATTGCTCTTTCTAAGGTATTTTATCAGAGGAACAAGAAAGTAACAAAGGCAGCATTGTAATTTTAAAAGTTAACTGAAAACTTTTGGGGATCCTGGGCATGACGGTACATGCCTGGCTTCCTAGAGGTAGAGGCAGGATAATCAACCCAAGTTTAGTCTACATGGTGAGCTCTAGGCCAACCAAGGACACTGAACGAGTACCTAAACTACAGCAAGCCAAGGGTTACTACTAAATCTATCAGCTGCTCAGAACTTGGTGTAAAAGCGGGCTCAGGTTATTGGCCTTTACTCATGCACATTCAGAACTTTACGCTGGGAATCAGGCGTGGTCTGATGTGCATATGTTCTAACTCCTACCACCACCAGAGTCCCACCAAAATAGCACAAGGCTCCTTTCTTCTTTGCCCATGATGAAACAAAATGGTCTCACTGATTGTCTCCAAGTTTCCTTTTCACGAAGTCCTTAAGTTCCCTGAATATACTTCTAACATGGAAGCAAAGGTCTTTTTTACTTTTGACCTCTGTGATATGCATTGTGATATGCATTGTGATATGCATTGTGATATGCATTGTGATATGCATTGTGATATGCATTGTGATATGCATTGTGATATGCATTGTGATATGCATTGTGATATGCATTGTGATATGCATTGTGATATGCATTGTGATATGCATTGTGATATGCATTGTGATATGCATTGTGATATGCATTGTGATATGCATTGTGATATGCATTGTGATATGCATTGTGATATGCATTGTGATATGCATTGTGATATGCATTGTGATATGCATTGTGATATGCATTGTGATATGCATTGTGATATGCATTGTGATATGCATTGTGATATGCATTGTGATATGCATTGTGATATGCATTGTGATATGCATTGTGATATGCATTGTGATATGCATTGTGATATGCATTGTGATATGCATTGTGATATGCATTGTGATATGCATTGTGATATGCATTGTGATATGCATTGTGATATGCATTGTGATATGCATGGCAGATTTAATTCTCCCAACTCTATAGGGTAGACAGCATCGTGCCTAGACTGCAGGTGAGGACAGCAGGAATCTGGAGAAGATCTGAATAGTGCAGCACACCCAAGACTTTCATCACTGCAGTGACAAAACACCCAACGAAGGCAACCTAGGGAACAGGGCTCATGTCAGCTCATGGTTCAATAACTCAGCCCAGCATGGTAGAGAGTCGCACCTGCAGGACCTTGAGGCGGCTGGTCATACTGCATCCACAGTGACAACGTAGAGAAATGAATGTTCCGGCTCCATGATCTTTTTATTCAGTCTAGGACCCTGAGCTATCCCACATTTAGTGTAGGGTTTCTCACCTCATTTAACCTAATCTAGAAAATGCCTCGTGACATTTTCAGAAATTTGTTTTCATGGTGACTCTAAGTCCTATTACCCTGACAAACAAGATTAACCGTCACTCACTGTCAAGCTGACTCACACACTTCCATTTTAAGCCATAACCTTCCGCCTTTGTCCTCACACATTTACAGACACCTGATGATGCAAAATGTATTCAACCTGATTTCAAAAATCCCTATAATCTTAGCAAGTTTAAAATCCCACATAGTTTAAAATTCCAAAGTCCATGCCTCTGTTGAGATTCAAGGTAATCTCTTAATTGGGAGAAACTATAAATTTTGTTTAAGTTACACTCTTACCACATAGAAAAGGGAGCTCTGGGGCACAGGAAGAAATGAGTGAGCCACAGGAAGACTGAAACTCATTAAGGAAAACACCAAATCCTACAGCTCCACTGCATCTTCTGGGGATCACAGTAGAATCATTTGGGTTCCAAGAGTTGGATGGCCCATTTCTCAGCTGGGCTGCTGGAGGTACACGTATAGTCCCTCCTTTGAGCCAACTCTCCTCCATGCCAACAGCTTTCTTCAGCAGAAGTTCCATGGTCCTAGATTCAACAACATGCTGGGGTCTCCAGAACAACCACAGTTTCACAGTCCGCTCCACATGCTGACCTCAGGATGTCCTCCTAGCAGGACTGAAACCCTGGCACACATCGCTGGCCTTAGTGGCTCTCCGGAACTGTTGTACAGACCTCATGACCTCCTCAATCTTGCATCTGTTGTGCCTGTGAAACCACTGTCATGTGGATGACTCTGCCAAGTTCTGCCAACAACCGGGAATGGAGCCTGACCTCCTGGACAAGAGCTATGGCGCCTTCTGTATGCTAATTCAGGGAATCCTTTCCTAGGAAACTGTTTATGAGCTGGGAACCCCAACAGTATCATTCTTAGTTTAGGTTCCCTCCTTTCAAATGAATCTGAATCTCCTTCAGATGAAGCCTTCCCTGAGTGAGGCCTTGTCCTCAGAGGACCTTTCCTGTTCTCATGCTAGTGCCAGATCCCTGTTACATGGCACTAGTCTCTTCAACAAGTACAGATACTTTGTCCTTCATCAACACTCTGCTTGTCTGAAACCTGACACTTAAATCACACACACTTTCCTCCCCAAATGTCAGCTTTCTTATATCTCTGCTCGACCTTTGCTCTTTCTCACTATAGATGTGGAATATACCAATAAGCATTGAGCAGCAACCAAGACTGAATGGTAGTCCATCTTGAAATGTCCCTGATCAAACCAACTGGTCTATTACATTCAGCCTCACTCAAGTTCTCAGGAAATCGGCCAGATAGATTCTTTCACCAGAATAATCCAGATGGAGTCCTTGTTCACCTCTGACATTTCATGATGGAGGCCTCCTTTTACACGGGTCTTCCAATATCCCAACAGAATGTTCCAATAAGTTCTGCTTACAGTACTCCAGGGCTTTTGTAGCCCAAGGATTCAAACTCTCCATAGTCCTCCTGAAAACCAGTTCCAAAAAACCAAACATTTCTGGGTACCAGTTATCTGTATAAATTAGCTTTCCTCACTAATGACCAAATTCCCAACAAAAGCAACGTAAGGAACAAGAGCCTTATTTGGGTTTATAGTTCATCATGATAGGGAAGTCATGGCAGTGGGGGTGGGGGGATGGTGGTGTTGCTTATAGTAGTATATCACATTGTATTCCCACAGAGAGCAGAATACTGCAGCTTTGCTACCCTTTTCCTTCTCATTTAACAGGGACCCTCCCCAACACATAAAATGGTGCAGTTTACATTTAATGTGGGTCATTCCACCTCCAACTAATCTAGAAATGCCCACAGAACTGCTTCCACAATGATATTAAATCCCATCACTTGCATACTTCTCATTTGATGTGCAGCATGACAACTAAATGAAGCCATGATGGAAGGAAGGACACTGGATGACAGTAATCAAAAAGAACTACTTACTATCCCATCAAAGATCAAGGTCAGGCTGGAGAGATGGCTGAGCAGTTAAGAGCACTGGCTGCTCTTCCAGAGACAATGAGTTCAATTCCCAGCAACCACATGGTGGCTCACAACCATCTGTAATGGGATCTGATGCCCTCTTCTGGTGTGTCAGCGACAGCATGCTCATATACATAAAAAAATAAATATTTTTTAAAAATCAAGGCTTTATCAAAGGACAAAGCTCTACCCTTTCTTGTGAATCAGACACACAAATTGAAATTGGAGACATAAAAGCTGGCTAAACTCCTTTGCTGGCCCCGTAATAACACACTGAACATATATTCAGTACTAAAAGGATGCATTCACATATCCCCAAAGGCTTTTCTCTCTTGCTTTTACCATGTAAGTGTGTGCAGTTATTTTTCATTCTTTCAAAATTAGTAAATATTGTTTGAAGTATATAAAGAATTGTCTTGAATTCTAAAAATAAGTGGAAATTGCATTCTGGTGGAGAATATAACTAATAAGCAAATATATCAAACAATATTAATATTTTCAATGGCAATAAGTTAAGAAAATACAGCACAGGACAGACAAGAAGCAGAGAAAAAGCAGACTGTTTAAAATCAGGAAAGGCCTGAGCATGTGTTTGGTTTCGCTTGTTTGTTTTGTTTTGTTTTGGTAAGAACTATACTTCTTGGTATGTTTATTTGTAATGGGGGAGGGGGAGTCTCACTGTGTGGCTGCAGCTGTCCTACAGCTCACTCTGCAGACCAGGCTGGCCTCTAACTCACAGGGCTACATCTACCTCTGCCTCCTGAGTGCTGGATTAAAAGCATGAGCCACTACACCGGGTTTCTGCTTTATTTTTTTTAAACTTTATTTATGCTGGCTCTATAGACTATAACTTTAAAATATTTCTTTAAAACTCGTCAATCCATAACAAATTATTAATTTCTTAGCTCCATAGGAAAATTAGCTTGGTGTTTACATAATAACCTAAGGTAAGATATAATCAGGAAAAGTTGACCAGCATAGAAGAGATTATTTTAAAATGCTAGAAGATACACTAGCATTCAAGTTGTGGATAAAGGATCTGAAATTTTCTGACTGTCCCCGTTCCTAGGAAGTGTAGCTCCTGCCAGGGGCATGACCACCACTACTCACAACCTCTCCTGCCTTTCCAGCCCCAGTGCTGTGTCCATAAAATCTCTAACAGTAAGTCGTGGAATGATTTTACATTCTCTACAAAATAAGAAACATAAAACCAGTTTTCACCTCAAGGGCCCTTGGGATTCGTTTTAGTAATCACCCCTGAGATTGTAATATGCATCCTTGACCCGCTAATGTCTAACACAAATTTGGACTTTTACTTTTCTCAGATATTCAATGTATTCTACATAAGTCCACTCTCACATTTTGCTTTGTATGTAATTCTGACATAGACTTTAAATCTTACAGGATGGACTTTTATTATCGGTATCTATTTAGTTACCGCTCTGTGGGCCCTTTCCAGGGCCTTTCGTTGCCTCTTGGGCTTTGTGGTGGTTTGAATAAAAATGGCGCCCCAGGAGGCCCATGGGGAGTGGCAATATTGGCCCAGGTGTGACCTTGTTGGAAGTAGTATGTCACTGGGAGGAAGGGAGGGGGGGAAAGAGGGATAGGCTTTGGGGTTTCAGAAGTTCAAGACAAGCCCAGTGTCACTCTCTCTTCCTGCCGCCTGCCAATCCAGATGTAGAACTTTCAGCTACCTCTCTAGCACTATGTCTGCCTGCTTGTTCCCACGTGTCCCACCATAATGATAATAGACCAAACCTCTGAACTGTAAGCCAGCCCCAGTTAAATGTTTTCCTTTATGAGAGCTGCCATGGCTCTTTCTCCTCCATTGTGAGCCATACACCTGATTTGGCTTCTCACCAGTCTTCTCAAGCCAAGAAACAAAGCAAAACTGTCCTATTCCTCCATGGATTCAGATGAAAACTGGTAACAAAATCAGGCACAACTCCAAGAGAAGACACTTGAGGAGAACGAAGCTGAACCTGTAAGGATTCACACAATGGTGAGACTAATGGTTTATACTGAATCATTGTCACCAATCAATCCTACCAGATGGAGTTCAACATTTTTAACCTGGAGACTTGGTCATGTCTAAACTGGGGGTGTGTGGTTTGTCTAGTAATAAAATTTAGAACCTAAAAAAAAAAAAGTTGCCATGATGTCATGGTGTCTCTTCACAGCAATAAAATGCTAATGAAAAAGGCTTCCTGTTTTTATTTGGACTTAATTTCTTGCTTACTGAATAATTCTAATAATTTCCTTGACTGTGGTTATGCTAGTAATAATTTAAATTTATCTCTCAAAAAAAGTGTGTTGCTTTATTTTTAAACTTTCTCTCCATTCATGTGGCAAAAGCTGGGGAATTTATTTCTTTCACTTCTTATCTTCAAAATTGCTCCTGTCCACTTTCTCTTCAAGAATGTGAATGCCTACTCTGAAACTATCAATGGTCTTGAATCCAAAGTAGTGTTTACAAGACAGGCAATGTTCTAACTTCACTTCGGTTTTCTTAGTTTTCAAAGATTTAGGACATAGATGATCCAGAATGTCAATACAGCATAATCACACGAGTCCTTAAAACCCAGACCTGTTATGACCAAGCACAGTCTTCATATAGGACATACTAGGTTATGAGGCTCACATGAGTGGATCCTATCAACTCTAGTAAAAAGACTCAAGCAGGAGCCATGTGTATGCATCTGAACAGACACCTTAAATGGAAGCTAAAAGTCTGTTTCTGTTTCCTTACAACTGTGTAAAAATAATGACCTTACTTTTTCCATAGACCCTCCAGCCCAAAGTCAACTAACCATTTACAGGCGTTTTCATGAAAATGATGTTTAGAGACTGGCAGGATGTCTGAGTGGATATAAACTCTTGCACACAGGCCTAATGACCTGAATCCAAAATTCCCCATTTCTCACAAGGTGACAAGGTAGAACTGATTCTCAAGAATTAGCTATCCTTTGATCTCCAGACTCCCACAATGGCACATGGGCACTTGTACACACACACACACACACACATAATGCCACTTATACACACACAAACACACAATGGTACATGTATGTACATACACAATGGCACTTATATACACCACACACTAATAGCAGCAGCAGCAGCAGCAGTAGTAATAGTAGTAATAGTAGCAGAAGAAGAAATAATAATAAAACAATAATGTTTTAAATGTTTGGTAGACAAACTACATAATCATATTTATCTTACTATACATTCAGAAAAAGTTCATTTTGAGAAGGAAAAGCCCAGGAATGGAGAGATGCCTAAGCAGGAAGACCACGCACTGCTCTTATAGGGGACCTGGATTCAGTTTCAGCACTCACAATGTATGGTTCACAACGCCTGTAACTCCAGGGCTAGGAAATCTGAAATCCTCTTCCAGCCTCTGTGGACACTGCATATATATGCCACAACACCCCCACACTGTAATACACACATACATATAATTAAAATATTTTTAAAATATCACTAAATAAAGGAAAACCTAAGGTTATGTTTGCATTCACTCATACCTACATACCCTATAATTAACTTGTTCTGGGAGGTTCTGATAACAATTGTTCTGTTCCAATTGTGACTTATGCATTCTTTTATCCTCATCCCTCTATGGTTCAGTCTGGATATCTATGTTTGACCCATATCATTCACTACACTAATCTTTTCAGTAGAATCTAAGTTGTTAAGACATCTACAAAGTTCTGCTTTGATGACTGCATTTTTCAGTTCTACAAATTTCCTTTGCTTATCTGTATGGATTCCAAACCAGATAATAAAAGGCCCCATCTTAAATATATGAGAAGGTAGAGTTCATGCCTGATAACTTGAAAATCTGAATCATGTTCCTGCTTTTCCTCTCCTCACAGACCTCTCCTGGAATGCTGAACACTGCATGTGAACATCTGTAGAGACCCCACTCGATTGTGAGGCTCTTGTTAGTTTGTTGTTTATTTCCTCTAGAGAAGATAGAAAGTAGACATTCTTAGTCTGGGATTGAGATGAGCATAAATAGAATTTGTAACCTTCCAAGTGTTGTAACTAACCACAAATGCACATGTTTACCCAGGACTAGCTCTGGAAAACTTAATTCTATTTTCTCCTCAGAATTCAAACTCCTCAGTCCTTCTCTCTTCTGGCTGCAGCTCTCCGCTTAGCTTCTCACATTTATCATCCTCACAAATTAGCAAACTCAACCTGCCAGGCTCATGCCAGTGGATTTTTCTTCTCAGGATTCCTTGAAATAGATTCAGCTGCCTTCAAACAGATGGCTATGGGATTATGTGGGATTTCCTCTCCAGTTTTCTTTTTAGTTGTTAACTATATATGAAAGTTCATACAAGTCATAGCCAGGGGAGATGGCAATAACACAAAGAAAAAATGTGTATGCAATGACAAAATGACAGAGTTGGCAAGAGCATCATCCTATGGAAGCTATACCCACCTTCCATGCAAACTAGGTCGTCTGCAGTAACAATCCTGCTGGACGACCACCTACCCCCGAGGAAAGAGTCAATAACAGAGATCTCGGGCTGGAGAGATGGCTCAGTGGTTAAGAGCACTGACTGTTCTTCCAGAGGACCTGAGTTCAATTCCCAGCAACCACATGGTGGCTCACGACCATCTTTAATGAGATCTCACGCCCTCTTCTGGTGTGTCTGAAGACAGCTACAATGTACTTATATATAAGTAAATAAATCTTTAAAAAAAATAAATAAATAACAGAGATCTCACGGATGTGTGCATTGGTGCCTGGAAGCAAATCTAATTCTGGACGACGCTGTGTTTCTTTGCAACCATCTCCAAGGCATCGCCAGATATGGCAACTCTTTTGTTGTCTTTTTTTTTTTTTTTCAAATACATTTTTTAGCTGCATCAGACAGTGTTTTCTCACAGTGTGAAAAAAAAAAATCACATCTCCTCTCTGAGCTCGCACAGCACACTTTCGGACTTCTCCTAAATATAAAGCTTATTGTCAGAATGAATCACAATTGGCTGTCTTCTTTCCAAGCTGTAACACCCATTATTGCAGATTTGACTTAAAGTATAATAAAACAAAACTACTCCTACAACTGCCAACTGATGTTGCCTCGGCACATCTACACTCCACCTGGCAACAATTTTATCATTTAAGCCTTCATAATGTGTAGTTCCTAAGCTTGTGGTCACCTAATACTCCCAAGTCTGAAATTCCTATCAACTGACCCATTCTTTATACACCACCTGTGTTTTGGTTTGGGCTTACTTTAAGAGCTAGATTTGACACATGTCCCTACTGAATTTCACTCTTCTGGCTTTCATATAGCAACCTGAACAGTCTAGTCAATATAAATTCTGATCCTATGGTCTGTCTTCTAGTTATCTCATATAGCTTTTTGCCATCTTAAACAGCAGTTCACATGGGATCTGAGTCCATGTCAAAATCATTTATAAAAGAAAGAAACTCAGTGGTATGGACTAGAGAGCTGGCTTAGTAGTTAAGAGCACCTACTTACTTCCAGAGGACTGGAGTTCAATTCCCAGCACCCTTATCAGGCAGGTCACAACTGCCTGTAACTCCAGCTCCAGGGGGTCCAGAACCTTTGGCCTCTGCAGGCACATACACACACCCAGACACAGACACATGATTAAAATTAACAATAAACCTTTAAGACAACTCAAGTGTACACGGAGTACCCCTTTCTGCTGATACCTAACTCTTTAAGGACAGTTGTCAGCAGTGGTAAACCACCTGGAGCACATGCCACCTTAATCACAAAGCTACTGTGAAAACAAAGCCGTTTTTCTAGCTGCAATCTCTTGGTAGTATACAATATAGCTGTGAGATTATCTAGCAGTTCAGAGAGCACTGAAATGGGCTATGAAGGGAGGACTTGGAATGACTCTGAGAGAAGACGGGCTCATCATAAGACAGTGACTTAAGACATCAACCATGCAACAGAATCATTTAAGCCAGTTCTGTAACATTCTCACTTCAATTAAATTAGTAAGTCAGCTGTGCATAGTTGTGTCTGTAGCCACATTAATAACATTAATAGCAATATTATTTGTGCTTGAAATTCAATGTAATTAAAGACAGCAAATGGGCACTGCTGGCATTATTGTATTAACTGATTGAGAGAACTGAAATCATCTCTGGGACCCCACACAGCACCAACTCAAACAGGTAAAGAGGAAACACACACAATGTATACCAATAGAATTGTACAAGTAAAGTAAGAATAGAGAAAAAGGGCTGGGGGTGTGTGCAAACATTTACTCTCATGATTTTCAGTTAGGACAACCATAGTTAATTGTTTATAGCTAATTATAGTTTAGAGAAAACCAACAGCACTGAATGAAAACACACTGCCCACTGGGCTTTAATAATACAGAAAAGTGACCAAAAAACACAAGGAGCAAAATACTTTCAATAACTAAGCACATTAACATTTGGAATAAAAATGCAACTTTTGTTAGTGTTTTTTAATTGCACAAAAGGCTGGTTTTTCATTGAAAAAAATTAATACTTGGAAAACAAAGACACCAGCAAAAGAAACAAAGTGAAAATCCATCAGAGACCAGCACCACCAAACAAGTCCCCACTTAAGCAAGGAGACTGCTCCCTTGAAGGGGTGAAGAAAGTTTCTATTATTAGCAGAGATAAAAACTGCCTGAAATTCCTTCCTCACTAGCACTATGCTAAAAATAAGATGGTTTACCACACATCAGAATAGACCTTGCTTTGCATATTCATCTCACTTGCTTAAGTAGAAAAGTACAAACCTAATGCCCAAACTTTCTCTTCTTATACATCGGGTCTACATACGGTAAGTTCCTCTCATTGTTACAGAACACTCAACCCTGGCACCCACTTACTAATTAACTTGAAGGATCTGAGATTAGATCTTTCTGCTAGACCAAATTAAATTACCTACTTGACTTCAAAGATTAACTAACTTTTCTGCCAAATATTTTCCTTATCATTAAAGAAATGGCAGGAATCTCTGGTAATGGAGGTGACGTTGCATTACAGAGCGTGACCAAGGCTGGCATAACCCACAAGATGGCTTGTTTTCATAGAAGCAGTGGCAGTGGCACAAATGAGGAAAAACAGTGCTGTGTCAGCCTGAGAGGTGACAAAGCCTGTTCTGATCTCTTCCAGGGAATCTGAGGCACAAGTACACCACATGTGATGTACACAATACTTGCCTTGGGGGTTATGACGGGGAGAGGTTGAAAGTGAGCAGTGTTTACGCAATTAGAGATTTCTGAACACATTTATCTGCAAATTCCATTCCTTTCATCAAATAAAGTTCTGTTCTCAGAACTAGGTCACGGGTAGTGGTCCCAGTGTAGCTAACGGTGTGTTTAAGTGGACCTCTTGAGCTATGTATGTTCATGCACTTTCTCTCACCGTGTAAGGATCATGAGTTTGGCATATGCCACATAGCTAGCTGGCTTATGATAGTTCCACACAAGGTTATCCCACTCCAATGCTCTGGACACTATAAAGAGTATGCAAGTACCATGTCCCTGTGAGTGTGTTTGGAATGTATCTGTCTACCACATGCAACAGAGGATTACCTGGACAGTACCAATAATAGCCTCGAGTGTACATAGTGTAATAATTAGAATATGGTTTTTAAAAAAACTTAGCATTGTGACTTTCATCATTGAAGAGTTAAAAATGTATTTCCCTTTTCTGTTTCATTTTTGGGGCAGGCACTGACTGTACGGCCAAAGCGGGAGTGGCATCCATGATCCTCCAGTCCTAGCCTCCAGTGCTGGGATAGATGCCTGTGTGCCGCCATAACCAGCTGTGCTTCCCTTTCTGACATCTGACATTCCCACTCTGCTCAAGAAACTCGAAATTCTGTTAAACCAAGGTCAGCAATTAAGCACAAATATGTTTAAATCGATTTCTTTTCTTAATCAGCTTAATCAGTTGGTCAAGGTCTTTACACGTTGCATGTGTTCTCTTTTAAGGATAGAGATACAGTAAGGGTAGAAATCTAACTGTTCAAGGCCTTCAGACTGGTGGGAATAAAACATAAATCTCAAGGAAAGCATAGTATATTTTTAATCTTCCAACTAGCCACTTAAAACTAGCTATTTACATTCTGAAATTTTTCATCTCAAAAATAAATGGGGACATAGTGAAATGTTTATTTAATTTCATGAAATCCATATGTCACAAATAACTACTTGAAAAGCAGAAAAACCTAATGTTCCTGGTGACCTTTGTTGTCTAGAGGGCGATTGATGTCACCGCAAAGTATCTGTTGGTGCACAGATATAAAAAAAACAAAAGATCCATCCTACTTATGCCACCTTTTCATAAGTTAGAATAGAGAGGTCTAGCTACAAGAGCTCCAAACAGTAGGTCTATCCTACCAGAATGGGTAAAGCTTTAAACCATCAACTTAGAGGAAATCTTTCAAGAGAACTGAAAACATACTGCTCGTTCATTTTTGTCGACCCATAGACTCTGTCTCTAGGACACTGTCTAGGAACAGCAATACTAGAGCCTAATGGAAGAGAAGATTCAACTTAGTCCATTTTAAATAAGTTTTTAATTACTTACTAGCAAATAAGGTTTTATATGCTTTTAAAGTAATTTGAAGCTATGTTATTACATGAAAGCTATACTACTATTTATATTTTCGCTTATTAATCTTAACTTAGATCAATAAATTTATATATCAACAATTGAAATTAAATTTAAATAGCATAACAGTTAAGTGAGAAAGTACATAAATGTGCCTCGCTCCTCTATTGCACGTGGTTATTGCCTCATAAAATTAAACCATTCACTATTAAGGTTTATAGAAGAGATTAATTTTATAAAGTCTAAATCTGTAACTATTAAAACTGTATGAGCTTTCAACAAAACATGCTGAGACAAGTGGATAAGCACACGGAAAAGATCAGCGTTTAACCTCACCTCCATACTTAGCAACGAATGCAAAAAAAATGGATCTCAGAGTTAAATGTAGAAGTCAGAACAATCAAATATTCACAAGAAAAGATACTAAGCCAAGCCTTTCAAATCTCCTAGGCAAAGATCTTTTAACTATATCAAATATTTGATCCTACCCACCCCACCCTGGAACTCACTAAGTAGACCAGGCTGGCCTTGAACTCACAGATATCCTCCATCTCTTTAAATGATAACTCTAAGCTCAAAAACCCTAAAACCTTTTATATTTTAAAGACACAACTAAGAAAATGAGAAATCAGATAAATCGGTTGATGAAGTGCTTGCCTAGCATGTGTACGAGCCTCATAAACGGGCATGGTGGTGCATGCCTGTAATCCTATCATTTGGGAAGTAGAGACAGGAGGATCAGAAACTCTAAGCCAGGCTTGGCAGTGTATTGACTTTGATGCCATTCTGGGATACATAAGATTCTATAATGAAAGAGAGGGAGATGGTGGGGAGGTGGAGAGAGGGAGTCCAACAAAGCAAGAATTTTGTTTGGAATATATATATATATATATATATATTTTTTTTTTTTGGTTCTTTTTTTCGGAGCTGGGGACCAAACCCAGGGCCTTGCACTTCCTAGGCAAGCGCTCTACCACTGAGCTAAATCCCCAACCCCAGGAATATATATATTCAGCAAGGAATTTGTAGCAAAAATTTATTTCAAGAAATCCTGTTAACTCAGCTTAAAAGTTGATGAGCAACTTGTTTTAGCCTGTCTTCTACTGATATACTGCATATTTGAGAGCAGGTAATTTATTAAGTAAGGCAGTTTATTTGGGCCAGTGGCGACAGAGGTTGGGAAGTCTCCGAGCATGGTGCCAGCATCTACTCAGCTTCTGGGAACCACTCCATGGTGCTGGCTCTCATAGCAGGAAAAAAGCAGGACTAGCAAGTGCATGGGAAAGCCACAAACCACAAAGGGCGGACTAGCTTTATAACAATAGTTTATCTATCCCACTGTTACTTACACACTGAAGAAAGGCAACGATTCCACTAAAGACCAAGATGACGCAGAAAAGTTCCAGCATCTTTCAACGTGGTATGGGAATCAAATCCAAGATAAGTTGTCATACAGCGCAAACCCTATTCAAGACATTCATTGTACACCTCAACTAAACACAAGCACATAGCCAGGTGGGTTGAACGCCTTTAATCTCAGCACTCAGAAGGCAGAGTTCTAAGAGTTGTAAGCCAGCCTGGTCTACATAGCAAGTTCTAGGACAGTCATATCTACATGGTGGCACCTTATCTCAAAAATCAAAACAACAAATACATATATATATATATATATATATATATGTATATATATATATGTATATATATATAACAAATATATATATACACATATGTATATATTTATGTACATATGTATATATTTATATTTAAGAAAATATATATATGTGTATGATTGAATAAATGAAATGATGGCCAATAGTAAAACACTGTCACTACTAAAATGCAAAGTCAAAACTCCATGCCCAGTGGAATAAATGTAACAAGTCAAATAATAACCACTGTTGATAAAGAAATGGAGGGAAATGTCGGTGGGATATAAGACGGTACGACCATTTTGGAAAACAATTTGCCAGCATCTCAAAAGACAAAACGATGCTAGGAACCAGCAACCCCACTGCTAAGTAACCATCCGAGGTGTGAAAAGATGTGTGTCTGCAGTGGTGAGGTTTGGATACGAGTAGTCCTCGAAATGCTGTGTGTTCAAGAGTCAGTCTCGAGTTAGTGAAGCAGACTGGACCCCACCCTCAGCAAGGGACTAATCCCTGCCATGTTCATAGCACCATCGATGGCCATACTGGGTGGCAGTAGAGAGTAGGAGGTGAGCCAATCTTTAATGAGGTAAGCTTCTTTGCTTCACGTATTTCCTACCACAGTGTTCTGCCTCATTACAACACAGAACAAAATGATCAAGTAACTGCTGGGATAATATTATTGTGCACTGTGTAAGGATTGTCTTTTATTGCTCAAATGCTGAGTTCTGTGCCAGGAGAGCACTGATTGCAAACCGGACTTTGATACTGTTATTCGTACAGATACATCAAACTTTGTAAACACTCCCTCTCTCACCTTCTGATTGGTTTAATTAAAAAAAGCTGACGGCCTATAGTGAGGCAGGAGAGGATGGACAGGACTTTGGAGAGAGATAGAACTCGGGAAGGAGAGTCCAGGAGAGTCCAGCTGGAGAGAATTCTCCAGCCAGATGCTGAGGAAGACATGGGACTAGAGACTGAGACATGGTAACAAGACACAAGGCAGAATTTAGGTAAAAATAAATGGGCTAATTTACAGGCTAGATGGGAATAAGCCTACACTATAAGCCCTTAAGCATTCATAATAAATATGTCTCCATGTTGTTACTCAGGAGCTGTTGGTCCCAAAGAAAGTCCCATTGCAAGTAACCACAGACATAAACCTCTTAAACATGGCTGAACTATATGTGTCTTCTCTTTGAGTTAGTTTCCCAAGTATTCTCTCGGGGAAACAACACACATCCACACGCAGGCCTTTGCGTGTGAATATTCATGGAGGCGCTCTTTGTAATAGCCTGTATAGCAAGACAATGTCCAGCAGCTAAGAAGCATGGGGGGAGGGGGAGCATACAACAGCTCAAGCAACAATAAAAAGGAAAAAAATCAGTGATAGATATGAACTCAAGAACAAAATGCTAGACATAGAGACACCATGCTCCACAACCCCTTCACCTTTTTCCAGAAAAGACAGTCCTTATACATATTCGGCGTAAATGGCTGTATCCGAGGGTTGTGGGTGGAAATGGGATTAACTACATTTAAAATAAAGGATAAGATAAATTTTCTCCAGCTAAGCTACATGGATGGCTGTGGTACTTGGTAAACTTGGTACTTGGTACTAAAAACTGTTGACCTGTATACTTAAAATCAGTAACTTCTATAATATGTTTTATAATACCTCAACACACATTTTTAAAACTACACATGCCTTGCATAGGGGAGGAGCTCAAGAAGGCCCACTCTCAGATGAGAAACTACCTACACAGTTCACAGTTGTTTATGGGGTTGGGGGCAAGGGGTCTAGTTTTCTTCAGAGATGTGACCCCTAGAGGATTGGCCCCGTACCCATGCACATATCTGCACTACTATATACATATGTGACATTGGGATGGAGATTTGGTGGGAGGGCATGAAAGGAGTTGGAGGGGGAGAGAGAGCGCACTAATTAAAGCACATTGTATGAAACTGTCAAATAATAGATTAAAACGTATTCTTATAATGCGTGTGCTCTGTTTCACCAGTCCCTTGACTTAACTACTTAACAACTACGGCCGTACTGATTACAAACCCATACGACCTAGTTTTATTTCTGTCATAAAATGCCCTGACTAAAAGTTACTTAGGAAAGAAAGGGTTTATTTTCTCTCAGATCTCCAGGCTACAGACCTTTTGAGGGAAACGGAGGCAGGAAGTTGAAGCAGTCACATCCTCAGTCACCAGCAGAGAGAGAAACAGAGAGAGACAGAGAGAGACAGAGAGAGACAGAGAGAGACAGAGACAGAGAGACAGAGAGACAGAGGGAGAGAGACAGAGGGAGAGAGGGAGAGAGACAGAGAGACAGAGACAGAGAGAGAAAGAGACAGAGGGAGAGACAGAGAGAGAAAGAGACAGAGAGAGACAGAGGGAGAGACAGAGAGAGAGAGAGAGAGAGAGAGAGAGAGAGAGAGAGAGAGAACACATGCATGGATGTTTGCTCATGCTCAGCCATCCCTCTATACTTACACAGTACAGGACCCAATCTCAGGGAACAGTGCTGCCCAGAATTTTTTTTTTTGGGGGGGGGGCTCCCACTTTAACATGTGCACAAGCTAATTAGATCTAAGTAACTCTTCATTCAGATTCCCTTCCTAGCTAAGTCTTCTTTGTGTGCATTTGACATAAATAGTAACTATCACACCATACAGTGTTTCTTTAGGGAAGATCAAACAACATCAGGAAAACCCCCAAACAGCTCATTCCACCAGGGTTCTCCAAGAAAAAGATTTTTCTCGTAAATCAAAGGTCCCTTCAGTTCCATTTATACTTTAGGAAGCTGGTGGTTTAGAAGCAAAGAATATAACCAAATAGTTTTAAATTATCCCGTGACAATGGTTTGAGGAATCAGAGTTGGTATTGCACTCTACACTGAGAGTACAATAAAATTTTTTTTCAAAAGCAAACAAAAGCACTTAGCAGAACATGAAAGCATAAACGGCTAAGTTATATAACTTACCCTAAATGGCAAAGCAGCCGTTTGCATAACTTTGTACTGCCAATCCAGCAAAGCAGTTCTCAGCAAAGATGGTGTCAACATCACCCATCAAATCTCTGGACCATCTCACGACTATCCACAATTCTTACAAGATCCCGATTTCATAAGACTTCAAATAACTTTACGAACATTTTAGGTCTTTACAAAAATACCCACTGCCTAACTAAAGTCCCCATCCTTTCTTCCCCTAGTTGCCTTTCTCAGTAGGAGGGAGCATACATTTTTCACGTGTATTCTGATTGCATTTCCCTCTCGGAAAAGTCCCAGGAAAGCTCAGGTTTTGCTTTCCTAGAACTCTGTTGCCTGGAACAGTAACTCGCATGTGGTAAGAGCATTCAATAAGCAGTGTTTCTCATTGTACAAATGGGTATTAGATAGACCGAGAGGAGTTAATCCTCGCAGGAATGATGAGTCCCTGCCTTCTATTCAAGTCTTCACTGGAGGTTAAAATGTGAAAAATATGCCTTAGCATAAAATTCCCAGACTGCTTACCCACTATTTATTCAACAAAAAAAGCTAACGTTTCACTTTTAATTCTCAACTCGCTACCAAGTATCTTCTTAACAAGAGCTGGTAATCAAACCAAACCCATGTGACTCTTATTAACTAATAAGAAAACAAAGCAAAGTTTAATACTTAACTAGTAAGTGGAGTTGAAATTTCAAAAGCAACCTGTTTTTTTTTCCCCCCAAAACCCACAATTTGCCATCAAACAAACGCCTTGCCTAAGCAAGTCTGACATCTTGGGGACCCAAATTCCATTACCAAGGAACATTTTTCCCAGACCCTGACCCCAGAAGTCTTCCTAGAACCAATTTACACACACCAATCAACCTGCAGAGCTGGGGTTCCCCTAAAGCCTCTGCCCAACCAGCTGCATTCCAGCGTTTTCACACACCCAGCAGAGGGGACTCGCCACCTCTCAGCTCTAGGCATGCCCCTAGTCAACTCCACCATCAAAGGCCTGGGACAGGGAAGAATCTGGGGAAGCCAGGGGCCTTATCGGCAAGGCCAAAATTGGAGGACATTTTAGACCTCACCCTGAATCTGCCAATTCTCTGTGACCTTGGGCGTGCCGCTGAAGCCTCGGAGCTCGCGTTCTCTCACCTTTAAGGTGAGGACCGCACCCTGGCTACGCCACGTAAAGGATTAAGTGAGACCACAGATGCTGCTCCAGGCAGAGCGCTTGGCACCAGTGGGAGACCCACTCCCAATCCGCGGCGCCGTGACTACCCCATCCTCCCCACGCTTCGGGGCCCTTTGGACTGGGCCAGTCGCCCAATTCTGCAGACAAGTGAGCTGACGGGTAGAGAAAAGACAGGGTGCTCGCAGACACCCCCGCCAAGGCACAGCTCAGACCGTGGGTCCCCCTGACCCACGCCCCGGCTGCCGCGCCAGGTGCCTGTGCCCCGGGCTCGCCTGCGAGCGCTCCACCTGCCACCCGGCCCCGCGCCCGCGCCGCTGCACTCACTCTTCACTTTGCCGAAGGTGCCGACGCCCAGGGTGTCCCCCAGCACGTAGTGTCCGATCTTCACACGCCCGTCGTGCTTCTGCTTCTCAGCCATGTTCGGCGCGCGGCCTCCCCGGGCCGCGGGCTCTAAGCGCCGCCGCCGCTGCCGCCGCCGCCACCGCCTACCCACAGTGCAGCGGGCCCGGGGGGCGGGACGGGGACGCCTGGGGCGCGGTAGGGTGAGCGCGGCTCGGCGTGTGTGGACGCGAGCTGGAGGCGCAGAGCCCGAAGCGTCCTGAGGAAAGCCCACGGCGGTGAAGATGGAAGGGATGAGTCTGAGAGCGACCGAGGTGAAAGGAGAATCTGAAGAGAAGTGGGGGTGAGGGGGTGCAGACCATGAGACGTGCCTCAGGACAGCAGGACCAGGCGGGGAGGGCGGCCCTTCCCTAGCCCCTGGCACGCTCCCCCCAGGCAAGGTTTATTTGACTGGGAACGCTCTAGTCCGCACCCTCCTCAGATAGCGACCCCATTGTTTTAGAACTCACGCTTATTTTGTAGTTCCTTGTCACGTTATTGTTAGGTCGAAACCCTGGACAAACTGCCCAAGGAGACGCCTATCATTAACATATCAAAGATGACGCTGGCTGCCAGGTTCTCTCAGCATCCCTCAGTCCCTAACTGGGATAGGGTCCTCCTGCCTGCCATACCTCGACTCCTACCCCGAACTCTCCAGCCCAGGGACTCCAGCCCCTTCCCTCAGGTCCCCTGGTCCCTAGATTATTCAGCCATTTTGGCTGTGCTAATCTCTCAGCCCAGACCACCCACCCCTCTAGTCCTGGCTCCTCTCTTGCTCCCACTCCCCCTCTCTCCTCACATGGCCCTGCTCAGTCTGCCCATGTTCACCCTGGACTCTCCTAAACGTCCCTGCTTCTGCCTGTACGTTCGTTTATCTACAATAAGCCTTCTTCGTTGTGTTAGTTAAGGTTTTTTTTTCATTGTGATAAAACACCATAGCCAAAAAACAAGTTGGGGAGGACAGGTATTATTGTTACACTTCCACAGCACTGTTCATCTCTGAAGGAAGTCAGGATGGGAACTCAAACAGTACATGGAACCTGGAGGCAGTCCCAATGCAGAGGCCATGGGGGGTTAGCACCGGGAGGGTGCTGCTTACTGGCTGGCTCATCAGGGCTGGTACAGCCTGGTTTTCTACAGAACCCAGGACCACCAGCCCAAAGATGGCACTACCTACAATGGGCCATTGATCACTAATTAAGAAAATGTCTTACAGCTTACATCTTATGGAGGCATTTTCTCAATTGAGGTTCCCTCCTTTCAAATAACCCTAGCGTGTGTCAATTTGACAAATGACAAACCAGCATATCCACTGTAGCCAGGAGCAATTATGTCCTTCCTTTTATTTCTTTTCTTCATTCAGTTATATAGACAATCGTGTTATAGAAATAAAAGACACCCTCTCCAGGACTCTCGATTCTAACTAATTTAAACAAAATTTCTCAATAAATCACAAACAGAGCCCTAAGTATATTTCAGCACTTGTGTATATGTTTGTGTGTGTGTGTGTGTGTGTGTGTGTGTGTGTGTGTGTGTGTGTGTGACTGGACAAAGGAGAAATACTAATATAGGAAATAATTCACATGTTCAGGTAAATGCAAAACACAGAAGGGATCAAAGAATTGTGGGAAACAAAAATGATGTAAAAGTGCAAATTAAAGAAATGGATTACTGAGGATGAAAGTAAAAAAATAGTAAAGAGAATCCAAAGCATGACCAGAGTATTAACAGTGGGCAAATAATTTATGATCAAGCAATCTCTTCCTCCCTGCCTCCCCCTCCCCCTTCTCTCCTTGCTTTACTTAATGTTGGCCGATCCTTCCATACCTGAAGATTATTTGCTTCCTGTTACAGGAATATGAAACTTCATACCTCCATTACTTCCATAGCAGTTCCCTGAACACATACAAACACTGTACTGGCTAGTATTGTGTGTCAACTTGACACAGGCTGGAGTTATCACAGAAAAGGAGCCTCCATTGAGGAAATGCCTCCATGAGACCCAGCTGTAAGGCATTTTCTCAACTAGTGATCAAGGGGGAGGACCCAGCCCAGGGTGGGTGGTGCCATCCCTGGGCTGCTAGTCTTGGGTTCTATAAGAGAGCAAGCTGAACAAGCCAGGGGAAGCAAGCCAGTAAGTAGCATCCCTCCATGGCCTCTGCATCAGCTCCTGCTTCCTGACCTGCTTGAGCTCCAGTCCTGACTTCCTTTGGTGATGAACAGCAATGTGGAAGTGTAAGCTGAATAAACCCTTTCCTCCCCAGCTTGTTTCTTGGTCATGATGTTTGTGCAGGAATAGGAAACCTGACTAAGACAAACACATTTCAAAACATTATAAACACTTGCAATTTTTCCCATGAAAAAAGTAATTTAGAAACACAAAGAAAACTGATTATTTGCTGTTTGGTGATTAAATTACTAAAGGTTAGTCAAACAACTGTGCATGCCGATAGAGTTTCATAGTCACATTCCTCAAACATGAAGTCTCAAGTCACGATGTTTGTACGTAAAGAGTGAACCTAGGAAATGGGCATAACAAAATTTCATCTCCTGAGACCTAGTAAACATACAACTGACTGACTCTCTTTTGTGTGTACGCCATGGCGATCTGATGAGAGGTGATCTCAGCGTATAAATTATAGACATCACAGCTGTCGGACACGGGCTATTTTTGTTCGCTCTTCAGATCACCTTTCCTGCTGACAAGACGTCTCACTTACGAATCTCGACCTAGCTGGTAAATTTGAGAAAGCTTCCTGGCTATTTTTAAGGCTGAACTTTTATTTGGTTAAAGACCATTCCCTTGCTAGTCATTCGGATGGGGAATATGAGAAAGCGTTTCTGGTGAGAGTTACATATGTGTGTCTGTGTTGTCCTAATAATCTAATAAATGATGTCGAAGAGTCTTTACATTGTGAAGCTACACCAGGGAAAGCTATCTGCTGAGATCTTAAAGCACGTTGAGCTGCCTGTTCACTGACAATTCAAGTTTCTTTGTTATTCCAGTAACCTTGTGGTCTTATGCTAAACAATACTTTCTTGATTAAGAAGTTCATTTAAACGCAGTTATTTGTCATGAGGGAACATTATTGTCCCCATTTTATAGATGATAAAACTCAGTTTTCCCTCCTTTTTTCCAAGGCTGTGAAGCTAAAGGCAAAGCCGGCCAGACTCAGATCCAGTTCCAAGCTGTCCTCTTCCTTCCATTTCATTATAATGGAATCGCATGACACTCTAGCGAGTTCCAGACCTCCCCAACTCTGCCTCCCAAGTACTCACAAGGCATGCACCGCACCACCCAGTTGTGGACAGGAATTCCAAACAAGGGGGTGACCTATCCTGAATATGGTAGCACCAGGCCATAGACTGAAGCCCAGGTAGAATAAAAGGGGAAAGAAGAAAGCATCAGCAGGCACAGGCGTTCTCTCTGCTTCCTGACAGACATGATATGAGCTGCTGGGCCTACTGTTACCTCTTCACCATGACCAACTGTGATCTTTGAAACTAAACCTCCTCTTCAGTCATTCTGGCAGGCATCTTGTAACAGCCATGCAAGGCAGTTAAGATTCCCAGGTTAAATATAAGGCATAATTTTACATATCTCAGCATCCCAATCAGAGGTGAGAAAGAAGCATGAGTCAAAAGCAACCACATTTTATAGATTTGTGGTAAGGCATTTTTATTATTCTTCAATTTCAAATAAAAAAATTAAAGATTCAGCAGTCATATTGATGGGATCTTGTCTGTAATACAGGTTCAAAATTCACATTGAAAACCCATTCTATGAGAAAATGAGTTTAAAGATGGGCAGAATGTACTTCCAGCCTGGATGGGGCCAGACATGGGAAGATCATGAAGTCCAGGATAGGCTGGGCTACCCATAGCAAGATGCCAAGTAGACCCCATGACTGTTGATAGATACTGTTCACATTTGCCAGCCTAATTCTCTACATTTTCATTATTAGTTTCCTGGGATATTTAATAACAAATAACCAGATAGATTGTCTCATTAGTAAATATCTCATTTCAAAGCTTTAGCATACTAGGAATTTATTTTAGAATAGCTGTACAGTGATTTCTAACAAAATATACACTAAGCTCTTAACAGTGCGGGATATTTTATGTTCAATTTCTCTAAATTGCCTTATGAACATTATTTTACATTTTGTTTATTCTGTACCAGATTCAAAAAGAAAGTCATGACAAGTATTTTGTTTGTACATCTCTCAAGTTTCTTGTCTACAGTGGCTTCCACCTCTTCTTTGAGATGAAATTTGCTTTTTAAAAATTACAGTTATTTTACCTGTCTCATGTGCTAAAACCATGTTAGACATAATTATTTATTTTAATAATTCTTTATGACCATAAGATGTAGCAGAGAAAATATTATGTTTAGAATAAAATAATGTGTTCGAGTTTAGCCACTTGACAGTCTGTTCCTAAGCCATTGTTTCACTATTCATTAGTTAAACTACTGATGTTGGTCTAGACTTTCTGTATAGTACATTTTCATTGTTAAGGAGTTTCACTCCAAAGTCTCACTCCTCATTTTAGAATAGGATTATTAAAAGAATAAGAAGCCAGTCCTGGAAGACCAGACCTGTGTCCTAGCTACTTGGGAGGCCGAGGCAGAAGTTTTATCAGTGCTTGCAAGGATTACAGAATGAGTTTGGGACTAGCCTGAGCAAAAGTACATTCAAAGGAAGCCTGAGAAATTTTACCAAGACCCTACTCTCTCTCTCTCTCTCTCTCTCTCTCTATATATATATATATATATATATATATATATATATATATATATGATCTAGCTTGGCATAAAGTCATTTGCCTAGTGTATGGAAGGTCCTAGATTCAGTCCTCCGTATGATGAAAATAGATAGATGATAGATACAAACATACATAAACGATAGATGATAGATAGATAGATAGATAGATAGATAGATAGATAGATAGATAGATAGATAGAATAGGATTACTATAAATCTTAGTAATTCACAGTTCAAGGTTTCTCAACAAATGCTTTAACACTGGCAGATTATTTATAACTTTACCCTTTGACATTTATCATCACTGATTTTTAAGGTTGAAGGATAATACTAGGCCTAAACTCTTAAAGAGAAGCAGATGCACGTGACAATACCTAAAACTCTTTGAAAGAAATATAGTAAGTTTGAGATGTTATTTTTAGCAAGAATCCTAGTAAGAAATGTCATCGTTAACATGATCTATTTTCATTTTGTAGCTGCATACGTTTCTAAATTGCCTCAATATGAGTCAACATTAGAATACTCAATGTATCTAAAGAAAAAAAATGAGCACTTTGGGTCAGGCTCTCTTCACAAGCAGATGTATTAATTGGAATAACAAAGGCTGTTTGCTTTGCTGTGTAAACATTATGGGTCTTGCCAGCATTTTGGGGAATCTTGCTTTCATGTGTATGTAGAAAGCTCATGTGAACTCAAACCCCCTTTTGAGACCAGTTAAATCACGACCCCTCACAGATTCTGCGACTGACTATCTCTGAGAGTACTCTGAAGATGCTGAGACTTGAGTAAGTGGACCCACCCCACCCCACCTCCCCACCCTCCAACCCCACCCCCCACTCCCCACTCCCCACCCCCCACTCCCCACTCCCCACCCTCCACACCTTTAAGTGATTATCATCTCTGTTACAGCTGTCCTTTGGAATTAGAACAATCCCTGACAAAACCAACAGTGTGTGTGTGTGTGTGTGTGTGTGTGTGTGTGTGTGTGTGTGTGTGTGTTATTTGAGCTTTTTCGAACACACTTTTAATGACCTCAAATGGGCATTAATGCTCCAGCTGTTAGCACAATCCTGTTAGCCTTAAGCACAAAGCTTTGACGTGATTAATTACCACAAACAAGATAAATTAGGTAATTCCAAATGTTTCTACAAATAACAAAATATTTCTCCACCTAAGGAAAAGGACTTTAAAGCTTTGCCAGAGAATTCGATGTTCAAATTGAACTCTGGTATTTGAAGGTTCTTAATTCTCAAGACTCAGGTTTCACATTAGCAGTTGTCTTAAAGCTTTCTCTAATGAAGGTTGAATCACTGTTGTAAAAACACCTGTATGTTTAAAGTGATATGAAAGTATCCATCAAACCAATTTAAGTCCCCTGTTTAAGTTCTGTGGGAGCACTGCTTCTCTGTTCTAGATGCATTCCTTCTTTAGTGACATTGAGTGGACAGTGAGCATATCAAAGCATTCACTGGACACTGGGGATGAAGTAGGGAGAAAGCCAGGAGCTAGCTGCACCTCTCCTTATTATCACTCAGAATGGTAGCATCTGCTGAAGAAAGCCCAGGCCTTCACTGGAAACAGGAAAGCATTCCTTATTTAGTACTCTCATGATAGGTACAGGGGTGGTTGCCATGAGGATTAATGGAAGAAAGGAGTTTGGGATCAACTCCAAAAGAGGTTCTCTGTCTACATAGGTGAGGTATACTTTTGGATGGACTACTGCTAACCAAGTAAGGAAATTCCTAGTTAAACTGATGTAAGATTTTTCTGCTGAAGGCATGGCATGTGGTCAGGTATTACCTGGAAGACAGGGAGTGGAGGGTAAGGAATTTGATTAGATATCAGGATTGAGCACTCTTGTTACAACTAGCCTCTTAAGGACGTGCCCAACGATGAAGCGTAGCTGGACTCTGATAAGCAAGTCTTTGTCACATTCTAGCAGGAGAATCAAGCAACCATACAAGACAATGTAGTGCAAGTAGTGGGTTGCATGGAAAACTGAAGCCAAGTCAATGAACCCAGAGAGAAGAGGAAGAGACTGCACAGGCATTTGTATTTAGGATGTGAGAGAAATGCAGCACTTGAGCATCGTGTAAAAGATGACTTATATGAATGCACGAAGGCACTTCTGAAATGTTAGGGATGAATCCATCTCGGACAGAAGGAACAACAAGTACTCAACACACACGGCACACCAGAGGACCAGTGAGAAAGCTCCTCCAAAGATTTGACATGACTAATTAGTGCAAACGAGAAAGAGGGTGGAGAAGTTCACAGTTAGAAGTGACGCTCCTGGGGTTGGGGATTTAGCTCAGTGGTAGAGCACTTGCCTAGCAAGCGCAAGGCCCTGGGTTCGGTCCCCAGCTCCGCAAAAAAGAAAAAAGAAAAAAGAAAAAGATGTGATGCTTCTAGAGACTTTCAAACAGGAGAATGACGTGATGAAATGACTAATGTAAAGGGTCCTTTGACATGTTTATGTGGAAAGTTGTCTAAGGTGAGCAACGGTACAAGAATCGATGTAAGACTACTGTAGACTAGATGAGAGCTGATGTGGGTTTACTGGGATGGTCTAGTGCAGATGAAAGGAGGCATTAAAGCGCAGTAGGAAGACTAAAGATAGTACCATAGGGTCGCTGGTGGTTGGAAGGAAGGTATAAAGAACACAAAGAGAGGGGCTGGGGATTTAGCTCAGTGGTAGAGCGCTTGCCTAGGAAGCACAAGGCCCTGGGTTCGGTCCCCAGCTCCGAAAAAAAGAACCAAAAAAAAAAAAAAAAAAAAAAAAGAACACAAAGAGAAGAACCAAAAACTCAGAGCTCAGGGGCTTGAACCTAAGGCCTCCTGCATTCTGGGCAACCTCTCTACATAGCTCAACTGAATGGTTTTCCTTTTGGTTTCACAAAAAGATTATAATTTTTTTCTGAAAAATTTGAGGAGGGGATGGGCATCGCTGGATGAGAAACTTCTGCTTTGACTGTGGTAAGTTTATGGTGCCTTATAGGAATCCAGCAAACCTTGCCAACTGAGTGGTCAACCACAAAAGGGCAAAATTGGGAGGAAAAGTTTAATCCCAAAGTGTAAGTACAGGGCCACTTTTCTCACTACTCTGACAAAGTAGCTGATAACAGCAACTTAAGGAGAGGTTTGTCTTACCTCACAGTTGAGGGTGTGGTTGATTCTGCAGAATGGTGAGGCAGCTCATTACACTGCATCCACACTCAGGAGGTGTGGAGGTGGGGGTCAGAGGTAGCCTCCCTTTTCCCTTTTCCAGGACACCAGTCCATGGATCGGTGTTAGCCACACTTAAGGCGAGTCTTCACACTTGAGTTAACTTGATCTAGAAATCCCTTCACAAATAAGCCCAGACATTCATCTCCTCGGTGATTCTAGAGCCAATCCAGTGGACAATAGTAACCGTGACAGTGTTTCAGAACCATCCACCTTTATATGCAGGGACTTACTTAGGAAGTGAATATAGAGAGCAAAGGAAGAGACAGCAGAATTTATTTATTCCAGATCTGGAGACATGGAAAAGAAGAGGTGTCATCAAAGGTCTCTAAGAAAGGGACCACTGAGTTAGGTGGAAACTTAAGATGTGTTGCCAGTTATTTCAAGACACTACTATCTACAGTATCTAATGCAGCCTAGATGTCAGAGGTCGAGATGAGAATGGAGAGTTGCTAAAGGATTTGATGGCTTTGACAAATGACAAATAGTGTAATGAAGATGAAATTGTAAGTGAAATTAGTTTCTGGAAAAAAGGGAAGAAGTATATTAAGCTTGCTATGAAAGGGAACAGACACATATTAGATGATGTGTGTGTTTCTGTCTCTCCCTTTGTCTCTGTCTGTCTCCCTCCCTCTCTGTCTCTCTCTCTCTCTCTCTCTCTCTCTCTCTCTCTCTCTCTCTGTCTCCCTCTGTCTCTCTGTCTCTCTCTGTCTCTCTCTGTCTCTCTCTCTCTCTCTCTCTCCTCTCTCTCTCTCGTGTGTGTGTGTGTGTGTGTGTGTGATTTGAGCATGCATGGTGCATGTGTGGATTTTGGAAGAGTGTTGGTCTTTTGTCTCCCATCTTGTCGGAGGCAAGATCTTCTGGTTGTTTTCCCACTACACATGCCAGGCTAGCTGGCCCATGAACTTCTGGGGAGTCTCTTGTCTCTGCCTCATCTTCCTGTGGGAATGCTGGGATTGCAGATTTTGTACTTTATATCTGCCTTTTTTTCTTTTTAAGGTAGGGTCTGAGTATGAGCTTAGGCAGCAAGTACTTTTACCCAGGGTGCCATCTCCCCAGCCCCACATATTTGAATTCAACTATGAAGACAGTAGTAATAGCAAATAGATAAATGGAATCAAAGAGAGTTTTTGTTTGATTTTGGTTTTTAGGGTGAAGAAACCTATATCATGTTGGTATGCTGATGAGCAGTAAAGGGAAACCTGCTAATGTATAAAAGAATGAGTAACTGGAGAGCATATAGCAATCATCTCAGCCTGACAGCCTTCCAGGACTTCATCTGTCTGCTTTCTAGAAAATTACACTGCAGTGAAAACCGCATGTATTCAGTAAATTTAAAAACTGAGCTAAGCACTATGCTAGGTAGATGGGAAGGACCGACGACACAGTGCAGAACTGTGCGTTAGAGGCTCTTGCTCTCGATCAGGGATCAAATAATGAGGACCCAATCCAGTGGAAGCCCCTGTGAGGAAGGAAGTGAGGAGAATGGAATTGAGAAATAAAGAGAATAAACAGGGCCTGGTGACTACTTATGGGTAAGGGTGAAATGGCTTCCTGGCTCAATAGTGCAGAAGGATTGATCACATGAATCGCACTTTGTAGCTTATCTCTCTTCCCCAAAAGCATTCAAAGACTTTACATTATGTAAAGATCAACATTTAAAGCTAGGTAGCCTAGGCTCGGCACCTCTTAAATCAGCCCTTTGGGTGTGCCCTTTGCGTTATTTTATTTTACATATTTCCTCGGAACTCAAAACCATAGTGGATGGGATTCAGCTTGAAGAAAAGCACTACAAAATAATTTTCCATCTTATGTTTAAATTTATGGTTTCTTAGGACGTGTGGTCCCTGCCAGATTAGACTCTTACCTTACTTTTGGTACAGCAGCTCTATTATTCTAACAATGTGTTGTTTAATAATTAATACCTATGTGAAACTCCCTTCGGTTCTGGGTACACATCACTTGAAGTCTGCTTTTCCCTACTCTTATGATCGTGGTTAAACTCCCTTGGTCTTTGGTACAGTCTGCTTCACAAGTATCTTCATGCCTCTCGAAACTCACCTCCCTCACGAATCCGTCCCTCACACTCCCACATATAACCAATCAGCCTGTCTTTAGCAGCACCATCTGCCTTGAGTACGTTTAATTAAGCCCACCATCGGATCTGCCTGTTCCATGTCCAGTCACCATCTGTCAGTCCCTTGAGAGCTAGCACCATAAACATAGTCCTTAATCCTAGGGGTTGAATAAAGGAGTGGCAAGTGAGTGAGATCTCAGTTCAGGTGGAGCTTTAGCCTCAGTTTCCTGTCCTTCTTTTAATCAAGAATTCAGAAACAAATAGTGCTATAACATTGTATTCATTCTATTGCCTCCTCCTCTCCTCCTCTTCCTCCTCCTCCTCTTCTTTTTCAGGTGTGTGTATCCTCTGCCCAAAATGCTCAAGGATGTGACTTGTATCCTGGTCATTTTATGTCTCTAGCATCTAGCTACTAGATAAATGTGTAGTTTCACAGTGACCCGGTGGCCTTGCCTTTTCAAGTTGTCATTTGATTGTGTCCACCCTTTCTCACCATCACAGAGAACTTCTCAGTTATTCCTGGCAGAGATCAACCTGCTGCGGACAGACATGAGAGCACATCTCTTTTCCCTTTATCCTTCTCTAGACCAGTTTTGACTTTGACTGACTGTAAAAGCCTAGTCCCTCTCCCTCTCCTTCCCTCTCTCTCCTCCCGCCCCTCTCTCCCCCCTCCCCTCCTCTCCCCCCCCTCTCTCACACATACACACACACACACACACACACACACACACACAAAACCAATTCTTTTCATTGTAGCCCTATGCATTTGGCACAATTCCCTACTGGCAGAGCTATAAAAGAAGCACACCTGCTTCAGTCTGATGACTTTTATGTATTTTTTTTTCTGTTAAAAATTTTCTGTTTATTGTTAGTACTTAAATCAGCCTCTTTCCCTGCTGAGAATGATTATATTAGAGTCACTCTTTAAATATTTGATAAATGAATAAAGGAAGGAATGTTATTTTCACCATCAAGTGAAAGGCTGTACCTCTTATGCAAAATTAGTTCACTTATATTTATAACTGTTTACATTCAAGAATAATTTATTTGCATTGTCAACTAACTCTAGGTAAAATGATAACTTTATATTGTAAAGTATTCTTGTACCCGAAGCCTATGCTAGTTTTGGCAACAGACAGAAATGTGGCAGTCGTTGAGTTTCCCCTGCAGTTTGATAAAGTTCTACCCTCTCTGCGTACTGCAGAACCCAACTCAAACTTGCGCTAAAAGGTCCATGGTGCGACTTGTCCATCCGGCGCCCTCTGCTGGCCTCATGAGCTTTGATGGACTCGAGTTTTCTCCGCCTAGGTGGTGTCTGGAACAGTAACAATTAAAAGGCTATCTTTTCCTCGACAGCCCCTTACAATGCAGAACCAGTAACAAAATTTCCACGCAGTGGTTCCACGGTGCTCAGGATGTCATTTACAAGCTGCCACAGCAGTCATGCTTGCAAGCCGCTGCGTGGCTCTAGTCTAGTGCATGGGCCCTCTCTTACAGCCTGGCTCACACGCTGGTCTCAAGGAACATCTTCTGATCGCCTACAGCCTGGAGGGAGCTTTTCTTTCTCCCACATTGTTTTGCACTGGTGTTACCACTCCAATGCCTCAGAAAGATTCTCCCATTGTAGAGGGAGAAGTGAGGAGAAGCCGGTAGAAGGAGTCG
Organism: Rattus norvegicus; assembly: GCF_021556685.1. NCBI lineage: Eukaryota > Metazoa > Chordata > Mammalia > Rodentia > Muridae > Rattus > Rattus norvegicus. The sequence goes on from NC_141538.1 coordinate 125,779,628, forward strand.
CGGTGGGAGGAGGTCTGTGCAAATGAGACATTTTGGTGTTTCAGCCCTAGTTCCCCTGGAGAATTGTGGATGGCCTCCATGCCACAACCCTGCTTTGTTTTTGTTTTAAAGTTTTTTTTTTCATTATTGAATCCGCCTAATGGTTCAAAGAGATTATTAACAATTATAACATTTCCAGCACAATTGATTATAGGTGGAGTCCAGGAAAATGCTCAAAAATTACTGTATAAAGAGAATCTGGCCTGAGGTGGTAGCACCCACTTGAACCCCAATGCTTGAGAGGCAGAGGCAGGCAGATCTCGGTGAGTTTGAGGCCAGCCTAGTCCATAGTTTCACTAGGGCTACACAAAGAAACCTTGTCTCAGAAATAAATAAATAACAGATAGATAGATAGATAGATAGATAGATAGATAGATAGATAGATAGAGAGAAGAAAAACTGATAATTTCTTGAGCTTTACCAAAACAGAACAAGAGGTCAATGCTGTCTTCAACTGTAGGCTCAAAAACATGCCTTTCACGTTTCCTTATGAAGGACAAAGAGGTCACTCTTAGACATCTTTGTTGTGCTGCTGTTTGGTGTTTTGGCAATGGGAAGGGATTTTTCACTTACCTGTTTGCTTTGTTTTGCCCTTAGAGACAAGATCTACCTCAGGATAGCCCAGAACTCGCCATCCTCCCTTAGCGCCTTCCAAGTATTGAGCTGTATGTTACTATGCTTGGGTGTCCTTCGTTTTTAAATATATATACACATTTAAAACCTTTAAATTTTTTGTCTGGGGAACAATGAAAACAATAGATTTGGTAAGTTCTTATTTTGGTTTTTTTTTGTTGTTTTTTTTTAAGATTTATTTATTTATATATAAGTACACTGTAGCTGTCTTCAGACACACCAGAAGAGGGCATTGGATCCCATTACAGATGGTTGTGAGCCACCATGTGGTTGCTGGGATTTGAACTCAGGACCTCTGGAAGAGCAGTCAGTGCTCTTAACCGCTGAGCCATCTCTCCAGCCCCCTTATTTTGTTTTCTGGTTCATTTTGATTTGTATGAAGCTTAGGCCTGCTTCTTTTCATACAGGTACAAAAGACTTATCCCCTGACCCATATTCTCAGGGCTTTTCCCAAAGCAGGTATGTTCCTGTGAAACAATTGTAAAACAGTCTACTGTCCGTCATTTTCACAAACCCCTTTTAGTTATCCAGAAAGAACTTTTTTCTTGGTGTCTTGCTTCCCAGCTTCACTAAATATAACATAAATTCCCTTGATTAACAGACATGCAAACAAAGTGCGTGTACGCCATCCTGCTGGATACTTTTCCCATTTTAAAATCTAATAGTCACTTCATGATACACATAGGGCAAACACTAATTAATGTTGTAATTGCCCAGTGAAATTTACCTAGAAGACAGGCTGGATTTTGAGACAGAACTATCCAAGCCTGCCTTGAACAAAGGGTGTGTTTCTGACTGCTGTGGACGTCAGACTCCTCTTCCACTCTGAGTGCTTGCCACAAGTGTCCTCTGCCTGGGCCTCCTCTTTATTCCTGGCCCCTTACTTTGCCTTGTAGGTAACCACTGAAGTCTTCTCTACAGTTTTGAAGGCTGTCCGTTTCCCTTTGCATCTCGATCCAAACTCTAAAAAACAAACAAACAATTTTTTAAAACCCTCTTGCTCATTTCACAAGTTTAAAATTCATTTTACAAAGTTCGGATTCATTCAGAAAACTGCAGCCCTTTCTCATGAAAGGACTGCCAAAGAGTCTAAAAGGGAAGGAATATGGCATTCTGGCACCTCCAACCACTGACAGCATTTTTTTCAACATTGGATAGACTGCCCTTTCCTCTACGTCATGGAAGAGAGTGGCGTAAACATTTATTTGTGGATTTGCATTGAAGAATCACAGGTATTGAGAGGTATCAGATGAGAAGCTTTTTCCACTGGCTGTAGAGAAGTGAGGAGCTTTTATGAATTGGGGAAATGAATTCCAAGTTTGGTTAATAGCACATTCTACACCTTGTTTCCTGCTCAGTCAATGGGGCATTTTTGTGGAACTATGCCAAAGTGTTTTATGAATAGTTCTTTACTTTTCTCCATCTGTTAGGAACATTTTTTTCAAATATAAATTAAAAATAAATCCCTTACAAAAATGTGTGTGTTCTCAGTCTGCTGCTGGGAGCTCAGTGCTGGGAGATACAGTTTGTCGGCATATGTCTTAGTTGAGTCTGCATCTGCTAAACTACTCCTAATAGAGATGATCTGTACACAGAAGCACCTTGTTCTTATTGTATTGCAAATACTTCTCAGGTTTAAGCCAAGACTTCCAAGATTTCAGCTGTTCACTATGCGGGGAAGGATTGACATAGGGTCTTGCTATATAGCCTTGGCTAGCTCAGAGCTCACTACGTAGCCCAGGCTGGACTTGAATTCCTAGCAATCCACCTGCCTTAACTTTTGAGTACTGGGATTATAGGCACATACCACCATGCCTGCTATGTAAATTATTTTTAGTTACTATGTTTCCCTTATGATATAGTTAAGATCCTTAATGAAAATCATCTGGACTGCTAGGCGGATGGCTCAGTCAATCCAAAGAACCTACGTGAAGAACACCAGGGTTGTGGGGTGGTCTGTGGTTAGAGTCCCAACACTGGGAAGGCAGGGATAGGAAGAGCCATGAGGCTTGTTGGCTGACCACTCTAGGCTAACTGATGAACTCCAGGCCAAGAGAGACTGTCTCAAAAGAGGTAGATAGCATTCCCAAGAATGGTACCCAGGGTGTCTTCATGCCTCCACATGCAAGCCTATGAGTACACATAGAGCACACACGACAACTCATACACACACACTCACATGAAAATACTCATCACAAGCTGTTGCTTCTTGAGACAAGCCATGTGGGTTTTGGATAATTAACTCGGTCTACACTGTTACCACATTTTTGTGAATAATAAAAAATAAGCAGCAGGGCTGGAGAGATGGCTCAGCGGTTAAGAGCACTGACTGCTCTTTCAGAGGTCCTGAGTTCAAATCCCAGCAACCACATGGTGGCTCACAACCATCTGTGATGAGATCTGATGCCCTCTTCTGGTGTGTCTAAAGACAGCTACGGTGTACATGTATAAATAAAATAAATAAATCTCTAAAAAAATAAATAAACAGCAAAGTCACTTGAACAAATCCTTGACTAAGAACTAACATTCATCCGAATGTTCAAAAGTTATCGTGAACAATTAAGCTTCTTGTATTAAGATGGCCCAGCATGTAAAAGTCATAAGCAAAATCTGTTTTCCTTGAGAGTAGATACATTAAAACAATATTTGCTATGTAATCTAGCTAAAACCAGCAGCAGAATTGGAAGGCTGTCATCTGGGAGAGCAAGGGGAACTGCAGAAAGGATGCTTCAATATTATTTCTGGATGACTTGTAAAGATGCAATTTTATATAAACTACCTCCTTGCTTCACTGTGAAGTTCAAATTATGAAAATACACAATTGAGCCAAGAGAGTTCAGCAATCATTTTGTAGATATTGAAATGTTTATTGTATGTTGAATGGTAATAGAAACCAGTTTGCAGCCCACCGTTTCCATTTTCATCTTTTTGAAATTATATCAGCTTTCTCATTCCTTCATATTATTATCTGCTCTTTACAATAAAGGCACTGCATTACACAGCCTATTTGAAATCTTTTTAGTAGCCTACTAGGATAACTGTTCTCCTGACAAGTTCATAAATACATAATGTCAATCTCCATAGCTTTTCACAATAAACAAATCACAAAAGATAAATGTTAAGAAGAATCTGACTCAAGAGCTGACATTCATCAGTAGCACAGTAAGTGGATAGTGGATTTATCCCTGAGATATTTCCAAATGCAGAAAAACTACTTTCACAGATTGCATGCTGTCTCTGTATTTATCAGCAAGAAAGTGTATATCAAACAAAAACTATTCATTTTCATTTATTTAAAATAAAATAACTTCACTGGTTTCTAAAACTACTTAGCGGAGAGGAGGTTTCCAGTTCAAAAGCAGCTGATTTCAAGTCCTGTGACTAATTGTATGGTGTCTGCAGTAATAGAGTCTTGCAGTAATAAGTAGTAAGTTCTGATGGGCAATCAAGTTAATGACAGTGGCCTTCATTTTTCTCTAGGATTTCTTCCCTTATTGTGTCCAATCTACATCTTGAGGGGAGGTTTCCCAAACCTGGAACTGGGCTTTTTCTTTGTTGATCTATGGTTCTATAAAGGCCATTATCCTATATACAAGGGAATTCTATTTAACTCTGTGAGTGTGTGTGCTTATGTATGTGCACGTGCACATGAGTGCATTTATGTAACAGCAGATTGGTTATTCTTTTTCTTGCTCCCTCCTCATTCCTACTAACTTGCCTGGGAAGAAAACTCATGAACAGTCTTACCTGTGAATGCTGGATGTGACTAGATATCCCCAAGGCTGCAATAATGGCACAACTGTCGTGGAGGCAACCAACCACTTTCTGATTGGATTTGAGGTCATTCCACAGGAGGAAACTCATGCATGGTGCTATAAATCTGAACAAAAACCCATGGATAGGAAGGACATGGTATTATTTTGCTAGACAGGCATCAAATTCTTGTAAATATGAATCTCTACACTCACAGATTAGTGCAACTCCCAGTCTTCATCAGAGAAGCATGCTGGTTAATACAAAGACTCACGGTGGGTCAAAGTACAGAAGACAAGTGTTTGTGCCTGCTCCGCCATAAATGAGACATCAGTGTCACACACTCTCTCCTCAAGATTCTGAGAACATGAGCAAAGAGGGAGGCAGAAAGATTGTAACAATCAAAGGTTGGAGGTCACTGAGGTGAAACAGCATCTTCTGGACATGACAGGACTATCACACTCATGAGCTCATGGCAGCTGTGGTTATAAGCACAGGACCCCTGCAAGATTAAAGTGTTCATGGCTCTGTCACAGAGGAGAGAGAGACACAAGAGTTCATACCCTTGATGATGAGCTACTGACAGATGATGGCTGCCTGGGGAGGGAAAGTCAGTTTTCTTTAGGGAGATGATCTCTGGTGGATTGATCATGCCCCAGTAGATGCTGCCACATGTATGCATGTATGGACTCAGTAGTTTATATAATAAAATACATTTTTAATATAATAAAAAGACAAGTTGAAAGGGGGCAATGGGACGGGGATCCAAGAAAAAGTAGAGACAGGAAGTCAAGGTAGTTATCACAATATTAGATGAATGTATGAAGTTCTCAAAATAAAAATGTATTTATAAATAACTGAGAGAAGCAACAACTAAAAAGTTTCAGGTAGAAGAATATGGGAAGAAAATGGGAAAGTTAGCTTTCCTGTGATACAGAATGGGATTAAGCATATGTAGGTAAAATACCAGTAATTAGCACTAAATCATAACACCAGGTGTTGTTTTATTCATGAGTTTATTAAACCATTTATCAAGCAGTCATTGCATGCCTAGTCAGTGCCACAGATTTTCCTAGGTTCCAAATATATACCAATAGAAGAAAATACCTCTCTCTTTATAAATAAATAACCAAAAAGAATAATGGCAAATTAAATGCTAGGAGACAATAAAGAAAAACTTCCAAAAGGATGACTACGCTTTCATTTTATGCTTTAAGTATAAAATTAATGCATTTGATTGCTTCCTATAAACTCCCATTATGGTTGCCAAATTGTTATTTCCTTTATAAGTTAATAAAGATGTTTTCAATTTCCCTAGATATATATTTTTTATATTTTAATTCTTGCTAGTCTGGGATATAGTCATGCTAGCTTGTAACTAGTTACTCGCCTATCCTGTACCCAACACCATTTGAAATATATATTTCCACATTAAAGGAGGGCTGGTTCATGTGACTCTCTTTGGCCAATGAAATGTGAATTGTACCTTACATGGATTTTAATGTGTGTCCCTGATTTGACATGAACTGGATGCCCCAGACCTCTGCCCAAAGAACAATTGTCTCCAGACATCTCTTGATTTGTATGAAGGGCTATGCTCACTCCACGGCATACAGAGTAAGTGTTTGCCTCACTCAGTGTGCACCGTTGTGATTCGGGCTTCCCTCCCCAAAGATGAATCTTTGCTCACACTTGAACTATTTGATGTTTGTCATTTTAGTCAAGTTGTTTTTACAACTAATTTTTGCAATAGTTTTTTATTATACCCTGTAGATGCATTAATGTGTTTTTATTAAGTTGACAATTTATTATAAACAAGCCTATTTCATGTCAGACTTACTATATTTCCTCCATAAGAGGAAGTCGGGATAATTTCAATCAAAGAAGACATAAGTAATAGTCCCTGCAGGAGCCCGTGTAAGTCTTTACTAGCCTGAGGCTGAACACTGATGCCGGGGAGATATGATCCCCTAAAATACAAACAAAAATATTTTCACAAAGTTTTCTGAATAGAAAAAGGAAAATATGCTTGGGATACACCACACAGATTTTTTTTTTTAATCCCCTGGTCTATGCCGAGAGAACCCACAGACTAACAGATGCGGTTCATGATCCTGCAGCTGGAGACTCATTGCTTTTCTGCTTTATATGAATCTGAATTTGTACTTACAGTAAGCAGGTAATGAACTGCTTCCTCTGCTCTCTCTGGGAACTGAATAGAAGCCTTATCACGAATCCAGCAAATACTGAATGTCTGAGACTGAATATTGAGGCCGAAAATGCCTTTTTCAGAGGTCATTTTATCTTCCCGTGCCTTGGTTCCTCCTTCTGCCCTTTCCTTCCCTTATTTATTTATCCAGTTAATGATAAATATTTATCAAGTGCTTCCCTGGAAGCAGGCCTGTGCTAAGTTCAGAGAGTACCGGGTAAATAAATAGACACCGGAGGGGCTCCAAGAGCAAACCTCCATCCTCCTTAAACCCCACTCATCTATTTATTCTTGTTTATTTCCAATACAAAGTACAATGAACAGACTCCCAAAGACAGGATTTAACTCTTCTTTAGCAGCTGAATGGTCTTGGGGCCAGTTGCTTAAACCCTCTGAGCCTCAAATTTCCTCTCCGTCTCCAAACGATGGAGGGCATTACAAAGATCAAACTTCCGGACACTCTGTTCTCCTTCCCTTCACAGCTCACTTTCCTCAGAGCCTAGAGGTATGGAGTGAGCAGGAGATACTGTATAGCATTTTACTGAGTTGAGACACAGAACAGTAGAAAATGTTACCTCTGCCTTCTGGAAAGTTACATTTTGAATGGTAAAGGCTATCATTTAACCTCTACCAAGCATCAAGAGCTGTGTAAGCATGAGCTCGTCCTCCAGATGAGGCATATATCTATCCTCCTGGCTGCTGAAGAAATGGGTACAAAAGATGGAGTAAGTTCGCCAAAGCCAGAGAAAACAGTGAGCAGTGAGGATGAATTCAAGCCCACTGTCATGTGTGTGTGTGTGTGTGTGTGTGTGTGTGTGTGTGTGTGTGTGTGTGAGAGAGAGAGACAGAGAGACAGAGAGACAGAGAGAGGAAGGAGGAGAGGTCAGAAAACAACTTCCCGAAGCTGTGATTTTAATCACAGCTACACAGAGAAACCCTGTCTCAAAAAAAAAAAAAAAAAAAAAAAAAAAAAAAAAAAAAAAAAAGTTTCTCTACTCTGGTCTCCTCTGGTTCTTTTAATGATCCCTGCCTTGCATGTGTTTTCTCTCCATCATTTGTCTTTGCTATGCTGACGGGCTTCCAGGTGAAACTTATTTTAGGAAATGCATTTTCTGTGAGAAAATAGATTCTTTACAAACTGACATAAAAAGTCACTTGATGTTCTAAGGTTACTTGGAGACACACTGGAGAAAGGGGCCTTTGAAAGGAACTGTGAGATGCCTGCTTTCCTGTCCTGAGACCTGTCACTAAGGATTCCCTAAGCCCTGTTTCCTGTGTGTGAACAGGGGCTGGGTAGGGGTCAGGTTCCCCTGAAGCCAGCTAGTGGATGCTAAGAGAGAGTGACACTTATTCAAATGTAAAGGAGGAATGGAGAGGGAAGGGTGTAGAGCACCCAGTTCAGTTCTGCACACCTAAAACCCCACCCTGCTATCAAGAACTAGGTAAAGCAGCCTATGGAGCACAAGATATCAGGTCTGGGGCACTTTATAATGTCTTCTTTTTCTTAAATATAAGTCAACGGGCCTTCAGCCTTGGAGTATTTAAAGGTTTCTATAAATTTCCTTCACTGAACCCACCGGTGCTTGAGTTTATAATGTATGTGACTGCTCTTCTGCCTAGGAGGGTTGGCGTCTTTACTCCCCTCAAGAATAGAAGAGAATGCAAAGGACTGTTGGACAGGGTCCTAGTTCCCCGTGCAGCGCTGTAGCTTGGCCTGCCTGTCTTGATGTGCACCTTTGTAGCCCAGCTCCGAGGACGGCAAGCTTCCCTGCTGTGGGTAGTCAGGTACCTGCAGACAGAGGAGACCTTGGTCTTAGCACAAAGTGATAGGCCTGTTGTGCAGGAGCATTGACGTCACGTGCTGCAGCAGGAGGCACAGCCAGTTTCTTCGGTGGATTTGATTGGCTAGTGGCTAGGATGAGGGCTTCTGCAGAGATACCCACGCTTGGAAGGGTTTTTATATTTTTGGTTGTGAGCCTAGCCTTTAACGGCTGAGCCATCTCTCCAGCCCTTGGAAGGGTTTTTAAACCATTGCTGTAGACAACAGAAGGTGGTTTGCCCTCTTCATGTTTATTTCCCTTCCAGATAGTTACGTCCAAAAGACAGCTGTTTTGTCCCACTCTCCTACTTTCCTCCTCTGTTAAAATAAGAACAGGGGTCAACTTATGTCCCGCTCCTGAATGCATGTAAAATTTGTACAAAAATATCTTCTATGAAAATGATTTGTAATCTGTAGACATCGCTTGGGAGATGTCGTGAGATGTAAAATCCCATCCATGCTCTAACTCCATACTTGTTCCCTGTACAAGCCTAAACTATTGCTTTGGGCCTGTAGCTGTATATAGCCTGGCTAGGGGCAGATGTCAGTATCCCACAATCCTCCTCGAGGTCCCATTCCCAGCCTCTCACTAGGCTATGTAAGACTTCCTATCGCCCTGTACTAGAACAGTATCTATTCCTTCCCCAGATGCCCTGACAAAGCTCATCTAGTTCCATGTTGGAACCATTTCGCTTCCCACCTCTGCCTTCCACCTGTCTCCTCCCACCCCAGGGCTTCATTTGCATCTCAGCCCCTTCTCAACCCTACTAGGTGTTGACACTAAGTCATGTGCAACCAGAAAGCACAGGGCATCAGCAAATGTTTTTTCGGTGTTTGTTTGCTTTGTGAAGCAGGATCCCAGTATATTAGCCAAACTGGCCTGGAACTTGCTCAGCACACAGTCTTCTAACTTAATCTCTACAGCCACAATGCCCAGCCTCTCTATGGCTGTAGATAGTGGATAAAACCATTACACCTAGGATCTCCACACTTAAGTGAACAGTCCTGAGGTGCGGTGTGTTCTGATGATTAGAAATGCCGTCTTTGACTGCAACAGTGTGTCACTTTGCAGCACCTCCCTTTGACTCTCAGTTGATCATCCTTACCGAAGCATCTCGATCCCCTAACTCTTCTTCCCTGGAGTTCCTCTCTCTCTCTCATAAAAAAGCATAAGCTTTAGGTTCTGCTCTCAGGAGATTCAGCCCAAGATACAAGGAAAGTAGAGAGCCGAAGCCAGCATCTAGTTAATTCAGTCCTACCTCTTCCGGAGATCAATTTGGATTGACTTACAACCGGATGTTAAGTTCAGAACAATCATACGGCCACCTGGCATCTCTCTTGTAGCTCCCTTCCCTCCTCTGAACTATTGATTTCACAGTTTCGCTTCCCTCAACACTTCCTCCTCCAATCCCTATCATGTTCAAATGACAGCCTCTCTGCAAATTTAATTGAGAAAGCAGAAGCCAGGAGGTGCGCCTTCCCTCACAATCTCATCGCCCCATCAGCAGATGTACCTGCGCCTGCTGAATTCCCTTCTCTCCGGTTTCATCTGGCAAGTCCCCTTGCTTATTTATTTATTATTTCTGTGACTCACTTTTACTATTGCCTGAAGCTTCTGTACCAAGTAGAAGTGTTTCAAATCCATTCCCCAGACTGGGAGAGATCAGCAATTAGGAGCCTTTGCTGCTCTTCCAGAGGATCCAAGTTCAGATCCCAGCACTGACACCAGTCGTGCTTACACAATTGTCTGCAACTACAGCTCCATAGGACCTTGTTGCCCTCTTCTAGGCTCCTTGGGCAGGCACATGTGTGTGTGTGTGTGTGTGTGTGTGTGTGTGTGTGTGTGTGTGTGTGTGTGTATGAATGTATGTGTCATACATTCACACATACATACACATAAGTAAAAACAATTTTAAAAATCAAAATGCTTTTTATGAGGCAAATAATTCTACCTTCCTGTGCTGGAGGAACCTGCTAGAGCATCCCTGGACTAGGACACCCCAAGAGAGAAAGAATGAGGCTCCTTTACCAGCTTGGGAGCTCTGTTCTCCTTTACGACCTTCATTATATAGGCTGCTTCGAGCTCCTCTCCTGGCCCACTTCTTTTTCTAAAAACAAAACAAAAAAAAATCATATGCATTTACTTATTTTTTGTGTATGTGTGCCCATGTGGATGTATATGCCACAACAGTGCTTGTGTGAAGGTCCAAGTACAATTGTAGGAGTCAGTTTTCTCGAGTTTTCAGGCTTGGCAACCAGTACCTTTAGCTGCTGAGCCATCTTGCCAACAGAAACACCCCTTCTTGAAGACTTGTATGAGCAGCTATAGGCCTTGGTGATCCCAAATCAAGCCACTGGACTGGGCCAGGAAGTTGTGCGTGCACAGTACTATAACCTGTCCTGAGGGACAGGAAGGCACCGTTTCAGATATACTGAGACTGGGTATCCAGTACAATGGTCAGATTCCTCAGGTTCTTGAGGATAATGAAATCTGTGTCCCAGAAGATGTCAAAGAATTGGGACCATGGAAGCATCCATAACACTGGCAGCTGATAGGGCTTCCAAGTTTACCTTCTGTGACTGTACCAGGCTGCCACTGGTGTGTCCAAGAGCACAATCTTCAGGTCCACTTGTACCTGGCATCAGGAAAGCACCAGAAATAAGATGTGCAGGCTCTGGAGTAGGTCTGCATTGCCTTTGTGTAGCCCCTTCATCTGCACTACCACCCGGGACTTGGGGGCAGGCCCTGTGCGGGACCCCCAGAGCACATAGCAGGAAGTCGTGTTTGGTCTGCTCCAATGCCACTAGGAAGATGTTGCCTGGAGTAGGGTGCTGGGGGCAGGGCGAGAAAAAACAGAGAATGATAAGGGACATTTACTGAAAGGGTACATAGCTTTGGTCCTTGGGCTTTTCTACAGTATGCCAGTGGATTATGACAGAGATAAAGAAAGTGAACTTGAAGCTGACAAGAGAGGATCCATGTGTATTGTCTGTGGATGCCTGGGCAACTGCAGCAAGCAGTCCAGGGCTTGGATGTGTCTGACCTCTTGTCTCTCTTCATAGCAAAAGCTGCCAACAGGAACTGGTTGCTGTACAAGCCAGCATTCGGGAAGACAAACATGCTATAGGCATTCTGGATGCTCAAGCAACACCAGTTTCCAGAGCCCAGGGACCCCAAGGCCCAACAGGCCTAGGTTAAACCTTGGGCAACTGGCTACTCATCTATAAAATGGCAGCCTTTAGACTGTGACGTGATCAGGGTTCCTTTTGTTCTCTGTAGCAAACCTCTATGTGCCCAACATGTGGGCCAATGTCCCCCACAGTTTGTGGCTGGGTGTAGTGCAGGCAGAGCCTGTTAGAAGTGATAGCTTTGCCTTGTGGTACTTTCTTCATGGGGAGACCTGTTCATCTCTGCCTGTTGTACTTGTAGCCTATCACTAGAGGCCGGGCGTACACACCTCTTGGCTCCACGAACAGACTAAGCCTTAACAAGGACAGACCACTGGATGGTCTTAAGCACATGTAGCATGAAGACCACAGTGTAGACAGGCCTGGTGATGGCTCCTGAAGGAATGGCATGATACAAACTAGGAGTCATGCTAGATATATGGCTCTAGGAATATGGATTCTGCTGAGTCCCATAACTCTTTCCCCCAGACATGAAGGGATCTCCTGCTCCTTGGCTTCCCCAGTCCAGGCACTGGACTGTTGCCATAGATAACAGATGTACAGTAAGAAGGCAGGGAAGATACGCTTTCAGCTTGACCTTGACTAGTTCCAATGACCTTGGACCCTCACTTTATCTTCTTGATGTCCATGTGGACAGTCCCTAGGAGTATTTCTGAGGCCTAACAGGAAACTGAGGTACCAGATACCAGATACCAGCTTCTAAGAGTGGAGCTATGAGGCGCAGGGATCCCAACTCTGCTAAGCTGGTAAGGAGACCTGGCATAAGTCACTGAGGTCTGACTTTTCACATGCAAGGCAAGAACTTTGGAACCTGCTGGAGGGTGACAGTCATACCTTTTGCACTCTTTTCTATGGTGTCGGGGATGGAAGCTAGAGTCTCACCCATGCTAGGCAAGTGTCCCAACACTCAGCTACAGCACCTTCAGATACTTATTATTTTTAATTTTGGGACAGGTTCCCACTAAGCTGCCAGGATAGCCTGAAACTTATTGCATAGTCCAGGCTGGCTTGACCTTATAATCTCCTGGCTCAACTTTCTAGAACTTGGGAATTATAAGTACATGCCGCCATGCTTAGTCAATGAATATACTTACTCACTCAATAAATACTGATTATCTAAGGAGTACAGAGTAGGTGGCCTTGTCAGTATTTTATACATATAATGACTTGTCAATCCCTTACAAGCACCCTATGGTGGGTTACTGCTCACTCTTGTATTACAGAACAGGCAGAACTCTATGCATCACACTGTCCAATGGGCTATGAACAGCAGAGGTGAGAAACAATTATGGTCTTGCTGGGGCATTACGTGGACTCTTCCCTGAGAGAGAGCTGGTATCACTAAGGTTCCTGGTACATTGGAGGAATTTATGGCTGTGACCAGAAAACACTTGCTATTAATAGGAATTTCAGTCACCAGTCACTCCTTGCCCACTGTGTATGCCAGGCTACATCCATACCCCTCTGGCCTTTGGCCATCCCTGGGGACAGTTGCATTGTTTCTACTTTAAGGGTCAAGGACTAGGCACAGCTGAGAGCTGAGGGAACATTGGAGCTAATTTCCTTCCAGGACAGTTGGAACAGCTGTCCCACAGCTTGAGCCATCTCACTTAACTCTCCCCCACGCTAACAGGCAAAAGACCAGCCTGGGTAACACACGGCAGAGAGGCGTGATCCAGGCACCCAAGAATCCCTTAGAGACGTTTGATGGCCCAGCAGCTGGTCCTCTCTGCCAACAAGAGCCTTGCTTTCCTGCTCAGCCTTGCCCGCCCATGCTGGGAGATGGCTTTGTTTATCATGGCAGGACAGCAAAGGTGGAGTTTATGGTCTGTACTTGTGGTTGGAACGAACGTCTTACATCTTACGTTAGTTAGTAAACCAGGAAGCAGGAGAAGGACCAAGCCAACATTCTGTGTGGTTGCTTTTGTTGAAGCCAACTCTTTCGTGCGGATCAGACTCACCCAGGCCCTCTCAAGCTAAGCTCCTTGTCATGCCCTTCTTTCTTTCAGCTACAATGTCTCACTCCACCACCATCCCATGTGCATGTGAAACAGCCTTCCATCTTACCTCATTCCAGCCTCCGGAGGCCGACTTCCCTTTTCTGTCATGCTTGTTGGAGGAGGAAACTGTCCCAACTTTCTCCCTGTTGTTCGCTCAACTTAGACTGTGGTTCCAGGGCGTCACTGAATCTTCCCTGACTGAAGACTATTGCACAGAGTGCTGTGCTAATCGAACGTCAGCTGACATGCTAACTAGATGTATCTGAAAGGAGGGGGCCTCAATAGAGAGAATGCCTCGAAAAGATCTGCCTATAAGGCGTTTTCTTAATTAGTGACCAGTGGGGGAGGGACCAGCCCTTTGTGGGTGGTGCCATCCCTGGGCGGGTGGTTCTGGGTTCTAGAAGAAAGTGGTCTGAGCAAGCCACGAGGAGCAAACCAGTAAGGAGCACCTCTTCATGGCCTCTGAATCCGCCCCTGCCTCCAGGTTCCTGCCCTGTTTGAGTTCCTGCCAACTTCCTTTGATGACGAACAGCAATATAGAACCGTATCCCAAATAAATCCTTTCCTTCCCAACTTGTTTTTTGGTCATGGTGGTTTTGGTGCAGCAACAAAAGCCACACAGTCTAATAGTCATCTTTATGGCTTCCTCTGAGCTCAATCTCAGCAACAAATGCAAGACAACAGTTTTCCCTTCCTTCACTTCCTTTTCCCTCTGCTTCCCCCTTTAGCTCGGCCCCAAGGCTGCTATCTCCCTGGCTCTGTGCACTCCTCCTCTTCTGGCTATGCAGACTATCAACGCTCAGGGCTTAGGCTAGACCTCTCCTCCCTTATTAAATAATGAGGCATTCTCCTGTCTGCCCACGGATTCAAATTAAACCACCTGGCGGAGACTGAACTGCATGCCATCAACAGACGCCGCTCCCTGCCCCCCACCCTCACCCCCGTTTTCCATCTGGTACTAACTTATCTTAGAATTTAAATAAACCTGTCTTAGCCCGATCCCCAAATCAGCACATTGTTTCCATTCCACTCCTCCATACTCCTGGACCTAAGCTACTTGCAGGGTTTCCTGTGTGTGGGTGATTGTACTGATGCCCATCAATCACAGAAGCAGAAGGGTGAGAACAGAGCACCCCTGGGATGACCCCTCCATTAAAAGGCATTCTAAATGTTTAAATTTATTTTTAAGATGCCAATGATTTTCTTAGCACTTTTTTTTTGTTGTTGTGGAAAATAGGTTTCATAATTTAATATTAAACCTGAGGACATGTCTTCAGGTCGTCTGCTTTGCCATATCACTGTGGCCTGAGTGCACCAGAATCAATATCTCTTGCTTGGGCTGCTCATGTTTCTGTTCCTACTACAGCTAGCATCATGTTTCCCTTCCCCAAATCTGCTTGTATGACTTCATTGCTTAAACTCTTCCAGTGGACTCTATATGTTAGACCACAGGGAAGCATGCTTAACCTTACCTTCAAACGTTGCACATTGTAGACTCTTCCTACCCAAACCACTTTTTGCTCGTTGCTGTGAGAGAATACCTGGCTGAAAGAACTAAATGGAGGAAGGATTTAACTCTTGGCTCAGGGTTCAGAAGGATTGCCAGGCCCCTGCAGCAGGAACTGAGGCAGAGGCTTGTATCACGTGGTAGTCATCAGGAAACAGAGAGGTCAGGCCAATATAACAGAGGCTGCAACCTGTAAGCTCAGCTCCATGGAGATCCTCCAGCTAGGCCCCATCTCTGAAAGGTCACCTTGGGAGGCCCCAGCCTCCCCAGACAGTGCCACCAGCTGGGGAGCAATTGTTCAAACTCTGAGCCAATAGGGAGCACCAGCCAACACTAATTCTGCAGTTTGTTTTCTTTGACTTGCTGCTCTTTCAACCCACTGAGTTTTTGGTCTTGTTTGTTTGTTCTTTGGGTTTGGTTTGTTTGTTGCTGTTGTTGTTATTTTTGTAATTTTGTATAGAAGACTCACATTCTTCCCATATATTCATAGAACCATACTTAAGGATATCTTTGCCTCTTTGGTAGAATATCCTTGGTCTAGTTAGTGTGTCTTCAGTCCTTAAAGACAAACTTAGGAATATTTGGGGGGGGGGCAAATTCCTATTTCATATTCTCTCCTGTGCACTAAAATACTGATAAGTGTAAGAAAGTACATCCAAAAATGGTTCACAAGGCTGGGACCTAATGTAGCGATTTTAGGGATTAAAAGTCAGAAGTCAATTTGAAATATAATTAGGAGATAAATGCAATTATGAGATAAAGGTATTTTAATTTTGTCTGCGTCAGTGGTGGCAGAGATTTTAAAAATAGGAAAGAGATGGAGGAAATTCCTAAATGCCTATCGTGTTTGGATAGACAGAAGTCCACAGAGGAAGGTGACAGATTAAAGCAAAGACATCCATTAATAGGGTCAATCCCAGTTAATGTTTACCAAAGTTGCCAAGTTTGACTTCGCAATTATGTGTTTAAGACCACCTTAAAATAAATGAGGTGACAGGAAAACTGACAAGAGTCTAATGTTATTAACAACAGATTAGGTGAACATCTCATGCTACAGTATATTTATTTAACAGAACATCAAGCAGAGGGAGAAGGAGGAAGAGTTGTCGGAGAGATGGCTTAACAGTTTAGAGCATTTGCTACTCTTGCAGAAGACCTGGATTTAGTTCCTAACACCTAAATGGCAGCTGACTGCCATCTGTAACTCCTGTTCCAAGGGATCTAATGCCCACTTTCAACCTGGGTGGACATCAGGAACGTGTGTGATTTACTTGGATTACATGCAGACAAAAACTCTAATTGTTGTGTAACAGTTTTCTCTGAGATTGAAACATTCTATCCAGAAAGGAAACTCCTTAAGTAGGAAAGCAAACAATTTAAAATACCTTCCAGAAGTCCCTGAAACTGACCAGACTCACTAGGCTCCTTCTTGACAGAGTAAACAATAAAAACTGAGTATCTCTTAAATGGAAGGAAGCTGAACTGCAAAGAAGACTCAAAGAAGAGAAAAGACTGCAAAGAAGGCCCCGAGATCAGACTAGCTGCCTAGGAGAAGCAGAAATCAGCCAAGCTGCCTGGTAGAGGTTTACACACCTGAGATACCTGGAAAGGACATCCTCTAACCAATTGAGCTGCCTGCAGGCTGTGCAGTGTACTCCAGGTTCCCAGCTTTGTGATCTGTCAACTCATGCTTTAGTGGGCTTTAGTGATGCAGCTATCTTTGAGTTATTTCTATTCCCGTAAGTAACCTCAATAAAACTCATTGGTTCCCCAGGTTGGACTTTAGTGGTATCTGTACTTTGGTCTGTTGTAGGAATCCTATCTGGGATGATTAGATGTGTGTGCTGCATGTCCCCAAGAAAAATTTTGTCACATGACACTAATATACATCAAATAAATAAATGAAATTTAAAGAACAAAATTTCTGCAAATTACCATGAAGTATATATGATTTGGTACATAATGTGTGTGAAAAGCAAAGTGCTGAGTGTATGTTTATTACACTAATGTATATCATACAAAGAGAGGTGAGGATATATATTAAGTATATGTATTTTTTTAAAGTAGGTTTACTTCTTTCAATCAAACAAATAACAACAACAATCTAAACAACAACACAAACCACAGAACAACAAATCATCAATGTTTTTAAGATCTATTGACAGAGAAGGCTTAAAACTACAGGATAGAACTAGAGAGTGCTGGAGCAATGATTAAAAGTCCAAATCAGGCAAAATTACGTACACTGTAGTATATTGCATTAGTCTGCACAGTTTTGGGTTTAATATGAATTTTCAGGACAGGGCAGCAGCATTCAGTTTGTAACATGCATTGTAGTTAGAGGCTAGCTTGAGTTTGCCTCAAATAGGCAAAATTCAGTTGTAGAATCCAAGAGAACTCTCAAAAAGCAGGAAATGAAGACTACCAGTTGGCTTTCCTCTGTGTAACTACAGCCAAACCCCAGGTCCTTTCTCAGCAGGGGGGAGGGAGGGACTGCAGAGGTGCATCTCTGTGACCTCTACACTGTGCTTACAGGATGTAGGGTGTGTGTGTGTGTGTGTGTGTGTGTGTGTGTGTGTCTGTTTGTACATGTGGTGAGAAAGCTACACTGTGCTTACAGGATGTAGGGTGTGTGTGTGTGTGTGTGTGTGTGTGTGTGTGTGTGTGTCTGTTTGTACATGTGGTGAGAAAGCTACACTGTGCTTACAGGATGTAGGGTGTGTGTGTGTGTGTGTGTGTGTGTGTGTGTGTGTGTACATGTGGTGAGAAAGCTACACTGTGCTTACAGGATGTAGGGTGTGTGTGTGTGTGTGTGTGTGTGTGTGTGTACATGTGGTGAGAAAGCTACACTGTGCTTACAGGATGTAGGGTGTGTGTGTGTGTGTGTGTGTGTCTGTTTGTACATGTGGTGAGAAAGAAATGTAGGAGGCTGTTCCATATGATAGCAGAACCTGGCAATTACAAAGACACCGTAAAATTTATATTGTGTCTCGAGTCCACAGGCAACCTGAAGATCTAACTTCTATATTAAATCCTTCAAATGATGAGGCCTATTCTTTAACTGGGGGTGGGGGGTGCAGGGGCGGTAATTCAGCTTGCCAAATGTCTACTAAATCTAATTTTATTCATATCTAAACTGCTTTCACAGCAACATCTGGACTATAGTTTGACCATACACCCACACTCCATAGCTTGACCAAAGTTGGCACAAAGTTATCCACCAAAGTATGAATGTTAAATACCACACCCTGCTCCAACAGTTTTATAAGTGTAGGTATTTTTCTTTCCCCAGTAGGTAGTTACCCATGAAAATGGTCTCTCTAAGAAACAATTGGAAATTCTGAGTGAATTTGCTGTGGGAGGGCAGTGTCCTTTTTCCAGGGGAAACACTGCCTCTTCCTATACGCTAGGAATGAATTTATTACCTTTCAGTTCCAAATGCACTCATCAATACTTCCTGCATGATGATACATGGAATTCCACAACCTATTTCCATAGTGAGAAAATGCTGAGCTTTCCCAGCAGAGGATGCTAGAAGAGGGGTCTAGGAGGGAGGAGAGCTTTCTGCTCCAGGTAGAAGTGCTGTTGTTGTTCAACAACAAAGTCAGTTGTGTTTCACCCAGCTCAGCCTGATAACCATAGTCAAAGGCCTTTCAGTGCAGGCTTTATACCCTCTGGGCTTCTTGTCCATACTATATCGGCACATTTCTCCTCTCTCTGCATAATGAGGTATGAGCTCTGCCCTTCAGGAGATAATGTCTTTCTTTACAAATTTGTCTTTGCAAGGTCTCCCTCACTGCTGGGGTAGTCTTGTATTTTATATTTACCCCTCATAAGAGCTTAATTATTCTTCATATTGAACTCCCCATGTTTATGTTCTTGCATGGTATCTATGTCCTGATTGGACCTGAGCTGATAGAGAAGAGGAATTGTCCCAGAAAGCATGCTGTTGCTGTTATGATTTGAATGAAAACCACATAGACTTGGTCCTAGTTGGTGTTGCTGTTGGGATGGGAGGTATAGAAATTTTGGAAGGTACAACCTTGCTGGAAGAAGTGTGTTCATAGGAGCAGGTGTTGAGAGTTTACTTCCTGTTCTTTCTCTCTGCTTCCTGTGTGTGGATGAAAGGTAATCAGCCGGCTCTCTGCTCAAACTAGAAGGCTTTTCTCACAATTATGCACTCCAGCCCCCTGGAACCATAAAACTAGGCAAACTCTTTCATAAGTTGCTTTTGGTTATGGTATTTTATGAGCTGAAGGAAAATAACTGCTCTCCATGCTTTAGGAAGTCATGATTTAGGGACCGGGATGGCCATACCCCTGGTCTTGCATGCAGTGCTGTGTACGTTGCTGGCAGGAAGTGGGATGCTAGTAACCTGAGCGTGTGATGACATCATAACCAGTTAATTTGTGGTTGACTACAATAAAGTACAAGGTAAAACTTGTGTCTTGGAAATCCCGTTGTCTACTGTGTTTGAGCGGTATGGCAGCACAATGGGTATCAAGACCATGATCAGGAATAAAGTAAATAAGTGAAAATTTTCCAAAACTTTCAGCATTTTTCAGCATTTACTCTGCAAAAGTAGCTTTCTCTTCTACCCTTTGCATAAAACCCTAAGCATACTTAGCTGCTGGCCGTGCCGGGCCTGGGTGCCAGGTAATCACTTCCTTCTTGCCCAGTGGCTGTGAAGCAGCTCTGTCCTGGGCAACACACAGTCTCTGATAGTCCAGCGGGCTCTGCGGTATTTTCACTAATGAGGGCTGCAGCCCACTTTCCTTGTCATTCAGGAGAGCGTGCCTACAGTCCTATGCACTCATCTTTTTCTCTGCCCAGACAATTGGTAATTCTGTATACGGAACTTTTCTGTCTAAATCACCTTGTACTTTCTGAGGCCTGGTTAGACTTGTCTAAGACAATACCCAGGTCTGACATTTGGGACAGGGAGATGCTTATGAAAACTAAACATCAGTGAGAGATGCGGTACTTAGGTCAGATGGAAAGAAAGCAGAAAATAATGTTTATATATATATGACATACAATCAAACTACATATCATAAAACATACAATCAAGCTACTATATGAGGCTGTAGGAACTAAATACTGACTCCTCTTTTATGTTTCAGATAATGTATACTTATATACTTCTTTTAAAATGGTCCTGAGTTCAAATCCCAGCAACCACATGGTGGCTCACAACCATCTATAATGAGATCTGATGCCCTCTTCAGGTGTGTCTGAAGACAGCTGTGGTGTACTCATATATAATAAATAAATCTTTTTTAAAAAATCAAGAATAGGGCTAGAGAGATGGCTCAGTGGTTAAGAGCACTGACTGCTCTTCCAGGGGTCCTGAGTTCAAATCCCAGCAACCACATGGTGGCTCACAACCATCTATAATGAGATCTGGTGCCCTCTTCTGGTGTGTCTGAAGATGACCACAGTATATGCACATACATAAAACAAATCTTTAAAAAAAGTGGTCTTAAGAAATAAGTTAATAGTGTAGTACCTTTGTTTCCTACCCAGCAAAGTGTAAACTTTTATATCAGCTGTCTTTACTGTGAGAATTAACTGGTATGCAAAATATTTAAGCCTTTAGTGAAACAATGTTTGGACTGTGGTCAAGTGTGTCAGTTCTTTTCCTGAAGGGCCATTTGTGCAGTATCATTTATTATACTGTGTTATGTGACATCCCTGTGTTCTGGTCAACTTCCAGTCATAATGAGTGACCACTCGCACATACAAACCAGCATACACACTTACAATGTGTGTGTGGGGCGGAGGTGGGGGTGGAAACCACATGTGAGGATTAGAAGGACCTGGAGCGCGTAGATATGGCCAAGTTTCCCTTTCCTTATACTTCTGTTGAAGCAGAGTCTTTTCACCAAAAACAGAACTGACAATGTGGTGGGCTGGAGAGTGGGACAGACTGGGAACGACATTTGAGAGTTTGTTTTTTCTCTACTCTGATCAAACCCCTCGGATTCTCTAGACTAGTTTCCTGCTTATAATACGAGATGGTGTAAGATACCATCACAGTCTTGCCAGTTCTACGAGTTAATGGATTTTGTGTATTAAAGAAATAGTTTGGGGGCTGCAGAAATGGCTTAGTAGTTAAGAGCTCTATCTGCTTTTCCAAGGGACCCTGGTTCAATTTCCAGCACCCAATGGCAGGCTCACAACCATCCATAGCTCCAGTCCCAAGGAAGCTGATGCCCTAGTGCCTCTGTGGGCACTAGACATACATATGGTGCCCATGAATATATGCAGGCGAAATACTCCTATGCATATAATAAATAAAATATAGAGGAATAATTTTGCTGAGGTGCCTTCTTTCTGTGACCATAGTGATCCCTCAGACTAGTTTTGGAGCCTGTGAATTACAGAGGAAGCTCAGATTCTAACTCCTGTCCTTCACTGTAGAGGCAATCAAGTAATCCAGAGTCAGAGTAACAAAGCCCAGGAGTTTACACGCATGCCAGCTTCCCAAATGGAGGTCATCTGTTGCTGTTGTTGGCTGACAGGAACTCTGAATCACATTGGAAACTCCAGGCCATGATCATGCATATATATGCTCGCCTGATTTAAAACACTATCACATGCCTTCCCTCTTTTGTCTGTAACCTAGAAATCTGAGCATTTTGATTAGCAAACATGAAGACTTTGTGTCCATTACAGAAGGTAAGTTCCATTATGATGCTGGAGGGTAGGCAGGAAGCACTTCAGAACCTACTCTATCTCTCACTTAGAGATAGAAAATGCAGCAACAAGAAGGTGACTTAGGGGGTTGGGGATTTAGCTCAGTGGTAGAGCGCTTACCTAGGAAGCGCAAGGCCCTCGGTTCCGGGAAAAAAAAAAAAAAAAAAGAAGGTGACTTAGCCTACCAGTGATGACAGCTGTGGACAAATTAGGAATTCTGACCTCATCTCTGAACTGAGGCAGTGTGAAGGTGAATCAAATCAGTTATTTAATTAACCCATGGACATGCACCCTCTTCCAAAGAGAACTCAGAGACATGCCCATTGAAAGTGAAGATGTATCCCTAACACTGGCCTTGGAATTGCTTCCTCCGATTCCTGTCATAAGCTAGAGAAAGGGAAATAAGTACTGGAAACTATATAATTACTGTTTATTCCTGAAGAACAATCTAGAAAGAATGGACCAGGGCAGAATAGAACCTTTTAAATGAACTTTGAAATATGTGTGTTCACTTCCTTGGCAGTCTACAGACTAGGGAATTAGACAAAAATATTTTCCCCATGTTCAACTATAAAAAAGTCACAGCACGGGTTGGAGAGATGGCTCAGCAGTTAAGAGCACTGACTGGTCTTCCAGAGGTCCTGAGTTCAATTCCCAGCAACCACATGGTGGCTCACAACCATCTGTGATGAGATCTGGTGCCCTCTTCTGGCCTGCAGTCACATATGCAGGCAGAATGCTGTACATAAAATAAATAAATCTTTTAAAAAAAAAAAGTTACAGCACTAGGGCCCATAAGAACTATCAATGAGTCTTTCCTGGACAAATTTTTGTTCATAAAACTTAACAGAGAACATATGTCCAATAGGTAATTATGCAAATGAGTGACTCCATCAATGAAACACAGTTTTAACCAATGCTTTGTGGTTGGCTGGGCATGGCACACAACGGTATTCCCAGCTACTAAGGTGGCTTAGGTAGCAGGATGACAAGTTCAAAATCAGCACTGACTATGTAGGAAAACCTTATCTCAAAATTAATTAAAAGAGATCAAGAAGGGCTGGGGAGATGGCTCAGTGGTTAAGAGCACTGACTGCTCTTCCAGAGGTCCTGAGTTCAATTCCCAGCAACCATGTGGTGGCTCACAACCATCTGTGATGGATCTGACGCCCTCTTCTGATGTGTCTGAAGACAGCTTGCTATAGTGTACTCATATAAATAAAAATTAATAAAAAAAATTTTTTAAAGGTCAAGAAATGTTGTAGGGAGCCATTCTGAGCTATACAGTCACAAAGGATGTGGGGAGCGGGTGTGGCGGCAGTCCCAAGATGGCGCCCAGGACTGCAGCTAAGTCTCATGACTAGCACCTGACTTCCTCACACACCTGAAACTAGCCACGTCCATTGTGAGAGCTGCGCAGGCGCACCATGACGCAAGATCAGGCCATGTGACGTGGACCTATGAACTGAGACCACACAGTCTGGACTGAGGAAGCGAAGTTGAGGGAGGATATAAGGGAGTGTGTTCGGGGGGCTGGGAAGAGGAAGGGAAGAAAAGAGAGATTGCTGCTTGCATGCAGAAAGAAAGGTTCCTGAATAAACTGCTTTGAGAAGAACGTTGTGGTGTTGCTCCTTTCTGCAGGAAGGAGACGGAGGCGACAAAATGTGGCCTAGCGGTAGACTGCTTGCCTAGCAACCATAAAAACAGACAGTAAGTACCTCATGTTTAAAAAGAGCAGAACAGAGTTGGGCTTTGGCTGGTTTGTGGGTTCCTTTTTTCTTCCACCTTTCTCCACCCTTTTTTTCTTCCTTTTTAACCCCCTAACACTAGATAAAAGATAAAAAAGGACAGAGGGGAAAATAGAGTCTATTGTTAGACTGTGTCCTGCTAATGAGAGGTATCCAGTTCCTTCTTCACTGTCAGGATTTCTAATTTCTTTCTTTTGTTTCTTTTTTGCACATGACTACTTAACAAACCTCGACCAACAGCAATGAACCAACAACACCCCAACAACAGGAACCCACCTATCTGGGACCTAGCATTCCCATACGTCTGAAAAGCCCCCAGAATTCCAAACACTGAACAATTGAAGAAACTGTCTGCAACTGACAAAAATCACACACCTGCTAGAGCACGAGACAAATCCTAGTCAGCTGCTGTGGGCAATGCGAAACAGCCCCACATCCCATATCTGGGATTAAAATGAAAGCACATTCCCATAATACTTGTGTGCTTTTCAAAGATACCAAAATTCTTACTACAGTAGAAATCCACATATTTGAATATACAAATGTAAATATTTGCTTGTCCCTTTTAGACATTATAAGTTATCTGTTGGGATGTATCATTTTTCACTTTATCTGTTTTAAGAGCCTGGGGTTAGGGTTAGGTTCTGGGGATATGGCTGTTATTGACAATATAGTGATTGAAATCTTAGAACTTGTAAAGATGTGTGTGATACAATCACCATCCTCGGGAAAACACAGCATCAGAGTCCACACATGACCACAATCAGCAGACAGAATATTAGAAATACCACATCGGGTGTGGAGGTTCCGTTATGAAGGACTTGGAGAAGAAACCAGTGGCAATGTAATGTGAACTTTTGTTTACCTTGAATAGTACGTATGTAATGAGAGGATAAAGAGTTGTTTGTTGTTTAAAGGAAAGATATTTTTAAACTCATGGTAGTGAAGGAGATCATAGGAAAGAGATCATAGAGAATCAAGGATACATAGAACATTTTCTGTTTTCATTGTTTGGTGAATGAAGATAAAGAGAAGAAGCTATCTAGACCTAACAAAGGGCCAAGGACATGATGTCATCTGGGAACCCCAGCTTTCATTGCAATAAGCAATAAGAAGGACATTCAAAACTGTGGGAAGATTTCAGCCACCATCTTTCATGACCCCACTTTAAAGCTGAAGAACCTGAGGCAGAGGTGGGTGATAGGTGATAACATCCCCAACCCTGTCATCAGTGGAAACGATACAGAGCAATAGGCTCCAGAGTCTACTCAGCGCTAACTGACAGCCAGCAACACACAGAACTCGGTGCAGAGCAAAGATATCACACTGTTCTATGAAATGCCTACAGTGGCTCCTTATACATAGCAGGCACTCACTAATCATCCACTGAATGGATTGAAAAAAATCGTTACAATTAACTGTTTGATGTTATCGAGAAAAAATTAAGTGATATCTATAATATAGATCTAGTTATCGACTCGCCATCCTGTCACTGAGCTGTCTAAAAGCTTGTTCTAGATTTAGCATGTCTAAACAGTTCCAACTCTCCACTACCCAGACCAGCTTTGTGTCAAAGGAATCTTTCTCCTTCTTGTTGATGGCAACTCCTTCATCATCCTGGTTACTGGGGATCAAATGTCGGGAATCACCTTTGATGTTTCCTGTTGGTTGTTCTTTCAAAATACACCCAGAAACTGACCACCCCCTTCCAAACTTCTCTCCCTGCCTAACTCAATTCACAGGCATCTTTCTCTTCCTCAGCACAATGCTCTCCAGAGTCCTGATTTTTATCTTTGCTTATACCTAGTCTACTAAAAAACCAAAAACCAAAACAGACAAAAAAACAAAACAAAACAAAAACCCAGAGTGAGTCTTTAAAGCAAGTCAGAACAGCTCTCTTCTGACTCATATAAAGTAGACTTACATTTACACTTAGAAGAAGGGCTAATAGCATATTGTTCATGATATTCAAGAAGTGGAAACAATCTAGAAATTTCCAAATGAATGTATAAACAAACGTATCATATTCATTTGGCTAAATAACATATAGCAAGGAGAAAAAGGAATACGCTGTGAAGTGCACTACGACTTGGCTGGGTCTTTAAAGCATTATAAATGAAAAGACAATGGTCATAGGCCACACAGCATAACTCCAGTTACAGGAAGTCCAGCGCAGGCAAGTCCACATGGAAGGTACATTAAAGTGCCCAAGCCTTAGAGAGATGGGAGAAAAGGCCAGTGAACTTTGCCTGAGGAGGGGAAAAGAAAGAAAAGAATGTAAAGAGAAGAGGAGATGAGGGGAGAGGGCCAAGGAGGGGGGAGGGAAAACAGAACAGAAGATATGGAACTTCGTGTAGACACAGGGCAAAGGGTATAATCCACGGGGAGAATGGTCTGTTCTGGAACACAGTGAGCTGTGAGATGAATCTCTCAGGCCATGACTGTGCTTTTTAATCTAATGAGCAGTGAAGAAGCAGGCTTCCATAAGTGAAAGCACTCCCTCCACAGTATCAAAAGTATGACCTCTCCCTTTGTGCATGGGGACATGAGTCCTTCATATATTCACTTATACATTTGCTTATCTTCTAATTTATTTATCATTTACCGAGTGGTAGGTATTAGAAAGCGATAAGCAGGGGTGGGGGAGGGGAGGAAGTGGGAGAGGGAGCAACCTCTCAGAGGCAAAAGAGAAGGGGGGTAGGGTGAAGAACTCTTAGAGTAGGAACCAGGAAGGGGGTAATACTTGGAATGTAAATAAATAAAACAATTTAAAAAAAAAGTACCATTGAAAGAAATTACAATTGTAGATTTTTGTAAGGTAAGATATGAATATATATTATTAGAATTGGTGAAAAGGTCAGTAGAATGTGTGCTAAGGTTAAAATTTTTTTGTTGTGACAATAAAGATTTTCCAGAAAAAAAAAACAAAGAGATAACCAAGAAGTTGGGTGGGGGTCAGGGAGCATCCCTCTATCCTAGGAGAATTTGATGTCTCATAGATGAAGACGGGTCTGAAAATCCAATAAAAATGCAGGGTCAGCTAACTTCCATGAGAACATCGGCTGGGAGGTGTGGGCCTGGTCACAGAGTGGACACTCAAGGGACAGGCCCCTTGATGTGTTCCTGTAATCTTGCAACTCGCTTTCGGTCATCCAAGATTTAAGGGAACTTTTATCCCCCTAAATAAAAGTGGGCTGGAGAAGATAATTATATTTATTTTCCCAGTGGTTTTGGTTTAGGGTTGCTATAACAGTGGCTTAGGATGTGAGAAATGTGTGGCCTTGCTCTTGTCCTCCATCCCTTCCAGGGTCTTTTGGAAGACCCCATTAGTTATCTTCCAGCGTCTTGCATCTGGGTCTACGCTGCTGGCCGCACTCCTCCCACCTCTGCCTCTGCCCTGGGAGCTTTCCAGTGTCCTTGTGTCTTTACTTTATTGCTATCTTTCCCCCAGTACCAGAGGATCAAACCCAAGGCCTGTTCATCCTACGAAATTTTCCACTGCTGGTCTACAGCCCCATCTCCTCTCTGTCTCTTGTAAGGACACAGTCGTTAGATTTAGGCTGCACCTGGGTCATGCAAAATAAATTTACCACAAGATCCTCAGTGCAATTGTGTCAGAAACAATCACACTTCCCGTCTTTTCCAAATAAGGTAATTTCCTAGATTTTTGGATGAACTTATCTTTCTTAGAGGTTACCTTTCAGTTTGTTATAGTCAATAAAAAATATGAAGTTTGGGCTAGAGAGATGGCTCAGTAGTTAAGAACATCCACTTCTCTTGCAGAGGGTGTAGGTTCAATTCTGAATACCTGCTCGGCAGCACAGAAGCTCGTATTTGGCCATGACTCTGATTTCAGGGGCTTTGACACTTTCTTCTGACCCTGAGGGCATTGGGCATGCATGTGGTACATATATACACACCCAGGCAAAGCATTCAAACACATAAGATAAAAATAAATCTCGAAAAAATATAAAGTTCTCCTTTGCTTTTATTAGAAACTTTCTCACATATTTTTTCCTTCCAGGGTAAAAGATTGCCTTTCAGAAGTGCGTGTGTGTGTGTGTGTGTGTGTGTGTGTGTGTGTGTGTGTGTGTGTCTGTGAGTATCTCTGTGTGAGTGTCTGTGTGTGCGTGTGTGTGTCTGTGTCTGTGTGTCTGTGAGTATCTCTGTGTGAGTGTCTGTGTGTGCGTGTGTGTGTCTGTGTCTGTGAGTGTCTGTGTGTGTCTGTGTGCGTGTGTGTGTGTGTGTGTGTGTGTGAGTATCTGTGTGTGTGTGTGAATTCAGGATCTTTGTAGAACTAAATGAAGAAGATGAGTTACCTACGATAGAGATGCTCATGTGACCATAGCAATTATTAATATGATCCAAGCCTATGGTGGTTAGTTTGACTTCTATTGTGGACTTATGATGACAAAATAGGTTAATTTTTTAGAATAATTATTTTCTGTTGACCATACACCAAATTGGTGAATGTAATCAATGTTAACACTCTGGAAAATTGGGAAAGTTTTCCCACTTAACCCTTTCCCCATTCATAACACGAATGTTGCTCCATAAGGCTCAGTGAGTAGCTGTCGAATCAGTGACTGGAAGAGATTTGATTCAGGAGCACAGAGAAAACAGCCGGGGCACACACATGTCACAGTTGCACAAGGTGCGTGATCGATTCATACCCAGAAATGAAAGCACTGACCTCTGACCCACATCCCACTCAAAACTCAATACTAGAGGGATTATAGACAGCACAAGATGGATAAAAGACAACTAGTAGGGTAAACAAGGGGGATATAGTCACAACACTGCATAAGGCAGAGATTTCTTACATAGGTAAAAAAGAAAACAGTAATGATAAAAGAGGTGGATAAACTGGTACTCATTAGAATGAAGAGCCTAGGTTTATAAAATACGCTGGAGCTTGGCAAGTTATGGACCAGCAGCTAAATCAAGCCTGCCACATTCCATTGAGCAGCTTGTGAAGTAAGAATAGTTTTTCTATTTTTATAGAGGTGAAGAAATCGGAAGATGGCATTTTGTAATATGTGAGAAATGCATGAAATTCCACTTTAGTGTCCATAGATAAATTGGATTGAAGCATAGCCCAACTCACTCATCGGGCTTCTTCAATAATAGGTTCTCTAAGTGCTGTAGTAGTAGCGTGGGAGAGCTGGCTGGTTGCCACGGAGATCACACACCCTGCAAAGCCTAAAATAGCTACTATTTGGCACTGTTCAGAAAAATTCTGCTGACTTCTAAAAATGTAAAATCAAGAAAGTACAAGGATAAGTTACAGATAAGGGAAATATTCTCCAGAGGAGAAGGCATATCATCCCTAAGGAAACAGTTAAGGGAGGGACAGACACCTTGAATATGCACCTCGCTAAAGAGTACATACAAATGTCTATCGAGCACATAACACAGTGCTCATTAGAGACATGCCTATTAAAACCACAATGAAATATCCACGCATGCCCATGTATACCCGCCAGAATGGCTAAACCCCCAAAGCCTGACAATATCATGTGCTAAAGACACAGCCAGTTAGGGTATGGATTGGTGTAGCTATTCTGAAAACTCTCTTGAATAGAATTTACTACATGGAAACATAGCCATCCTGTGAGGGTTGCCTAACAAGAACATCCCCCTGCAAGACGTGTGCAAGGGGAGGCTCATTTGCAGCTTTGCCCATGACAGATCACAAATAGAAATAACGCAATTAGAACAACCAAGTTATGACCTAGAGGGAAGTAGGACAGCATGCCGGAAGTGAAAAAGAATAATATTTAGCTTCGCGAAAGAGCGTGGCTGGTCCTTTCAGACATCATACCGAATAAGGTAAGGCAGGGGTGTCATCCTCATGCATCCTGGATACTGGTTGTAAGAGGTTCAACGAGGAACATTTCAATGTTGGTCAACTCTGGTGAAGGCTCGTTAATTGGGACGTGGCTAGGGAAGCCATGGAGGTGTTTGATTCGAATGTAGTTCATGACATATTTATATAAAAGTTAATAGCGTAAGATTAACAAGTGAACTCAAAGGTTCACAACTAATTACTCACACAGCATAGTGCGTTCCTCTACAACCAAAGACTTAAAAGTGTGAAAAGATGAACTAGGATGTGTGTGAGGTAGAAACTTGGTGTGTCTGTTTCTGTGCACTTAAGTTGTCACACACCTTTCCAGCTGTGTTGTACAATCACAGCTCGTATGCACTGTGGCCCTTTCTCTTGGGCCCCTATGGTGAATCATGAGTCTCTTCCTATCATGACTGCTGCTTGAAACCTTACATGTGAATTGAAGTCTTGTCATATTACACATGATGCACATATTTTAATTTTTTTGTCTGAGATTATAGTCTTTCCAAAGAAAACAACTAATCCCTGTGAAGAAAGCAACACCGAGCTCTAATACGTTTATCCACCAGTCCTACAGGGATTCCTAACGTAGCATGGGTGCGCAGAAAAACCTGGTGGGTGATTAAACAGTGAATACATACACAATGTACACAAATTGTATACACAATGTATGTACACAATGTATGTACACAGTATGTACACAATGAGTGATACGTGAATACATGTATGCACACAATGAGTGACACATGAATGCATGTATGCACACAGAAATGCAGTGGACCTGTCTATTTGTGAGTTCATTGGTTATATGGACACAACATTTGCACACAATCATCCACCACTTCCTCTCAGACAAACACACATAAGCAGCCACTTCAGAAAAACTTCTTCTCCTTATTAGATTGACAGAAGGTAAAGTTTATTCAGTGTTGATTAATGATTAAAATCTTGATGTCTCCTCTCTCCATGGGTTCAGGTCTGGGACTCAGCCCTCGGCAGCCTTCAGAGGGTTTCTTTACTTCTCTGTGATTAGCAATCTCATCTTTATCATGAAACAGGTTTGCTCCTGTGGCTGTTTAAAATTTAAGATGAGTTAATGCGTTTAATAGCCAGATGCTTAAAGGCTCCAGGAGGGTAGGAATTAACCTGTTGGTTTGCTTGTTTAGTCTGTTTGACTTCTAGAAACCCTAATTCCTAGAAGTGTTAGGAGTGTGCGTGGCAGACACCCATTAAATATCTACCAAATAAAAGACCACTATCCAGTCTACTCTTGCTTGTCTATTGTTTATACATCACAGAATAATTCCAGCCATTCCTCAGCCTCCAGTTGCAATTTCACCCCCGGTATAGTAAGAGCATTTTTCTGTAGCGTCACAAGGTGGCAGCATGAGTCTTTTTGACCGAGCCGAGGGCTGGTTTTACACTGACTAGAACAAGCTTGGGAGTGTCTTTATCTGCTAGTTTCTTAAGTCGGCCCGCATCCCTGGCTTTTGTTTTTAGCCCATCGGTACTGACTGTGTGAAGTCCTGTAACGTTTTCTCTTCGCAGCTCTAACTTTCAGTTAAAGAAAAGAGTACTGTTTGTAGAGCGGTAAGAATGCTGATGTGATTCCTAAGTCGCCTCACAGCAACCCGTTTTGATATTCCTAAAGCTCTTTTCCTGTAACAACAACCTGCTTGACAAATGATGAACACAGATCTCTTGTCTCGGAGACATGATGTCAAACGACATTGTGATCTAACCATCCTGTAAGAAACAACAAACCAATTAAAGCCTCGTTTCCTAACAAAAACAAAGGAAGGCCAGTTCTGCAAGGGAGCTCGCAAGGCCTTCTGGGAGACCGGCTGGGTGGAAGTGGAAACCTCTGAGCATCTTCCA
Source organism: Rattus norvegicus (assembly GCF_021556685.1). Taxonomy (NCBI): domain Eukaryota; kingdom Metazoa; phylum Chordata; class Mammalia; order Rodentia; family Muridae; genus Rattus; species Rattus norvegicus. The sequence continues at coordinate 125,810,953 of NC_141538.1, forward strand.
GAACGAAGATGCCTGGTGGCATAAAGACAATCTTGACTTAGAAATGAACAAATCTGGCTTCTAGCAGGACTTTAGGAATCTCCTCACCTCCAACCTAAGGCAAGCTCTCGTCCTTCCAGAATTCGGTTTCTGCCTTTCTGAAGCGAGCATAACACTCTCTCCTGCGATCAGGGGAAAGGAGAGAGATTCTTCTATAGATTGTACAGCATAGCTGACTTTGCACTGCATGAGCTAATGTGAGAATCGCTTCCACTTTATCTGTAAGAAAACTGGTTCCATCCAGTTGAATAGGCTTGCCTAGATTTTCTCATCAGTAAAATAGGACTAATGAGTACTGAAGTCACTTATGTTGTAGAAATAGTATTCACTTAATACATCATTTATTATTTCTGCAATGCCGGAACCAACTTGTTTATCATGCATCACGTGATTTCAGGTGTATTATTTCATTTTTAAAAGGTCTTGGAATCTTCCACAGAAGAAAAAAAAAAATTCCAACCTGACTGAAAAGTTTTGAGGAAAGTAAGGATTGGGCTGGTTCCTCTGTTTGCATCAGGTCAAACAGCAGAAATCGATTTTCTGAACCACATCCCTGCTCCTTCCTGCTTTGGCTAAAGTATGGAGTTACTCAAAATATCAGATTCAGTGTTCACAGTAGCCAGCCAGCCAGCTTTGATTAGAACATACGGAGGTGGAGTGGGTCAGCTTTGAAGAACCTGGATAATTGGGTAGTTTCTAGCCAAACTAATGTCTTCTTAATTTTCACAACTTAAAACAGGGGGCTCTGAGTTTTTGAGTACACAACTATGTAGAGTGACTGCTACTCTCTTTCTTCAAACAGCTCCAGAGCCAATTCATATCTTTTTCCAAAATATAAAAAAATGATTAATTAAATATCAGGGATTAAAATGATTACATAGATATTAGGAGGGAGGGAGAGAGACAGAGACAGAGACAGACAGAGACAGAGACAGAGACAGAGACAGAGACAGAGACAGAGACAGAGACAGAGACAGAGAGAGAGTTATGAGGTAACCGAGAGAACCTAGAAATGAAAGCTATTAAACCTCCTGGGAGGGATCAGTTATTTGAGAAGGACATGCTGTTGCCACACGTAGTAAGTTACTCTTAAAAAGGCGTTTATCCCTGCTGATGTGATAGTTTTTACACAGCCATGCTAGTGAACTGCCTGTCATTTCAATGTGTGAGTTTTGGTAAGCTATGTTTACCAGGAATTTTAATTACTTAATGACTTTGAAATGACACCATTGTAAACTATCATCAGATTGGCTTCACTGAGGTTTATTTGCTGGTAAAAATGGTTCAGCGTCAGGTGTGCAGCTGAGAAGAGGGAGATCAAAGGGGAACAAACTAGAATGAGGAAGAAGAGTAAGTCGGGTTTCCAGATGTCAGGAGGCCTTGCTTGATTTCCTTTGAATGGCGATGCTGCTTCTGATTGGCAGCTGACACATCCGCTCCTTGCTGGTCCTGCTATTAGCCCGTCCCGATGTGAGTTTGGGCTGCTTTGTATCTGATCACCCAAGGAATTAAGTTGACGCTGTATTTGGTGACTTGCTAAAGTCAGTTTTAATGAATATTTCAAATATTCCCTTGAACACTATCCAAATACAGTCTTGTTTGCAGAGAGCTGTGCCTACCCCTTAACACCACAATCCGATCCTTTAGTCAGGAAAGGCCCGTAAGGAGAAATAGAAAGCTTTTATTTAAACATTCCTTGATTTTTTTTTTTTAAAAATCTGCTTTTGGGATAACAGAATTTTATCTTTCTTAATAAGTGATTGGGGTTAAGTCAGAGAACCTTAACATAGAATAGGTGCCTTGAGCCGAAGCTAGTGTGGGCTAAAGTCAGCCATCTTAGTCATTTGTAACCAGCAATGGTGGCCCAGCTATTGCTGGACAGCGAGGGAAGTGCATCTGTTGCTAATGTACGTCATCTCCCAGATGAGGGGGAGCGGGCAGGACGAACTAACTGAGCTTCACTTAATTGTTTCTTGGACAGCCAGCCGTTTTCACTATTGCTCCTTCTGAATCCAAGACAGGCTTCGGGGTTCAGGCCTTGGAGAAGCAAGTCATGGCTGCCCGTGAAAGGGAAATCAGGTGGAGTGGGAAACAGGAGCCCAGATGCTTTGAGGATCCAAGGTGGGGGACAGGTTAGAGAAGACTGCCAAAGCTGCCTTTCTTTTCAGCTTGGACTTCTGAAGATGTTCATCTTTGAATTTCAAGGCGGTGTATGCTGGAGGATTGTGAGCAATGGAAGAGCCTCTGGTAACCCAGAATCCCTTGTAAAATGCTATTAATTATAACATTAGCTTCTCATTGTCGCTGCTGTTTTAACAGGTGAGGCAGTGCTGTTTCTCCTGAAGGAGATTTAAAGGAACTTCTCTTAGATGCTGAGGGGCCTCACCTGCTTTCCTTTGAATGGGGACGATGCCTCTGATTGGCAGCTGACATGGCCGCCCCAAAGCTCCCTTAGTGCAGTTTGCTTTCGGAAGACAGGACTTTACCTTTCCTTGCTGGTCTCATTGCTAATTAGTTCCAGTGTGAGCTTAATTCAGCATACCTCAAACCCAGAGAACTAAAGAGTCTCTTTGAGGGTCATCAATGGCCCCTAATCAGAGGCCACTTATACAAATGACTAGTTTTTGTTAGCCCACACCAAATTAGAGTGAGTGTGACAAGAGTGGCCTAGACAGAACATTGAAGGTAAAATTAATTCTGTGCAGGAATCAAGCAGGACAAGGAGAGAGGGTGAAAGATCGGGGTGCACCAGAGGGGAAATGGTTCGCTAGTTGGGAGGAAGGCTTATAACATAGGCAGAAGGGTAGGAGGCAGGGCTGTGCAGTGAAAGGGATGCTCCAGGGGGCTGACGGTGGGATACAGAGTTACAGAATGGTTCAATAAGGCAGTCAGATTTGTACTGCGTATCCAAAAGCTAGAACTTGGAGCTGGGGAGATGGCTCAGTGACTAAGAACAATTAGTGTTCTTTCAGAGGACCCAGATTTGGTTCCCAGGATCCACACATTGGCTCCCAAACATCTGTAACTCCAGTTCCAGGATCTGACAGCCCTATGGCCTTTGTGGGTAGCACATGGTGCACAGACATACATGCAGGCAAAACACTAATCTGTACGGATTGATATAGAATAATATATACATAAGTCATCTTTTTTTTAAAAGCTAGAACCAGTTGCCTTTAATTCCAGCTCTCGAAAGGCAGAGGCAGGCAGATCTCTGTGAGTTTGAGGACAGCCTGGTCTACATAGTGAGTTCTAAGGCAGCCAGGGCTATATAAAGATAGAGAGAGAGACCCTGTCTCAAACAAACAACAACAATGCTAGAATGGTGGAATCATTTCCATCTCGGTATTATAACGACCCTTGGAAGAAATGTGCTTTTGTACATTGTAGTACGCTCAGGCTAGATACTATTGAAGGTGTAAGGGCCTTTCAAATGTTAATTCTCTTTCTTGACCAGGGTGGGGTGAGGGTGGGGATCAACTCATATAAAAGTAATCAACATCATGAGGATCATCAGCACATTCAAGGGGAAACAGCAGATTCCTTGAAAGTCAAGGCCAAATAGGCTGGGGTATGCTGGAGGCCAGCTGGACTAGCAGAGGGGGGTGGGCTTGGCTTTGGTTTTCCAATTCAGAAATAGAAGTATTGGCCCAACTTACGAAGCTCTTCTGGTGTACAAGCTCTCTTACAGAAGCGCGTGTGAAATAATGTTATCTCCCCCACCATGACTGCCTGGGGAGAAATACTTCCGTGACTGCAGTCTACTCGCTGGGAAATGAAGGCACAGAGACATAGTCAGGATTCTAGAGCAGAGGTGGGTGGGTGGGACGGTGGGGAAGGGTGGGTCTGGCTCCGGAATCTTTTACACCACAGGATCTTCCGAATCTAACACAACTATCCGGTGCTGAACGTTAAAACCAAAACAACAAACCCACCTTAAATTGAAAATTGTATTTTTAGGATAATTCAACTCAAGGCTGAAATTTGTAAATAAATAAATAAATAAATAAATAAATAAATAAATAAATCAAGCAAGCAAGCAAGCAAGCAAGCAAGCAAGCAAGCATTTTAGTATTGTAGACCTCCCACCGACCCTCTCCCCACATCTAATCAAAGGCCAGCAAGAAAGTGCTTCTTTTTATTTATATGGTTTTCCCCCTCTTTTGTGATGCTTTGGAGTTTCTGAACGCTAGGGGCTCCCGGATTCTCTGGTTTGAGAGCAACTTTTTCTTTCAGTTTTTTTTTTTTTTTTTGAAAGGGGGTGGGGGAAATGTGGCCTTAATTATCCTACGTTTTAGGCAGCTTAAGGAAGGGGCTGTGCTTTCAGAACCCTGTTGGAGCCAAGTAAGGAGGTCCCTCTCCTCCCCCCTCGCCTTTTAAAGGCGCTCGTGAAATATAAGCTCAGAAAACAAACCGAGCGATCACAGCGGCGGCCCGGGCGGCAGCAGCAGGAGGAGGAGCAGAAGGAGGAGGCAGAGTTGGAGTTGGGCAGACGCTGTGGAGAGCTAGCTGCAGGACGCTGCGGAGTTGCAGGGCTCCGCGCTGCTCCATTCATTAAGTAGCTGCGGAGGATCGTGGCCGGACGCCGACGCTGCCCACTCGCAAACTTCAGCACGCAGACGCACGCCAGCCGGGCGCGTCCGGGACAGCACAGTTTTGCAAAAGTTCCTGCTCGGGATTTGGCTCTCTTCCCTTTGGACTAGCGAACAGTTTGGGGTTGAGAGGAAAGCAGAGGCGCTCAGGGGGAAACCTACCCGCGTCTGCAGTTGGAACTACTCGGCCGGGCTGTACACTCGCCGCCGCGTCCCGAGCCCGCAGATCCGCTCCTGAGCAGCGGCGGCCCGCAGCGCCCCGGGAGGCTCCCCGCAGCCAGCGCCATGCAAAGCTACAAGTACGACAAGGCGATCGTCCCTGAGAGTAAGAACGGCGGCAGCCCGGCGCTCAACAACAACCCGAGGAAAGGCGGCAGCAAGCGGGTGCTGCTCATCTGCCTCGACCTCTTCTGCCTCTTCATGGGTGAGCGCAGCCCCACCGGTCCCACCCAACCCCCCTCCCGGCCCCCGACCCCGGGCCCTGCCGCGCTGTCAGCCCCCAGGGTCCCGCAGCCATCTCCCCCACCACCGGGCGCCGTGCTGGCCGCGAGCTCCCCGCCCTCCCGGACCCCAATTTCAATCCCGGCCTGCGATTTCAAGTTGGGGCGTGCTTGTGCTTTCGCGGTAGCTGGAACCACCTCCTTAGGGGTGACGGACTCCCAGCTGAAGATCACCCCTAAGGAGGTGTGAGCTCGAGCTCCAAGATCTGGAGGAAACCTGTGGCTCTCCGCCCTGCGTCCGCGTAGATTAGATGCGAGTGAGACCCATCTCGGTCTCCCGGCAAGGCGGGCTCCTACCCGAGTGGCGCTGCTGGCCCCGGCTGCATGTAAACATCCACCCCTTCCGTCGCGCTGCCTTGCAGGGCCAGTCGCACTAGCTGGCCTTGTCACTCGCTACTCGCTTGGCTGAAAGCCGCAGAGGGTGGAACGTGGCTCTACCCAGGTGCTGGGCTACAAGGAGCTCATCACTTGTTGAGCGCCTACTGTGTGCCGGATGATAGACCGCTTCGCGGGCATCAGTTTTAAACTAGCTCACTTGTGCCGGGAGGCCACTGAAAGAAAGGCAGTCACAGTCTTGCTTGGGGGCCACAGTTGAGCTACACTGCCTCAAAGTTGAGGCCCTAGCGTTCTGTTTATCAGAACAGATGAAAACTTCAGCTGAAAGGGGCAGCCGGAGGCACAGGAATTGGAGTGGGAAAGAGAGAAGGATTTATTGAACCAGGCTAGGGGGAAGAGAGAAGCAATTGACGTAAATCCACCATAGTTCCAGGGTTGAAGTAAAAATGGGACTTTTTCCTTTAAAGCGACTTTTGATGTAAAAGTATGCAAAACTTGTCACCAGAGCATCGCCCCGCTGCTACCAGCTGGGCGTGCCACCTAACTACCCCTTTGGCCTCAGTTTCCTCCTCAGTTGAATGAGTGGATTCAAGTAGATGGTCTGTGAGGCCCCTTCCTGCATTAAGAACTCGGATGCCGTCCAGGAGCTGTTCTGCCAGCACTGCTAACGGAAGAAACATCTGTGTTCCCAGTTCAGTTCCCCCAAAATAGAACTCCTGCACGGAGACTCCATCCCTTTGGAAGGGATTTTGTCGGGGCTGACTGTGGCTACCTGGCTTAGCTCCCCTTACTGAGGACTCTTAGGCAGTGGCCTCTTGTTCTTGCCCAACTACCCACATAGAATTTTGTGAGCCGGTGTGTTTCTTAGAATTTAAAATTAAGAATGGCTCTCTTCTGGTAGAGACCGTTGGAGGGAAGATTACAGTCTGAAAGGCTAGGGGAGTTTTTTTTTTTGTTTGTTTGTTTTTGTTTTTGTTTTTTTTCTTTTCGGAGCTGGGGACCGAACCCAGGGCCTTGCGCTTCCTAAGCAAGCGCTCTACCTCTGAGCTAAATCCCAACCCCTTAGGGGAGTTTTTCTATAGTTATGTAGATCCCTTTCTCTTCTCTGTTCACCCTTAGGATGCTATTCAGGGGAATTGTCACTGGGGGGCCTGCCTTCCTGGTGACAGCGGGCTTATTATCATGCACAGTGAACCAGATGAGTACTTAAGGTCTTATAATCAAGTTGTTGAATTTTTAAAAGATCCTTCCAGGTCCTGGGGTGAGGGGAGTACGGGGGAGACCACTAAATTAGTGGAAGCTGTGTGCAGCTATCTTGGCTGAGGCCTCCCAGGGTTTGAGTGTCTCCTAGGTGGGTGGGATCAGCGCTTTCTCTGATGCCTATGTTGGCAAGTCCCCCTGCCTCTTGCTTTACCGTCAGGAAGCAAAGCTGGATTTCAACAGCCATTGCTCTCCCTTCTAGACTTTCTTCTTATTGGGGGGTGGGGGGAATGTGTGCACTAAGAAATGTTGCATTCTTATTAGAAGAAAACAGTGTTAAGCAACATGCAGAGAGTAATGCCTGCTAACTATAGTGTAAGCAGGGACAGTGACACCCCAAGATGTCTTTCTGTGTGTTCAGGGTGGAATTTAGGGGTGTGGTGCATGTGCATGGGCTTCAGCTCTTTATGTGTAGCAAGTTCCTCTCTGGAGTGAGCCTTCTAAGCCAGTTGTCAAACTTCGGCATAAGCACAAGCTACAGGACAGTATTACTGATGAAATGCCTCCTAATACCTTTAATTGGAAAGACTATCTGTAAGCTTAACGTGTATCTTGAGGTGGTTATGCAACATAACTCTGCTTGGCTTCCAAAAGAAGATTTAATAATGCAACATGTGATTTTAATATTCCACACACTGCCGTCCTAAAAAAAAAAAATGTTTCTACTTGGTTCAGTTTTTGCCTGAGACTGTCAGTATGATTTAATTTTTCTACAGTTTATTGATCATATGGTCTGCATTACAGGGTACTAATATATTAGGAAGAGAGACAGTTTTTGGTTTATTCTCCCATAGGAATATAGACCGAGCCTCATCTCCTAGTATCTGGAAAAACTAAAAGCTGATGTTGAGATGTGCCTGTTATGTAAGTGGAAATATGCGAGTAGTGTAACCTGCTTCACATACCTTTTGGGAATGTTAAATTCTGGGTGAAAAGCAAAAAGTCCACCCTTGTTTGACAGCCAAGAGAATCCCATATGAGAGAACACTGCTGGGAGTTTACTGGTCATCAACAGTTACCTTTCTGCACCGATTGCTTTTAAGTACAACTACAAGTCTTTGCCTAGTAGGTTTTCTGAAACCCTTTTTGCTTTGCTCTTGTTTAAGTGGGGTACCCCTTCTCACTTTCCCCTCACATTAGTTCTGGTATGTGGGGTGCCATGAGAACCACAGACAACCCTGTTGTCTTATGTTCTATTAGCTTCTTTTTTTTTTTTTTTTTTTAGATTTATTTATTACATATAAGTACACTGTAGCTCAGACACACCAGAAGAGGGCATCAGATCCCATTACAGATGGTTATGAGCCACCATGTGGTTGCTGGGATTTGAACTCAGGACCTCTGGAAGAATCAGTCAGTGCTCTAACCACTGAGCCATCTCTCCAGCCCTATTGGCTTCTTTTAAAAACACAAGTCAAAGGGGTTGGGGATTTAGCTCAGTGGTAGAGCGCTTGCCTAGCAAGCGCAAGGCCCTGGGTTAGGTCCCCAGCTCAGGAAAAAAAATAAAAATAAAAACACAAGTCAATTCATATACATTACCACTTATAAAGCCATCTCCACGGTATAGAAAAGGCTCCTCTCAAGGAAGTCAGCTTCAGTCTTCCCTGATTCTCAGCATAAGCAGAGTCCTTTATGCCATTTGGAGACTCCTGAAACTGGGACCTCATGACAAATCCCTCTAGCTCAGCCACAGAGCTACCTGCCTCTTCACTTTCCTGGGGCATCATCCATTTGGACCAAAGCAGGAAGATAAACAAGTTCTAATTCTTCTTATCAGCAGTGCACAATGTAGGTGTTTAATAACCACACATTCAATCTGGTTCTCCTAAAATGTTGACTGTTTTTATTGTCAATTAAATAGTCGTGATGGTAACCTTACTGCTGGCTGCATGTGGCACATGAAGGGCCATTGTTGTTATTTGCGCATTTTTCTGCATTGCTCTTGTACTATTTGATGATGGGGGGGGGGGGGATGTGGGATATAGAGAACGAAACGGAAACCTTAACATGGAAACTAAGGTTTCTTAGATGGCGGCTGGCTAACTCCAAATCTAGTTCCATGTTTGTGGACGCACTGATTTCTCCATAGGCTTTAACTTTTTTGCACTGCAAAATGGCTTATTGGGTGAGATTATGTCTAAAATCCCAGGCCACTGTCCAATACACAAGGACCTACACCTCCTAGAGAGGAAGAAAACATCTCTGTATTTTTTTTTCTAGGACAGCAAAAGTGAGCAGCCCAGAGGTGTGAGTCCTGACCTTGTGCTGACTACTCGCTGTGTGTGTGATTTGGGCAAATTTACTTTCTGGACATAGATTTCTTACTATGGCAGCAAAGGAGAGAGACTCGATCGTCTTGAACTCCTAGCTCTTCACAGTTTTGTGAATATCCTGGAAGATGTGCTCTAGACACTCAGATTCGACCAAAGACTTAATGAAAATGAGCCTAAGTTGGTGGTAACTGCTTGGCCCCACCCCTTGGCTGAATGTCTCCTCTGACTTTCCTTGTGTAATAATCAAACCCAAACAACTATGCAAGCACAGCAGGTGCCTCCCAGGTTCCCTTGCTTGGTTATTGCATTTACCAAGTGTTTTAAGTAACTCCGTCAAGCAGTGTTGGTTCTGATAACCTAATGTACTACGTTGAACCACACAATATAGGAACCAATTTTCATGAATCTGTTGCTGGATGACCCAGCCAGCTCTCTCCTGCATGCATCATAACGAACACGAATGTGGCCCACACTTAGTAGGCTCTTTTTTTTCTAGGATGGTAGAAAAACTGTTTCTTTACTGTCCAGAATTGCTGTCCCATTCATCCATCCTCTTTTTCTTTCTCTCCCCTCCCCCCACCTTAAAATCCTAAAAGATACCTTGGAGGTAGCTAGCTGCCTGGGTGGGAGAATACTAAAACGAGTTGGTGGCCCTTCCATTTCTAGCCCTTTGCATGCCTGTCAATTTGAGGTTCTTTGCCCCTTCCTGTGCAGTTGTCTGGGCTGGCGAAGCCCAGCTGGTCACAGCATGGTGCTGATGAAACCATAGTCAAGGGCTTCTTCCTCCTGTGGGCAGTAATATTTTTGGAGAAACCCCACCTCGTGCGTCAGTTCAATTCTACACACCATCTGAGGAGTAACCTTTAATGTGGAGAGTGCCTCTCATGCCCACATTTAATAAACTCACCTGATGGGACACCCATCTGGTGAGAAACATAAATTGTATGTTTCCCCCAGGCGCTTGGGGCAGAACCTGGGATCTGTATGTTCATAAAGCCTTTGGCCTGTTTAGAATCACTATAGTGTGTAGCACTTGATGTCTTCGAGGCAACTGAATTATGGGCTTTTTTTCCCTGCACTGGATGTTCCAGCACTTGTTGACTGACTGGTCAGGCTGTAGGTGTTTGTGGCTGTTCTCTCTCTTCTGAGATGTGAAGGGACATAAAGCTAACGCCCATAGGTGTGATTTGGACAAATGGTATTTGACCTCTCCAGGCTCCAGCTTCCTCATTTGTAAAACCAGGAAAGTAGTGACAGGCTGTGGCCTGTGGCCTTGCAGCTGAGGTGAGAGATTAAATGTGAAAGTTCACACGCGTGTTCTTGCTGTCAGGGGCCAGTTGCCACTGTCTTCATTAGTAATGACAGCGGCCTCAGCTCCTCGTTCCTTATCCCTCCAGGGTTCTGTGACAAAGCCCTTCTTTTTTCTTTTCCTTCCTTCTTTCCTTCCCCTCTGCACCCCCTCCACATCCCCCCCCCCCCCCCCCCAGTATCCTGAAACTTACTAAAAGGAAAATGTCTAAGGAAGAAAAGCTTGCAGAGTGGACATGGATGGTTTCCATTGGCTAAAGGAAGAGTGATAGGTTTCTGACCTGTCTGGGGAAGACTGAGGGCAGCAGGCACCTTGGTCACTTTTGGTGGCCGATGTTTTCTTACTTTGGAAAAGAGATGGCCCACATCATCGGAGGGGGAAAGAAAAAAGACAAACAAACAACAACAACAAAGCCCGCAGCCACTCTAGGAAGGGCAGGGAGAATTTGGACAAATGTCCCATTTTAGATTTTACACTTCTTTTTGTTCTGGGACAGTGCAAGGGAAGCCTGACTGGAAATAAGTGAAATGCTTGTTTCCTGAGTGCTCTTTGTTTGTTAAGGAAGGGTGTCCTGTGTTATTTACCCAGGCCAATCACGAGGGTTCGACAATGATGGTAAACTGGGGAAGCTGCAGCCCACGGCAGTTCTGGTTGGTTAGCACACTGTCCTGGGGCTGTTCGTCCTCCCTCACTGCCTGCCCACGCTGCAGTGCAGCCAGGGAAGAGGCACTCTTTAGTTCCATTTCATCTGCATGGACTTTACTAAAGTCCGAATATGTGTGACATGCTCTATAGGACTCCATTCAAAGCCCGGGAGCCGCCTTCAGGACCATACTTGACAGTAGAGTAGGCAGTTGAACCTGACTGAACCTGAACGATGTATCATCGTGGATGGATAATAAAACAATTCTTCATTGCCTAGCTAGATTCATGGGATCTTGAGGATTTTGTTATGAGCAATACCAACATTATTATATTTTTAATCTCAATCAGAAAAACAGCTCTTTCTGAAGGGGTAAACAAATTGTGGAGAGCCTAAGAGAAAAGCCCAAGCTTCCCAGTAAGAGGCTGGGATGCAGGGGGTCTCTCTCCTTCTCCCTCTTTCACTCCCTCTCCGGCTTCCTAGTGATGAGAGCTCTGTCACACTATATGATCTAACCCCACTGAGACCTCTCTTCTCATCCATAAAAACTGGGATGGTGTGAACACAGGAGCCCAATGTCCTGTTCACCTGTGGCCACCAGAGGCCTGAACTGGCTAGTAATTGCCAAGGGGTTGTGAAAGGGCAGGAGGAGAAACAAGGTCTTACCTTTCTGATATTGGTGTTTGAAACTGGATACCTTTCAAGTGTCAGTGCCTCTGAGAGAGTCTTCTATTATTTCCCTTGCATTTGTCAGTCAAAAGAGGAACAAGACAAACAGGTTTCACTTTTAGGCCAAATTATTGAGGCCAGAGACTCCTGGTGTGCATTTGGAGGGCTAAGCTGTTTTTGATCCCTTTCCTAAGACTGGTACTGGGTCTAGAAGGCACGGCTCTTACCTCAGCTCACTGCTAAATGATTTGAGCTTGCACAGACATCACCTTCTGTAACCCAGGAGAATAGGAAAGGAGCTCATGGAAGTCTTCAAAGGTTGGGCTTTTTAAAATGCTCCGAACAGTTCTTGAGGTAGAAGTTATACTCCTCAGCTGATGGATGAAATAGAATCTGGGACTAAATAATTTTCTGAAGATCATACACTGACTAGACGTGATAACGCTCAAAACCAAGGGAAGCCATATCTTTGAATGCTTTCATGGCACCTAAACTAACTATTCTTCACTTAGGCCCAGGTGAATGTATAAGTTATGATCTGCTCTGATATCCCCAAAAGTTAAACAACTCGGGCAAGGGCGGTGCCCGTGGGCAGGCCTTTGAAAGACGCAGTTGATTTCGGTGTGCTTTCTGAGTACATATTGTAATCAAGGTATTGATGGTGTGCTTTTGAGGTTTGTCACAAATTAACAAAATTATATGCCTGGAGAGTTTTGCAGAGAAATGCAAGTCGGCCTGAGCACCTTGCCATGACAAGTAGTGTGTGCCGGCTCCTGCCCGTGTGCCCCTAAAGTGCAGACTATGCAATTATACAACACGAAGGAAGCCATCCTCACGGATGTGGTCTTTATGGCTGCCCCAATCCCCGCCCCAATTAGTTTGCAGAGTAAACCTGTCTAATTTCTAGAGAGGGGGATTTGATCAAGTCTGTGTTTGCACTTGCCTTTCAAATCTTGCCTTCCACAGATGTTCCTGGAGCAACTGCTATGGTCAAGGTGTGCTAGGTTTGCCCAAAAGGAATTCCCTGGCTGGTGAAGGGAAAGCAGCCTTTGGTTAATGATGACATGGGAGCCTTAAAGGAGGACTAATGCAAACACAGTGTGGCAAGATAGAGGGGAAGGTATGAAGGTGGGTCCCAGGGGAGAAATAATAGCCCAGAAGCCAAACCGGGGCGGGGACAAGGGGCTGTAGAGGGGAAGGAATCACTGATACTAGCAGATCCTAGGTCAGGAGAATAGAAATGTGTTTGGGAAGCCCTTTGGTGGAAGCTGGGGTGTAATGTGGTCCATTGATGTGAGGGCCAGGGAGAGAGTGGGCTGAAAACAGGCTTAATACCAGACTGAGAAAAGGATGTGAAAATGGCAGACAGCTGGGCACCTTGGACATTGTTGTAGAGGACCGATAGAACCAAGGGAGTTTTATCTTTGGGTTTTGCTTTCTCTTTTTTATGGAAATTTCCACATAGCTAGCAAGTGTAATCTTGAGAAACTGCTAGTTTCTAGAGTAACTCCAAATTTAGGGGGAGAATTTCTACTTTGTTATGTGGTGGTCACACTGTTTTACAAATTAAGGTCCCTTTAGAATAGAAGGTTAAGATAGAAGAGTTCTACAGGGATGTTTAAAATTAGTATGTTTTAATTTTATATTTTACATTAAATTTATAGCTAAAATAAAGCTATTATTAGTTAATTAATTATTAATAATACTTAATCTACTTCGGGCTTGGGAGAAAGATCTCTGGCTTGGAGGGTTGGGGGAACTGAGGCAAGTGAGGTCTCTGAACCTAAGGCTTTTGGGGACACAAGAGAGAAGGACACGGCAAAGCTAGCACAGGTATCCCTTGGCCTTCTGGTTGGGAGCTCAGGAACTGTGGTGAGGTCAGCCCCCTGTTCAACACTCTGCATGTGGCACTTGTAGAAGAAAGGCCCCTTAAAAGGAGTCAGCTGAAAGTTGTCCTGGTTTTGTGTAAAGGTATTTCTTGTGTTATAAAGTCATTTTAGAAACAACTTTGTTGAGATTATAATTTACAATACCACGTGAGGCAGCCATTTAAGGCACCCAATTAACTGGGTTTTTTATTGTGGTCACGGAATTAGACAATTATTACCATAACCATTTTTTTTTCTTTTTTTTCGGAGCTGGGGACCGAACCCAGGGCCTTGCGCTTGCTATGCAAGTGCTCTACCGCTGAGCTAAATCCCCAACCCCTACCATAACCAATTTTAGAACTTACCTCTGTAAAAGTAAATTGATCTTTACTTATTCCCCATCCCAGGTCTTAATGACTACCAATCACTTTTTTCTCCCATAGAAAATCTGGTCATGTTACATAAATCAACAATATGCCATGGGGTCGTTTGTAGCTGCACCTTCTTCTTAAAGCTTTAAAGTCCCACCCATATTGTAGCATGTATCAGAAGTACTTTATTATTTTTATTGACAGATAATATCCCACTGTATGGATAGACCACATTTCGTTTATGTATTTATTTAATGGCTCTCTGGGCTATTCCCATTTTGAGCTACTGTGAATGGGAAGACAGCCCTTGTGTTTTCAATTCTCTTGGGTCTCTATATTTAAGAGTGGATTTGCTTGGTCATTTATCAGGTGTTTGACTTTTTGAGGAACTGCCAAATTATTTCCATCATGCCCATGCCACATTAATTAAAACATTTAATAAAAAAATACAATGTCTCAGGAATTAGGAAATTCATGAAATCTCTGCAGGATTATCTTGTTCTTAAGGAAAATTTCCACAAAGAAACAGGTTTTTGATCTTTCCTGTGGTGTCACTGGGTTTAAGGTGAGCGAGCAGAGAGCAGTATTCTGACTGAGAAATAGAGGCTGGGCGGACAGCTAGACCCATGTGCTGGGTAACACCTACAGAGAATGGTGGGCTTTACAGAAGGTGGGCTTTCTAAGTGGAAACAAACAAATAAAAACACCACTCCAGGGGCTGGGGATTTAGCTCAGTGGTAGAGCGCTTACCTAGGAAGCGCAAGACCCTGGGTTCGGTCCCCAGCTCCGAAAAAAAGAACCAAAAAAAAAAAAAAAAAAAAAAAAAAAAAAAAAAAAACACCACTCCAGAGTATCTGAAAAACTGTTTAGAAGTAACAAATAGTAAGACCTTTATGTTCCAGGAACTTAGTCAATACACTTTTAGGGCCACATCAGATAAATGTGTTTAGTTCCTGGTAAGTTTAAATCACCATCTCAGAATGCAAATGATTTCCTGTCTCTCAGACATTAGTGGAATATTAAAATTAAAAAGGATAAGATAATCGCAAGGCTTTATGAATTAGATGGCGCATCACGCTAAAAATGCACGAAGCACCAAGTGATCAACTCGTGGGTCGTGAAAACCCAGATGTTTTACGAGGGCAAAGGGGAGAGAATCCTCACTATTATTAGCCACTTTCCATGGTGCCTCCGTGTTTCCATGAACAGAAGAAAGCAAACGCTGATCACCGGGTCCTCGGATGCACAGCTCACTCAGCTAGTACTTATGGGCATTTGGACCAGAGCCTGACCAAGTGACGGCAGTTGCTTACATGCACTGAGCATTAGCCGGTGGACCTCTCATCATGTTAAATGTCGTACGTACATTCCGATTAGGGTCTCCAAGGAGCCTATAAAGTTCCAATCACTTTTATCTCTGTTTTATAGAGCTGAAGTTCAGAGAGATTGAAACTAGCTCCCCTCAGATGGTGCAGAAAAGAGTGTTTAAGAACTGGAATGAGAGAGTCTGACTGGTGAGGCTGGTTTTCACTGCTCAGCTCTCCTGCTCATGTGTGGGTGAAGCCCTCCCTGTCTTTCCCCTCCTACCTAAGCCTGCTCTTCTATCAGTAAGCAGTCTAGGGAGACTGTTGTCCAAAGAGAATTAGATTTGTGATTCTCACCCTGAACCCATTAAGGTCAGGAAAGGCAACCATGGTTGTTTGGATACCTCAAAACTATCTAATGTATACTGTACTTTTACTAACACGGACTTGCAAAGACTCTTAAAGCTTCAGTTCAGGGGCTAGAGAGAGTTCATTGGTTAGGAACGCTGGCTGCTCCTGCAGAGATCCCAGTTCCTAGGCCAACATGGTGGCTCACTGTCTGTGACTCCAGTCCTGGTTAGGGTTAGGGTTAGGGTTAGTGGGGGCAGGGGAATCCAATGCCCCCTTCTGGCCTCTGTGAGCGTTGCAAACACACGGTGCGCAGACACACGTGCAGACAAAGCATGGGTAAACATAAACTCTTTAAATTGGTTTGTTTTTAAGCCTCAGTATCTACCTAGACTAGCCCATGCATCGGCATTCTGAATTCCTGATTTCAGTGATACCCCTCAGTTCCCTATGGACTTGCTCCTTAGTTTTGTCTACTAGGAGACGCAACTGATACTCTCCATGCTTAGAGAATGATGGATAATATTTCTAGAAGTAATGGGGGAGAGGGTAAGAAGGAGCATCCAGGGATCTGCGGGAAATGCTCATACCTTGAAGGGGAGCAAAAGCCCTATCCTAAGGAAAGAGGAATACTGGAGCCTGGAGTCATTCTTATGAGGAGGCTTAGTAAGGGGTGGGAGGGCCTTGAACTAGAGCCCTTGTGTAGCTCTCACCAGGCAGCAGTAAGGGCCACTCTGTTAGTGACCTTTTTTTTGTGCCTGGGTTCATTCTGCTGTAGTGATAAATTTTGAGCTTCTCTGGTTAGTGTCTGCGGATGCAGCTCGTTCATTAAACGTAGTAAATAGAACTTCTCCGCTTGGCCTCTTCCCCACAAATGACCCACATTGTTACAAAGTTAGCAACCACTGACAGGAAGTGGCAGAAATGTTTCTCAGCCGCACAGCCCATTTCATTAGACACTTGCCCAAAGGGGCTGTTTTGGTCAATTTGGCCTCTGTAGACTTCTAGGGAGGAACAGCCTAACACATCATTTCTCATCTTTGCATCTGCTGACGTCTTGCCCTTAGTGGCTGTTTTGATTAAATGCGTGGCACTTTTGTTCCTCACCAGCTGCACGCACTGCGCTCAGTAGGAGGAACTTCTAGGAAGCAGAGACTTTAAAAATATTTCCAAAGGTGTTACCAACTTACTAGAGAGTCTTTTGTTGGGGGTGGGGGGCGCTTCTCATTGAAATCTATTTAGAGAGCAGTTACAGCGGCATGGCAGGGGGGCTGCTGGGCTCCTAGCACCTTTGTGAAGGACTCCTTTGAAAAAGGCCTGAACTTGAGGCTTTGAGTGAGTGCAGAGTTCCTAGGCACTGGCTTGGGAAAATAAAATCTACATCTTGGGTCCGAGCATTCAAAGGACAGGGCTTTCCATCCGGGAGGGAACCGAGCTGTCTTGAATTTTTTATTTAATTTTCCCAAGTCTGTGGACGGAGTTAAGAAACTCAGTTATGAGTTTGCCCTAAAACTGACCGTTTACAGTTGTGCTTGGCTATACTGTGAAATTGGGGATTTATTATTAATTAGCCATCTTTCACTGACAGACTCTTCCAGATGACAATATGTATGTATGTCCGAGAGTCTACATTTAGATACTCAGTCAGTTTTCCTCGATGTAGATAGAGCTCCATAGCTCCGTCCCGCCCCGCCCCCCAAGCGAAGAACAAAATCCAACCTGGACACCTGGAGTAGCATTGTCTTCTGGCAGCTGGAAGAGGCTAGGACAGCAGATGTTTTTGAATATTTACCCTGTGGTCAGGCACATCCCCGTCCCATCAGATCTTACAGCCCCGGAGGAGCCACAGTCCTCTAATTGATGCCGGGTGCCAGTGAGGCAGCTGCTGGTCCGTGAGATTGAGTGGCAGGCCTTGGGGTGGAGAATGGTGGTACTCTCAGCCGTGAACCAACCCACGCCCAACCTTTTTTTTCTCCGAGAGTAAGGACTGACGCTTCGATTTCTCACTAACAAGCACATAGGTAAAGCGAACCAGTCAGAATGTCTTAAAATTATCAGGCCCTATAAAGTATTTAAGTTTGATTGGGGGTTTAAAACCTTCTGCCCGTGTCAGTATTTCCTGTTCCTGTGTAAATTCTTAAGAGAATAGAGGTGAGACTCTGAACTCCAGGCTGGAAGGGCATGGACTTGACTGAATCCTCATTATGTGGCAAGCTGTGCGCCAAAGCACTTCATGCATTATTAACTTACTTGAATTTCACAACAACCCCGTGGAGAAGGGGGCTGGCGCTCATTTCAGTGGGTTTCTTTTTTTCTTTTTTTTTCAGCAAGCAGGGCCAGCCTCAAATCTTATTGGAGGCTTGGTGACATGTTGTATTAATAATTCAACCAGTTAATCTCTAGCAGAAATCATTTACTAAGATTCCCAGGAAAGTGCCTTTTGGGAATCTCCCTTTAGCTGGCCCCTGGACCTTGTGTCTACCTCCATTACACGTACACGGAAGAGAGCAGGGTGCCTTAGAAGAACGGGTCAGAGAAGCCAGCTGACAAGTGTCATGCAGAAGTGGGGTGACTTTTCTGCCCAGGGATAGCAGTTTCTGATCCCAGTGTTAATTCCCCTTCTTATCCATCTTCTCCAAAGGAGTTAAAAAGCTAGGGACTGAAATGCTTTGACTGAAGCAGTCTGCTCTTTGGAGAGACCACCTCCTGTTTCCCAGGCTATTGTGGGGCTCCTTCCTATTCAGCTGGGATTTCAATGGTGCCCTGATTAGCATGAGACCAAGTGTATAAAGTAGGTCTTTTTACCCTCCCTAAAAGAAGTTTTGTGGCATTTCTTTCTGAGGGGGTTGGCATAGAGCTTTGACAAACACACAGACCCATGGAAAAGTTAAATAGGGCTGCGAGCAGTCCCGTTTGCACACATCCTTCACACTTAAAATGCAGAGCAGCGTCTCCATCCATGGGCTCCTTAGGAAATGGAGCAGGGTTCTTCCTGCACCACTAATGGGCGAGCAGGAAATACCCACAAGGCAACTGGGAAAGGGAATCCCTGGCTCCTCTACCATTCTCCATTGTCAGAAAGCCACCACAGAGAAAGCTCCTGAGTTTGGCTGGCTATCTTCTCTCTTCCCTTTGTTTATTGAGATAAATACCGTGTGTGGTAGAAGATCCAGGGGAATATACTGAGACTGTGGAGCCTGCCATGAAGGAGCACGCAAGACTAGAAGACAGACACACAGCAGTTGGCGGAGAAGCACGGCCAGATGTTTGGGTGTGCTACTTTAATGAAACGATAAGAATAAATGTCTGAGAGGCAGCTTCTTGCTGGTTTTTTGGCTCAATATTTGTGGTATTTGCTGGGGAACCTTGAACAAATTGCTGTCATTTGGTGAAGGGCTAAAGAGAGGATGAATTGTTGCGACAGATGGCGTGCCATGCGAGCAGGAAATACTTTGAAACTTTTAATTAATACTCAGGATGTGGATGCAGTTTTGTCTGAAATGTGCCCTTTTCTCTCTACCGTTCCCATTTCTGAAGCTGCACATTGAGTACATGCCATTACCAGATAAGGGGAAATGTCCCTGCAGATTGTCTCTCCAGGTGGCAATCCACAGGAGTCCTTGGGCAGTATGAACCCAAGAGTTGTTCTTCTGAATGACAGTTCTGAACACCCAGGCTCTTGCCTCAGAACACTGGTCGCATGCGTGTAGAGTCCAGCTCTCCGCATGCTTGAGACCCTTCAGAACTTGCTTCTACCTTGCCCTTTCTCTTCCCTTCCTCCTCCCATTCCCTTCCTTCCCATTCTGCCCGCCTTTGTTGCACACTTGGACCTCAGATGCATACATTTGATGGCTTTCCCAGCCTTCCCCAAACCATGTCACTCTTCCTTCTAGTTAGGAATGGGATGCCCCGTTCTGTTCTTGGCAGTCAGGAACTCAGGCATTCCTTGATTTTTCTCCGCCACTTTAGATAGCTCTCTCTAATGATAAAAAATAAGATAAAAATTTAAAAATGGGTTCGCCTTGTACCATTGTACCATCTTATTAAACATAGAGTTTGTTTTGTAATACAGCTTACCAATTTTATTGAAAAATATGTAAGTAGAAAAGATATTCTAGACAGTAAAGACATAAAGCCAAAGAGGACAATAAAAGTTTTTTCATGTAATTCCCCATTCTCAAGGTATCTTTTTTCTATAAATAGATGCATTATTAAATGTAATTATAAAGCTAAGTACTGCTTAAAACCTGCTTCCTGTAAGCCATCATGATGAAATGGAAAAAAAAAATGGCTAGAGGCAGTAACAGCCCATAATAAGTCTAAGGAATCTGAGAGTGGGAGTGTGCACCTAACCTAAGACAAATTAGGCTTTTAAACTTAGCTTTTATATTATCTTATAATGTGGTATAAACTTGGTCATCAAAAATGAACTTATGCTAGCCATGATGACTTCTTTTAAAAAAAAAAGTTTAAAAAACTACTTCATTCTAGCTTTACTTTACGGAAGGCGTCTAATAGGAAGAGGGTAAGGAAGGAAGGAAGGGAGGAAGGAAGGAAGGGAGGGAGGGAGGGAGGGAGGGAGGGAGGAAGGAAGGAAGGGAGGGAGGGAGGGAGGAAGGAAGGGAGGGAGGGAGGGAGAAAGATTGATTTTCTTGTACTGAAGGGATGGAACCCAGGGCCTCACACATGGTGGGCAACCCCTCTACCCTTGAGTTACATCACTGGCTACAAAAACAGTAGAGAAATGACACCCAAGCTCAGAGACAAACATTTATCTCAGTTTATGTCCTGACTGTGGTTAACTTACTGGGCTACTTTGACCAAGTCAAATTGCTCTCGATTGTTAACTCTCCCGGTGTGAGGCATCCTATGGTTCCTTTTCTACATCTGGGTACTTCCTCTGGGAAACTGTTCTACTAAACAATGCAAGATAAGTCCTTTCAGCGAATATGCCTGGAACTACACTAGCTTTGGAGATTTAATGACCGAATGATGAACGGGATGCGGCCCCTGCCTCTTGTATCTTCTGGAGCCGATGCTGGGCAGGTGTGGTGACAGCAATACACCATGTCCTCTGTGTAAAGTTACAGACACAAGGGGTTATTAACCCTATGTTGGAAAGAGGGGCTGGAGGAAGTAGTAAAGACAGTAAGTAGCATCGCTGCTGTTATCAGGGAGGACCACACTGATGAAGCCATCTTAGCACAATGCTGCCTCCGATCAGCCCAGCAGCAGTGGCCACTCTTTAGGATAGTTTTAGAATGTCCAAGATGGAGGACTGAGGCATCAAGAAATCTCCCTTCCCCACCCTTACTTTATAGATGGGAAAACTACACTCGGAGGAGTTAGAGGTCTCAGAAAATGGATAGACTCTAGAGGGAGAAAAAAAATTCTTACACAGATTCAAGGTCAAATCCATCATAGTGGGAAGCATAGTTTTAAACATCTCTTTAAACTCTAGATTTGGTTATTTTATAAATTATATATTGATCTCATGTATCAGTGGTTTACAAAGCCCTGGAAACCTTAACAGAGCATCCCAACACACAATAATGCTGTTAAAGAAATACCCCAAATAAAATTTTCTTCAAAGAGGAATGTCCCCAATTCACCATCCCCTCACATACTGCTTCCCCAATACACCCACACCTGAGACTCTGTCAGCCTTGTTTGTGACTGCACAGTTGTTCTAGTTGAGGTCTCCCTTCTAAGGAAACAAGAGCTCTCTGCATCTGGCCTTTGTTCCCGTGGTTTTTCCTTCTCAGCCGGCTGTGAAGGAGAACCCATTCTGAAAGCTGGTTTCTACCCACACCCTACACCATCACCATTCAACTTGGGCACTTAAGCATCATGACTTCAAGCCATGCCAGGCAACCCTGGTGATAGTTGGTGACCTCAGGGACAAAAAAAAAAGTCTTCTACCCCCAAGACACTGTCAGTAACTAGAGGTCTTGAATCTCTAGACTTTGTCACCAAAGAGGACAGATGACACAATTTCCTATCATAGTTCCCCTAGTCAAGAAGTTCTAAACTTTAAGACGCTGTGTGCCCCAATAGAAACATATGACTTAGAGTCAGGCTGTTCTGGGTTCAAATCATGAACCCATCAATCACTAGCATTTAATGACCTCTCCAAACGGCTGTTTCCATCTGTGAAATGGGACAGTAATTTCTACTTCGCAGGCTGTCGAGAGATCGGAAGGTGCCTAGAGACAGTAGCTTCTTTGATACTAGTGTTCCCTGACCCGGAAGTGTTTGGGTACTGCTGGGTGTCATAGATGATGGCAAGCTTTAGAGGTAAATGTGGTGGAGAGTGCCTGCTGAATTTACAGCATGAGCCTGCATTGGATTCAGCCTGTCTGACCTGGAACCTCCTGGAGAGTTCTGGAACCTCCTGGAGAGTTGAGTGGCAACTGTGCGGATGCAGGCTCCCTTCCTTCTGCCCTGGCTGAAGGTGTTCCCCAGGTGCGGAGACCATGTTGGAAATTTGTCTTTAATGCATTCCAGCATTCTGATGCAAAACCTGCCTGAGAGATTGAGCAGAGTGCATTAACCAATATCATTTAAAGTTGATTAAAACTATCATCTTAATTAAGTATGAGAGAACAAGAAGTTCTCAGTTCTTCTGGTAGCAATTAAAGACTAAAGAGTCGATTTGAAGTTGTTTTTGCAACTCTTAAAATAATACTCCCTCCCCTCCCTCCCATGAAAAGCGTTCCTTAGCTAGAGACATTCCCTCACACTGAGGCTTGTGAGAGCTGTTAAGGGCCGCAAACCTGCTGGCAAGTCCTCTGCTGCCAGGGCTGCAGAGTTCTCAAAAGCTAGGGGTTCAAGCTCAGGATACACCAATTGGGAAAGAGAGCCTAAACAAAGGGCCCTTTGAGGCTGGAAACTGGGGCTTGGCTTCGGCACAGAGCACTGTGGGATTGGAAGAGTGCCCTGGGACTTGCCCAGAAGAGGGACTCAGGCGATCGAGAGAGGAAGTATAAAGTTTCCCCATACAGTGAGGGGTTCTGCTGAAACCCTGGGAGTTTTCAGGTTTCAGAGGCTACCTGTCGTCTGCCAGGCAAGTCTGGACAGTCTGTAAAACCTGGACTTGACAACACTCTCTGTCTTGGACCAGAAAGGGGAGCAAGCCATCAAGGCCTGTGGGTATCCCCTCTTTGGTAAGGGTGTCTCACTGGGTGATCAGAGATTTCCTCACAAGGCCCAAAGCCATCACTGTAATCCGTGCGCTCATCCCACCACCATCTTTATTGACTGCCTATTTTGTGTTAGGCTGATGCGGCTGCAAAGCTTACAAAACACAAGTCTCACTCATGGACTGGGCAGTGGGGGTGGGCGTGGGGTGGGGTGGGGTGGGCTGGGGTGGTGAGGACCAGAAGGTATGGAGACAGAGTTCTAAATTAGCAACTCCCCAGTTCAAGTGCTCACATCCCCACCCAGCCAGTTCCTACATCTCAACTGGGTTTTACATCTAGTCTTCCTAAAAATAAGACGTGGTGCTCACCGCCACCTAACAGACAGCACATCCTCACAGACAGCAAGCCAGCCAACAGAGATACTAGCAGGGACAGCTCACTGAGATAAACTCCGTGAGTGCTGCCTCCTCCCTTCCCCCATCGAGTGTGTGCGCGCGCGTTATTATACAGCTGAAGCTCCTTTGACCAGAAGAGAACCAATTCCTGTCAACTTTGTGGTATGATGCTGTCTGAAGGGGACAAGCACTAGGAATAACTAAGAAATAACTAAGGGTGGGTGTGTCTGTCTGAAGCACTGGCAACAGGACACACACCTAGAGAACCTGACTCAACTAAACCACTACAATGGCTTTCTTTGGTTACACATTTGAAAACCGATTTTGCCTAACAGACGGGGGCCCAGGCAAGAAGGTACAAATTTTGTTAAGTGAAGAATTCTCGTGTGTTTTTCCTCCATTCTCCAAATGTGTAGCAGTTATCTAAGCAAATGTGTGTAAGAGCTCTCGGATTGAAAGCATCCCAGGTTGGAGGTACGAGAGGCTAGAATCTGCCAACAGGTGCCCAGCACGAGATAGGTGGTGTCACTGTGAGACAAGGGAATGCACCGCTCCACAGTGGGGATTGATACCACAGGATGCACTTGGACGCATGCGCCTGACCAGAGATGCTCCAGCAGCTGACTGGTTAACTGACGGACATTCACAGAGGGTTTTCTACTCTCTGTGTTTATGTATAAATAGAGAAGCATTCATAAGAAACACAGGCTTCTATAGAGCCCTGACCGGTAGGTAAGTCTGAGGGAAGCAACTCATTAAATTCCTAGTTCAAGGTCTTGCATACATGAGTTGCTCAATAAAAATTGAACAAAGTCGAAACTACCCGGTTTCCATCTAAACCTGTTTTCCATTATTGATGCTTTAAATGACATCAGCTAAAATTTAGAAAAGAAAGATCACATGTAGTGTGCCGTTCAGTACGACCCTGGGCATTGTGGCATATTTTCTTGTTATTTAATGATTTTTCAGTTAAGCACATGTGCATCTGATCTTCTATGCTGACAATTAAAACGATCATCACTTCGTCCAATCTCGTGACAGCACTGGGGCCCAGCATCGGCATCAACTGCACACAGAGTGTCTGTCCCCTGCCGCGCTCAGGTGTTTCCTATGCTCCCCAGACAAACCCCCAGGGAAGGTTCTTTGCACCCTCTGTAGATCGCCAGGGCTGCTGTACTAGAGGACAAATCAGGCAGTTTAAGTGGCAGGAATGTGTTGTCTCTCAGCTCTTTGGGTGTGAGGGAAGGTGCATAGAGGTTCATTCTGAGGTTGTGAGGGAAGAGTCTGCTGCCCTCAGCTTATTGCATTGTCCTGTCTTCGGCTGTTCCCGTCTCATGCGATCCTCCCTTTGTGACCTGGAAGCATGTCCCCTGTGCAGATCTCTCATTGCTAAGGACCCCGATTTTCCTGGATCAGGACTCACCCAGTGGTGTCAGTTTAACTTGACTGTCTAGAGAGACTCGATCCGAATTAGTTCAAGCTAAGCACTCCAACGCAGGAAATCTGGGTGAGGATACACTTCAACCTATAGCCTCCCCTCATATATGTGAGGACGTTGGAGTCAGGGAAGCAGCCTCTGATTTGACTTTAGGTGTGTCTGCTTCTGACGTGGTTTTTTTTTTATCCTGTGTCCTGCTCCCAAATTGAAAGGACGTGAGCAAGGGGAAACCCGATGTCTCTTTTGATTCTAATGTGATTGATGCGAGACGGTGTTCAATGGTAATTGATTTAAATGTAAGTGATCTTGGACCTGCACTGTGATGCTACTTAAAAGCCAGGTTAAATGCAGCAGTCTAGGTGTAGCCGAAACTTAATTACAGTCATGCATTTATGAAGCCTGCTGGCGAGCTAGAGCCGTTCCTTTGAAAGTTCCAGTGAATAGACCTATAGACTGTCTGGCATCCTAAAAACTCACTGTCAATTGGACCACATTTCCAACAGGCCCTCGCTCTTTCCTTTCCCCGGCCCCTCCTCCTCCCCTCCCTCCTCCTGTCATCTTTTCCCCTCCTCCCTTCCTTTTTCTTTCTCCAGTTTTTTTTTTGTTGTTGTTGTTGTTTCTTTTTCTTGCATAATGGATTTTAGTTGACTGTATACATGTTGTAGATATACACGGGTCGGTTCCAGTAGCCCAAAGGAAGACTGGGAGATCGTATAGCAATAAGCCATGAGTATTCCCAGCTATCCCTGGTTCTTGGGGCCTCCAGTTCACAAGGAGGTGGAAAGTCCTGCCAGATCTGGTGAGCAGAAGGTGCTGGTGGTGCCTGTCTAGCCAGCTCCCTCCTGGAGGAGCCACGGTGGCACCATCTTAGCTTTGGCCCTGACTAAAACAGAAGCTTTAGCGTGGTGTCTCCTGGAGTTTGCGCCAGTGCTCCACTGACAGCTCTCTAGCAAATCACTGCCCCCTAATGAAAACGAAGGGCCTGAATTAGGATTCCTGTGATTCTCCCTGTGCTTTGTTCAATATACGTGCTTAATATTTATTAGAAGTGATCGAATAAAGAATGACCAAATGCATTATGGGGCAGAGATGGACCTATCAATGTAAGGAAGCCGAGGAACTTCTAAGGACATTCCATTGAAACCTGCATCAAGTATTAAGCTCCACCCCATCTTCCTTTAACATTGAAATGAACATTGAAAACCGGTCTGTTTTATCATTTCGCATATACTGTCACTTGCTTTAAAGGTTCTCTCTAAGCCATAGGGACAAAGAGCTCTTTTGGTCGTCTTTGTTCTTCCTACTGTATTTTGTGGTGAAGACTATGAGAAAGAACAGTGGTCACTGTGGATTAAGGGTGTCCAGGTTCTCACAGACCACCTGAGTGTCTCGGGATTCCATAATGACCTTTGACAACTCCTGAGATTAGTCATATTGTCCTTACTTTATAGTAGACCAGAGCTTTATACAGCTCACTTAATGTAATGGCAGATCAAAACACCAAACTCAAATGTATTTTACCCCCAAAGCCTTTACTTTCTTTAGATATCTTCAGCCACTCAGATTACATAAAATGAGAAAAAAAAAATAACCAAAAAGCTTGTGGGCTTCATTATGCATATTCAGTGTCACATTTGTAATAAACAGTGCCCCCCCCCCTTCTATACTGACTAGCACCTGCTTGTCTTATGGAAGGTTCACTACCCCACATTCTAAGAAGAAAATTCCCTGAGCCTTCTATGAGCCGGACTGTCAGACCATTGCCACATCCTCTTATTCCTCCCATCACCAAGAGGCCAAGGGACCTGCTAAGGGTGAAGGCCAGGCCCCAGGTGTATGACTGCGGAGTCCACCAATTCTCAGGCACTCTGTACCAGTGTTTGCCTTCCTGGATTCCTTGCCAACAGGTAGATTTGTCTGTTAGCTGTTCACATCTAATATAGACCCAGGTGTACTGTGGAAGGAATCGCACTGTGTGCCGAGGTCCCCTGAAGGTGTCTATGTAACGGATGGGAGCAGTCAGTGTAGAGAGGTGTGCGAGAAGATGGAGTGGGCCATAGACGCCCTTGGAGCAGGTTTGTTTGAGTTCTGCTGTCTAGGGTCTGGAGTGGCAGTGTGGTGACAGAGGCCTTCGCATAGCTCATTCTGTGTGGATGGGGATGTGTGTGGAATGCCCAGGCTCTTCACGAATGGTTAGTCACACCTCAGTGAGTTGACTCTACCTCGCCTTGCTACAGAGCAGTGCCCACCAGAGTGACTCTCTAAACACAGCCTGCCCAACCACACCCTTCCCTAGATGTGTTCACCCAGTAGCCAGCATTGTAGAGAAGACGTGGATTAAATAAACATGAGGCCTGAAAACTGCAAGGATCAAAAACAGAATGGTAAGAGATGACTGAGGCCGGCATTTCTTAGGAAATCTTTAAATAGCCCATATCCTTCTGAGTGCTTCAGTGCACAGTGAACTTGACTGACGGTGGGTGACAGGCTCCTGTTGAACTTGGGTGGGAATGACCAGCTAGTCCAGCCTCCTCTCTTCACTAGATAAAGAGGCTCAAAGAGGAAAGGAACTTCCTTAAATCACCAAGGACTTTGGGCTCTTCCACCACAGATACCTTCTAAGTCCATTCCCCACTCTGTCTGGAGACCAGGCCATGAGAAGTCACACGCTTTCCCCTGTGTCTTACAGCCGTGTATTTTTCAGGTTTTTCCTTCTCTTCTAAATAAGCCTCTGACGTCTGGATCTGGAGTCATTCATTCTCTTTCTTCCTGGAAGATATTTTGGCAAAGCGTTTGGTAACTTAGTTCCTACCTAGGCAGAAGAGAGAAGAAGGGGAGACTGCAGGTTTGAGTCCTCGGGGGTCCTTCCAGGTGATCTACAGGGGAAGGCAGCTCTTGAAGGCTTAAGCACCTGTTTTAGCACCTCAGCTCTAGCACATAATAGCTTCTCAGTAAATATTTGCTATTCAATGCAGTCTAAAATTGTCTATAGTGTATGCATACTGTTATTTACATTACACACACACACACACATATATATAATATATATATAATATATATATGTATGTATGTATGGCTTTTTTTAAATATAGCTTTTTCTAGCCACCAGTGGCATAGTATATTTTAGAAGCAGCTATTGCCAGGTCACTTAGAGATGGGATTGCATTAAACAGAAGAATTCTTGGTCTGAGATGGAGCTCAGTGACAGAGCACTTGCTTGCCTGGATTCCTTCCCAGCACTAAGAGAGTTGGAGGAAGGGAGGGAGAAAAGAAGGAAGAGAGGGAGAGAGGGAAGGATGGGAGAGAATATTAATTCACTCCTCCTCTCATTGCTATTTTAAGTGCTTGAGAAGGCCTAGGCAGAGCACGGAATCTCACTATTATTGAGTGCCCCTGATGGTGACTGTCTGCATCTGAGAATCACTGCCGAGTAATGGCCATCCCCATCCCACTTCTGCCATCTACATGCAGCAACAGGAGCACTAGCTTCCAGGTCTGGAGCCTTAACACAAACAAAACACAGTGTGCGCAGGGCTACAGAGAGGCTCTATCTAGAACAATTGCCCAGTATAGTTTGTGTCAGATTGTGAGAGGCAGTGGAGAGAAATGGTTTGCAAGCCTAATTAGGCCCACTCCCCAGTTCTCTAAGCCCCCTGCTAATTGGCAGTCCCTTAATAGATTAGGACTTGGCATCGGGCTTGCATGTATTAGAAACCACACACAGAAAAAACCCAGTGGCCGAGGAACTCCTGCCAAGGCCAGACCTGGGTTTCTGGGAGGTTTTTGAAGTGTACTGGACTCTCAGTATTTTGTATAGTCAGTGTACTGAAAGGAATCAAGCCATTCCTTTGGACGGGATTTGTGAAGGGCAAGTTTGTTGAATAATTAATTCCCTGAGACCCATTCTGTCATTTTGATGGACAAGCAGCAGGCCGCCTCTGTAGCTTGTTCTCAGCACCAGCAGGCATTGGCTTAGTTCTCACGGACGGACCTGCCCCCTTCCTAAGCATAGCTCCCTTCCCTTTTGTGCTTCCAGGGGAGGGGAAGGAAGACGCCTCAGCTGCGCACCTGCTCTGTGGCCGGCTGCTCCGCTCGGCAGCTCAGGAAATCCCCACCATAGCCTTTCAAGACTGCAGGACCTGTTTTGCAGCTGAGGATGCTTACGGTCCAGAGAATTCACCAGTCTGGTGTCACATTGCCTTGACTTGTCCAAAGGAGGAAGGATTATACTTTATTCCACAAGCACAAAACCAAATCAACATCTCCTCCCCAAGACTTTTTTTTTTTACTTTCTTCAGTGACTTACAGCGGCTGTGACACAGTAATCTTTGATTAGGTGATACAAAGGGGGTTACATTTTGTACTATAAGCTCCCCCCTTCTCATCATGTGTGATGGCATCCTCATTCTGAGCTGGGCTACCTGTGGTAGGTAGAATGCAACATTGTTCTTGGGGGACAAAGAGAGGCTGGAGTTCTGTGCTCATTTACACGAGCGTGTTGGCTCCCAGAAGCCCAGCGGCATCTCCCAGTCCGGGATCTAGCGGCCTTGCATCTCCCTCTGGTCTCGCCAGTTAGATCCCACTTGGGAATCTTTTCTCTTCTTTTCAAGTCCATTTCCAACAAATGGAGGAACCATAGTGGAGGATGATGTGATCCCCACGAAAACCATTTCTCCGGCAAACATACCAGGCGGCTCTCATGGCGATGCCATGGTGAGGGGAAATAACGTTCTTTGGCATTTTGCCCTTCAAAAAAGTGTATGTGTGTGCATTTGGGGAGGGAGGTCTGGTGGGAGGAGAAAGATGGACAGAAAGAACAGTGGGCGCTTTGTAACTTCAGCAGAGGGTCAGGTGGGTAGGTCCTGAGGGAGGAGGGGGCTAGAGAAGTCTGGAACCTTCCCTTCCCTGGACTTTGCTATCTCCTTCTCTCTGCTCCAGAGAGGTTGTGAAGGAGAAAATGGGGAATTGTTCTTGATTTGCAAGGAAGACTCTAGACATTATTGTGTCCCTCTGAGGGAAGCCGGCTCCTTGCTGCTTTGCAAGGATTAAGGACCTGGCTTCCAGAACCACTGAAGAAACATCCCGGGAAGAACCCTTCCTCTCACAACTGAAAAGCTCATCACAGGGTTTTGGCCTCCCGGAGAGTCTTGGCTGGGGAGCCTTCTTGGAACAATGGGGTTCCTATAGCAAGCCACCTAGGAGTTAGTGACTACAGCCAGCGCTCCCTAGGATGTGGAAACGCCTAAATGCCTATATTTTGTTGTCCCCATGCGGGAGCGGGTGGAGAGGAGGCCACTAAGGGCAGCCCCAGAGCACCTGGATTTCTATTTACGTGAGACACACTCCTGACAGTTCCAGGCTAAGAGATAATAAACACGACAGCTGCCCCGGTCCGCAGAAAGTCAGGTGACCTCTGCTGTCCCTTGTTGTGCTACTCTGGGACCTTGCTCCTGAGTATCAGTTTCGGCCCTTTTGAGAGGGATTGTTTGAAAAGAGAATGGGCACAGACGAAAGACCACACCTGGCTGCCCCCAACGCCATTTCTGCACAACTGAGCAGAGAACTATCAATACTTGTGGCAATCTTAGCTGAAGACCTGAAGAATTGGGTGTGCTTTGGAATCTGTTGTGAAACCCCTGCTGGCATCTTCCTTCACACACTAAAGAGCAGTGGGAACCTCGGTAAAGCCCATGTGTCCCAAAAAGGGACCCTGGCGACAAAGCTTTCTTGTTTGGAAATGGCTCCATACTTTTTAGGTAAAGCCCTTAATGCCTGAGTTTACATTAGTGATGAGACCCTCAGACCAAACCAACCCCCTACTCATGCTGTACATGAAGAAAAGGAACCAGAGAACAGAGTAAAAGCAAGGTCCAGTGTCTACACTTCATTTCCCGGAAGAACCAAGACTAAGAAACCTGTGTCAATGGCTGCTATCTACTTGGGATTTTTGAAAACCATATCGGCAACAAAAACTTAGCTAACCCTCCCAGAATCACTGGTGGCATCTTAGGGACATGGGGTATTTCTGAGCCAAAAACTAGTAATGAATTTATTTAGCCTTCTAGATAGGCTCAGATCCCCCAAAGAAGGCAAAAGATTAATTTGCTAGATCAGGTGCAGAGCCGAACAAATGTCTTCCATGGTTCTATTTGGTCTCAGTTTATTTCACTGTGTAGTTATCCCAGGGATGATTGAACTAGAAACCTTTTCCCCAAATAAGATAATTCTGGGTTTAAGACATTTTAAATGGCGGTTTCATCTTATTAGCAGAAACTTTTCAAAATCTAGGTTTCAGGGAAAGATGGTCTCTCCTCTATCGTTTCTTAGGTTTTCTCAGGACAAAAGTTGGGAAGGAGCTAGGCATGCAAGAGCAATTTGGGTTTATTCTCCTATGGTTGTTTGTTTGTGTTTGTTTTAGTGGAGCCTTGAATACATCTCTGGAATGGAAATGACAACATGGGGTCTTTGTGCATTTTGGGGGCTAGTCCATAAACAGGAGTTATGCCTCCTGTGTGCAAGACTGTGCTGGCAGGTGTCCTCATACCTCTGTTTACCAACACCACCATGGACCTTCCAATCACTGGCTACAAGTGCATTCTTACAGGGCAGGGACCACATCTTATTTCTGTGATCTATTATTTTCTCTTTAAGGCATTTCCTTCTTTTCTCCCCTATATTTCTGCCTACCTAGTGCCATTCTGCAGGCTCAGTGAGGCATGGGCCAAGCCTCAGATGCCTGGAGAAGAAGTTGGAGTTGTATTTTAATCAGGTGTCCGATGATGCCCTTAACTCCCTGGGTCCTTCTAAAATGACAGTGCAACCTGTAAAGACAGCACACAAGGAGGAAATCAACTGGAAATTAATGTGCGATTAGTGGAGCATTTAGGCAGAAGGTCAAAGCGATTATTTTGGACTTCAAACTTTTTACTTTTCAGGGCCTGTATTTGGTTACAAAATTACATCCGTGAATTATTTGTGCAGGTGGCAGCTGTCAGATTTGAAGGTTTCTGCCTTTTACAAAAAGAACATTGACAGGCCTGGGAACAGGGAGTATGCTCCTGGAGTGAGAGCTGTCTTATCCGCAGCACCCTGGAACCACTCCAGTCTTGCTCAATGCAAGTGGGAGTCCTAGTTCAAGGTGACAGAACCCCTGTCCCTGTTAGTACAGCTGCTTTAGTGAGGGAACCATTCAGTCTAGTTGACTGGCGTCTTGTAAACAGGTCTGGGACACTATCAGGTATAGGAGGGAAGAGAACTAATTGTTAAATGCCTACCATACTGTATTTCCTCCTCAGACTGGTATTGGCATCCTCCTTTTACTAGGGCGGCGCAGAGAAATTAAGCAACTTGCTGAAGATCACATGATTGTTAAGAAGATCACATAGATTAAGTGGCAAAGCTAGTTTCAAGCCTGGGTCTGACCTTATCTTCTGGAGAACCGTGAGCTTCCTCTCACTTGATTCCCTAAGAGGATCTCATCATGGGTGTGCTGAAAGTGATCCCTTAGCCCTTGGGATAGCTGGGGTGGGGCGGGGCGTGACAGCTGAATCACTGGGATTCCACAGCCTTCCCCTAAGAGTTCAGAAAGCATGCACAGCAATTTCACCTTGTGGAAAAGCCTAAAGAACTGAAGATCAAGTTTAAAGTGATGCTGCCTGGAAACCACTCATCCCGTACCCGAAACTGGTTAGGCTCCTCGTGAATAAGTCTTAATGGAACTGAGTCTTCCCGGTGGAAATGTGTTGTTTGAGGTGATTGGGTTCAGAGAACTGGGGTTGGCTGCGATCTGTATGAGATTAAAGTTTGGAAGGAAGGGAAAGGATCTTCAAGTCGTGGGGTGCATTTGGTGATGGGTCAGCTCCCACTAAGTGCAGGGGAGTGTTCTCAGTTCCAAGGGATGCCAAAATGGATTCTTTTCTGAAGTGATTCTTGGCTAGTACAGTGGAATGGTTAACTACCATGCCAGCGTGATGGTCTCAGCCTGGGAAATAGAAAGGTGATATGGAAGATCGCTGTGCTTTTAGAATCCTATTGTTACTGGTATGTGCCTAACTCTATTTTGAGCAAGATTGGTGATACCAAGGTATCTGATAGCCTCTTCTCACTTGGCTTTTAGTTATGTTTTAGGGCTCGTGCACTTCTATCATATGAAGGCTGGTTTGTTTTTATTTCAGATAACTACTGCCTTCAAAAATAGAAATCTGATAGCACCATTTAGGATCACCCAGACAGGTATAGGTTAGGTTAGCTCATATCTTCTGCTGAATAGCCATGCAATTTATAATGACACACCTCGTTTACTTGGCTAATAAGGGAGGTGCCCCTACATGTTACACCACCAGACTTAGAGAAGAAAGAATCTTGCTGATGGCTTCCGCGTTCAAAAAGTCTTGCCTTTCACTGGTCCTCACTTTCCTTGCATCAAAACTACAAAACCACCTGCCTTGTGCTGTGCCTTACATAATCCTAAAGAGGGCAACTTGAAACATAGGAAGGTCGTCTTGGTTTAAGGCTGAGATGTACACAGGCGCACCAGTGCCCACCTTCACATGCGGGCCATGGCCAGTGCTCACTACAGAACACAAAGTTGAATCAGGGCTGTTTCTGTTTGTGTTGGTTCAATATTGAAAGGACATCTTTATTCTGTAATGCAGAGATAGGGAAGCACGAGTGACGTGAATATGGCAGAGAACACACAGCCTCAGGGATATGGGGAGGGCCAGTGAACCTTGGAGAACACAGGCTTACGAAGCTGGGAGTCAGAAGGTTATTTGAGACTGCCTGTTACTAAATGGTAACACTAGTTTGAAACATTGGGTGGGCCAAAGAGAATAATCTCAGCCAAGCAGATTTGGTGTGGACTGCCAAAGGGTGACCTTAAACTTAGACCCTCTACCTTGAAGTGCTTGGGAGTCAGGCCACTGCTGCCTTGGCTTGCTGACCAGCACACAGCTTTGCTCCTACGGGGCTCCTGTGATGTTTCAGCCCCAACCTTCTTCCCTTACATCTGCCTGTGGGCTTGCCTTTTAACTCTGACTATCGAACTGTCTTCCAGGTGTATCTGATGTCCTGCCAGTCCACACTATTTATTTTAGCGCCACGTGAGCACAATGTTTTTGTACACCTGGGCATCGGTGCTTAGATGGACACACACATGCTGACGAGAGCATGTTTCAACACTGGATAAATAAGAAACCGTGTTTTCTCTTCACTTTTATTTTGGACTTGCTGACCTTAAGCCCTGTGTGATCCTTTGAGAGTGTGTGACAGGGCTCCATCAGTGGCCCCGACATCAGGGGAGCAGGTCCTGCTAACCACGGTCAACAGCCCGTCTGTTTGCCCACTTTTCAGATATCCCTGGAATTTTAGGGTTTTACAAGCAGGTCTTTCTTTCTCTTGGGATCAGACTACCTTTGACAATGGATAAGCCCATGGCTGCCTTCAGTAGATTCTGGAAAGAACTCTGATGACATCTTGTTCCTCCTTATAAGGGTTTCTGACACCAAAGCTCTGTGTTGGTTGGCTCCCTGGCACATAAGAACCTGGAGTAAGAACCATTATTCACCAAGCCTGGCAGTGATGATATACACTATAAATTGCATCTCAACCCTCACAGTTCTGTGAACTGAGAACCATTATACAAAGTCCTGTTGTATGATGTCAAAAAATGAAGAGAGACAAAGTGACCTAGCCAGGGTCAGACCCAGTCCTGACAAGTGCTAAGAGATGAATTCCTATAAATCCTGTGTTCCTGGGTCTATGAATGGGGCCTGGAGATGACTCAGCAGTTAAGACCACTGGCTAATCTTGCCAGGGACTGGGGTTCTATTCCCCATGCCCACATGCTGGCTCAAAGCACACTGTAACTGTAGTTCCAGGGAATCCAACGCCCTCTCTAACTGCCATAGGTACCAGGCACACACATTGTTTGTGGGCATACATTCAGGCAAAACGTACATGCATTAAATAACCACCAAATTGAAAAACAAACAAACGTCATGAATAGACTGGAAAAAGAAAGAAGTAACTGATCCCCACTCGGTTTTAATGAAGGAGCTTAAAACATGACCTGAGTTGTTGGGGAGATCAGATGTGGTTGCAGAGAAGAACTCCAATGCACAGTACCCTAGCTCCTGCAGCCAACCTGTTGACGCATACTGGAGGCCCAGTGTAGAGAGATGGATCTGTATAGCCCCTGGTTTTTGTTCTTGTTCAGGCTAAATATACTTTCAACGGCTTCGTAGTTGACTTTCTAGCGCACAAACGTCTACCTGGGCATTGTTCATGTTCCATTTAGCAAGAAAGTCTATCTGGCCCTATCTTCAAATGGACTTTGGGCTGGATGGTTCTGTTTTGTGTCCTGTTTATTTCTCTTAGCAGTCAAGTGGACAGGGACAAATTGTAGCCTCCGTGACCCTTGACTGTGATGACGACGCACTAGCGGTCAAAGTGACTGTTTTTAAACTTAAATCTGTTACTACATCCGAAGCCCCTGAAATATAACAAATTCCCAGTGAATGCAGACTTATCCTTGTCCATATTTAAAAGGGGCTAAAAGAGAAGAAAGAGGTCTTGGGAAATGACTGTTTCCCAAGATGAACAGATGGTAAGACCTCCAGGTGCTGGCCATTGCATTTTACCACGGAGAAGAGTCTTGTTCATGGAATATATAATCTTAGCCAAAGCTCTCCAGCTCTTTCAATGAAACATGCAAACCACGTTTTATTTCTAGGTGACTGTGACAGATTTTTGAAGGGGCTCGTGAGATGGCATTTACCTCATAAGCCTGTGACTTGAGTTCTTTCTATCCCCATAACCTACAGCGAAAGGAGGGACCTGGCTGGTGTTTGTCCTCTGACCTGCATGCTATGTCATGGGGATATCAACTTGTGCGACAGACACTCTTAATAATAATAATAAAATTTTGCACAGAATCCAACAAGAAAGGCAAAGCAACCAGAGTTGAATCTTTGAAGACTGTTATTAATTATTCTATGGTGTGAGGCTTGATGCTTCTACCTAGCACTTGCTCTTGCTTACCATGTTTGAGGCCCTAAGTTCCATCTGGGGCACTGAAAAACTAGTAAAGATTTCACTGTCAGCACTTTCAAATAAGGGCACCCAAAGTTCTCTTTAATACCCAGGGATTAGACCACAGACGGGCTTCTCTTTGCCACGGGACCCCAGACTTCCTGAGGGTGGGAACTGAAGTAGTGTAAGCCCTTACTCACCACGGTAGCCCTAGTTCCCAACAGTGCCCAATTCTCAGGGAACTGTCCTTTCTTTTCTGTTTACCTAAGCAAGAGACCTTGGACTTGGGCTCAGGAAACACAAGCAGCAGGACTCTACCTGCCATGAGTTTCTTCATTTAGGCCTGAACCCTCCAGCCCCGAAGAATGAGCATTTGTCAAGGAAAGTCTCTGACCCCGGAACACTGCCTGCGCACACCGCCAGCTGCTAGTGTTTTCTATGGAGCTTGTTTCAAAGCTGAAGAAATGCCTTCACAGTAAACTTAGATTCTGCTCGCCTGGATTGTGTCCAGTCTAAAAATCTGGACAAACATTATAAACCAAAGAAAGTTTGCGCACTTCTAAGACCAGTAGCAATTAATTACTTTAAATAGAAATACTGTCACTTACTGGCAACATAAATATTTGTATTTTGAACCTCTAAGTAGTTGTTGGGTTGACCATTCTGACCTTAAGTGATTTTACTTAGTCATATTTTAACAGGGAGTACATTTATAAAGAAGGGTCAGGTCAGGGAGGAAGAAAATATAAACCAAAAGAGAGAGCTGGGTTCTAATCCCAGTGACCCATTGATGCACTCAGAGACTTAGAGAATAGAAAACTTCTGTCTTCAATTTTCTGTTGCATACAAAGGGAAATAACAACAACAACAACACACACACACACACACACACACACACACTTTTACAATTATCATAAACATTAAATAAATTGCAAACTGGACTATAAACCCCTTCGAGAGGAACTCAGTGTCTTCTAGCTGTAGCTCTCACATCTGGTCCAAATGACTGTCCTTTGCTCTGCACTGGGCTGAGGTTGCTTGGCTTCTCTGATCCTCGGTGTTTTTATTTGTAAATGATTGGAACAGCACTCACAGAACTCTACCCTATCAGTAAGGTTCACAGAGCTCCCAGCAGAGCGTCCTGGTAACTGCCTGTCCTCCGCAGCTGTGCCTTGCCAATGCCTTGGTCTGTGCTGTGTGTCCTATGTCGTTCTGCTGGTAAGCACGTAGGCGCCTGGCGGATGTTGCCTTAATTATTACTCCCACACATCCTAGACTTTGCTTATTCGGAAGATAACGCCAACCGCTTCTTAGTCTTTTGACTAAGATCAAGTAAAGATAAGCACAGATTGGGTCAAGTGGAAAACTGGGTGAGTCTCAGGAGAGGCATCTCCAGGACTTCTTGTTCGGGACAAAGGAGAACTGTCCTCAGATTCTCCGGTTTTCAGTCCTGCAGAGAAGTGCAGTCACTTCACCTTTATCCTCCTGCTCCCTTCTCCCTTCCTTGCTCTCTCAGGGCTTCTAAAAGGCACTTTGAGAGAAGTGGCTGTGTTTAATTTTGTGCAGATATGAAGCCATGGCTGCGGGGAGTTAGCTTTGGGGCTGGGTCACTCTGGTAACACTTCCCACATGACTTGATCAATGGGTGGGCCATGAAAACTTATCCTGTGTTTTTTTACACCCCACCCCCAAACCACCCAACCTGACCAAGTGTTAGTTTTTCAAAGCCAGTGAAGTTTCAAAGGCCTGAACCCAACACAGCGGCCTTTCTTCGTGCTTTGATTTTCTGCCCATTAAGTGTTTGTCACTGAGTTCAGATTTCGCCTCCTCTGCAGCCTACACATCCCACGAAGCCCCTAGAGGTAGGGAAAGTTAATTGATTGTTGATTAAAAGGAGGAGAGAGGCTTGAGCCTAGGTCTAGACACTTTAGCTTATTCTCTCTCCTTTGGCTCTGATTTGCTGCACAGAGCTCATAATACACATTTTATTATCAATAAATCTAAATTCTGGGATATTGGCTTTAGATCTTTGATTGAATTAGACATGTGTGTATCTAATTAGTGTGTGTGTGGCATGGGGTAGCTAGGAGAGTATAAACTAAGAGGGCTGTCTTGACTTCTCTAAGGTCTTTCTTTCATTCTTTTTTTTTTTTCTTTTTCCCCCTACAGAGGCATGGGAGTTACTGAGGGAGCTTCGGCTCATTTGTTCATACACATGGGTGCTTCTGTTTTAAGTGACTCACTCTAGAAAGCACCCAAGATTTAGGTAGGTCATTTGAACCTCATCCAGCTTCACCATTAACTTACAGAGTGACTCTGCTAAATCACTTTAATCTCTTTGAACCATAGGGTGGCTTTACTCGCTCCTTTTCTATGATTGGCCTTTGGGCCCCTTGGAGGTTGAGACTTAGCCTCTTTTATCTCTGTCAGTCAGTAACTGGGTTGTTAGAGACCACAATAGTGTGTGTGTGGGAATCCTCAAGTGTGGGCACAGAATGCTTGCTCAGGAAACGTTAACTATCATCATTAGTCTTTGTGCTGTGTTTCTCTTTCTTCTGTTCATTGTTTGCCTATCTTTTCCTGACTACAGCAAAGTTGGAAATTGTATTCTGTACTAATTGTAATTGCCAGGTTGTGTAATTGCCAGGACTAGAATCCTGAGTTTACAGTGCACCTTTATAAGAAGTGTACATGGTCCATAGGACCCCAAAGCTTCTCTGACTCATGCAAGGTCAGCTCAGGTCTCCATCCCTTGCAGGACACTTCTAATGTGCAGTAGAGGAGTTTTGTTCTCTCAGTGCCTTTCTACATAAGCCTCAGTCAGCCATGAGACTCCTGATATTTTGGCACTCATGGGTTCGTGACTCCTTAACCACATGAACTTAGCTCCAGGGCAGAGGCTGTGTCTAGCATCTTGCCCTCTGGTGCTGGGACTTTGCTTGCTGAGGCTAAATGAAGACAATAGAAGATAATAAAAAACAGTGGCAGGATGGAAACAGAGCCCTGCTTTGGAAAGGGCACCTCCTTCTCTTCCTCTCATTGCTCTCCTACAGCTTAGCACGGTCTCCTGCCTCGGAACTAGCTGTCCAGTTGGGGCAGTATTATTCAGTTTCCATCAGCTCCTTTGGGAACAAAGTCAAGATTTGACTGGCATCACCCTCAGTAAACACCACAAGTTTGTAAGGGAGATAGAAAAGGCCATTGGGTTTTCTAAATGATATCTCCACGCCTTTCAAGAAAATAAACAGAATCTAAACTTCTTGTCTGTTTGTAGTCAGCACCCGTATAATCAGAATCGGAAACCCTCCCCAAGCCACAGGCAAATAAAGCATCTATCTGTGTTGTTCCCAGCCAAACACAGGGCAAAAGAACTAGTCAGATGGTTTTCCTTTCTAAGCCATCTCCTCGGGCCCCTTTCTCCTTTTTGACATCACTTGTCTGCAGCGTGTCTTAGACTCACTGTTATTGCCCAGTGTAGTGCCTTGAATTTCTTTCAACTAAGTCTTCTTAGACTGATATACTGTGTCTTCCCTGGCTCGATTGGATACCCCCTGAGGGCAGTGTCTGGTTATTCTTGTATTTCTAGACCAAACAAACATAGTTAAAAATCAATACATACTTGTTGAGTGAATGAACACACACACCAATTTATTCCATCATCCCAGTAAAACCAAAGTTAGACTTCATTCTTTACATTTAGCAGATGAGAAAGGGAATTTTGAAGATGTGAAAAAGCCCGCTCAAATAGAACAGCATCCCGGGGATGGTGAGCCCAGCTCTGTCTCACTCCAGGGCTCTTTTATGCATGTCCTGTCCTCCGAGACACATGTTGTACAGGCCTATCATGTGAAAACTATTGAATGTAGATGCTGGAGGTCTAAATTTGAGCCACAGATGTCAGGCACCCGGAGTCTGTTCCTACCCTGAGGGGTTTTCTTAGCAGCACTTTGGTTCCCAAGCATCTCAGAGGCCACAGCTCAGCCTAGTAGCATCTCATCATCACAAAGCATGGAGTTCTAAAATCTCTAGGCCATAGAGTAAAGATCGGCTGAGCCCCATATGATATTTCTCCCAGGCCCGACCCCAGAACATCAGCTGAATTCTGTCATTACTGCGCCTGCACACTTATCCACTGCCTCCCCACCCCCTCTACTCCAAGGCCGGGAGAGTTTCAAGTTAATGGTTATTGCTTTTCAGGGCCCCTCTGTGTTTACTTTGCGAAGGTCGGCAGATACTGTGGTGTGTTGCTATTCTTTTCAAAGCTCTAGTATGAATTTGATAAAGTAAATTGTTGTTCTAGCAGGAAGCAGTTAGGGGTCACAAAATAAATAGCCGTAGAATTCAAATAAATCCAAAGAATAAAACCAAATAAATCCATGTGTGTATACACTGTGATACATAAATACACTTTTTGGGAAGCTAGTGTTTTTATCGCTGCTGGTCTGGACCAAAGTAATTGAAAAATCGTGCAGTTCGTGGTACCTTTTTTTTTCAAGAGGCGGCCTGGGGCTTTGAGCAATGTGACATGAATATAATTTCCAAAAAATGAAAAGAGAATTTTACTTTTTAAACAACTGCTTGTTTTGGTCCCTGCCCATATCCCCCAACAAATGAATTTCACGTTTGGATGAAACCAATTTGCAGTGTTAAATTAAGGATTTCGGCACTTAGAGTGGTTGACTTAAAGCTCCTTTAGAGCAAAAGATTCCTCTTGATTTTCCCCCGAAGAAGGGCGGGAATAGAGCTTAAAGGATGCTTTAGAGTGACTCTCTAGTTTATTATAATGTTCAATACACAAACACAGAGACAATCTTTTGTCAGTCTCAGGATCTGGGTGAGCCAGATCCTGTACACGTCTCCTTGGTGTCCAAAGGACTGGCAGAGCTGGAGGCTGGAGGAGAAAGGTCCTGATCTGGGGCGTGCCTGGATCTGGGTTAGAGGCTGTATATGACTCTTGCAAGGGAGAGCCATTAGTGGTGCCTTCGCAAGGCAATAACATGTTAATGGAGAGAGCCTTTCAAGAGGTAAACAGCCAGGTGTAGTAGCCCACACACTCATGGCTTCCATCCCAGCACTTGGGAGGCAGAGGCAGGTGGATCTCTGTGAGTTCCAGGACAGCCAGGACTACACAATGAGACTCTGTTTGGAAATAACAACAGGCTCCCTAGTAGTATCTGTTGTAGTGGTGGTAGTAGTAGTAGTAGTAGTAGTAGTAGTAGTAGTAGTAGTAGTAGTAGTAGTGTCTATAGTGTCCATGCAAGACTTACCGTAGGCATTTGCTCTCTATGCTTCCAGGTCTGATGAACTTCTGGGCTGGTAGTAAAATCTAATAGCAGTGACTTCTGAAAGAATGGAACTAGCAGGCTACTGAAAACCAGTCACCGCTTTAACAGCAGCCTGGTACTTCCTGTACCCTTGGGCTCTGACCTGGGATACTAGATGGAGGGGCTGAGCTCGACTCTAGTGTATGACTCAGAATAGTGAAGGAAAAGCCTTGGAAACAGCATCTATTGAGCCAGACCTTTTGAAAGTTCTGCTCGTCACATGCATTCCCTATGCGGTGTCTACGATGAGGGAGTTGGCCTGAGATCGGGAGCCACGGCTCCACGGCTAGGAGCTGGTGGAGCTGGGATTCAACTCCAAGTCTTCTGACTCTGATGCTCGCACAACTGCATGGAGCATGCTCAGATGAGCTTCTCAGAGCAGAGATAAGGGCCCCAGAGAGGTCAGTCTGGACACCTAACTGAATATCATCAGCCTTGGGCTTCGTTAGTTATTCTTAAAAATCTGGTATTAATTTTTATCAAGGTATGGTAGAGCTATGGAAGACCTCTCTTTCACTGCCTCTGAGTGCTTTGGTAAAAGACAAACAAACCAGAGGACAATGCCATTTTCTCTGGGGCAGTGAAAGGGGAGATGGGACTCCTATAGTGAAAGTGCCTTGGATGTTGCACAATACCTCAAACAATACCTCAAATGTAGGAATTCCATTGGTGTTTCCATCTGACGCTTGGCTAGCTAGCGTCTGCTGTAAGACGTTGCCCTTTAGTCCTTTGCACTGATATTTTCCCTTTTCTCTCCCCTTCCACCATGTGTGTACTCCCAGCGGCTCTGCCCTTCCTCATCATCGAGACAAGCACCATTAAGCCTTATCGTCGAGGGTTTTACTGCAACGACGAGAGCATCAAGTACCCCCTGAAAGTCAGCGAGACTATAAACGACGCCGTGCTCTGTGCGGTGGGGATCGTCATCGCCATCCTGGCGGTAAGTGTCTCCTTGCCTCTGCCATACTGATCTGACTTCCTCCTGTGTGGTACTGCAAAACATTCAAGCCAGTCGGCATTCGCGGCCAGCCAAAAGAGATCGACACCAAAGAGAACTTCAGTGTTCTGTCTTTCGCAGTTAATACTATTTCCAGAAGTCAACATCTACTGAGGGGTAAACGTATGAACATTCGGCAACTCCATTCTATGCTGATTAATATGCACTGTCTTCATAACAATCTTGTGGAGTTTAAGTATTGGTTTTTCTCCTCTAATGCTCACAGAGTAAGACTTAGTTCATCTAAGTGGTAGAGTTGACATTAGCTCTGGGACATCTCTTACACCACCGTCCAATCTCTAAGTCTGTAAGGCTGCTCTAAGTCTGTAAGCGGTGCTGTAAGGCTGAGTCCCGTCCTTGTCCGATAGCCAAGGTGTTTTTGTGGTCTTGCCCCACCTTTGCTGAGCTGCAGTGGCAGTGACCAATGTCCTTGCAGTTTTCTAGCCTCCTGTTTAGTTTTCCTTATGACAGAGTATTAAAGATCAAGGGTGTCTGTTGCTGATGACCGAAAAGCAACTTGGGGAGGAAGGAAGGGTTTATTCTAGTTTACATTTCCAGGTAGCAGTCCAATATTGAGGAAAGTCAGGGCCGAAACCAAAGCAGAGGCCATGAGGAAATGCTGTTTGCTGACTGGTCACTCCATGGCTTGTTCAGCTTGCTTTCTTTTAGCACCTAGGCCCACCAGCCCAGGGGTGGCACTGCAGAGCCTCCCACGTGGATCATCAATTTAAAAAGTACCCCATCGGCGTGCCCACAGGCCCAGTGAGGTTTCCTTCTCTCAGATGGCTCTAGCTTGTATCAAGGTAACCTAGAACTAGCAGCCCGGTATTAAAATACTTCACTGCTGAGTTATTAAAAACTCTTAATTGCTGAACAAGTGACTGGGTTGTAAGTATCCAGTCCAGCAGTCATGTGCTTCCCTTGAAGGATAGCTCCCCCATGAATAACCCTGCAGAAATGTGTCACACACGGACTGTGACCAGGTCCAGAATTCTTTTGAGCGCATTAACTAGCTCCTGGGAATTTGGGTGTGGCCGACCTGAGCCCTACCCTCTCTTAGTGTGTCCATTTGAGAAAGGTGATAGGGAGGGTCATTCCTAGAAGGCCAGTAGTAGGATTCGTGAGGTTTACAATTTTACAACTGTCTACTCCCTCCAACATTTTCTACATTTGTCCTCTGCCCTTGAACTCCTACAGTGTGGGTGAAAAGGAGAGGCAACACATCTGCTAGGCATCCTAAGTCCTCTAGATCCTTGGATTGCTCTTCTGTAGGGCTAAGCTTGGAGATGGAGCCTTGGGCTGCTATCCCCATTACGCAGATGGAAAATCCATAGCCCAGAGTAATTCAAGAAGAGACACACTCAGAGCCTATAGCTAGTAAGGCCTGGGGTTCACTCTGCCTGGCTGATTTCAAAGCCCCTTTCCCAGCTTTCTGACATGCATTTCAGGATGGCTAACCTTTCCAGATGAACTGCTCCAGGGGATAGGCAGTTAGCTTATCTGGCCTGGTTTGGGTTGTGACAGGTAAGATACTGGTAACACAAGTTTTTCTTGTGACTTGCTATTCTGGTTGTAAACTCTGAGACCCCCTCTTTACGCTCGCCTCCTCCCTGTCCCCATCCATAAGCCAGGCACACAATCTGAATTTGGGCAGTAGCAGGGAGAGCTTGTAGAATTCTTCCCAATCTTTAAAAGAAAAACAGCCCATTTGGCAGACTAGTAGCTTGGGAGGGTGCACTAAGGATCTCTATTCAAAAGCTGAAAAATAAAAGGTCCAATTTAGTATTGCTCCAAATTGATGGTTGTGGGAGTGAGTTCTTCTGGAAGAATGGCTTTTCCTGAAAAGGGCATTTGTTGTGGAAGGCAGGTAATTATAGAGTATTTCTTGCCGAGGTTTGAACAGGTGTTCTTGACAACCAGGGGATTGGCTAATTGAATGCTTGAAGAGAGCACATTATAATCTAGGAGTCTTGTGATAAGAACAAGTCCAGGACAGGTACATCACATGCTGTTCAGGCGCTCTACCAGGTGTTATTCCCAGCATGCCATGGGGCTGCTGGCAGGCACACAGTGGAAAGTGAATTAAACACCTTTCCAATGTAAATCAAGTGAAAGATTGGTATCAGTAGCCTTCAGTTTTCTCATCTATAAAATCAAAGCAGTGTTCACAGTTCCTCAAAAGGATTGTCACTGAAGTCAAACAAACACCTGTAAAGTTCGCCAGACAAAGTGTGCACAGCCTTGTACACAGATAGGCACAGCCCTTGCCTTCTTCTAGGCCCCCGGGTGGGCAAAGGAAATGCTAATGTCTGGAGGCTGTTCTCTCCTCCTGTCTAAATCCCTGTCAGCAGTTCTGCTCCTGCTGTGTGCCTCGCCCAGAAGTACTAACATTCCTAGTTTCTTTTCACGCCTGCTCTCTTGGTTCTGTCCCTTTATCAGGGTCACCTTGATGTTTTCCCTAGATACCCAGATTTTCTTGAAATGGTTCTGTGCTGGACTCTTCAATATAGGACAAGCAGCGATGTGAACAAAATAGGTTTCAATCAAGCCATTGCATGGTTCAGAGACACAACAAGAAAGATGCTCAGAGCAGGGTCAATGAGATGGGCCAGCAGGTGGAAGGATCAACCCCAGAAAGTTTTCCTTAGGCCTGACCTCCACGTGGTCAGTACGGCACATGTGGCATCCTCCTCTGCCAAAGTA
Organism: Rattus norvegicus; assembly: GCF_021556685.1. Classification (NCBI taxonomy): domain Eukaryota; kingdom Metazoa; phylum Chordata; class Mammalia; order Rodentia; family Muridae; genus Rattus; species Rattus norvegicus. The sequence continues at coordinate 125,855,495 of NC_141538.1, forward strand.
ATTTTAAAAATTCTAGAAAAAACATACATAGCTACAACAGCTGTCGTGGTCAAGAGCTAGTGTTGTCTGGTTAACATGGAGATTGTGCTGATAAAGTTCACCCTTAAAGAAACACCCAGAGCTAGGTAAAGGTATAAGCTCCCGTTCACATCCTCTCCTGTGGGGCAGGTTGCAAATTCATGAGCCTCAGTGGATTCATCTGTTAAGTGGAAAGAATATGTAAGTAGTTGTGTTTGCTAAGGTTTTGGCATGAGATCAGCACACATAGACAGACAGACAGACAGACAGACAGACACACACACACACACACACACACACACACACAAGTAACTCAATGCCAGGCACAGTAAAGTTTACTCAATAAATGTTAGCCACCTTTATTACAAATGAGGACACAATGTCAAAACGAGGTAACATGACTTAGCCAAAATGGGGTCTGGAAAAGAATTCCCACTCTTTTCATGGCATTAGTTAGTTAGATCTGAGGCCCCTTGCTTCTCACTCCTCTTTGCAATAGGACTTCTACTTCCTGTTCTAGCTGCCAGTGCACTCAGCCAGAGGCACATGTCATGTGTGTGCTCCCATTGCCTATAGTGGTGTGCTAGCCTGCCTGCTTGCTTGCCATAATGGCAAGAGTAAGCCTGGAGAAAAGGGCAGTGCACACCTCAGAGGCAGATGGATAAGTCACTTTGGTATGATCAGGTCTGGAAAAGCTATACAAGTTACGGACAGCAGCAGCAGGCTACTTTCCCACTCTCCCACCTTGACTGCTGCCCCATGAGCCTGGCTGCCTTCACTAAGAATCAGGCTTCTCACCAGAGAGCCTGGAGGGACAGTCGCTGCAAGGGAGCAAGTGGCAGAGCTGAAAATCAGTTTGCTACTTAACTCCCCTGGACCCTCTGCTCGATGTCAGGTTTGTTGCAAACCGTGAGAGAAGCCTTAACTGCTTCGGATGCCCTTGATCCAGTTTGCCCAGATGCTATACAAAGGAATGGAATGGTGGTGGAGGGGATCGGGGTAATTTCGAGATGCAGGTTGTCGGAGGTTATAGAGAAAGCAGACACCTTTCTGAGGCAGAACCTATGGAAAAACCCTCGTCATTTTGACCTCTTTTTCAGATGTGTATCAGATTCTGGAATTATAGCATAATAAGAATTCCTTCCAGGCCTCACAGCAACAGTCACTACCCTGCCTTGACAAGGCTTAATGACTCTAGCAGCACCCAGTGTAGGAGCATCCAGTAAAACCCTGTGTCCTATCCAGCTTTCTTTCCTTCAGTGGTAACTTGCATTTCCCCATCGAGTGTGAGATGAGCGAAGGTCTTAATATGGCTCCAAATGCTCACCGTTCAGTAAACATAGGCTTGGTGTTTGCCAGGCTCACACCCCAACATGGGTTCACATAGATTGTTTTTGTCAAGAAATCGATGCACGAGAATGCCGTAGGTCATCCTCCCTGCCGGCCCTAAGCATGCTACTTCCCCTCAGAGAACCAGCTGTAAAAGTAGGGTGATCGGTAGTTAACGCCCTGGGTTGATTTTGGCCTTTGTATTTTGGCTCTCCCGTGTGTAATCATTGTGAGCCACGCTTTGTTTCTGCGGTGATACGTTGTTTGTGCGTACCCTCTTCTTGGTCCCTGATAGTCATCCTGGGAGAATGAACATTAAGACCTGAAACAACTGAGGCTCGAGGATGATCAGTGACTTCCACATAACTGGCAGAGTTGGAACAATTGTCAAGACTTTCAAAGTCTTAACACCTCTGCTGACTTCTGCAGGCTACCCCCCCCCAACTTCTGCAGGCCACCCCCCTTTCACTGCTCTTCAGCAGGCCTCTAATGTACCGTGTGTGGGGTATTGAAATGCACATTGTTTCAGGGGACAACCAGCCAATGCCCCATCTCAAACAAGACAACAGTACCTTCGCTTCTCATTGCCTTGTCATGGGAGTCCTGTCTAGGTTTGGTCCTTCCTGCTGGGTGACAGGTTCCTGGGAGACAGAGGCCAGGTCTTCTCCTGAGGGAACATGATAGGCACTGAGTAAACTTCAAGCAGGTATCACCAGGAATCATCCTTTTGACTACCTCCTCCCCCACCTCCCAAAATTCCCCGAGAACCCCGAGCCTGCTGACCTCTGGTCCTGTATGTAGTGTGCTGGTTTCTCTTATTGACAAGTCCAGGTTCTGTTAGCTTCAAGGGGTGGGGATTGATCCAATATGATCTAATATTGTTAGTTCAAGACATAGACTATGGTACTTTGTATAAGTGTAAAAAAAAAATGACCGAGTATGCTTTCAATCATGGACAGAAAATCAAAAGCATTGGTCCTGAGATGCCCAAGGATCCTGTTTGTTTCCCAAAAGCCTCAAATATGCTCCGTGTGGAACAGGGAAGCGTGTGCTGTGCCACATGCAAATTTCTTCTGAAGAGACAAGAAGAAGAGCTCAATACCTCCAGGACTTGTTTATTAAGGATCAGGCTTCAGTTGGCCCACATCTGGATTTCATTAGGTCCCCCACCCCACCCCAACCTCCCTTTATCTGTAAGAGTTCTGCCAAGAAAACAAGGTTCCCCAACATTGCTCCTCATTAAAGGTTAGTTGAGTTTTCAACTGAAAAAAAGAAAAAAGAAAGGAAAGGTGAAGCTGTGCTGGCCCAGCAGTGAGTTAGTGAGAGACCCAGTCCCCCAGTTTACAATCCTCTCCATCTGTGCAATTACCAAGACCACCAACAGAGAGAGGCCACATTAATCAGTTATGCTGTCCCCTGATCAGATGGCTGCAGAGTTCTTCGGAGACCCTCTTATCCCTGGGGGCTTGTGGGAGGGGGCATCTATTTGTGACTTAACAAACAGGTATTGACCGCCTCTGTCTAGGGTTCCGTTTGTTCCCTCACCACCACCCATGTCACTCAAACTGCCTGGAAAGAGACGAGGCTGGCAGCAGTTCCCTTCTAGCTATGCACAGACCTTGGAGTTCATGACTATGTGAAATGGGTCTCTAGGATGAACTGACAAGTCTCAGTTTTAAATAACAGATCGTAGGAGTCAGAGGGGTAGATTCTGTGTGAGTCAGAGTGGAGCGGGCGGGGATAGTGTCAGGTCCTTTTGTGAGCTAGCTGAGGGACTAGAAACCAGTTTTCCTTATCTTAAGTGCTCTTCAGCAGCTATATGAAACAGACGTCATTTTCCCCATTTCATGAGTAAGCGAAGACATTTCCTACGTAGGAAAGTGATTTAGTCCAAGGTTACTGTGCTGAATAAAAGTGAACGTAGGAATTAAAACCTGGGTCTGACCTGCTTAAAAGCCCAGGTACTCTAATGAAAAAAAAAAGTTTTTTTTTTAAATCTTCTGTGTATTTGGAGCTATGTAGAGTGTTCTTTTTCTTTAGTCAGCTATAAAAAACATAGTTCTTAGTATTAGAAAGTTACACGTATGAAGACCAAACACTCAGGCCAATAGGCAGGTGACCACTGGTGGGAGCATGTGTAGCAGGGGTTCCTGTGAGATAACGTACACAGAGGAGACAAGCTAAGTGCAAGGCCCTAGACTCAGACACCGGTATAGGAGAAAAAGAGGAGGAGGAGCAGGAGGAGGAGCCTCACCACCTAATGTGTGTAGGAAGATGCTTGGTTCTTCCCTCATAGCACACAGTCATTGTGGTAGACTCCGGGGCCCATAAGCTGAGTTATAGAATGCGATTTGCCCTGGAAGCGTGTGGTCTAAAGGAGAGGCAAGGATAAGACGCCAGCTGTGCTGTTAAAGCCTCCGGAGAAAGAAGAACTAGAGAAGAACTAAACGAGAGGCTCTCGGGATGAGGGCACCTTAGGAAAAATGCATGTCAGACTCTCCTACTTTGGACTAAGAAATAAACTGAGAAATCTACTATTCTCCCCTCCTGCTTCTCGGTCACCAAGTTTAGAGGCTGTGAGGTGTGCAGTCCCTGGGATCTCAGAGACAAAGGACTTTGGGAAATTTTCACACAAAGACTTGATCATCAGTTTTTAAGGCACAAGTATCTAATTATCGGACGGCTCTCAGGGCTGCAGATACTAGCACCACCCTCCTGTCTGTGGAGAAGGAGCCAGGTGTAGCTTGCCTGTTACTCCAGGTCAGAGGTGAAAACACCTGAATTTGGTGCCCAAATCAGCTGGCCCTGGAACTTCTTGAAGGGAAAGGATGGTATTTTCATCAGAGATCCTGACTTGCAGGAGAGGGGATTTCTGTAACAATAGGGGAGATTTTGCAACTCTAGGGCACTTGCAGGAATTGCAAAGCAGACCTGTTTGGCTAGAGAAACAGGGTAAAGGGCGCGGATGAAGTTCAGATAGACAAAGGAGACAGGGGCAAGACTGTCAAGGTCTCTGACGGTGAGGAATTTTCACTCCAGTTAATTGCTAGAGAGCAACAAGAATATTGTTCTAAGTTAGCGAGGTCGGACTTTTAACCATGGTAAGAATGAAGTCTGAACCCTGGTGGTGGTAATACAAGAGGAACCAAAGGGGGAAAAAATGACACAAGGGACTAGTGAATAGAAACGGGTGGTTGCGGGATAGGGAAAGGGAGAGGTCTCAAGGGGCTGGGTTTTTGTAGTTAGGTCTAGGGACACATGGAATGGGAACACAGGGATGGTGGAAGTAGTTTGGCGGAGGAGGGTGGGACTGGGTTTAATCTTAAACTTTGCTGGCTTGATCTACTGGCATCGGTTTTGTGTCCATTTGGATGAATTATCAGAAACCGGGAACAGGACTGATGGGAGGGGGCCCATTTGCCCTTAGTAGATCGCCTTCACAGAGCTATTGAAGCAGCTAAAGTCACAGCAGAGAGCCAGGGATACACTCTACGGAAGACTTATATTTACCAAGGAGAAGCCGGTGCAGAGACATTGGAAATGGAGAGCATAGCTTGGAAATAAGAAGAAATACACGGTGGTACAATGTAAAGGAAACCTGAAATTCAACACCAAAGAGGACTGTAAAGTTGGCAGTGTGCAACACTCCAGAGAGAGCTGCCAGGAGACTGGCACAGACTGGCAAAGTATCTCTTCAAGGAGGCCTTTGACTGGGAGAGCTTGCCATTTGGGAAAATAATTGAAAACCATGTTCTTCAGGAGACCTGTGGGCCCAGGGCAGCCACTGATGGTTGCAGCCATAATGGGCTTCGGCGGTTTCTCTGGCCTCTTTGTCATCCGTGTGTTAGAGGTCAGACTTGTCACACCCATGAAGCCCAGAATTGCCACTGTAGCCTTAGAAATGTCCGTGACATTACAGTCTTTCCCAGGCAGCACGCCACTAAAGTGCCCAAATGCTGGAGTCAGTGGAGTGGGAATTTTCCAATCACTTACTTCTACTTAAGTAAAGTTCTGGCAGTTTCCTTCTAGCAGATGGAACATTTGGCTTCTGAGAAAATCCAGCTCTGTTCCCGACTCCATCTTGAAAGGCAGAACCCAAGTATATTACATTTTCCCTTAGCCTCAAGACTGAGAAAAAGAACGATTCTCCATCATCAAATGTTTGTTGAATGAATCTCTCCTGGTGCAAAGAACTTTGTTAAGTCACATACACATACATGAGGTATGGGGGTTAGGGGAGAGCTGTCAAGGAAGTAAATATACAAACTATGATGAGACTAGACCTGTAGGGGGTTGGTCTAGTGCTGCCTGTATTTAAATGCTAAATACTGGCTCACTACAAAAGACCTTACCTGTGTGTCTTTGTCTTCGGGATATGATGACCAGCTATCTCCAGGGACTTCAAGGAAACAGCTATATTGGTACCATTAGGAGGAACCCAAGAGTGAGGGAGAAGGGAGCTGTTAGCGATGGGGCTGCCAGACTGTCCTGCCCACCTCCCCCTTTAATTCAGAAATGACTCACTGGCCTCTCTGGCCTTCACCACTCTCACTTAGAAAGCATCTGTAATCACAGTGACCCACAGGGCGCTGTGAGAAACAGACAGCAGAGAAGCGCTTTGTAAGCTGCAAAGTGCTATGTAAATATTATTAAAGCAGAACCTCGTATAGGAACATTAGCCCTTCAGTCAACTGGGGAAGACTTTTCAGTTTCTAGAAGAGGAACTGTTAGGACATACTGTGTAAAAGTATGACTTTTCTTGGGGTGATTTATAAAATAGAGCAAAATGTTTAAAAATAGCACAGCCACTGAGTGGTGGTGGTGGTGGCGGCAGCGGTGGGGGTCCTTCTGCAATGGGCTGCTTCTCTTCTATCTTGTTTCCTGGAAAGATCAAAATCACCACACACGTATTTTCTGCTTCTGCCCTGGCAGGGTCTACTTCCCACATCCAGTTTGGATTTTTCTTTTCCAAAGAATTCTTGGGAATAAATAGTACTTTTAGGTTGGGTTTTTTTTTCCCCCAACCCCTCCTAATCACGCAAGAAGAAGAAAAACATCCAAAACCAAAATGAGTCTTGAGAAGTGCCAGGCATTTGACATATCACCCATTGAACTCCTTGCCAGCCTCACCAGGTGGATATTATTAATGCTGTTTTCTATAAGGGGACACCTAAGCCCAGACAGGTGAAGTCATGTGACTGCAAAGTATTAGATGGATCAGACTGAGACTGACTGGCTCCCAGGTTGGTACCTCTTTCTCCACACTTGCCCTTTCCTCCCCATTTCCCCTCCAGAACAGTTAACAGCCATAAAGATGTGGATAGCTGGGCTCTCTTTCACCACAGAAGACAGGAAGAGGCTCTCTCTTACAGCTGGAGACAGCTTCCCAACCACTGGCTTGCCAGCCAAGACCCGTCCCTTGCTGTCCCCTTGTAGCTTAATTGCCGTGCCTTCCTCTGTATGAGTTTCCACACTCTGGGCCAAACTCCTTAAAAGGCAGGTAGGGGAGAGTTCTCTGTCGGCCTGGCAGCCAGCCATCACCCCTAGATCTGCTGCTAGCTGCTTCAGAGAGAAATCAACATAGAAGGCATTTTCTTTTTCCTAAGTGAAACTTATCAGAACTTTGCTGACTGAGGCAGGAATGAGGGCCCCAGGGGTGGGGACCAAGCCTTTGGAGGAGGGGGTGGTGGTGCTCATTTTATGACCCAGGAATGAAAACATTGTGAATAATGAATAAAGTCCGAAAGTAGTAAATCTGAGACTCCAGAGAAGGCGAGTAACATGTCAGGGAGCGGTTTAAGCCCTCGCCTCTCCTGCAGAGGTGCGGCCCAAGTTTCATTAAATAGCCTTTAAGGGTTAGGATTACAAGAAGCCGAGTCCCCTGGTTCATAACGATGATTTATGGCTGTGTTGTCGACTCCGCGACCCTTCTGTACAGGGGATGGAGAAAATACATAATTTGCTGCTCATTAGCTGTGCAATCTGTCAGGGCGGCTCCAGAAGCCATGTGGTCCCGGAACCTTCCGTCTGCTAAATGGCTTCAGCCGGGCTGTTCTGGAGACACAACTGCTCCTCCACCATAGAAAATGGTTTCGATATAACAATAGAACTCACAAGCTGAACCCTGGGTAGCCTGCCCCTGCCTTGGAACTGAAGAAACAGTACTCTGTCATCTCCTTCTGTCACCCATCCTTCAGAGAGCCCCAGAATCCCCATCTGTACAATGGGCTTGCCTTGTGGACAGAGCTGCAGTCCAAATGCAACTACAGTTGAAAAGAGCTGTGAGAAATGGCTGTGGGGACTGACATTGTCAAGAGTCTGAGGGAGCATGCTCTCTCTTTCTCACTTGGTCTTTCCTCACTCCCAGGATCAGCACTCACAGTGCTCTGAGAAGGCCATACCATAGGAGTTTCAGAATGTTGGGAGGTCAGGGTGGAAGAAAGTCCTCAATTTGTCATCACACCTCTTCTCCCTAAAGTGTCCTACACAACAGTGTCTCTTACCTAAAACTAACCAGTAAGTCCATGCAAAAGATGCTAATTTGCTGTAGAAACCCACGTGTTCTTTCTCACCAGGAACAAAAAAATCACACAGCATGATGCTTGAGCCAGGATTTCTTTGTTTAAGTCAGTGGCCTGGCTCTGGAAACTTAGGAGCAATCCAAGGGCAGGCATCGAGTCTAGGTCCTTGGTTCAGCTCCTGGCTTATTATAGGTGGATTTTTACAAGTAACCGCCCTCTACTTTTGTCCATTACCTGTTGCCCCTGCTTGGTTAGGAAGCTAGCTCAAACTGGAGAGGTAATGACATCGCTCTTACTGAATACCAAGTCAAGATTCTGCAGATAGAGAGGCTGACCCTGCCCCAAATTCCCCCGGTGTGTGAGGACTCCCACCATGGTTACTTGATACTCATTCAGTGGCCACCCCCACCCCTGCACGTAAACACACCTGAGTGTGATTTATAAATAATCAGAAGGAGTCAGCAGGCGAGACTGTGGCAATGGACATCTGGAACGTGTTAGCCCATAAGATGCCATAGGGTAAAAGAGTAAACAGGTTGGAAGTGGGAAGTAGATCAAGGATTCGGGGAAGAACGTTGGATCGAGAATGAATGTTCCTGGGTCTAATCTTTGGGCACAAGTTAATTTGGGCCCCAGTCTCTTTAGCACAGAATGGTTGCCTTTATTTCTGACCTGCCATGACACTCGGATTTCATCTGTTAGGAGTTATCAGAGGGACGGACCTTAGCAAGGAATAGGGGACATTTCCAAGTCCTGCGTCACCAAGGATTGATCCCTCTCCTGCTCCCTGACATTTGTCTGTTCCTTCAGTGAGCATTTCTGAGCACCTATGAAGAATTAAACATTCTGCTTTCTCAGAGAATAGCTAGGCAAGTATGCTGACTGGACCAGCTTTTGACCATCCCCGTCCCTGTAGAATCCTCAATGTCATCTGGAAAAACACAGCCCATTTGTCAACCAGGGCTCTTGTGTCAGCGAGCGTTGCCCCCTCTCCTGCTCCTGCTTGTCCCTGGGCCCAGCTGCTATGTTTATCCTACACACTATCCTTCCCACACTTTGGGGCCTTTGAGGATCCAGATTAGCCTCATGCCTTGATGCCTTGCCCCACTGTAAAGGAATAATAAAGGAACTTCTGCAAAGGAGTGCCCTGGATGTGCCCATCTATTGCTTCCCTTGTGGATGTGAACGTATCTGCTCACTGAGAGGGCAAGTGTGGTCCATAATCCTTCATGGGAGGAAGTGTGAAAGGGACTTTTGTGGTGAGTGATGAGCTGACCATCACTGCCCCTGGCCTGGGGTTGCAACCAGGAAGTGGCCACAGCTGTGCTGAGGAGTTAAGAAAGGGGGAGGGGGCACTGCACTGCATGGTTGTGCATCACCCAAGCAATTTGGTCCAGTGACAGACGCTACCCACATGTGCATCACCAAAGGCAATTTGGTCTAATGACAAAAAGATGCTGTACACAGTCACCCCTTACAGAGCGGCAGCTGGCCCATGCTTACTGGAAAGCCAGGCAGTTTGAGCAGCAGGAAGACAGTACATTGTTGGAAGAGCATGTAAAATAGCCTCCCTCTTTGGCTCTCAAACCTAAGGAGAAACCCGGCCTGATCAAGGAATTTAGACTCCTAAAGGAACAGTGTTGAACGTTTCTTGGCTTTTATTTAGGTGTTTCTCTTAGTTTTTGAGACAGAGTCTCACCGTGGAGCCCTGTCTGGCCTTGGTCTTCTGGCCTACGCCTTCCAGTGCTGGGATTGTAGGTGTGTGCCACTGTGCCCAGGTTAGACCAGTGTTTTGTTTTTGTCATCATACTAGTATGCTGAAATGTCAAATAATAGAAATAAGAAATAAAAAGCCGGGGTTGGGGATTTAGCTCAGTGGTAGAGCGCTTGCCTAGCAAGCGCAAGGCCCTGGGTTCGGTCCCCAGCTCTGAAAAAAAGAAAAGAGAAAAAAAAAAAAAAAAAGAAATAAAAAGCCTCTCTTTCCATGACTCAGCACATTTCCACTCGTATCATCTTGCATAAACCAGTGACTGTGCAAAGGCGAGCGGCCTCCTTTTAGGGGGAAGGAGGTTGAAGCATGAGAAGCTTGAGAGGTTTAGAGCCCAAGTGTGTGCAGTAGGTGGCAGAGGCTGGATTCCCTCGGACCTGGCTGAGGTATTCACTGTGGACTGTGGAAGCGCCCATCAACCCTAGCACCGAAGTGGGACCTTCTCCAGAGTCAGTGGTACTAACATTCCTTCACCACATCCCAGAGCCCTAAGATTTGCCTACGTGGGTCCCCTGACATGTGACCACTCTTAAGCGGTCAAGTGATGTAAGGGTTTTTTTAAAGAAGGGAATGGCAGCGATGTTCACGTTTTGAATGTTCCCCTCATGTTTATGTGAATATGAATACTCAAGTGGGGAATTAGGATTCTGTAGATTGTTACCTTTTAGTTAAATACTGAATCTATTCTCCTGTGTCACTAAGTGTGGTCTTTGAGGATGCCTCAGTCCTCCCTAACTCCTTCATTGGTTTCCTTTCAGATCATCACGGGGGAATTCTACCGGATCTATTACCTCAAGGAGAAGTCCCGATCCACCATTCAGAACCCTTATGTGGCCGCTCTCTATAAGCAAGTGGGATGCTTCCTTTTCGGCTGTGCCATCAGCCAGTCCTTCACAGACATCGCCAAAGTGTCCATTGGGCGCCTGAGGCCTCACTTCCTCAGCGTCTGTGACCCTGATTTCAGTCAGATCAATTGCTCCGAGGGCTACATTCAGAACTACAGGTGCCGAGGAGAAGACAGCAAAGTACAGGAGGCCAGGTAGGGCACTGCCCCCACACAGACACAGCAGATACCCATCTTGACACAGTGCAGTTTGGCGAGCGCCTACTGAACACCCTAGGTTCTGGGCTCCGGTGTAGATGAGAGAAGGCATCGTACCTACTCTTGAAGAGCTCACAGCCAAATGACTGAGACAGATGTGTAAATAAATCATGGCACAGCAGTGGTAAACCCATTCATTCATTCTCTTGTCTATTTATGTGTGCCTGCTACGTTCCAGGCATGTACCCAAAGCACTACCAAGGGTGCGAAAATGAATGAGATTCCATGTCTGCTGTCAAGGTCAGAGTCTAGAATGGAGGACAGACGAGTGAATACTGGGGATGTGAACCCCTGTGAATACCGTCCTTTCATGGGCTTCTCTTGTTTTTGCAGGAAATCCTTCTTCTCGGGCCACGCCTCCTTCTCCATGTTCACAATGCTGTATCTGGTGGTAAGTTTCTATCCTCTGACGGGAGCAGAGCTCAATCCTAGTTTATCCCCTTAGCCGTCTCTGAGGACATAGTTCATGTGAAATCCTTGGGGAAAACAAAAGATGAGCCGGGAACATTAAGTTTCATCAGAGCTCAATACTGCCTCAACAGAAGACCCATTCCTTTCTCAGCTTTTTCTAATTTTCAGATTAAAAATACCGTTCACCCTGCTGTGAGGTAGAGACTGTGGGTTCATTTTGAATCTATAGAGCACTCACTAGAAGGCACCTGAGGAGTGTTTATGGTGCAAGCACCACTTTCTGGAAGGCCGAGGACACCTTTGTTATAGATAGCACACTATAGTGGGAGAAGAGAATCCAGACGAACGTCAAGTTTACAGTAGCACCAACAGTGCTGTTCAGATTCAAGGGTTCCAATCCCAGTGATCCCTGGCATTGGTCACCGCATGGGTTTGTGTCCATAACTGTATGGATACTGTGTGTGGCAATCCTATGGGGGTCAGAATCAGATCTCTTCCACCCTTTCCCAGGTTTCAGGGACTGAACTGAGGTCATCAGGATTGCTTCTGTTGCCAAGTAGCGAGTGGCTTTACCCTCTGACCCATCTCTCTGGCCTTCCTCATCTCCCTTGCTGAGAGCGATTTGGCTTTTTACAAAATAACTTCCGTGTCAGGAGGATGTGTATGAAGTGCAAAATGCATATTCCTGTTTCCTGGATCCGGAGACAGTAAGAAGTGTGTCTGAGTTCACTTGCCTTGGGGGCAGAGATATGATTAGGGTTCACACGATGGTCTTCTCCGGCAGCCGGCTTCCTTGGACATGCCCCACGGTGCAGGTGGGCGGCCTCCACCGCTCCAGTTGCCTGGTGGACAACAGGCTGCTCACTTCCCTTTGTCAGTTAAACGTGGCCTTCCCTGCCGTTCCTCACTTTATGAGTGAGATCTGGAGCAAAAGCACTTCCTGCATTCAGCTGTTCGGTGGAGTTCAGATGGAGAAGGTGCACAGAGTTCAGACGTAGCCCCAGAGAGTGTTAGCTGTTTGGAAAAAAGAACATTTTGATTTCAACTTACTTAAGAAACATAATTAGGAGTTGGAAAAAAAAACAACTGAGTTTGTTTTTATTTTGCTTTTCCCCTTCTCTCTTCCAAGTTCAAAGGCCTCTGGCTTCCCATTACCCAGGATGCAGTGCTAGAGGGTGGGCCCCAACCTATAAAATCATCTGACCTGGCTCTCACTTATTCTTCCTCCACAGCGCTCCCCCTCTTCTTTTCCTTTGCTTGTTTTTGTTTTGCTCTTAGAAAGGATAATTTAGCAGCTATTTAGGGTTTCTGTTCCATGTGTGTATTTTACCAGGGCTGGAAGCAATTTCACAAATGTAATTTCAGTATTTCGTGGAAGTGCCTAGGAGAATTGTGTGTGTTCATTTGCCCCTTGATTCCCTTCATTTTATTCCAAGAGAAAAATACTGAGTTCTTTTGAAGCCAGCACTGGGTAGGGTGTCCTTTGCAGTGACCCAGAAGGTGTGTGCTGTGTTTGGGATGCAGGTCTGAGGGGCCTGCTATGTGCCAGGCACTGTGTGTACAGCCCACAACAACACGCTTGCTTCTCTTTGTAGCTTAGAGGCTTGGCTTTGATTTTCTTGTTTGTGAAACAGGCTCGAATCTGAGACGTTAATAAGGACATTGTGCAGTCAGGAAAAACACAGAAAAGGGACTTGAAGGGTGGCCATCCCCAGGGTACTGTGTGGCCTCTTCTTCTCGTTGTGTTAGCTACAAAAAGATGGAAAGAAACCTTTTGGGAAAGTAGCATAAGGCATGTGAGCATTAGACCTAATTTCAGTCCCACTCGAAGGAAAGACACCAGCCCTCCTGTCTGCTTTAATGTGCTTACTCCACTCTAGCTATGGTCACAGAAGGGAGTCTGTACAGAGGATGACTGAGGGAGGAATTCCTTGTCATTGAAGATCTATTTGTATCTCTGTGAGGGAGGGGGTAATTGTGCCTTCATACTGCTGGAAAAGAGAAGGGAGGGAGAGAGGGAGGGAAGCTGAAAACAAGAGAAAGGGAGACAGAAAGGAGAGTGAGGGATGGATGGATGAATGGACAGATGGACAGATAAATTGATGTTAAGCCCGTGTTTCCTGGTATATTTTCACATACACACACACACACACACATACAGGGACACATGCACAAACCCCATCTGATTACATACACAGCACAGGATCTTAGGAACGTGTGTAAGAATGCACACATTCAATGTTCATTCCTTGAAAACACCATACATGCAGAAGCACATACATGAACATAGATATATACACCCCCACACACAAAGTTATCTGCCTTAAAGCAACCTCAGAAGCAAAAGGCTGAAAAAGAGAGCTGTGTTCATCTCCTGAACTAGGTTTTGTGTGGTATTTCACAGAAATCCCAGTCTTTCTAATGTCTCATGTGCAAAACTTTCTCAAGGAAGTTTGAAGTGTGATACCCTGAGGGAGGATGGAAATCCTGTGATCAGCCATACAAGGCCTTCAGCCCTCCTCCACTGCTTTTATGGTGGACTTCAGGAAGTGCCAGAGTTAGCCATGGATCCTGGCCTACCCCCAAAACCCTGAACTTTTCTAACAGCCTGGGATCCACGGCTTTGTTAAAGCATCAGGGAGAGTCATTTGTAAACTAGCCGAGCTCAGTGCTGACTGCTTTTGCCCCTAGAATCAGACAGATGTGGACTCTGCTCCGACTCTGCCCATCACTGGTTGTGAACTATGAGTGAGATACTTGCCTCAGTGTTTTCATCTGTAAAATGGAGACTGTCATGTGTATCTTACAGACTGGTTGCCACCATTCTGATCTGGTCCTCCTTTCTCCATCTGACAAACGAAAACAAACAAACAAAAAAGAGTAGGAACCAGTTCTGTTTACCACTCAAGTCTGCGTGTTTCTATTTTAAAGAATTGTAAAGTCCTCTATGTTCTGAAAAAGAGGAAGGGAAGCCCTGGGGGCCAAACTTCTGCCCGTGTAGCCATGGTGTTCAAACACAGGGACTGACTGGAAACACCAGGCATCATCCCCACTGTGGGCCTGTCAGCTTCAGCTATCCACAGCAGCTTCCACAGCTTTGAAGGGCACTCCAAATTGGGTTTGGATTTGCGAAATGGATGGCTTAGAATAAACCATGGCCCAAACCCCAAATTATCTCTGAGCATGGAAGCTTAAGGACGAGGTTAAGGACCACTAGAGATTGATGCAGACGCTAATAAAACAAACAAAACAACAGCATGTAGAAGCGCACAGTCTACTTCCTACCTCTGGGCCACTATGTCCCAAGGGACCACATCTAGATTGGCCCTTTGCCTCCATCTTCCGGGTATGAGGACAGTATGGTTATCTGGATAAAACCACACCACCAAGGCACACACCAGTTTTTGTAGTTCACCTGTTATCTCCACTGTGGTACCAGGTTCTTTGATGCCCACTAGGGCTCCTGAGGTGCATCAAACCTGAGCCTCGCCCCTTCAGCATTTGGCAAATATTTAGTGAGTGCCTGTTCTGCACCAAGTGCCCCGATAGGAGTAGGAAGATGGAACTATGAGAGGCCTGGTCACATGGTTCAGACAGAGGGCCAGGAAGACAGACAGATGATAGCATGGGCCCTTGGGCCCCAGGGCTGGGGAGATGAGAGGTTTTATTATGGCTGTTTGGAATCGTGATGGGGTTGATCCTGTGACGCCCGGAGGAACCTGAGGAACCCACAGTACACAGAAGCACACACACACACCACGCCTCCTGCCTCTAGAGTGTCAGGTGTCCAGTACAGTACTGCGGCAGGGACTAGAGAGAACATGTGGTAACTGATCACTAACCTCTGGGATCACGAGCCCCGTCTCGCCCTTCTGCAGTGCCTGTAGGCTGCAGCAGGTTTCTACCCTGCAGGCTCCTCCCTTCGAGGCAGCCCCTTGCCCTTCGCCTTGGTCAGGTCTCCTTCTCAGAGAAGCCCTCCCTGACTACTACCCTGTTGAAAATAGATAGCCTCACCACCATTCCTAGCCCTTGCTGTGCCCGTTCACATCCTTGACAAGAATTCAGTGAATGGGCGATGAATGAACGAGCCTTAGATGACCCTCGGGTCATTTGACGTCACAGTTCTATACCCTCTTCTACTTCAATGCATCCCACTTAGGGATTATCGAGAACCCATGTGGCCGATGGGCAAGGCTTCAACCACTTTGCTGAACCCTTTACCCATTGGCTTTCTCTGTACTGCCCCGTGAGAAATGTTTATATGTCATAGGATCTGTTGGGTACCAAGGAAACAGGGAAGTGGCTGACCTCTGATGGCCACATTCTCCAGGCTGTGGCCATTAGTCATTGAGGTTTTGTTCAGCGTTTGGAATCCCAGAACATAGGGTCTAGGGTGCCCATGAGGCATTCCCACAGATCCTGGGAGAACATGTTCCAACCTCTCATTGGAACACGATTGCTGTTTTGAAGGGGGAGGGGGGTATAAACCACTGTACCAGATGTTTTTTCTTTCTACTTCATTCCATCTGTCTATTCATCCACACATTTGCGAGCACTTGTTGTGAGCCAGGACCTCTGCGAGTACCTGGAAACACCAAAAATGCTCGTAATTTTGTGGAGGAAAACCATAAAACCATATAGCTGTGACAGAATCGGCGAAGCTCTCTGATTCAGGCTGAGAGTAGATGGAGCACAGAGGAAAGGGCCATTAGCTCTGCTGATTAAGTGAGCTCAGAGGCTCCCAAGCCTGTGCCTTCCACTCACATATACATACAGTGTGTCTGCCTTTGAGACCTGAGCCTTTATAAGCATGTGAGACAGGTACAGTAGAGGAACATGGAGCTCCTGGAACTGGTCCCGAGTGACAACTGTATCACTCCTTGGGATTTTTTTTTTCCTCTCCGAAGACTGAAGAGAGCAAGACTTGGTGTAAAGCAGCAATTTCCCACAAAGACCAGAGGCCATTGGGTTAGATCGCAGATTCAGAAAGGCGCTTTGTGTGTGTAGAGGGTGGGGGGAAGTTCTGTTTAATTCAGAGTTCCCTCCCTGTTGCCTTGAGCGACGTGGCCTCTTCTGCCTCAGTGTCTTTCTTCACCTGGTATCCACCTGCCATGATGATTGTGGGTTGCAGGTAATTAAGCATCGAGCTCACTGTCTATCTCAGTGCTTGGCAGAACGGTCACTTCCTTTCCTTCCCCTTGATAGTGATGGAAAATGAGGTTTGATTTTCTGGAAAGGAAGAAAGTGTCAGGTAAAAAAAAAAAAATTCTTTTGTCTTCCAAGCAGTTAAATAATAACTCTACAGAGGGAAACTCTGGTTTACATCATGCGGCCTTCTGCCAAGCACGGGAGCCAGGGCCAGGGGTTAGCCAAGGAGGAGACTGAAGAGCAAGAAAGTTTCTCACTATGGGTGTGGCTGAGCTATCCTGCCTCCCAGAGCATGGTAAGGGACCTGAGGAGGACAAACTGCCTTTTCTCTCTTAAGTCACCTGTCCCGAGAGCAATGGAAAGGAAGGGAGAGAACTGTGCGGACCTGTTTCACCAGTATGCAAATCACAGAGTGAAATACAAATGACTTAGCAAGAATTAGAGACTCGGAAAGCAAGGCTCACACCCTGGAGGCTCGCACCCAGGTAGACAGCAACTGGCTGGAACTCAGTATAAGGAGGTCCTGTGGGAATTCCAACTCTGGAGGACCCTAGCTAGGACTAGGGAAAGCGCTCCATTTATGGATTCCCTATGCATTCCCCTGGGGAGGGAGGCAGACACACACCTTTTATTCTTATCTTCCTCACACCCCCAACCAGCAGTTCTGATTTAGCAACCAGAAGCAGTCTTAGCACCAGCAAGAAAAATTGTTGGGACACAGGGATATTGTTATTTCTGTTACTTTTAATTAATTTCATTAATAATGTGTCTTTCCAATTTTAAACACGATGCACACCTGTAGCATTTTTTTTTTAATGGCCCCTCTCAGGCTATGCACAAGACATGGGACTTCAGAAAAGCAGAATGGCTCAGTCGGGCTCACAGGTGGAATCTCATTCTCACAGCAGAGCTGTGCTCTTGCACGGCGCTCATCACAGTGTTCATCACAGTGTCCCAGTAATGCTTAGCCTGTGGGTTCTGAGCACCAAATTCTTTAGTTCAGAATCCTTCACACGGAGAAACAAACACAGGCACCAGATGTCAGGGGCAGGTTGGATGTGGTCTGGGTAACTACCTGGTTTTGTCCAGCTTTCCTCATTCTTTTCCTAAGCAATATTTGTTGTGGTGGTGGTGGTGGTGGTGGTGGTGGTGGTGGTGGTGGTGGTGGTGGTAGTGTGGTGGTGGTGATGGTGGTGGTGGTGGTGGTGGTGGTGGTGGTGGTGGGGGTGGTGGTGGTGGTGGGGGTGGTGGTGGTGATGGTGGTGGTGGTGGTGGTGGTGGTGGTGGTGGTGGGGGTGGTGGTTGTTTTGGAGTGCTGAGGTCCTTGCTGAGCTCCTTCAGGATCTCCCTGATACTGGGAAAATCTTTTGGTTCAGGATCATGCTTATCAGTGTTATGCCAACAACTTTACTGTCCTCTTCTTGCGTAGCCTGGACCTGTACCATGAACTGGGAATGAGTGGAGCCTCCAGAATTGCTTACAGCTCCTCAGCTCCAGGATAGAGAACCTCTCGAGGCTAGAACCGCAGTCTTGGGTTGGCTCTTGTGAACTGGGCTAGGCACCAGGAAGATGCCGTCCAATTAGTGGTAGAGCCGGTAGGTGTGCCACGAAGCCTACTGCCCACTGGCATTGCCTAACTAACTTCAGATCAAAAGCAGCCACTGGGTGGAAGGTCACTGCACAAGGTCTTTCTTTAATAATTTATTGGTTTTGGAAAGATTGTCACAGTCACTGAATAACCCATATGTCAAGGCAAAGGATGTCTCCATTGTGGACATCAGGGTCATTCCTGACCATGAGCCCATTGCTCCACAGTGTTCCAGTTCCTGATGGATACAGAAGCAGTGCTGGCTGCTGGCTGTCATTCCCAGTCCCTGTGAGGAATTCTTTTCCCATGGCCACTACTCCGGTCTCATTCACAAGCACTCCCTCCTCTCTTCCTGGAGCTATTCTGATGCCTGTCTCCTCCCTGAGTTCCGCTCCTGTATGAGATTTTTCTTTTCTGGAGCCCCAGCCTGAAGCCTCTGAGTCAGTGGCAGGGGAGATGTAGCCTTGTCCGGTTGGGAAGCCCACCCTTCCTCTGCCCCGCCCTGGCTTCCAAGGCCTGTGACCTAAGTGGGCAGGCAGCAAGCAAGGGAAGGGTGGGACTCTCCACAAGTGCCTTCCAAGGTCTGTAGATTATTTTCAGTGAAGGAAACTGAAAAATCTTAGAGCCACTTAAAGAAAAGTGATTAAAGAATAAAATCTTTTTTTTGCATTCTAAATATTCCTTTTTAATTAATTATTCTATTTATAAGCATAAAAGCTTGTACTTACTGAGTTGTTCGTTGTGCTATGCCCTCTGTGTAGCCCACCAACCATACTGCAGCCTTACAGACAATGGTTACTACTCTCCTTCACCTGAGAGGATACGGAGGCTCCCGAGGGCTTACTGATTAAAACCTGCACTCTTTCTGTTGTTATCCACCCCTGTCCTGCCCATCACCAACAGTAGCTGAAGAAGGCAAACTGGCGTGGGCACATGGAATGTCCATTCTTCCTTGACCTTGTTCTCGGTTGCTGAGAGACCATTCCTGTGCCCGTGGTGAAAGAGACACTGTAGTCTAGGCAGGTCTCAAACTCACAATCTACCTACCTGGGCTCTGGGCTTAGATTATAGGTACCATGCTGGGCTAAGGGCAGGATCTATTGGTTCATCATATCAACGCATTGCAGCATAAACAGAGAGTAGCCAGTGGCCAAAGGCTTTAGAGTCACTGTGACATTTATACCGCCTACACTCCTTACAAAGCATCTACATTTTTTTTCCATCAAACTGAGTGCTTAACTTAAAACCAATTTTCATAATTCCCAATGTTTTTGTTTTCCTTCAAACAGGTAGATATATTCTCTAAAATAAGTAGTTTCCGGCTAAATGGGTCTTTTCCCCTGCAGGACTCAAAGCCTTCGATGATTTTATATTAAGGACTTGGTATAAGTGCATCCTCCAATCTTGTCAGACCCTTCATATTGCATGGAATACAGCTCAAGAGAAAGTGGTCTGCCTAACAGGTGCCCTGGCTTGACCCCCAAGACCCTCTGCGGCCATATTTCTCCTTATACCTCATGTAGCCACGGCCCTCACCAGTCTCCCTTAACATCCATTAAAACATCTTCTATCTGGATTGTTCAAGTCCAGCATCCTTTGCCTGTGGCAATGACCCTAGCCACCCTCCAACTTCTTCCTTTAATGGTGTCTATTCAACAAACCAATACACTTACTGCCCCCATGACTGACTGTATCCGGAGTGGTGACGACTTTCCATTTCTTTGTCATTAGCACCTGCTGTAGCATCTGCCAGTCCATGGGTCTGTTCTTTGGGATTTTTTTTTTTATCTTGAGAATGAAATTTCCAGTTTTATTCTCCAAGTATTCCAGGATGTGCATCAAATTCTAATCGAATTTACACACTCACTGCTCTTATAAATGAAGATTCTAGCTCTATTCAACGGACCCTTCATGCCCCCTTGTTTCAGGAGGAAGTTTTGGGTACATTCATTGGTATCAATTGTCTTCGCCTTTGGGATGGTGGTGTGTGGGGTTTTCTGTGGTTTGGTTTTTAGTTTTAGACTTTTAACTGGTTATCTATGACTGATAGGTGAGAAAGCGATTGATTTAAAAGAAAAGAGAAGAATTAGCAGCCACCAGCAGTGTACCCTCTTACTTCCAGCACTTCTAGACTTTCGGTTACTCTCGTTAGCTTGAAATAATGGTAGAGTCACCTGATGTTTTCTGTGGGTGGCTCTGTATTTTCCATGTAGCTGAGGGTTCTGTCCTAGACGTAGCTCCCGCACAGCCCAAGGGCCTCTGGGATCCTTCATTCTCTATCCCCTCAGCCTGGCTCCCTGGCTCTTGGCTTGCTCCTTCCTGACCACCAAAAGGAAAGTGTCCCATTGTCTCTGGAAGGGAGGTCTGACCTTTGCCCCCACCTCTGGTCTGCCTTGTGCCTAGCAGCCCCTCCTTCTGCTCTTCCTTGTCCTGGCCTCTCCCCTGCTTTGATTTGTAGTCGGAAGTTCCCCCTTGTTCCTCTTGATTCTTCCCTCACATTTCCCAAGTTCCCACAGGAACCTGGGAAGTAGGTTGTGCCCAGAGGTTAAAGCGGAAACCCTAGCAAGATAACTCCAGAAGGGACAATACCCAGTTGACGTCATTTCAGTTTTCCTTGGGCCAGAGGTAGTGTTTGAGTTGGTTTTTTTTTTTTCCTTGTCTTTTTCTTCTATCTTTCTTCAGGATTACTCTTCTTCCTACCCAGTGCAGTGTCTGTCAACCTTGCCCTTGAACGGTCTCTGGCATTGTCTGACTGGTTTACACTTCCTCCTTTGGATAATTCAAAATCCAGGTTCCTACCGGTGACTTGGAAACTTCTCTTGGATAGAGTTGCTTTCTTTCAAAACAGAAACATCCCCCTTGTTGAGATGTCAGAGCAGCATACGCAAAGCGTCATTGGTATGTCCTTGCTGTTGCAGTGAATTGCTGGTCCCTACAGACTAGGCAGCTGTAATCCCAGAGAAAACTCACAAACGTGTGAATCCATCCCACAGCAAAACCTTTGCTGCCCTTGGTTACTGTTCCCTAAGTCCTATAGATCCAGAAGATAAGAAGAAAATCACATTTATTAAATGCTTACTGTG
Source organism: Rattus norvegicus (assembly GCF_021556685.1). NCBI lineage: Eukaryota > Metazoa > Chordata > Mammalia > Rodentia > Muridae > Rattus > Rattus norvegicus. The sequence continues at coordinate 125,876,463 of NC_141538.1, forward strand.
TGCCTAGCATTATGTAAAAAACATTCATAGGTACTGTCTTACTCAGGTCCCCTTAGCTTATCTCTGAAAAGAAAATCAAATTTTTATGCTCTGGAAACTAAAGGTCAGCATTTACCTGTGGGGTGTCATGCATTTACCAAGTTAAGTACTCTGTCCACAGTATATCACACCACGTCTAGATGGATCCATTTGCAAGAAATATAAAACACACTAGCCAAGTGCTCTAATGTCTGTGAATGGGAAGCCACTTACCGTGTCCTTTATCTCTTTCCTTCAGCTTTATCTACAGGCCCGCTTCACCTGGCGTGGGGCCCGGCTCCTCCGCCCCCTCCTGCAGTTCACTTTGCTCATGATGGCCTTCTACACGGGATTGTCACGTGTATCTGACTACAAACACCATCCTAGCGATGTCCTGGCAGGATTTGCCCAAGGAGCTCTGGTGGCCTGCTGCATAGTAAGTAGCCCTTTGTCCTTGGCACTCATACAGAGCCCTGAACTGATGCTTGTTAAATGTTTCCAGCCCAGTGACTAAAGAAGTTGAATCTTCATTGCTAGTAGTCTCTTCTTAGTGTCCCAAGAGCCTCAGGCTCCAGGATCTCATCAGTAGATGGCAATCGTCTGATAGGTCCTGTGAATCCTCTTCTCCGTAAGCACAAAGTTTTGGCTTGTAGACTGCTGTAATCAGAAGACAGCTTAGATATTGTCCACTCATTCTGTATATGGCCACAGCAGACTGGAAAGTTGCACAAGCACACATGTGAGTGCTTTCGCGGAATGACAGTCCCCTGACACAGCCCGCATTGCATTGGTGGGACACTAGTTAGTCAGTGCCTGTTCTCCGCTTCTTGGGAATCTCTATCCTCTGTGGTGATCTCCGGGAACTGTGCCAACTGTAGAACTGGAGGTTTGCTGCAGGAGGAGCCCTCCCCTGGCCCAGGACCTTGCATATCATCAAAACTCCATAGAGACTGAACTTGGGGTGGGCACATGTTGACTTCCCCCAAAACAGATAGATTGCTTTTTCACATGCTTCATCCT